>NC_058519.1:15138266-15763266 GCF_904849725.1 Hordeum vulgare subsp. vulgare
TCGGACTGATTTCAGCTTCGCTACGGGAGAGAAAGTCTCTTCGTAGTCAACTCCTTGAATTTGTCGAAAACCCTTTGCGACAAGTCGAGCTTTGTAAACGGTTACATTACCGTTTGCATCAGTCTTCTTCTTGAAGATCCATTTATTTTCTATGGCTCGCCGATCATCGGGAAAGTCCACCAAAGTCCATACTTTGTTTTCATACATGGATCCTATCTCGGATTTCATGGCCTCAAGCCATTTGTTGGAATCCGGGCCCGCCATCGCTTCTTCATAGTTCGAAGGTTCACCGTTGTCTAACAACATGATTTCCATCACAGGGTTGCCGTACCACTCTGGTGCGGAGCGTACCCTTGTGGACCTTCGCGGTTCAGTAGTAACTTGATCCGAAGCTTCATGATCATCATCATTAACTTCCTCTTCAGTCGGTGTGGGCGCCACAGGAACAACTTCCTGCGCTGCGCTACTTTCCTGTTCGAGAGGGGGTGTAATTACCTCATCAAGTTCTACCTTCCTCCCACTTACTTCTTTCGAGAGAAACTCTTTCTCTAGAAAGGATCCATTCTTGGCAACAAAGGTTTTACCTTCGGATCTAAGATAGAAGGTATACCCAATAGTTTCCTTAGGGTATCCTATGAATACGCATTTCTCTGCTTTGGGTTCGAGCTTTTCTGGTTGAAGTTTCTTCACATAAGCATCGCAGCCCCAAACTTTAAGAAACGACAACTTAGGTTTCTTGCCAAACCATAGTTCATACGGTGTCGTCTCAACGGATTTAGACGGTGCCCTATTTAAAGTGAATGCTGTAGTTTCTAATGCGTATCCCCAAAATGATAGCGGTAAGTCGGTGAGAGACATCATAGATCGCACCATATCTAATAAAGTGCGATTACGACATTCAGACACTCCGTTGCGCTGCGGTGTGCCAGGCGGCGTCAGTTGTGAAATGCTTCCACACTTTCTTAGGTGTGTGCCAAACTCGTGACTCAAATATTCTCCTCCACGATCAGATCGTAGACATTTAATTTTTCTGTCACGTTGATTCTCAACCTCTCTCTGAAATTCCTTGAACTTTTCAAAGGTCTCAGATTTGTGCTTCATCAAGTAGATATACCCATACCTACTCAAATCATCGGTGAGAGTGAGAACATAACGATAACCACCGCGAGCTTCAACGTTCATTGGACCACACACATCAGTATGTATTATTTCCAATAAGTCGGTTGCTCTCTCCATTATTCCTGAGAATGAAGTCTTAGTCATCTTGCCCATGAGGCACGGTTCGCATGTGTCAAATGATTCAAAGTCAAGAGACTCTAATAGTCCATCAGTATGGAGCTTCTTCATGCGCTTAACGCCGATATGACCAAGGCGGCAGTGCCACAAGTATGTGGGACTATCATTATCAACTTTGCATCTTTTGGTACTCACACTATGAATATGTGTAACATCACGATCGAGATTCATCAAGAATAAACCATTCACCAGCGGAGCATGACCATAAAACATATCACTCATATAAATAGAACAACCATTATTCTCTGACTTAAATGAGTAGCCGTCTCGCATTAAGCAAGACCCTGATACAATGTTCATGCTTAAAGCTGGTACTAAATAACAATTATTAAGGTTTAAAACTAATCCCGACGGTAGATGTAGAGGTAGCGTGCCGACGGCGATCACATCGACCTTTGAACCATTCCCGATGCGCATCGTCACCTCGTCCTTGGCCAGTCTCCGCTTATTCCGCAGTTCCTGCTTTGAGTTGCAAATGTGAGCAACAGCACCGGTATCAAATACCCAGGAGCTACTACGAGCGCTGGTAAGGTACACATCAATAACATGTATATCACATATACCTTTAACGTTGCCGGCCTTCTTGTCCGCTAAGTATTTGGGGCAGTTCCGCTTCCAGTGACCTTTTCCCTTGCAATAGAAGCACTCAGTCTCAGGCTTGGGTCCGTTCTTTTTCTTCTTCCCGGCATCTGGCTTACCGGGCGCGGCAACAGCTTTGTCGTCTTTCTTGAAGTTCTTCTTACCCCTGCCTTTCTTGAAACTAGTGGTCTTGTTGACCATCAACACTTGATGCTCCTTCTTGATTTCTACTTCTGCAGACTTGAGCATCGAGTACAACTCGGGAATGGTTTTCTCCATCCCTTGCATGTTGTAGTTAAGCACAAAGCCTTTGTAGCTTGGTGGGAGAGACTGGAGGATTCTGTCAATGATAGCATCATCCGGAAGTTCGACTCCAAGGGAAGTCAGACGACCGTGGAACCCAGACATTTTGAGTATGTGCTCACTGACAGAACTGTTCTCCTCCATCTTACAGCTGAAGAACTTGTCGGAGACTTCATATCTCTCGACACGGGCATGACCTTGAAAAACTAGCTTCAGCTCTTGGAACATCTCATATGCCCCGTGTTGCTCAAAACGTCTTTGGAGCCCCGTTTCTAAACTGTATAACATGCCACACCTGACCAGAGAGTAGTCATCACTCCGCGCTTGCCAGACGTTTAGAATGTCCTGGGCTGCTGCGGTAGCGGGAGGGTCACCTAGCGGCGCATTAAGGACATAAGCCTTTTTAGCTGCTTCAAGGATGAGCTTCAGGTTGCGAACCCAGTCCGCATAGTTGCTACCATCATCTTTCAGCTTGTTTTTCTCTAGGAATGCGTTGAAGTTGAGGTTGACGTTGGACATCTACAATATTTATAAAGACAACTTTTAGACTAAGTTCATGACAATTAAGTTCATTTAATCAAATTAAGTATGAACTCCCACTTAAATCGACATCCCTCGAGTCATCTAAGTGATACATGATCCATGTTGACTAACCCGTGTCCGATCATCACGTGAGACGGACTAGTCACCATGGTGAGCAAGTTCATGCTGATCGTATTCAACCATACGATTCATGTTCGACCTTTCGGTCTCTTGTATTCGAGGTCATGTCTGTACATGCTAAGCTCGTCGAGTCAACCTAGGTGTTTCGCGTGTGTAAATCTGGCTTACACCCGTTGTATGCGAACGTTAGAATCTATCACACCCGATCATCACGTGGTGCTTCGAGACAACGAACCTTCGCAACGGTGCACACTTAGGGGAATACGTTCTCGAAATTTTAAGAGGGATCATCTTATTATGCTACCGTCGTTTTAAGCAATAAGATGTAAAACATAATAAACATCACAATGCAATCATTGTTGGAAATATGCCCTAGAGGCAATAATAAATTAGTTATTATTATATTTCTTAGTTCATGATAATCGTTTATTATCCATGCTATAATTGTATTCATTGGAAACACAATACTTGTGTGGATACATAGACAAAAGACTGTCCCTAGTAAGCCTCTAGTTGACTAGCTCGTTGATCAAAGATGGTCAAGGTTTCCTGGCCATAGGCAAGTGTTGTCACTTGATAACGGGATCACGTCATTGGGAGAATCACGTGATGGACTAGACCCAAACTAATAGACGTAGCATGTTGATCGTGTCATTTTGTTGCTACTGTTTTCTGCGTGTCAAGTATTTATTCCTATGACCATGAGATCATATAACTCACTGACACCGGAGGAATGCTTTGTGTGTATCAAACGTCGCAACGTAACTGGGTGACTATAAAGATGCTCTACAGGTATCTCCGAAGGTGTTAGTTGAGTTAGTATGGATCAAGACTGGGATTTGTCACTCCGTATGACGGAGAGGTATCTCGGGGCCCACTCGGTAATACAACATCACACACAAGCCTTGCAAGCAATGTAACTTAGTGTAAGTTGCGGGATCTTGTATTGCGGAACAAGTAAAGAGACTTGCCGGTAAACGAGATTGAAATAGGTATGCGGATACTGACAATCGAATCTCGGGCAAGTAACATACCGAAGGACAAAGGGAATGACATACGGGATTATACGAATCCTTGGCACTGAGGTTCAAACGATGAGATCTTCGTAGAATATGTAGGATCCAATATGGGCATCCAGGTCCCGCTATTGGATATTGACCGAGGAGTCTCTCGGGTCATGTCTACATAGTTCTCGAACCCGCAGGGTCTGCACACTTAAGGTTCGACGTTGTTTTATGCGTATTTGAGTTATATGGTTGGTTACCGAATGTTGTTCGGAGTCCCGGATGAGATCACGGACGTCACGAGGGTTTCCGGAATGATCCGGAAACGAAGATTGATATATAGGATGACCTCATTTGATTACCGGAAGGTTTTCGGAGTTACCGGGAATGTACCAGGAATGACGAATGGGTTCCGGGAGTTCACCGGGGGGGCAACCCACCCCGGGGAAGCCCATAGGCTTTGGGGAGACACACCAGCCCTTAGTGGGCTGGTGGGACAGCCCCAAGGGGGCCTATCCGCCAAGAATAAGAAATCAAAGGAAAAGAAAAAAAAAGAGGGAGGAATGGGAACGGAGGGGGACTCCTCCCACCAAACCAAGTCCAACTCGGTTTGGGGGGGGGAGTCCTCCCCCCCTTGGCTCGGCCGACCCCTTGAGGTTCCCTTGGACCCCAAGGCAAGGCCCCCCTCCCTCCTCCTATATATATGGAGTAATTAGGGCTGATTTGAGACGACTTTCTCACGGCTGCCCGACCACATACCTCCATAGTTTTTCCTCTAGATCGCGTTTCTGCAGAGCTCGGGCGGAGCCCTGCTGAGACAAGATCATCACCAACCTCCGGAGCGCCGTCACGCTGCCGGAGAACTCTTCTACCTCTCCGTCTCTCTTGCTGGATCAAGAAGGCCGAGATCATCGTCGAGCTGCACGTGTGCTGAACGCGGAGGTGCCGTCCGTTCGGTACTAGATCGTGGGACTGATCGCGGGATTGTTCGCGGGACGGATCGAGGGACGTGAGGACGTTCCACTACATCAACCGCGTTCACTAACGCTTCTGCTGTACGATCTACAAGGGTACGTAGATCACTCATCCCCTCTCATAGATGGACATCACCATGATAGGTCTTCGTGCGCGTAGGAAAATTTTTGTTTCCCATGCGACGTTCCCCAACAGTGGCATCATGAGCTAGGTTCATGCGTAGATGTCTTCTCGAGTAGAACACAAAAGTTTTTGTGGGCGGTGATGTGCGTTTTGCTGCCCTCCTTAGTCTTTTCTTGATTCCGCGGTATTGTTGGATCGAAGCGGCTCGGACCAACATTACTCGTACGCTTACGAGAGACTGGTTTCATCGCTACGAGTAACTCCGTTGCTCAAAGATGACTGGCGAGTGTCAGTTTCTCCAACTTTAGTTGAATCGGATTTGACCGAGGAGGTCCTTGGATGAGGTTAAATAGCAATTCATATATCTATGTTGTGGTGTTTGCGTAAGTAAGATGCGATCCTACTAGATACCCATGGTCACCACGTAAAACATGCAACAACAAAATTAGAGGACGTCTAACTTGTTTTTGCAGGGTATGCTTGTGATGTGATATGGCCAACGATGTGATGTGATATATTGGATGTATGAGATGATCATGTTGTAATAGAGAATATCGACTTGCACGTCGACGGTACGGCAACCGGCAGGAGCCATAGGGTTGTCTTTATAATTAACGTTTGTGCTTGCACATGTGTTTACTATTTTGCTAGGACGTAGCTTTAGTAGTAATAGCATGAGTAGCACGACAACCCCGATGGCGACACATTGATGGAGATCATGATGATGGAGATCATGGTGTGACGCCGGTGACAAGAAGATCGTGCCGGTGCTTTGGTGATGGAGATCAAGAAGCACGTAATGATGGCCATATCATGTCACTTATGAATTGCATGTGATGTTAATCCTTTTATGCACCTTATTTTGCTTAGAACGACGGTAGCATTATGAGGTGATCTCTCACTAAAATTTCAAGACGAAATTGTGTTCTCCCCGACTGTGCACCGTTGCTACAGTTCGTCGTTTCGAGACACCACGTGATGATCGGGTGTGATAGACTCAACGTTCACATACAACGGGTGCAAAACAGTTGCGCACGCGGAACACTCGAGTTAAGCTTGACGAGCCTAGCATGTGCAGACATGGCCTCGGAACACATGAGACCGAAAGGTCGAGCATGAATCGTATAGTTGATATGATTAGCATAGAGATGCTTACCACTGAAACTATTCTCGACTCACGTGATGATCGGACTTGAGATAGTGGATTTGGATCATGTACCACTCAAATGACTAGAGAGATGTACTTTTTGAGTGGGAGTTCTTAAGTAATATGATTAATTGAACTAATTGTCATGAACATAGTCTAATGGTCTTTGTGAATTATGATGTAGCTTGCGCTATAGCTCTACTGTTTTTATATGTTCCTAGAGAAAATTTAGTTGAAAGATTGATAGTAGCAAACTTTGCAGACTGAGTCTGTAAAACCGAGGATTGTCCTCGTTGCTGCACAGAAGGCTTATGTCCTTAATGCACCACTCGGTGTGCTGCACCTCGAGCGTCGTCTGTGGATGCTGTGAACATCCGACATACACGTTTCTGATGACTACACGATAGTTCAGTACAAAAATACTTAATGGCTTAGAAGCAAGGCGCCGAAAACGTTGTAAAACGTCACGGAACATAAGTGATGTTCTAAAGAGATGAAATTGTGATTTCATGCTTGTGCCCTTGTTAAGAGGTACGAGACCTCCGACAAGATTCTTTGTCCACAAAGTAAAGGAGAAAGGCTCAATCGTTGAGCATGTGCTCAGATTGTCTGAGTACGACAATCGCTTGAATCAAGTGGGAGTTAATCTTCCAGATGAGATAGTGATAGTTCTCCAAAGTCACTGCCACCAAGCTGTGAGAGCTTCGTGATGAACTATAACATATCAAGGATACATACAATGATCCTTGAGCGATTCGCGATGTTTGACACTGTGAAAGTAGAAATCAAGAAGGAGCATCAATAGTTGATGGTTTGTAAAACCACTAAGTTTCAAGAAGGGCAAGGGCTAGAAGGGATACTTCGTGAAACGGCAAAACAGTTGCTGCACTAATGAAGAGACCCAAGATTAAACCCAAACCCGAGACTAAGTGCTTCTGTAATGAGGGGAACAGTCACTGAGGCGGAGCAACTCTAGATACTTGGTAGATAAGAAGGCTGGCAGAAGTCAAAAGAAGTGTATTTGATATACATGATGTTGATGTGTACTTTACTAGTACTCCTAGTAGCATGTGGGTATTGGATACCGGTTCGGTTGCTAAGTGATTAGTAACACGAAATGTAAGCTACGGAATAAATGGAGACTAGCTAAAGGCGAGGTGACGATACGTGTTGGAAGTGTTTCCAAGGTTGATATGATCAAACGTCGCACGCTCCCTCTACCATCGGGATTGGTGTTAGACCTAAATAATTGTTATTTGGTGCTTGCGTTAAGCATGAACATGATTGGATCGTGTTTATTGCAGTACGATTATTCATTTAAAGAGAATAATGGTTACTCTATTTTCTTGAATAATCACCTTCAATGGTTTATTGAATCTCGATCGTAGTGTTACACATGTTCATGATATTGGTGCCAAAAGATACGAGTTGATGATGATAGTACCACTTACTTGTGGCACTGCCGCTTGAGTCATGTTAGTATAAATTGCATGAAGAGGCTCCATGCTGATGGATCTTTGTACTCACCTGATTTCGAATCACTAGTGACATGCAAATCATACCACATGAGCAAGGCCTTGTTTTCATTGAGATGAAATAAGATAGTAACTTGTTGGAAGTGATACATTTTGATGTATGCAGTCCAATGGGTGCTGAGGCACGCAGTGGATATCATTATGTTCTTACTTCACTGACGATTTGAGTAGATACAGGAGTATTTACTTAATGAATCACAAGTCTGAAATGTTGAAAAGTTCAATTCTGTTTCAGAGTGAAGTTCGTCATAACAAGAGGATAAACTGTCTACGATATGATCATGGAAATGAATATCTGAGTTACGAGTTTTGGTACACAGTTAAGACAAAAGTGGAAATTGTTTCGCAGTTCATGCCACCTGGAACATCATAGTGTGATGATGTGTCTGAACGTCATAGCCACGCACTATTTGGTATGGTGCATACTATGATATCTCTTATCGAATTACCACTATCGTTTATGGGTTACGCATTAGAGACAACCGCACTCACTTTAAATAGGGCACCACGTATTTCCGTTGAGATGACACAGTATAGACTGAGGTTTAGAGAAATCTAAACTTTCGTTCCTTGAAAGTTTGGGGTTTCGACACTTATGTGAAAAAGTTTCAGTCTGATAAGCTCGAACCCAAAGCGGATAAATGCATCTTCATAGGATATCCAAAGCAGTTGGGTACATCTCCTATCTCAGATCTGAAAGCAAAGTGTTTGTTTCTAGAAACGGATCCTTTCTCGAGGAAAGGTTTCTCTCGAAAGAATTGAGTGGGAGGGTAGTAGAACTTGATGAGGTTATTGAACCATCACTTCAACCAGTGTGTAGCAGGGCGCAGGAAGTTGTTCATGTGGCGCCTACACCAATTGAAGTGGAAGCTGATGATGATGATCATTGAGCTTCGAATCAAGTTACTACAAACCTCGTAGGTCGACAAGGTCGCGTACTGCTGCAGAGTAGTACGGTAACCCTGTCTTGGAGGTCATGTTGTTGAGCAACAGTGAACCTACGAGTTATGGAGAAAGCGATGGTGGGCCCAGATTCCGACAAATGGCTGGAAGCCATGAAATCCGAGAGAGGATCCATGTGTGAAAACAAAGTGTAGACTTTGGTAGAACTACTTGATGGTCATAGGACTATTGAGTAAAAATGGATCTTTAAAAGAAGACAAACGATGATGGTGATAAGTCACTATTAAGAAAAGCTCGACTTGTCGCAAAGATGTTTTCGACAAGATCAAATAGTTGACTATGATGAGACTTTCTCACTCATAGCGATGCTAAAGGTCTGTTAGAATTATGTTAGTTGTTGATGCATTATTTATGAAATATTGCACGTAGGATGTCAAAACATTGTTTTCTCGACGGTTTCCTTGAGCAAACATTGTATGTGATACAACCAGAAGGTTTTGTCGATCCTAAAGATACTAGCAAGTATGCAAGCTCCAGTGATCCTTCAATGGACTGGTGCAAGCATCTCGGAGTTGGAATATGCACTTTGATGAGATGATCAAAGATTTTGGGTTTGTACAAGGTTTATGAGAAACTTGTATTTCCAAAGAAGTGAGTGGGAGCACTATAGGATTTCTGATAGGTATATGTGGTTGACATATTGTGGATCAGAAGTAATGTAGAATTTCTGTAAAGCATACAAGGTTGTTTGAAAGGAGTTTTCAAAGGAATACCTGGATTGAACTACTTGAACATTGAGCATCAAAGATCTATGGATATAGATCAAAAACGCTTAATAGAAGTTTCAACAAGATGCATGCCTTGACAAGTTTTTGAAAGAGTTCAAAATAGATCAGCAAAGAAGGAGTTCTTGGTTGCGTTGTGAGGTGTGAATTTGAGTAAGACTCAAAACCCGACCACGGCAGAATAAAGAGAATAGACGAAGGTCGTCTTCTATGCCTTAGCCGTAGAATCTAAAGTATGCCATGCTGTGTACCGCACCTGATGTGTGCCTTGACTCAAAGTCTGTTGAGGGTACAGAGAGTGATCCATGATTGAATCACTAGCAGCGGTCAAAATTTATCCTTAGTAACTAACGGACTAAGGAATTTTTCTCGATTATGGAGGTGGTTAAAGAGTTCGTCGTAAAGGGTTACGTTGATGCAAGCTTTGACACTAATCCGAATAACTATGAGTAGTGAAACGGATTCGTATAGTAGAGTAGATATTTGGAGCATTTCCGAATAGCACGTAGTAGCAGCATCTATAAGATGACATAAAGATTTGTAAAGAACGCACGGATCTGAAAGTTTCAGAACCGTTGACTAAAACCTCTCTCACGAGCAAGACGTGATCAGACCCCATAACTATATGGGTGTTGGATTCGTTGGAATCACATGGTGATGTGAACTAGATTATTGACTCTAGTGCAAGTGGGAGACTGTTGGAAATATGCCCTAGAGGCAATAATAAATTAGTTATTATTATATTTCTTAGTTCATGATAATCGTTTATTATCCATGCTATAATTGTATTGATTGGAAACACAATACTTGTGTGGATACATAGACAAAACACTGTCCCTAGTAAGCCTCTAGTTGACTAGCTCGTTGATCAAAGATGGTCAAGGTTTCCTGGCCATAGGCAAGTGTTGTCACTTGATAACGGGATCACGTCATTGGGAGAATCACGTGATGGACTAGACCCAAACTAATAGACGTAGCATGTTGATCGTGTCATTTTGTTGCTACTGTTTTCTGCGTGTCAAGTATTTATTCCTATGACCATGAGATCATATAACTCACTGACACCGGAGGAATGCTTTGTGTGTATCAAACGTCGCAATGTAACTGGGTGACTATAAAGATGCTCTACAGGTATCTCCGAGGGTGTTAGTTGAGTTAGTATGGATCAAGACTGGGATTTGTCACTCCGTATGACGGAGAGGTATCTCGGGGCCCACTCGGTAATACAACATCACACACAAGCCTTGCAAGCAATGTCACTTAGTGTAAGTTGCGGGATCTTGTATTGCGGAACGAGTAAAGAGACTTGCCGGTAAACGAGATTGAAATAGGTATGCGGATACTGACGATCGAATCTCGGGCAAGTAACATATCGAAGGACAAAGGGAATGACATACGGGATTATACGAATCCTTGGCACTGAGGTTCAAACGATGAGATCTTCGTAGAATATGTAGGATCCAATATGGTCATCCAGGTCCCGCTATTGGATATTGACCGAGGAGTCTCTCGGGTCATGTCTACATAGTTCTCGAACCTGCAGGGTCTGCACACTTAAGGTTCGACGTTGTTTTATGCGTATTTGGGTTATATGGTTGGTTACCGAATGTTGTTCGGAGTCCCGGATGAGATCACGGACGTCACGTGGGTTTCCGGAATGGTCCGGAAATGAAGATTGATATATAGGATGACCTCATTTGATTACCGGAAGGTTTTCGGAGTTACCGGGAATGTACCGGGAATGACGAATGGGTTCCAGGAGTTCACCGGGGGGGGGGGGGGGGCAACCCACCCCGGGGAAGCCCATAGGCTTTGGGGAGACACACCAGCCCTTAGTGGGCTGGTGGGACAGCCCCAAGGGGGCCTATGCGCCAAGAATAAGAAATCAAAGGAAAAGAAAAAAAAAGAGGGAGGAAGGGAAGGGAGGGGGACTCCTCCCACCAAACCAAGTCCAACTCGGTTTGGGGGGGGAGTCCTCCCCCCCTTGGCTCGGCCGACCCCTTGAGGGTCCCTTGGACCCCAAGGCAAGGCCCCCCTCCCTCCTCCTATATATATGGAGCAATTAGGGCTGATTTGAGACGACTTTCTCACGGCTGCCCGACCACATACCTCCATAGTTTTTCCTCTAGATCGCGTTTCTGCAGAGCTCGGGCGGAGCCCTGCTGAGACAAGATCATCACCAACCTCCGGAGCGCCGTCACGCTGCCGGAGAACTCTTCTACCTCTCCGTCTCTCTTGCTGGATCAAGAAGGCTGAGATCATCGTCGAGCTGCATGTGTGCTGAACGCGGAGGTGCCGTTCGTTCGGTACTAGATCGTGGGACTGATCGCGGGATTGTTCGCGGGACGGATCGAGGGACGTGAGGACGTTCCACTACATCAACCGCGTTCACTAACGCTTCTGCTGTACGATCTACAAGGGTACGTAGATCACTCATCCCCTCTCATAGATGGACATCACCATGATAGGTCTTCGTGCGCGTAGGAAAATTTTTGTTTCCCATGCGACGTTCCCCAACAATCATATAGTGACATGATATGGCCATTATCATCTTTGCTCTTTCGATCTCCATCTTCAGGCATCGCATGATCATCATTGTCACCAGCGTGACACCATGATCTCCATCATCGTGTCTCCGAGAAGTCGTCACGCCAACTACTACTATCACTACTACTATAGCTAACCGTTAGCAATGAAGTAAAAGTAGTGACCACATGGCGTTGCATCTCATACAATAAATTAAGACAACTCCTATGGCTCCTGCCGGTTGTCATACTCATCAACATGCAAGTCGTGAAACCTATTACAATAACATGATCATCTCATACATCATACATGCAACATCACAACTTTGGCCATATCACATCACATGTCAAACCCTGCAAAAACAAGTTAGACGTCCTCTAATTGTTGTTGCAAGTTTTACGTGGCTGATTTGGGTTTCTAGCAAGAACGCCTTCGTACCTACGTGACAGCCACAACGATGATATGCCAAAGCTATTTACCCTTCATAAGGACCCTTTTCATCAAATCCAATCCGACTAGAGTAGGAGAGACAGACACCCGCTAGCCACCTTTATGCACGATGTGCATGTCTGTCGGTGGAACCAGTCTCACGTAAGCGTACGTGTAAGGTCGGTCCGGGCCGCTTCATCCCACAATACCGCCGGAAAAGAATAAGACTAGTAACGGCAAGCAAATTGACAAACCATCGCCCACAACTTTTGTGTTCTACTCGTGCATAGAATCTACGCATAGAAAACCTGGCTCGGATGCCACTGTTGGGAAACGTAGCATAAATTCAAAAAATTTCTTACGCATGTTCAGATCTTCCTATGGAGAGACCAGCAACGAGAGAGGGGTAAGAGCATCTTCATACCTTTGAAGATCTCTAAGCGGAAGCGTTGCTAGAACGCGGTTGATGGAGTCGTACTCGCGGCGATTCCGATCTAGTGCCGAACAACGGCACCTCCGCGTTCAACACACGTGCAGCCCGGTGACGTCTCCCGCACCTTGATCCAACAAGGAGGAGGGAGAGGTTGGGGAAGAAGTCCAGAAACACGACGGCGTGGTGTCGGTGGAGAGACGAGGTCTCCCGGCAGGGCTTCGCCAAGCGCCGGCACAGAGGAGGAGGGAGAGGAGCAGGGCTGCGCCGAGAGAGAGAGAAAACGGTGTCCTCCAAAGGCCAAAAGTGCCCACTATATATAGGGGAAGGGGAGATGGGGTGCCACCCTAGGGTTCCCACCCTAGGGGGTGCGGCAGCCCTCCCAGATGGGTGGTGCGGCGGCCAGAGGGGGAGGAGGGGTTGGCGCACCCACTGGTGGGCCTTAGGCCCACCTGGCCTAGGGTTTGCCCCCCCTTTTTCTTTCCCTTGCGCCATGGGCTGAGTGGGGAGGCGCACCAGCCCACTTAGGGGCTGGTTCCAACCCCCACTTGGCCCACCTTACCTCCCGGGGTCGTTGCCCCCCTTCGGTGGTCCCCCGGGACCACCTCCGGTGGTCCCGGTGGTCCCGGTACGTTACCGGTGATGCCCGAAACACTTCCGGTGTCCGAAACCATCCGTCCTATATATCAATCTTTACCTCCGGACCATTCCGGAGCTCCTTGTGACGTCCGGGATCTCATCCGGGACTCCGAACAACTTTCGGTAACCTCGTATAACAATTCCCTATAACCCTAGTGTCATCGAACCTTAAGTGTGTAGACCCTACGGGTTCAGAGACAGGCAGACATGACCGAGACACCTCTCTGGACAATAACCATCAGAGGGGTCTGGATACCCATGGTGGCTCCCACTAGCTCCACGATGATCTCATCGGATGAACCACATGTCAAGGATTCAATCAATCCCGAATACGATTCCCTTTGTCTGTCGGTATAGAACTTGCCCGAGATTCGATCGTCGGTATACCTATACCTTGTTTAATCTCGTTACCGGTAAGTCTATTTACTCGTTTCGTAGCACGTCGTCGTGCGACTAACTCCTTAGTCACATTGAGCTCATGATGATGTTCTACCGAGTGGGCCCAGAGATACCTCTCCGTCACATGGAGTGACAAATCCCGATCTCGATTCGTGCCAACCCAACAGACACTTTCGGAGGTACCCGTAGTGCACCTTTATAGTCACCCAGTTACGTTGTGACGTTTGATACACCCAAAGCACTCCTACGGTATCCGGGAGTTGCACAATCTCACGGTCGAAGGAAAAGATACTTGACATTAGAAAAGCATTAGCATACGAACAATACGATCTAGTGCTAGGCTTAGGATTGGGTCTTGTCCATCACATCATTCTCCCAATGATGTGATCCCGTTATCAATGACATCTAATGCCCATGATCAGGAAACCATGATCATCTATTGACTTACGAGCTAGCCAACTAGAGGCTTGCTAGGGACACATTGTGATCTATTCATTCACACATATATTACTGTTTCCTGTTAATACAATTATAGCATGAACGATAGACGATTATCATGAACAAGGAAATATGATAATAACCATTTTATTATTGCCTCTAGGGCATATTTCCAACAAAAAATACTTTCGGCATTGGACTAAATTTCAGCAAGTCACCCTCTACACTTGTCTGTGCCTTTTCTGACTCAGACTGTGCAGGATGTCTAGATGACAGGCGTTCAACTAGTGGCTTTGCAGTTTTCTTTGGACCTAACCTAATATCTTGGTGTGCAAGAAAGCAAGATACTGTCTCTAGATCCAACACAGAAGCAGAATACAAGGCACTTGCCAATGCAACAACAGAGATCATATGGCTACAGTCCATTTTGAAGGAACTGGGTATGAAAAATACTAAAGCACCATGTTTATGGTGTGATAACCTTGGTGCCACCTATTTGTCTGCAAATCCAGTCTTTCATGCTAGAACAAAGCACATTGAGATAGACTTCCATTTTGTTCGAGAAAGAGTTGCAAACAAACTCTTGGATATTCGGTTCATACACTCTAAGGACCAAGTAGCAGATGGGTTTACCAAGGCTCTACCTTCGAGAAGTTTTGAAGACTTCAAAAATAATCTCAACTTGATGAAGTTGTGATTAATGGATGGTGTTAAACAATGTCTTGAACTGGTACAACAAGGAGATATCCTCAACCGAAGCAAGGAGTAGTTAGACAAGATAGGTACTCATGTAACCTTTTATCTTTTCCTATCTCTTGTTTACTTCTTCCTCAAGCTATATCTCTAGCAACAACTTGTACGCGTGTTTGGGCTCGCAACCCCTTTATATAAACACGTAACGCGTCGGCCAAGATGGCTAAGACGTTTCCGCCATCTCGCACATACTCGATACTCCACGATCAATATAACAAAAGCAGGACGTAGGGTTTTACCTTCATCAAGAGGGCCCGAACCTGGGTAAACACCATCTCATTTGTCCCGTGTTACCCATCGATCAAAGATCCACACTTCGGACCCCCTACCCGAGATCCACCGGTTTGACACTGGCAGCAAGCCTAGCGGTGGCGGAGGCGCGGCTCGCGGGGCGACGACAAGCCTAGCGGCGACGGAGGCATGGCTCGCGAGGGCGGGGGCGAGCCTAGCTGCGGCGTGCGGGGGCGGTGGCGAGCCTAGCCGCGGCGGAGGCACAGCTTGCGGGGACGGAGGCGAGCCTAGCCACGGCGGAGGCACAACTCGCGGGGCGGCGAGCCTAGCAACGGCGGAGGCATAGCTCGTGGGGATGGTGGCGAGGAAGGGGATCGGGGTGCCCGTGACCACATATATGTGCGCTCAATGCGCTCGATGAAGGGGATGGGGTGGCGGCGGTGTAGGCACCCTGCTACAAACCTCCACGGCCATAGGGGGCGGTCGACGGTGGCGCTGGGCTGGTCTCCATTGGGAGCAGGCGAGGTGTGGCAGTTGGTGATGGGGATCCTTAAAAAAACGGACGAAATCTTGCAAATACGTACAAATTTGGCTCGCGGATGCAGGATCCCATCAGACCGGTAGTTATTATTTTTAGGTCCACGATACGTGATGGATCCCGCAAACTAGTTATTACTAGTAAGTATGCACGTGCAACGCACGTCTAGATTAACATAAAACTGGTCAAACATGATGGTCATCCAAATTGTTGCATGTCATGAAATAATATAAATAATTGTTTATTCAAATTGTTAGTCGTGCACACGACATGTACATATGAACCAATACAAGCACAAAAGATTGAATTGTGGCATGTCATGGAGCGTCAACGTTTTCAATTGAAATAGCACAAACAAATAGTAGCACTAAGTTCTTTGTGCATAGAGAATGTGTCTTCCTTGGTTCATAAAGAGGTTCAGTGGCCACCCTAAATGAGCAATGAAACATACCTTGAATTACTTGAGCAAAGAAGTTTGTACCATTAATGCTCAGTCATATATTGCAAAAAATGGTCATGGTTCCATAATAAGATTCTTAACGTGGATGGTAAAAAAACTTTACTTTGCATTCAATGTGTGCATGATCATAAAACAAGAGTCTCTGGTTGTAAGATGAAGGCATCCAAGCTCATTTGCGAGTTGTAATCCTGAAACGTAATCTAGTCATTTACCCTGGATAACCTGCACATTCGCTTATTAAGTTGTTATAAGCACTAAAGATGACATGAACCATAACATATATGAATTACTAAAAGACGAACGTAATGCAGTATACATGACACATGTATAACGGTATTACTATCCTTCCTCTTCATGGGATCGCATCAAAATGGGTCATATAAGCGCTATTTTGACAACTCCACCCAAGAACAGGGTACCACTAAATATCAGACAACATTGCGGTGCTCACCTGGAGTTTCCCTCGCCCCATGGAAAATCCTTTTGTGTCATCCGGCATAAGCAGACCAGGAGGCGGCTTTGACACCACTGGATGCTTATCAATGTGATTCGATGGGGGGGGGGGGGAGTGCTGATTGTATGGCCAATGTCCGGACTCTAGCCATGGTACTGGCCCCAGCCACAACCTCTTCCCCCACGTCCTCGGCCTCTCCATTGCCTCATTAAACCTTTGTCATAGAAACCGTTCTCACCATAATGAAGTTTCTGATGCATCAGCATGCTGTAATAAATACTTAGTACATGAAGATACCTGGGCCGCATCTTCTGCTTCATACTCTTCACTCTACAGGAGCATCTTCATCGACAACCTCCTCATCTCCACCTTTTTCTTGCTTGATAGATCCCATGTTTCTAGCGGCCAGTAACAAAAATAAATGTGAAAAAAGATCTTTTACAATGAAGCATGCGATATAACTGTGATATTAAAATAATCTTGTGGGAACAGTCTATCCTTTACATAATCTTCACTAAGCAGGCTTACACTCGTCAATGAAATATAAAAGCTACTCCAATAATGATGCAAGAGGATACACAATATTCCAGATGTTAGTGACAAATATATCTAGCCAGAATTGTAAGATAGAGAAGGAACACATAGGGCAGTTTTGTGTGCATTATGCTCAGAATCAACCTTTACTACTACGTTCAGGCCGGACTGAGTAGTAAACTAATGAATGACAGTACAATTTATTTAATTTGCACCAGGCTAGACAAAGCAAATGCTTAATTAGTGGTCAAGTAGTACTATCGTATTAGGCTTAAGCATTACAATGAACGGATTAGAAAAGGCTTTCAATACATACCAACATACGTCTGCTATTACAAGCCGAACGAGTCTCTAAAAAAACTAAATTGAAAAATCTGCATACACAGAGGCGCATATCAGCCAATTCAAGCACGCATCAATCCATCAAAGTATCAGGCCATCAGCCACCCATTAGAGAAGAGAAAAGGAAAACGATTCAAACTTACGCATCAATCCATCTAAGCATCACGCCATCAGCCACCCATCAGGTCATCCGGAGCGGAGAATCCACAAAAGCAGGGGGGTTGAGTGCTCGGATGAGTCCGCGTAGCGCAGCCTTGATTCCCTCACGCCCCTCGGCAGCGGCGCTGCCCTGACCCCCTTGCTCCCATGGCGATGCCGCGTCGTGATGTAGATCGGGACGCTGCAAGATGTAGAAGCGCAGGCGGCGGAGGCAGGGAAGGCAACGGGGATGGTAACAGGAGACGGAGCAGTAGATTTAGGCGTGTATGGATCTGAGGATGCGAGGTTTTCCTTCCTTTTCTCGTGCAATGATAGACGGGCGAACAAAGGTCGATGTGTACGTGGATCGGTCGACGGCAGAGATTTCGTCCGCCTCGTGAAATTGATAGATGTACTTTTGGTGATGCTTAGTTGCTGTTTTAACGGTTAGATCAAATTAAGTGGGTCTGATCGTGAGGCTGCAATTGTCCGTGCGGTTCTGTGTATGTTGGCTGGGTGCATTTAGCAATGAATGTGTTGGATTGTTTATTAGTAATATAGACAGCGGACGGTCTATTTTACGGATCTACTAGAGGTGCGAGAGATGAAGATAGGCTTCCTGTTGATCCTTCAAAGAAAGCCAGGGATTTCTGGCGGAACTAAAGACTAAAGATAGGGAGGAGGAACAGAGCTTTGGTCCCTCTCATGCCCTCTTTTCTCTGCCGTTGAATCATTGCAATTTGAAGGTGAAGCAAGTCCACCAAAAGAATGTATTTGTTGGCAACAAACCAAATAACAGACAAATTATTTGGCATGGTCGACATATTTTTCGTAGGCTGAGCAGAGATCACAAACCAAACAGACCCATATATATTTTCATCACCATCATATACCTATACACAAACTAGAAACGCTGATACACTTCACAGTTCTTGTCACCCACACACAGCTCTACATTCATTCAGGGATCCATGGCCGCCGCTGACCTTCATCACTTGCGCCGCGACCCGACCCTGGACAGCGCGGTCATCCGCTTGAGCACCCTGGAGATCTTGGACAGGCTCGGCTTGCCGCCTCCGAGGTTCATCTTCCTGGTGGAGAACTTGAGCGCCTGCAGGCAGCACAGCTGCCGCACCGGCCCTTCGTCCTCGTCTTCCTCCTCCTCCTCCTCCTCCTCCTCTCCGTGAACCGATCCTTCCGCCGCCTTGCTGCCGCCGCCTCGGAGCTTGGTGTCGCCGGCGACGGCGCTGCTGCTGCTGCTGCCCCCGGTCTCATAGGCCTCCCAGAGCATGTCCATGTCGTCGGCGCACGCCCCGGCCATGGCGCGGTCGCGGCACAGCTTGTGCTGGATCCGCTCCTCGTACAGCTTGCACGCCAGCGTCCGCTTCCACTCCTTCCCCTTGGACGGCGACCCCTCGCCGGCGCCGGCCAGGTTCTCCGACGACGTCCGCGTGTGCACGCGCCTCGCGATGGACGTCGACCTCAGGGGACTCTCCCCGCCGTCCTGGTGCTCCTGCTCTTCTTCCGGCTCTGACGCAGGCTGCTGCACATCTTCTTGGTGCTCTTGTCCGTCAGGCTGCGCATCTTCTTCGGCCTCCAAGTCCTTGCTCCTCTGTTCTTGCAGGCCTTCCTCGGCTCTCCCAACGGAGGCGATTTCTTGAGCTTGCAGCAGGTCTTTGCTGCATTTTACCGCCACATTCAAGCGCACCAATTCTTCCTTGACATCTACAAGTTCCTGCTCTGGTAATTGCTTCCGGTCAGATTCTTCACTCTGTTTTTGGTCGCAAGATTCAGTCTCCAACTGCACAGTTTCCTCGAACGAATCCTTGTCCAAACAGATGATTTGCACCGGATTGCCCTGGACTTCATCAAGAACTCCCTTCAGATTCCCAGATTCCCATTGCCTTATCCGCTGAGAAATCGAAGAATGTGGCTTGCTGACCCGCTCAGGTCTCTTGGTCTCCATTGCTGACAGAGGAACAGGGTCACACTCCAACCTCTTTTCCTCAACCGCATCACCGCTGAATCCCTTTCTCTCTGGCAAGCTTACACTCTCTACTTTGTTGATGGATTCCTCTTGCTCCTCCATCTCCGGCATGAATGCCTCTCCTGGAGCTGGAAAGCAATGCTCCGAACAAGAAGAAGAAGAGTCTCCAGGAGGCTTCATCAGATCCTCAGAGACCACATTTTTCTCCTGAATTTCATCCTTGAAGTTGAAGCCATCTTCTTCATAAAATTCCCCATTGCCCCAGAAGCAGATCTCTTCTCCAGATAGGCTCTGCAATGGCAGCTCAATCTCGAGCGCTTGGGTAGCATAAGCATGCAGCAAGGTCTTTTCCTCCAGAAGGGAGCAAGAACCACCACCAATGTGGGACACCTCCCCGAGGAACACGATCTCGCCGACGCCGGCGGGGCCGAGCACGAAGGAGCAGAGCTGGCCGACGAGCCCGAGCCCGGCGTCGGGCCGCAGCCCGGCGCAGAGCGCGGCGACGGCGACGCCGCAGGTGCTCCCGAGGCACCGCGCCCCGGCCGGCCCCGGCGCGGCGGTGAGGAGCACGACGAGGAGGAGCGCCGTGGAGAGCAGCAGCGGGGAGAAGAAGGCGGCGAGCGCGAGGAGGCCGCGGGAGAAGAAGAGCGCGTAGGCGGCGTGCAGCGGGTGGGCCGCGAGGAACGCCGCCGCGCCCAGCAGGTCGTGGAGCACGCAGAAGGCCAGCGCGCTGCCGTCCACGCGCCGCTGCGCCCGCGCGGCCATCGTCGCCTTGTTCCCAGGACCTCCGCCGCGCGCGTGGGTGGGTGGCGCGGTGCGGTGGGAAGGCTTGTCGTCTCCTGGCTGGGTGGCTGGCTACCGACGCGACGCCATTGCGCCTTGGATGCTCCGTGGCGTGGAGCTAATAAAGCGGACGCTCGGAGCGGAGCGGAGCGGAGCGGTGCTCGCTGACGCTGACACGGTTGGTTGCTCTGCTCGACGAGGTCTGCATGCACGTCGGTCGAGTCCACCTACGCGCTGCGGTACTAGCGCATTTCGTCAAGGGTGTCCTCGAGAAGTCGGTTACCAATCCCTCTGGTGTCATCACGCTGCCAAAGTACACCACTTGAAACACAACGACAACAGCTTAACGCAGACCCATGTACCAAAATATACTACTCCCTCCGTTCTAAATATAAGTCTTTTAAAATATTTCATTCGTAGTCTACATACGAAACAAAATAAGTGAATCTATACTCTAAAGTATGTCTATATATATTCATATGTAGTCTACTAATGAAACCACTTTAAACTCTTTAAAGACTTATATTTAGGATCGAAGGGAGTAACTGTCTGTTTTTCTAAAGGGTGGATAATCCTATCTCGGCGTCCATATATTCTTGATTATCTGAAAATCAATCATCGATGCGGAACTGATCGATTTATATCAAGAAAAGAAAAAGAGGTCGCTCAGATCGAAGGCGAGATCATGGGTTTTCATCCAAAGAATTTTTTGATGGGGAACGTCGCATGGGAAATAAAAAATTTACTACGCGCACGAAGACCTATCATGGTGATGTCCATCTACGAGAGGGGATTTCTGATCTACGTACGCTTGTAGATCGCACAGCAGAAGCGTTAGTGAACGCGGTTGATGTAGTGGAACGTCCTCATGTCCCTCGATCCGTCCCGCGAACCGTCCCACGGACCGTCCCACGATCTAGTGCCGAACGGACGGCACCTCCGCGTTCAGCACACGTACAACTCGACGATGATCTCGGCCTTCTTGATCCAGCAAGAGAGACGGAGAGGTAGATGAGTTCTCCGGCAGCGTGACGGCGCTCCGGAGGTTGGTGGTGATCTAATCTCAGCAGGGCTCCGCCCGAGCTCCGCAGAAACGCGATCTAGAGGTAAAACCGTGGAGTTATGTGGTCGGGCTGCCGTAGCAAAAGTTGTCTCAAATCAGCCCTAAAACCCCACTATATATATAGGAGGGAAGGGAGTGGAGGAGGCAGCCTCAAAACCTAAAGGTTTGGCCGAAATTGGAGGTGGAGGAGTCCTACTCCAATCCTACTTGGAGTAGGATTCCACCTTCCCAATTGGAAACTCTTTCCACCTTGTGTTTTTTCCTTCTCAAACCTTATGGGCCTTAGTGGGAAACTTATTTCAGCTCACTAGGGGCTGGTTTATCTCTTCCCATAGCCCATGAGACCCCTTGGGGCGTGACACCCCTCCTGATGGTCCCGGCACCCCTCCCGGCACTCCAGTACACTACCGATGAGCCCGAAACTTTTCCGATAATGCACGAAAACCTTCCGGTAACCAAATGAGGTCATCCTACATATCAATCTTCATTTCCGGACCATTCTGGAAACCCTCGTGACGTCCATGATCTCATCCGGGACTCCGAACAACATTCAGTAACCAACCATATAACTCAAATACGCATAAAACAACGTCGAACCTTAAGTGTGCAGACCCTGCGGGTTCGAGAACTATGTAGACATGACCCGAGAGACTCTCGGTCAATATCCAATAGTCCAATACCTGGATGCCCATATTGGATCCTACATATTCTACGAAGATCTTATCGTTTGAACCTCAGTGTCAAGGATTCATATAATCCCGTATGTCATTTCCTTTGTCCTTCGGTATGTTACTTGCTTGAGATTCGATCGTCAGTATCCGCATACCTATTTCAATCTCGTTTATCGGCAAGTCTCTTTACTCGTTCCGTAATACAAGATCCCGTAACTTACACTAAGTCACATTACTTGCAAGGCTTGTGTGTGATGTTGTATTACCGAGTGGGCCCCGAGATACCTCTCCGTCACACGGAGTGACAAATCCCAGTCTCGATCCATACTAACTCAATGAACACCTTCGGAGATACCTGTAGAGCATCTTTATAGTCACCCAGTTACGTTGCGACGTTTGATACACACATAGCATTCCTCCGGTGTCAGTGAGTTATATGATCTCATGGTCATAGGAACAAATACTTGACACTCAGAAAACAGTAGCAACAGAATGACACGACCAACATGCTACGTCTATTAGTTTGGGTCTAGTCCATCACATGATTCTCCTAATGATGTGATCCCATTATCAAGTGACAATACTTGCCTATGGTCAGGAAACCTTGACCATCTTTGATCAACGAGCTAGTCAACTAGAGGCTTACTAGGGACAGTGTTTTGTCTATGTATCCACACATGCACTGTGTTTCCAATCAATACAATTATAGCATGGATAATAAACGATTATCATGAACAAAGAAATATAATAATAACTAATTTATTATTGCCTCTAGGGCATATTTCCAACATTTGCATACTTGTTGTTGAAGCCACCATTGTCGGCAACCTGCCCATTTTAGGATTCCCGTCATCGGCATAAGGAGGGGGGGCAAAGGATCTGCCATTGCAGGCACGTCATCCATGTCCAAATGTAGATGTCATCCAATTTAGCTCATCGCTAGCCCGGCGGAGATTACTGTAGTGTTGGGGGGGGGGGGGGTAGGGCTGGACCCCCAACTTTGCACAATTCTATGAAGAAAGAAATAAATAAAGGGATTAATTGGAAGGAAAATTAGTGGTTTACCCACTTGTTGTTGAAGCCACCATTGTCGACAAACCCTTCACAACCTCGCGCCTTCATGTTAGCCAGATCTTGACATTGGGTGATCCCCATGCCCGCCTCCACCACGGGAGAAAACACCGGAAAGTGTGTTTAGGACCTCGCCCTCTTTGCACCCAACCATTTTGGGATTCCCGTCATCAACATAAGGAGGGGGTGGACAAGGGATCAACCATTGCATCCACGTCATCCATGCCCAAATGCATACATCGTCCAATTTAGCCCAGCGCTAGTCCTGGAAGAGAGAAAGAATGACGGAGGGAGGGGGGATAACGTGACTGCTAGGGTTGTTAGGAGGGGCCCTGCCACGCCAGGACCGCCTCTACGACAACTACCCTCATCTCGCGTGACCCTCGTTGATCAAGACTACCACCATGCTGCGGGAGAGAAACAACCCCGGCCCCCGCCGTTGACCGATTGTCCTCCTTTGGCGACGCCGGCGAGGGAAGGGGGGAGATAAGCGTGGTGTCGACGGTGATGGCTACGGCTTCTCACGTGCCACCCTTTTGGAGGAAGATCCAAGCAAAAGCATTTCTTTTCCTTTTTCAAATACAAAATATCCTTGACTATGTGTATCACAATGATGGAGAGACATACTCCCTCCGTTTCAAAATAATTATCTTAAACTTAGTACAACTTTGTATTTGAGCTAGTACAAAGTCAAGACAGTTATTTTGAGACGGAGGTAGTAGGATTTAACCTTTTCTGTTCAGAAAAAAAAGAAAAAAAAATAGAAATTGTCCTAAATTGTGTCCTGGTTCGGCAAGGACGATTATTCCATTTATTTCCACTCTCCACCCACCACCTCGTAGTACAAGCACAAGGAACATTACCAGCTACTCTATTACGTACTGTAGTAAGCAGGAATTAACTAGGGCGGGCATGATGATTATGCTCCCTTTGTCCTCGCCGCCAATGTCAAAGGCTAAGCGCAGGGCTATCCAAAAAAGCGGTTAGACAGAAAACGCTAGGCCGATACGGACGCGTCTTGTTAAACTTGCTTTTAATCAATTATTGTTGTTGTTACCGCAGTGAGTACGTACGACAGTGAAAACGATGTGACCGGCCGTAAGGTACAGTAGATCTCCGAAATCCCATGATTGTCCTCGACGCTACCGGCTGCCGGCCTCTGTTCTGTTCGCTGCCAATGCCATGCCATGCCATGCCACATGCCACGGTCGTTTCTCCGGCAGCGGCGCTCGTCATCTACCCCTCCGGATTTTTTTCACTGTTTTGATTCTTAAAACGTAAGTTGATCACGTAATGAACTCGGTTTGAAAGTATTTCACGTTTTGATTCTTTTGGAAACGCCACGCACCGTGACGTTGCAGCCCTGTTATGAAACGCCAGTCTACTGGACGTTGCGGCCCTTTCCAGAAACGCCAAAGGGGGTGACGTTGCAGACATGAGGTGGAACGCCAGGACCTATGGCGTTTCAGCTCTGGTTGCAACGCTGGCCAGGACCCCAGCACCGCGGTACTGGACTAAGGAAATGCCAGTCTCCCTGGCGTTTCTGGTATGGTCTGCAACGCCAGGACCTATGGCGTTTCAGCTCCGGGTGCAACGCTGGCCAGGACCTCAGCACCGCGGTACTGGACTAATGAAACGCCAGGCTCCTTGGCGTTCCTGGTATGCTCTGCAACGCCAGCACCTCTGGCGTTTCTGCTCTGGCTTGGCGTTCCTCTCTTTTTATTTTTCTCAGACAACACTTTCACACACACATCATACATAGCTCACACACACACATCATACATAGCTCATTTAGCACATTCATACATAGCTCATATGCAACACACATCATACATAGCCCATTTAAAGTTCACGTCGATAGATGCATAATAGGTTCTTAAAGTACATAATAATGAATTTCATAGTCAAATAGCACGCAAGGGAACAAGGTTCAACATATAGGGTTCAAACATGAAAGCGTGCATGACAAATAGAAGCCTCCGGCTCTACTGCATCGAGCAAGGCCCCTTCCCCTTTTTCTTCTTCCTCTCTTCCTCCTCTTCGTCTTCCCTTTTGCGCATTTTTGAAGCCTCTTCCAGCACCCTCTCCATGAAGAGTTCCTCCTCCCACTCTCTCTTTGCTACACCCTCTGCGTAAGCAATCTTAAATTTAGCTGCCCATTCATTGTGACGTTGCTCCAGCGCCTTCTTGTCTTTGTCCGCCATCCTTTTCTCATAAGCCTTGTGCTCAAGAAACATTTTGAGGTCCTCCTTCCTCCGTGCTGCGTCCTCTTCGTACTGGCGCTCCCTCTTCATCTTCTTTGCTTTGGCTGCGTCCTGCTCTCTCAACTTCTTTGCAGCCCTCTTCATCAAGCGCTGCTCCTCACTGGCTGCATCCTTCTCCGCCCCCACTCCATTTTCTCCTTGTTGGGTTGAGACGCCGCCATACCTACATAAAAACATCAAGGTTCACGGTTAATACAACAACATAGAAAGTTACGGAAATGATCGTCGTAGGTAATAACATCAAAACACCTAGGCATGAAAAACATGATAGATTAACTTACGGAAATTCCCCTCGTAGGTAACCGAACATTCCTCTACCACTACCCGAACCTCTACCATAAAACCAGCACGTCTACCACCGCCGGATCCTCGTCCCATAGAAAGGCCACCACGTCTACCACCGCCGGATCCTCGTCCCATAGAAAGGCCACCACGTCTACCACCGCCGGATCCTCGGCCCACAAGAATTCCACCACTTGAACCACCACGTCTACCACCGCTGGATCCTCGTCCCATAGCAATGCCAGCACTTGAACCACCACGTCTACCACCGCCACCACTTGAACCACCACGTCTACCACCGCAGCACTTGAACCACCTCTGCCCCCCCACATCACTAGTAGATGTGTTGTTTGTTTTGCAAGTCCTCCTATTATGTGTCGTTTCATTGCAATCACCACATTGTTGCCTATCACGTGGCTCCATGAAATGTCCACTACCAAACTCTCTGGTGCTCATCAGGTCATCCATTTCATTCCTGTATCGTTTTGTTCTCCTTCTACCCTTTTGTTGAACCATCATCTCTGGATCCGGCCTAATATTAGGGCCATGATACTCGGGCCACTGTGATGGGTCAAGAAAAGGGTGGAATCTCGACGACCATGTTAACTGATGAGTCTGCAAGTTGAATTCATGCAACCTCACAACTACACCATCAGAGAAGGGCAAATTCCTCATGCGACATGCCGTCATCATGTGCGAGCATGTCCAGTGGTACTTACTAGGACGCTCACAAGTGCAATGCCGCGTCCGAAGGGAAATAATAAATGAGCGACCACCATATGATTGCCCATCTCTCGTTGTACCGCCTGGCTCATCCACTTGGTATTTCACTTCAGCGTTATCGAAACAAGTGGCTCGCTGCATTGCTGACTTCTCCTTTTGAAACTCTAGCCACTCAGCAACCTTCTTCGGATAGATCTCATTGGGAGGCTTCTCACTCTCACCAATCAACTTGCCAATTTCTTCCGAGTGCTTAAGAAAATACTCATTTAGCTTGTAAAAGATATATTCAGCTATTGCCGTGACCGGCAACTGACGTCCCCCCTTCAAGACAAAGTTGAAGCACTCAACAAGATTGCTTGTCATGTCGCCATATCTCATGCCTCCTTCGTCACATGCCCGTGACCACTTATGTCTCTCATCTATATTCCTTTGTAGGAATTCTTTCCCACCTTCATTTGCCTTCTCATATATTTTGTTCAATCGCTTAGTGAACGACTCAACGAAGAAGGCCACACATGCGGAGTTAAGATCCTTCGCCAGATCTTTGTTCTTACAAGCCCTGTAAAAGTTTGCAACGAAGTGCCTCATGCACCATCGATGGTGAAGCCTCGCATGCCCTGGAATGTGAACATCCACGGCCTTCAATATGCCTTGGTGCCGATCAGATATGATGCATACCTCCCTATTGGGAGGAATCACCATGCTTCTCACAAGTCTCATGAACCATTCCCAGTTGTCTTGGTTCTCCGCTGACACCAAAGCAAATGCCACAGGCAACACCTGATCATTAGCATCATGTGCCATTGCTATCATTAGTGTGCCCTTGTATTTGCCAGTCAGGAATGTTCCATCTATAGACAAAACCGGACGACAATGCTCAAAAGCTGCAATGCATGGGCCAAACGTCCAAAAGGCACGACGGAACACTCCTTCAATATCTTGGACATAGTGGTACATTCTGGGGTTTCTATAGGCCATCGCGCCCAGCAACCGGGGTAGCATGTTGTACGCCTCTTCCCATCCACCGTACAACATTCTAAAAGCGACCTGTTTGGCCTTCCATGTCTTCCTGTACTTGACCTTATATCCAAATCTCTCGAAAACCCAACTCATCAACAACTTCACTTTAATGGTTGGATCCTCAGCTATATGTTTCTGGTATTTATAACCGATGAATTCCGAGGTTAACTGACGGTGTGTCTCTGGTGCTTCATCTGCCGGCGGTGTGCATTGGTGAGTTGCAATGCAACTACTTATCTTCCACATACCATCTTTCATGAGTCTTGAATTGACTTTCCATTTGCATTTTTCTACCTCACATTTCACGGTGTATCGCTTGTGACAGTCCGAGTAAGCAACTCTGAAAGGCCTGTAGTGCTTGACGACATACTCACACAACCACATCTTCAATTCTAGAATGTCCTCGAACATCAAACCTTTCTTTAGATAAGACGTTGAGATAGCGTTGGGTGTGCTACTTGGAAACAATCTAGCCTCAATTGTCTTGCTCATGCCACCGTCGACTAAAGCCTTATCTGCAAGGCTAACATCACAAAACAAGGGAACTTTGTGATCCCTCCCGGTGATTTTTGTATACCACTCTGCTTCTTTTTCAGTGAAGCCATCCTCATCCAACTCATTCTCCGGGCCTTCATCATCCGACTCGTCCACACAAGCACGCTGATAAACAATGTCAGGATCCATGTCATCATGCCTTACTTGAGCCTCTACGTCACCAACAATGTTGTGTTGCCTCTCATACTCTTCGTCGGAGTCATGACCATCATCTTTGATCGGTGCACTACCTCCAAACTCATATTGGGGATACTCATTCACTTGCACTTCTACTTTATGCTCAACAATAGGTGCCACAACATTATACGGGCTCAAATCATCTACTATGGGTTGGTTCAAGTCAACATGAAGAGGAACATTGACCACCGTACTAGCAAACACTTCGAGTGACTTGTCTATCGAGGATGCAACAGCCTCCTTGTATGCAACCCAATGCAAATTAGACTTGATAGGCATTGTCTTCATTCGACACTTGTGTGCCGACCCAACATCATATCTTCCTAATAGTTCTACTTGGTCACTTGGATCAACCCACTTCAATCTTATCCGAGTTTCTGCCACAACCTCTTCATAAGTAGGACTATCCAGAAATGTCAACACTTCCTCATATTTTTCAACAATATCAACATTCATGAATGCCTCTTTGTCAACATAATGAATATTCACAATCTTGTCCATCTAAAAAAGGGACAAAATTACCAATTCTAAGTATAACAAAACAACTAACAAAACAACTAACCATTTGCATCCAAATTAGGCATTAACACAAACCCTAACCCTAAACCTTGTCCATCCAAATTAGGCATAACACAAAACCTAACACTAACCCTAACCCTTGTCCAACCAAACTAGGCATAACCCTAACCAAAACCTAACACTAAATCTACTCAATAATAAGAAACCAACCAATACAATGCAACATAAATAGAACACCTAGTGCAAAAGAAATCTACACAAATACAAAATCATTACAAAAACTAATTGGAGGGATTGGAGGAGCTTACCGGCCTCTTCGATTTGCCCCAAAGAACCTACTAAAAGGTTGAGGGAGGAGGGAGATCGAAGGGGGGATGGTGAGGAGGAGGGAGAGCTTTTTCGGGCTAACAAGAACAAGAGGAGAGGAGAAATAGTGGTTGGTGGGCGAGGGGGTCGGGGTGGCAGAATATAAAGGCAAGAAACGCCATAGGTCCTCGCGTTCCACCTCATGTCTGCAACGCCAGCCCCCTTGGCGTTTCTGGGAAGGGCCGCAACGTCCAGTAGACTGGCGTTGCACACGAGGCCCGCAACGTCCAGTAGACTGACGTTTCATAACAGGGCTGCAACGCCACGGTGCGTGACGTTTCCAAAAGGGTCAAAACGTGAAATACTTCCGAACCAAGTTCATTACGTGATCAACTTACGCCTTAAGGATCAAAACAGTGAAAAAAATCCTACCCCTCCTTCCAATAATAGAGGACATGTGTGTAAATTTATTTGGCCTTCAAATAGCGTTCTTAGAAACCACGAGGAATGTTTCCCCAACAGACGCTGTAAAATACGGCGTTCAATCCGATGATCCCACCTACAGCGGCCAACACGCATAATCCAACGCCCTAAATATGCAGCTCGGACGCAAATAAAACTGAGTCGGCGACGACGCGGGGCTTTTTGGAGTACAAAAAAAAAGTGACGACGAGGCCAGACCGTCTAGCACGGGGATCCTCGACTTTCACCCGATGGAAAGTAGAGAAGTAGAGGAGCATTTTTTTTAAATTGTTTTTAGGGTACTCTTGCTATGTAAAAGTTAATCTAGAAATCAACAAAAAAATAATAAGCGTTCACTTTATATTTGATTACCCGGTTGGATGACCTCCATCCTGTTGGGTGTTTGTGGACATCTCACTATGTCCATTTGGTAATCCACGTTGAAGATGCACTGTCTCGAGGCATTCCTCTCTAATCATTCGCTACTCGAGTATGAATCAGAGTCGTAAACAGACTCTCATGAGTTTCTGGTATCTTAGAGCATCTACACCCGGACGGTTGAAATGATTCCTTATACGTTTGTGAACGTGTTCGATCAGTGACTGAACAGGATTAAGAAAAAACCAACCCAATCAAACCCCTCATGTTATATCTATATGTCCGGTCTGTTCACGAACCCTCATATCCATCTCAAATATGAGGAGGATACGAGGGCTCGTGGAGTGTCAGGTTAGACCGTTAAATAGGACGCGACCTCATCTCTAACCATTTTTTTTCTTTCCTTTATTCATATTTTTCTTTCTCTTTTTCTTCCTTTTCATCAATCACGTGTAAGTTTAGACATATGAAAAATAAAATAAAAAATATGACTACATGAACAAATAAATAAGGAACACACCCGTCCGGTTACTGATCCGACGCGTCGTGGATGTTTAAGTAGTAATATTTACAATGTACACATGTAGATGCTCTTATCATCACTTTTATTTTACCCACCAACGCTCTCGCGGCTGGTAGGCAATGGCTGGCATGCACGGCTTTGATGGGCTCATCCACACCGAATCCAACAAAGTATAGTCCCTAATCAAACTCCTCAGGGAAGAAAAAACAAGTTCATTTCCCATCTCCTCGGGATCCGAATGATCAAAAAATGGTTAGGCCCGTAATTTCTTGAGCGTTTCGGCCCGCAGTCACTCTAGCAGAGCTGCTGAGCGTGGCTTGCAAGAGAAACAGCACCTACCATGCCATGCCCCAGCTTGAACCAAAGCAACCGGCAACGCCCAACAAACAGTGGGAGCCATAGCTTTGAAGAACAGCCATGCGAGGGATCCCACACTCGCACAGTTCCAGTCTCGCGGCGAACGGTGGCAAATATGTTGTGTACTCCCTCAGTTTTTAAATATAAGTCTTTTAAAATATTTTATCAACAGACTACATACGAAGCGAAATGAACGAATATACGTTTTAAAATATGTCTATATACATCCTTATGTAGTCTCCTAGTAAAACTTCTACAGACATATATTTAGAAACAGAGGAGTAGTAAAAAATTGAGAGATTGCCGTGTGGTGGGTTGAAAACGACGTGGTGCCATGTATACACGGCGAAACATAAACTTTGGATGCCATGTGCCATGCCATGCAAATGGGACTCACGTCACATTTTTTATATCTTGCCTCCATGCTACGGCTATAAAGTTTGGAGGCCAAAAAGTTGGAGGCTATTGATACTAGGAACATGCATGCATGCATTCATGCATGGTGGCACCACCTCACTGTGCGGGAGATGAACAGGACGGTGTCAGGAAAAAGTTGCCTCAATCATGCATCTGCATCTCTTACTGAATCATGCATTCATATAATAGGTGGTTCAAGTCTCCAATCCAACCGCACTGTAATGGGCCTGTTTGATACTCTAACCTGATTAGAGTTAGAGTTAGATTCTAATTCTTAAACTAATGTAAACTAACTCTAACTCTTAAGTTGTTTGAATGGAAGGGTTAGATGAATAATAAATGTTCTTTCTTAATCATTTGGCTACTTTGGACCTCTTTTTTTCCTGGACCCCACCTACTCTAATCCAAAAAAGCACCTTTTGGATGGGTTAAAGTTTTTTAATGGGTTAGATGCATCTAACCAACTCTAACCCAACTGTTTGAATCTTTGAGGGTTAGATGGCTCAAATCTAACCCACTCTAACTCTAACCCTAGGATAGAAATAAGGTCAATATAGGTAGTTCAAGTCTCCAATCCAATCCATTAATGGTTTAACACTAACAGCGGAAGCTATGGCATGATAACTGAGCATTTTAGGAAGCGTTCGTTTTAAGCTAAGAGGATGCTTGGATCCAATGAACTTATTTTAATCTGATTAAAAATAGTCTCTTTAAGAGGCTAAAGTTTCAAGCACACCTAACTAAAGAGGGGTTAAAACTAGTCTTGAGACTAATTTTTTTAGTCAGGGGTATCGCTAGTAAAATATGGATTAGTCCTCTCTCTCCTCATTTAACTCATCTCCTTTAACACATGCGAGTTCTGGATGGGAGGATAATAAATGCTCATTAACTTAATTTTAGTCTCTTTAGTATTTGATCCAAGCATGGGTGAGGCTAGCAAGTTTTAGTCCCATTACTTTTAGTCATGGGACTAAACGTATCCAAGCACCCTCTAAGCAAAGCAGACGAATTGGCAAGTTCAACGAAACATGCTCATTTTTTCTTTTTTTTGAAACAAATAAAACATGCTCATTCTTTATTCACTCGATCATCGCGAGCTTCTCTCGACAGTATTGGGCCTCTGCTATTTCGGGTTTCGGCTCTTCTGCTTAATTTCCTGCCAGGAAAGAGTAACTAGATTTTTATTTGAGACAAATAAAACATGTTCATTCATTTATTCACTCGATCATCGCGGGCTTCTCTCGACAGTATTGGGCCTCTGCTCTTTCGGGTTTCGGGTCTTCTGCTTAATTTCCTGCCAGGAAAGAGTAACTAGATTTTTTTGAGACAAATAAAACATGTTCATTCATTTATTCACTTGATCATCGCGGGCTTCTCTTGACAGTATTGGGCCTCTGCTCTTTCGGGTTTCGGGTCTTCTGCTTAATTTCCTGCCAGGAAAGAGTAACTAGATTTTTTCTACGGGCCTAAAGAGTAAGGTCCATGTCAATGGGTTTCTTAGCACAGTTTCATAGGTAATTTACTGATGTGTCACATTATTTAATGAAGAAAGAGGACGAGGTTGTATCTTAACTAAGATACAACATTTGCACGTCATCATAAGCAAAAATAGCTAATTATCCAATCATATATATGCATGAACACCATATCATTAAATTTAGATACAACCTGTAATAGAAAATGCATTGGAAAAGTAGGTTTTAATTTTTTTAATGCACCTATGATACCGTAATAAGAAACAATGCATTGGCACATGCCAAAGCGTGTGCGAGTGCAAGTCTCTTAGCGCGGTTTCATATGTATTTTTGCTTACGTGGCACTGTATTTAAGGAAGAGAGATATTGATGTTGTATCTTAGCTATCATACAACCTTGTCACGTGGCCATAGGCAAAAAAAAGTTGCTTAGGCTGGTCACAATGGAGAGTAACATAAGGTAGGAACCTACACGCTTTCCTAGACTATGTTCCTACCTCCACAATGGGGAGTAACATGTATGTAGTGTCATGCAACAATGCATTTATTAGGCTATAGACTCATTGTTTCTTGGAGTGTGTGATGTTCCGGTAACTTAGCTAGTTACCACAAGCACCTCTCTCTTCACTAAATACGTGCCACATAAGCAAAGTTGTATTGGAGTGTGTGATGTTACTGCTAAGTTCCTCCCCATTGTGACCAGCCTTACCCAATCATATGCATGCATGAGCCACAAATCATTAAATTTACATACAACACATACTCCCTTCGTCACGGTTTAGAAGGCGTGCTTGGTAATTTTGTGGAACCTAGGTGATTATTGACTAGCTGTGAGATAGGCTAAAAAATAGCATTCACACTACGCATGCATATAGAAGTAGTACAACGAAGTAGTAATTAGCTGCTAGGAGTAAATGCAGTGCGTCCTAAACCTTGTCTATTGTGGAAATGCACGTAAATTTAATCGTGTCTTCTAAACCGCGACGGAAGGAGTAAGATACAATGCATTGTACTACATTTCTCCGTCACGGTTTAGAAGACACAATTAAATTTACGTGCGTTTTCAAAATAGACAAGGTTTAACACGCTAACACAATTACTACTATTAATTAGTACTACTCTTGTATGTATGTGTCGTGTTAATTTCTCAGCTCATTAGACGCATGAGTATAGTTAATGCTATTTTCTAGCACATCTCACAGCCAGTCGATAACTACTTAGGTTCTAGAGATTTTTCAAATACGTCTTTTAAATCGTGACAGAAGGAGTACTTGTTTGTTATATTTTTATTACGCATATGATTGCGTATTAAGAGACGATACATTAGGACATGCCTAACGAGGTTGCACTTGCACTTGCACTTGCTGTGTACTATTAATTAGTACTACTCTTGTATGTATGTGTCGTGTTAATTTCTCAGCTCATTAGACGCATGAGTATAGTTAATACTATTTTTTATACATCTCACAGCCAATCGATAACTACATAGGTTCTAGAGATTTTTTAAACACGTCTTCTAAATCGTGACGGAAGGAGTACTTGCTTGTTATATTTTTATTACGCATATGATTGAGTATTAAAAGACAATACATTGGGACATGCCTAACGAGGTTGCACTTGCAGTTGCATCGAAGAAACTGCGCCCAGAGAGCATTTGCAGACCGTTATTCGTGTAAATATCAATGAAAAGCACAATAACCAGGAAACGTTCCAAGTGTAAATGTGGAAGAAAAAAAAATCGGGGTATGAATAGTAGTACCTCCTATTGCACTAGTGCTTTCCGGACACACTAGACCATTGACCCCCCAAGCGCCATGACAACATAAGGTCAGCCGGCAGGGACAAGACATACACTGTGTACAACAAGTATGAGCTAAAGCTAAAGAACAGAGAGAAACGAAATAATACAACAAGTATGAGCTGTTGCTGTGTGTCCTCTTCCGAGCTGAAGCCCAAAACAGAAAAACTCAAGACCTCCCGCTTACTAAACGGGTGCTCTAACCAACTGAGCTATGAAAGATTTGTACGGATTTTTAAATACAGTAACTTTCCTTGTTTGCGCTGGTTCATTTATCTTTGGTTCAAGCCTATTTATTTTCTTTTAAATGGCTTTCAAAGGTAACCACCATCAGGGTTTTAAGGGCATCTCTGGCGACTACATTTCAAAGGATAAATGATGTTCCATATGATCAAGAGAAAAGTGCTCCGTTTGCTCTATTAACTATTGGAAAACGAGCCTTTAGTCCCGGTTTTTGAAAACGAAACTAAATAATCGGAACAAAAGGTCAAAACTAGGGCACTCATTTGAAATCGTCGAACTTCCCAGCCGGTCACATATCCTATCATCGCTCCAGCACAAGCACGCTTAACTTTTCGATTCTATCTCCACTAGTTTTCAAGTTTGCACTTGTTACTTTCTTGACAATAGTAACTTATCAATCCTATTAACCCTTAGGTCTTCATGTCACATGATTTAATTTTTTGAATTTCAAACAATTGTTAAAATAAAAAACAATGATTAACAAACAATGATAATTAATTTAATAACACAAAACAACTTCAAAAATGGCAAAAATTTCAAAAAATCTGAAATAATTCTCAAAAAGCAATTTTTTTTACAAAATAATAAAAAAGTTCAAAATAAAATAAGTAATAATAATATTGATTTTTATCATTTGAGTTTGAAACTATTATTCTAAAAAATAATAATTATTTAGTAACACTAATATTTATTGAATAAGAAGTTTGACCAAAAATTCAGAAAAACTTAAATTTGAGGATAACTTTTTTCTTTTCGGAATTTGAGGATTCTAAAAATTTACAAAACAACCTACGACGGTTGCCATAGGAACCGGTTTCTCGTGCTGAACATTTTTATAAATTAAACTTTTTTTGAGCTAATTGACCGTGAAATTGAAAATCTCTACAAATGAACTCTAAAAAGACTGAAACTTGGCATTGTATCATCATTTCATTCACACACCATGTGTCAAAAAGTTGATAAGATTATGATAAAAACTGGATGCACTTCGTGTACAAACTGAACAATCTCCGGTCACAGTTGACCTTTGACCCAAGCGCCATGACAACATAAGGTCAGCCGGCAGGGACAAGGCATACACTGTGGACCTCCATAATTTCCAAATCTAAAGAACAGAGAGAAACGAAATAATACACCAAGTATGAGTTGTTGCTGTGTGTCCTCTTCTGAGCTGAAGCCCAAAAAAAAAAAATGCTTTCATTGAGAGTTGAACTCAAGACCTCCCGCTTACTAAACGGGTGCTCTAACCAACTGAGCTATGAAAGCTTTGTATCGACTTTTAAATACAGTAACTTTCCTTGTTTGCGCTGGTTCATTTATTTTTGGTTCAAGCCATTTTTTTTTAAATGGCTTTCAAAGGTAACCACCATCAGGGTTGTAAGGGCATCTCTGGCGACTACATTTTGAATATATATTCAAAACACATTTGTCAACTTATCCACACGTTCACATTCAACTATATTTGAATATATATTCTCAACAGCATATTAATTCAAAACGTGAAAATTCAAGTACACATAATTCTAATGAATAAAAAAAATTAATGTTCTCAAACTTAACAATTTTCAAAATCAAACAAAACATACGGTCCAAATGATATAAGGATAAAAGTTCATGACAAAAGCACATGCTTGCGGCCGGGCGCCCCTATGTCTCGCTTATGGCCATATGAAGGTAACCCTCGGGCCGAGTGCACTGCAACATGGGCCTGCCTAGGTGTGCTGCAGGCAACAACATCATATTTTGTTTTGTTTTTCTGTTTTTTATTATTTAAATTTATATACTTCTAAATTATGTAAATAAATTAAAATACAAGAAAAAATTATATATAATTTTTCTCTTTTTTGTTATATGTGTATATAAAAAGTATTTTCTAGTATACGAAAAAGTATAAGAAATGATATACAGTGTATGTGAAAAATGTATAAGAAATGATATACAGTGTGTGTGAAAAAAGATTTTTTCCTAGACGCTTTGACAAAAATTAAGTGTATATAAAAAATGTTGCACATGTAAGTGAAAATTGTTATTTGAAAAAATCTTACTCAAACATAAAAAAATGTTACATATGGAAAAACCGTGGACACTTTTCTAAAAGATTACAAACTTGTACTCTAAAAATGACAGTCAAGTATTTGAAAAATGTTACAACATGCATAGAAAAATGTCAATACTGTAATAAAAATATTAATCTAGTACTTGAAAAATGTAAATCAATTATTATAAAAATATTTGCAATGTGTATACTAAAAATGTTGACCGTGTATTAAAAAATGTTATTATAATATGTGAATAATATTAAACATGCACTAGAAAAATGTACTAGATATACACCAGAAATGTAGAATGTGTATCAAAAAAATAAACATAACAAATATTAGTTCTAAAAAAAGTTAATCATGTAATTAGAAAATGTTAACTGTGCAAATAAAAATGTTTCATATATATTCAATGATGTTGAATGTGTACTGAATTATACTTAACATGTGTTGACCCAAAAACAAACCAATGCAAAAGAAAAAAAGAAAAGAAAAAAATGTCCATGCAAAGCCGAGAAAGAAACCTAGGAAAAATGAAAAAATGAAAAATTCAGGGAAAACTATGGAATAAACAGAGGAAAAATAGGAAACTAAAGAACAAAAAGGGCGAAGAAACAAAGAACATCGGAGAAGAAAGAAAGAAAGAAATGGAAGAAAAAAAATGGAAAAAGCTCACCGACGAGCGGGGTCTTGGGCATCAAAACTGTTCGCATTGATTTCTTTCCTACTTCTAAAAATTTGAGTTGGTGGTGAGTTCACTCACCCTTCACCTTCACCTCCACCTCCACCTAGGGACCCACGAGATTAAAATAATGGCAATCTCCAACCAAGCAGCTTCCTCACAATTCTTCATAAAAAAGGCTTTGCTTTGGACCGCCGGTCTTCCTCCATGGTCATCCTTCGGCATGTTGCCCAATCAGAGGCGTTTCACCCACCAATCACAACCTTCATCCTCTTGTGGACAACATCGGACGGTTGCTCCCCTACAAAAGCTCCATGAGGCTAAATTACAAATGGGATGGAGGGGGAGCACCGGCCGGAGCGTCCGGAGGCCTGGTCATGGAGGAGGAGAACTGAAACACCACGTTCTTGGCCTGATCGGCGGCACGGACATCCCGCAGCCGACGATGCTCCAAACAGTAACATATTTGTAGTTGAATTTCCAACTGACGATGATGCAGGGGAGGATGTCCAGGTGGTTGGCAAGACGCCCAACCAAGGTGACCACAATGGTAGTGATCATCATGGTGCCGACACCGACGACGACGCGCATAGGTCGCAAGGAGATAGCGACAACGCCGCGCACGACACAGGCGGAGATCTCGACGACAACATCGACAACGAGGCGCATAGTGACGACGACAATCAAGATGATGGTCACGGTCACGACGACTACGCCGACGACACGGATGTCGATGACACATCAAGGTCTCAGCCGTCTTCCTCAAGTGCATCAACGCCGACACAATTTGTGTCGCCTCCTTCGCAAGCCACAACGGACTCCTCAGGGCCTCGTCGCTACAAGACCCTCAAGAAAGTCTACAAGTACACAAAGCCAGTTACGCTCGAGTACTCCGGACTATGTCTGTTCGGAGTTGAGGAGCCGGCGAACTTCGTAGAGGCGAGAAAAAGTCCTAGCTGGACGCACGCCATGGATGAGGAGATGAAGGCAATTGAGAGCAATGGCACGTGGACTTTGGTAACCCGACCTCCAAACCAAAAGACGATAGGTTTGAAGTGGGTTTACAAGTTAAAGAAGGACACGGAGGGTGCCATTGTGAAGTACAAGGCAAGACTCGTTGCAAAGGGCTACGTTCAACGTCAAGGAGTTGACTATGATGAGGTGTTTGCACCGGTTGCTCGAATCGAGACGGTGAGAGTGCTCCTAGCTTTGGCAGCACAAGAGGATTGGAAGGTTCATCATATGGATGTTAAATCCGCTTTCCTCAACGGCGATCTCACAGAAGAAGTGTACGTGGAACAACCCCTCGGCTACAAGAAGAAAGGCGAAGAAGGGAAAGTTTACAAGCTCAAGAAGGCACTTTACGGATTGAAGCAAGCGCCAAGAGCTTGGAACTCAAAGTTAGACCGAAGTCTGGTCTCGCTCGGGTTCAAGAGATGTCCCCTCGAGCATGCAGTCTATACAAAGAACCCAAAAGGCTCAAACCTGCTAGTTGGAGTTTATGTCGACGATCTGATTATCACCGGAGATAGCGTACAAGAAATTGAACGTTTCAAGGCGCAAATGAAGAACAAGTTTAGCATGAGTGATCTGGGATTACTCAGCTATTACTTGGGCATCGAAGTGAAGCAAAGCTCCGGGGAGATTTCCCTATGTCAATCGGCTTACGCGGTCAAGTTATTGGACAAGTGTGGCATGTCAGATTGCTATGCGACACAAGTTCCAATGGACCAACGTCACAAGTTGAGCAAGCGTAGCTCAAATCCGCCGGTGGACACCACAATGTATCGAAGCGTTGTGGGTAGCCTAAGATACTTGGTGCATACCCGACCTGACTTGGCTTATTCAGTCGGGATCGTGAGTCGTTTCATGGAGAATCCGACAACCGAACACATGAGCGCGGTCAGTCAAATTCTACGCTATGTGAAAGGCACAATTAATCTTGGCTGCACGTACAGAAAGGGAAAGGAAGGATTGATCCTTCGTGGATATTCAGATAGTGACATGGCAGGTGATGTTGATGACCGAAAGAGCACAACGGGCATGGTTTTCTACCTTGGCCCGAATCCGATTAGCTGGAATTCTCAGAAGCAAAAGGTGGTGGCACTGTCTTCATGCGAGGCAGAATACATAGCGGCAAGCACGGCGGCTTGTCAAGCAGTGTGGCTGAGAAGACTCCTAGCTATTCTTGCAAAGCGAGAGGTGCAGAAGGTGTCACTCATGATCGATAACCAAGCTGCAATCTCGTTGTGCAAAAATCCGGTTCATCATGAAAGGAGCAAGCACATAGATACCCGGTTCCACCATATCCGGGAGTGCATTGAAGAAGGGTTGATCGAGGTTCAACATGTGAACACGAAAGACCAACTTGCCGATATTTTCACCAAGTCCCTCGGTCGACAGAAGTTCATCGAGATGAGGAGGAAAGTCGGAGTGCAAGAAGTGAAGTCAAGCAACAAGATTAAGGAGGTGAATGTAGATGTTAATCATGTTGCTCATGTAGGATTAGGAAAGAAAGCCAAACCGAGTCCTAGTAGTATTAGGATTCCTAGTCCTAGTCTATTTCCATAGTCCCTTGTGGACGTGTATAAAAGACACCCTAGGGGTGTTGATTGTAACACCAGAAAAACGAAAAACAATACAAAGCAAAGGCTCGACACGGGCCTTTAGCCATCAAATTCATTGATCAGTTTTATTCGTGTCGCTAGTTACGCAAGTTCCGTCAAGTAGCCGGCCGAAGCAAGAATCGCGTAGGCACGCCTGTACGGCTGCATACGCACGTTCAAAAGCCAACACGAGGAGAACTGAAACACTACGTTCTTGGCCTGATCGGCGGCACGGACATCCCGACCACGAGTCCACGAGTGGCAACGGAGTTTGCTGACCGCGCCTGCATGCGCTCGACGAAGGCATAGGGATCAGAGGGTGCGGGCAGCGGCGTGCGTGCATGTTCTCGGCAACGACGGTGTGGGACTGTGGCCGGCCATCGGTGTCGGCATGGCCGGCCGGGGTGTGCAGCCGTAGTGCATGGCCAAGATCCAAAGACAAAGACGGCGGCGACGGATGGATACAGGATACGTGCGTAGAGCATGTATGCTAGCAGCGGTGGCATGACTGATGGATGCATGCTAAAATGATGTTGCTTTTTTTTTCATTAAAATCGTATACGTTGTTGGCGATCAAAGCTTCACACCAATTTTATTAAACATTTCACATCAGGCTGTTTTTCTTTAGCCAACATAATTGGGAATTTGGGCTGCTCTTACTAATTCCCATCTCTCACTCAGATTCTTTTAGGTTTGCTAAAAAAACTTAGATTCTGGGACACCCTCCTCTTAGTCCTCCTCGGAGTAATTTCAACAGCTTCTATAAAATTCTTCCCATGAAAGCGCCAAGTGAGCCAAACATCGCTCATGTAGCCGCTCATTTGGGCCGGCCAAATAAAATGTGTTCGCACTTGCCGCTTCATTCGTGCTCGTTTCTCGCTCGTGTTTCCCTCGTTCACAGGGGTAGATCAATATGCCACTTATCGGCAGTTGACCATTGTATCGTTGACTTTAAAAAGTTCATGAAATGGGAACAACTCAAAATTTTGAAGAAGAAATTTGGGAAAAAAGATTCGATGAATTTGGAAAAAGGCTAACAAATTTGAGAAAAGTACATAAATTTTTAAAAACTTCATTTTTAAAGTAGTTCAAAATTTTGAAAGAAATTCGTAAGATTTGAGAAAGGTTAAAAAGGTAAAAAGTTCAGGGATTTGAAAAATGTTCAAAACTTTTAGATGTTTGTAAGTGGGAAAAGTTTAGCAAAAACGAGGAAAATTTAAAAAAATCATAATTTGGAAAATTTTCACAAAATTTAATTAAAAGGTTCATTTTTTTAAAGTTTACTCATTAATTTGACAAAAAATAAAAGGAAATAAAATAGTAACACAAGGAAAAAATGAAAATGAAATGAACAAAGTCATCACATTTGGTTCGCTGTAGCTTGGCTTATGTTGATATCAAGTCCGCTAAAATCTATAGGCGTGGGTTATTGCAAATGTTGTCAATGAGATCCATTCTAAATGTGTTAGTGTTTTGGCCTACCTTGCAAAGTAGAATAGTGATGCGTATAGTAGCATTTGAAGAAATATCCATTAATACATGTGATAGGAAAATGAATAACCAATTGTTTCTTTTGTGACTTTAGAAGGTCTCGATTTAATTATTTTAATAACTAAATGTGGCTAAATTACTTTTAACTTTACTTTTAAGTGGTTCCGTAGCGTAGCACAGGCATGTTACTAGTATGGAATTAACATTGAGGCATTACCTTCCTAACTTTGTCTGGCGATGCATGGCCATGCAACCGTCCCATTTTTAGTATCACTTAATGCCGTAATTAATGTTTGATTCCTTGGATTAAATGGATAAAAGGCAAACAATAACATAATCTTGAGGGAGACAAAAACGTAAAGTAACTTTTTTAGTATTATATACTACTCCCTCCGTTCCTAAATATAAGTCTTTTAAAAGATTTTATTAGTGGTCTACATACGGAGCAAAATGAGTGAATCTATATTATAAAGTATGTCTATATACATCCGTATATAGTCCACTAGTGAAATTTTTAAAAAGACTTATATTTAGGAACGGAGGGACTAGTATCATGCATATGATACTAGTCTATGATACCACATTTATAATGCATAGTATCAAATATTAGTATCATAGAGTAGTTTATTTATTGACATGCAAGACACATAGTAGCACATCATTTAATATGATACGGTATCATGATATGATACTCAACTCTCTCTTCATTTATTTAATTCTATGCCACCTCATTAAGATTGTGTAGTTGGCATGCATGATACTAACTATGGTACTACCATTACGGAGAGCCTAAATGAACGGAAACACGCTATTCCTTGACTATGTTCCCACAAAGAAGTTACTTATGTGTTAGAATATTTTTTGACACTTTTACCTATGTAATTTAGCGAAGCGACTAACTAGCAACCTTGCTGGTCCATTTCACCGGTATTGAAACATTCTGTACTTCGGTAGCTTTTTGTACGAACCCCTGTAAAATTTTGTGTTAATGATATGATAAAAGTGATAGGTCTTGGTAACGTCCATAAGTATGGGCGTTAAAGGTTGTTTCCTACACGTCATGTATGGTGCGTAAGGGAAACAGGTAACGTCTACACACCCGGCCTCCTGCCTCACGACCAGCACGTTCGGTCTGCCACCTCGCGGCCCCGCGTGCTTCCGTGTGACAGCTTCACTGTATTGACATGTAACATTGGAAAGATATGGCAACTGACAGTTAAGCAGTAACATAGATAGATACCATAACGTTTATGATGATTTCGTAAATTTCAAGATGATAAGAAAAAAAAGAAAAAAAAAGAGGGCGCTTCTGTTTCTACTCTATTAAAAAATCATCATCGTTACGTCATTAAATTTATCACCAGAAATATTCAGAGTTATTATACGTTCATGCCTAACAATTACCTGATTCCATTTTTATATGTGGAGGGACAGGAGTGGGGGGTCTCGATGGGATGGTGGCAACTGACTCCTCCATGTGCTTTGATGTGTCGTGTTGTAAGTTCCTGATTACTTTAGGCGCCACGCGATCCTGCTCCCTGCATAAAGTATGCCGTAGGGATGTCCATCCGTGTCCGTTCATAGCCAAGCTAGCTAGAGCTAGTTTCACGTCCGCTCCCCTCCCACGCCAGCCATGGCCATGGCCCAACCGGCAGCAGCTCCACCGATGAGCTCACCCGAGGAAGAGAGGCTCCAGGAGGACTTCATCTCCTCGCTCCCGTCGAGGGAGGGGTGGCCGCAGACGCTCATCCAGTACGAGGGCTACTGGTTCAAGCCGAAGATCTTGGAGGGGGTCCTGCGAGCCAGGCGGGCCTTCACGCCCCGCGCCGACGACGTGGTCCTCGCCACGCAGCCCAAGTGCGGCACCACCTGGCTCAAGGCCCTCGCCTTCACCGTCGCCACCCGGTCCCGCCACGGCCTCGGCGCCGCCGACCACCCGCTCCTCACCCGCCACCCGCAGCACCTGGTGCCCTTCATCGAGATCCCCGGCGCCACCGGAGGGGACGACCGCGTCGACCTCGGCGCGCTCCCGTCCCCGCGGCTCCTCGCCACGCACATGCCCATGTCGCTGCTCCCGCCGGCCGGCTGCCGTGTGGTGTACCTGTGCCGGGACCCCAAGGACACGCTCGTCTCCAGGCTGCACTTCGAGAACAAGCTGGCGGCGCGTGGCGGCGGCGGCGGCCTGTCGATGGACGACGCCTTCGGCATGTTCTGCGAGGGGTTCTCGCCCTACGGCCCGTTCTGGGACCACTGCCTGGAGTACTGGGAGGAGAGCGTGGCGAGGCCGGACGCCGTCCTCTTCCTCAGGTACGAGGAGATCAAGTCGGACCCGGCGCGGGTGGTGAGGAGGCTCGCGGGGTTCCTCGGCGTGCCGCTGAGCGAGGAGGAGGAGCGCTCCGGCGTGGCCGAGGAGGTGGCGAGGATGTGCAGCTTCGAGACGCTCACCGGGCTGGAGGTGAACCAGGTCGGCGGCGTCAGCCACGGGAGTAGAGTTCACGTTGAGAACTCGGTGTTCTACAGGAAAGGCGAGGTCGGGGACTGGGCCAACCACATGAGCCGCGAGATGGCGGACAAGCTCGACCGCATCGTCCAGGACAAGCTGCAGGGGTCAGGCCTGCTGTTCTGAGTCATCTGTTATCTGTGGTCTTTTCCACTCTGCTCTGTGTTGATTGTGGTTTAATTTTGGAATACTGATTCATATGGCCTCATCATAATTTTGGGATACTGATTCATGCATCAGTATACAGCTGAGAGTTGACACAGCTAGCTGCTGTGCGACTGTGATTTCAGTGGCCTGTATTTTGATTTGAAATCAGAGCACACTGTATATACATCTTAGAGACAGGAGGGGTGAGGTGATACAAATATTAAACAAGAAAAATGTGGAAAAACGACAAGATAAAAATATTAAATAAAGCATACTAAAATGCGTAAACGAGTAACTCGTAAAAAGTCAAGAGTTTGTAAAGCGTATGCTCCCTTCGTTTTTAAATATAAGTTTTTTTATTTTTTTACTAAAAGACTATATACGGATTTATATGAATATATTTTAGAATATAGATTCATTTATTTTGTACTTTATGTATTTATTTAATGAAATCTTTAAACAGATTTATATTTAAAAACGGAGGGAGTAGGTCACAACGTAGACATTTGGATAGAAGGGAAATAGTTTATGAAGCTTTAAAAAAAGAAGAAACTAACATGAACGAGAACTAGGAGAGGATAAATGCTCCGAAGCAGCTAAAAGAGAAAAAAAAATAAGTTAATATACAGTGACTGCACATTACGGTGAGATAAAGCGAGCACGGTACACTAGTGAAAAACGGGTCATTAGTCCCGGTTTGAGAGGGTCTTTAGTTCTGGCTCTTCAACCGGGACTAAATAATCGAGACAAAAGGCCGGAAATTTTAGTCCCAATTGTGTTACGAACTAGGCTTAACGGTGCTCCACGTGGTCGTCGTGAGGCGCGAGGGCAGGATGAGCTTTAGCCCCGGTCGGGAACACCAACCGGGACTAAAAGGCGGCCACGCATCAGCAGCTGCCAGACGTTGGTTTTCTAAAGGATTGTTGGGGAACGTTGCATGGAAAATAAAAAAATCTACGCACACATAAGATCTATCCATGGTGGTGGCCATCTACAAAAGGAGAGATCGGATCCACATACCCTTGTAGATCGCTAAGCGGAAGCGTATATAACGCGGTTGATGTAGTCGAACTTCTTCACGATCCAAATCGCAGTCCGTCCCGCGATCTCATTACGATCCGTCCTGCGATCCCATCACGATCCATCCCGATCTAGAACCGAACGGACGACACCTTCGTGTTCAGCACACGTACAGCTCGATGACGATCTCTGCCTTCTTAATCCAGCAAGAGGGGGTGGAGAGGTAGATGAGTTCTCCGACAGCATGATGGCGTGGTGTCAGTGCTGGTGAAGAACAATCTCTGCAGGGCTTCGCCAAGCATAACGGAAACTATGATGTAGGATGAACTAGAGGGGCGGGGCTGTCGACACAAGGCTTGGGGAAATCTTGATGTGTTCCGGGTGCTACCCCGCCCCTCTATTTATATGTTCAGCCATAGGGTTGTTTCTTGGGGAAAGAGCCTCCTCAAAGTTGGTTTGGCACGCAAGGCAAGATTCCTCCTCGGACTCCAGGACCAGACGCCATGGTCCTTGGCGTATGGCTCCAGACGCCAGGTCCCTGGCGTCTGCCCGCCTGGCCATCGCAAAACTCCTTTTGCACCTTCCTAAAGCCTCGCGGGCTTTACCCCTTGGCCCAAATAAAGTGTTCTCCTACCCGGATATTTCAGGAAATATCCGAAACCCCTTCCGGTGAATTCGGAAACCCTATCGGAGACCAAACGCTATTATCCCGTATATCAATCTTTACCTCTGGACTATTCCGGAGCTCCTCGTCATGTCCGTGATCTTATCCGGAACTCAGAACAACCTTCGATCACCAACATACATAACTCAATAATACCAAAACGTCATCGAACCTTAAGTGTGCAGACCCTACGGGTTCAAGAACTACACGGACATGGCCGAGACACTCTCTGGTCAATAACCAATAGCGGGACCTGCATTCCCATATTGGTTCCTCCATATTCTACGAAGATCTTTATCGGTCGAATATCTGTGTCAAGGATTCAGTTAATCCCGTATGCTATTCCCTTTCTCCATCAGTATGTTACTTGTCCGAGATTCGATCGTCGGTATCTCTATACCTAGTTCATATCTCGTTACCGGCAAGTCTCTTTACTCGTTGCGTAATACAAGATCCCGTGACTAACTCCTGACGGAGCCACCGGAGGACGCCGGCGGGCAAAGTACGCACGGCTGAGGGCGGCAACAGGGGATCTGCTGCATAGCGTCTCGGTGATGTGGGCATGCAGACCCCGCGCGTCTCGCCCGGTCCCTTGGGTCTCTCTGTCGGGAGCGAAGAGATCTATTGGTTCTCTCAATCCCACTCTTGTTTCGCTCATCAAAGTACTCCTTCATCAGGTCCCAATATGTATCTCTACTTTGGTCCTCTCCAACGGTTGCATCCATAGGCACAACCAACCATGCATTGCATAGCAAAATATCTTTGTCGGTGAGGTAGTTGCTTGCTCTTCCTTTAGGTGCCTCGAGGATACCCTCATCATCCTCATCCCTGTCATCATCTCTATGCACTTCATTGGTTAGAGACCAATTGTTCGAGCCGAGACCCATAGTTGACATATATGTCTCATTACCGAAAGTACAAAGCATGTAGAATAAAAGTAAGCTACCCATTTTATGTAAAAAAAACTACAACAAAAAAGGGCGAAATCATACCTTGTGGGCACTTCATCAAGCACCTTGTCCGCGGCACACGCCGGCACAACAAATTGTGAGCTCTCCGACGCTTTTTCAATCGGCGGAGCCACGGCCGAACGCCTTGCAAACTTCTTCTTCGATTGCTTACTAGCATTATCGCCGTCCGTTGCCCTCTTCTTTCGGGTCGTCTCCGTTGTCACGACCGCCGCATTCGATCGCTTGACGGGGGGCCATGGCTTGACGGCGGGCGGCGGCGCGATGACATCCAACGTGGTCAGTCGTGGCACCATGAACAAGCTGCACGTGAGACCACAACTGGGAGGAGGGGCACCGGCGGCTGCGATTATCAGCCCCCCGCTAGGACTTGTGGCAGCGACGATGATGGCGGGGGAGGGGTCGTGGGCGTAGGGATGGGTGAGAGGGTGTTGCCGGCGCTCCATCTAGCGATTTCTCCGACGACGGCGTGGGGCGGGAGAAAGAGTTGTATGAGCGCGCGGGATGACGTTTGCTCCATGTGCGCAACCGATTTTCCAACACACATGACTTTAGCGCCTCTGGTGGACCAACCAACGAGGGTGCGCGTGTGCAAAAAATGTTATTCTTCTAGGGTGCCTCTTGGATAGTGCGCCTGTTAAAGTTGTTCTAATATGTAAGGGCACGATACATAGAGTCCACATGAAAAGGTTTTATAATTACTAAGATTCTAATGAAACACATCCTCATCAGATATAAGGTTAATCAAATCATCCGGGATAAAAGATTATGCCATGACACGAGTCAGGGCCAATCAAAGCAGCACTAGTGGTGTTAAGACTGATCATAGTATTGCTTTTTCACACCAAGTTTTCCAAACATAATGGAAACTTTGTCCTCTTTTCACGACTTGGAAAATGACTAGGTCTGAAACCTGCAGGCTGGCTCGCTGGCTATTCTGTTGATGATCATTTCAGTTGCTAGTTGGTAATAACTGTATCAGTACAGGGACCATTATTCATTTCAATAGCTGTACTAAATTTGCGGGACACACACAGAGCAGTAACACAAGTGGTGCCAAGACCGACGACCAAAGTCTTACATTTTCACACCAAGTTTCGCCTCATACACATTACTGCACTTCTATTGTTCTGCTAGTACGAGCCCTTCATCACCCTTCCAAACAGAACAGATGATGCATGCATGAATATATTCTAAACCCTCCGTTCCTAAATATAAGACCTTTTAAATATTGCACTATGAACTACGTACGGATGTACATAGCTCATTTTGCTCCGTATGTAGTCTCCTAGTGTAATCTCTAAAAGGTCTTATATTTTGAAACGGAGGAAGTATATCATACAAAGACAATGTTAGTATTAATTAGACATGCCTGTTTAGAGGTCATAAGAGCAACTACATTCGGGCTTGTTAAATCCGGCAGCCTATATGTCCACGGATGCATCCTGACGCGTCAGGAAATTTTTTAACGGTCCTTCCCATCTCGTATCGACAGGGGCCGCATCGTGGCGCCCCTGCCGGCCATCTATAGACCTCCGCGCCAAGTCCTCCCCTCATGTTGTTGCTGCCACGGGGAATCAAAGCCTATGTGGCGGCGCGACGACGATAGGCGGGCTCCTGGATTTTTCCCCAAGCACGAGGAAGCCAGGGGCTCCGGCCTCGGGAGTTGCTGTGGTGGCCTCCTGCTCCGTCGGAGGTGGTCGGCCGATTGGTTGTGGTGGATTCCTAGATCCCACGGCTAGTCCAGACGACGAGTCGGGGATGCGTGGCAGCCGGTGAAGAACGAGCCCCGATAGGCGATGGCGGTGTCTACGCGTCGTTACAATGTTGAGGCATCGCCATTGCAAAAACCGTACATCCACTCGCGCTGCTCTGCGGAAACCCCAGATCTGGGTACCCTGAATCGTACGATGGCAGTGCTCTCGGTGTCGCTCTCCCTCATAAGGGCATTGTTTTGGAGCGGCTGATGGACGGAGGACGCATGTGAGCGGCTTTTCATGTGATGCATTGACAACGTGGGGTCTTGGCGGTATGGCGCGGTAGGCTCTCAAGATGTGTGATGATGGACATGTGTAGGGAGGTGGCGTTGTCTTGCGTCGTAGAGGCATCGACGGCAGGCCTCGCAAGGTTGATGCGTTAGTACCTGCTCTGAAGATGGTTCGATGAAAGATGGCGGCGATGCCTCTGCAGCGTGCGTATGTGGTGCACGCTGAGAGTGAGCCGGACCGATGTGTGACCGAGACACAACAATTCGGCTCGGTTGGGGTCTCCGGCAATAGATGTTGGGCTTTGGTGTGAGGTCTGGTATGCGGCCCCAACAATCTGAACCCCTTCATCAAGTTGATAGGAGTCGGGACTAGGGATAGCACCCACAGGGTATGGGTACGGGTGAAGCCTTCCCATACCCTTACCCGTCTCGTGTGAGATTACCCATCACCCTTACCCATACCCGTCAACGGGTATAATTTTTGTCCATACCCGTTACCCAACAGGGTAGATGGTACCGGCACCCATATGTGCAAAACATCAATTTGAACAACTTATAGTTATAAACTGCGTCATATCATATAGTTTACAAAGATAGATTATAACTACAATACATACTTATAAACGAACATCATATAGTCATAAACAACAACACATAGGCATACAATTTCAGTTCAGAAATTCTTGACATAGTGTAGATTGTAGAGATAATTTTGAGTTTACATAGATTTTATATGGGTATGGGTTATATAATCCCATACCCGTACCCACTCTACACGATGGGTTTTAGATTTTTCTATTTATATACCCATGGATAATTTTTTGTCCCATACCTTTACCCTAATAAGGTTTTTACCCGCAGGGTACGTGGGTAATGGGTACCCATTGTCATCCCTAGTCGGGACAGTAGTTGTGAAGATGATGGTTTCAAACTAACTGACGTATTACTTTGTAAGATCTTGATGAATAACTAAGAAAATGACTCTCCATGCATCACCCTGAAGTAGAGGCCAGGGGTCATCCTCCTTAAAAAAAAATGTTTCTCATTGTTGTGAGATTTGTATCCTATTTCCCCTTTTCTGGTTAGCCTGAGATCTACTAGACTGAGTCATGGTTTGTCTTAAAGGGAAGTATTTTTTAAGGCAGAGTCGAACACTAACTCTATAAATATGGTGTCTCCTCTCCGTTCATATCTCAGTACCAGAACTCCCGAGCTAGTGGACATACCCTCGTCCTCTCTACAAGTTCAAGAATCCTAGTGATGGCCCGTGTTAGCCATGTCGTGATTTTCCTTGTCTTCTCAAACTTGTCCATAGCCATGGCCGCCGCTCCCCTCTTAGATCCTAACGTAGGGAAGTGCAAGACTAGTTGTGAGGAAGAGCTCAATCTATCATTGTACCTGCACCAAGTCGCCAGTGGAGCAGCCCACAACCAAGAAGTAATTCTCAACCCCGGCTTTGCTAACTCGTTTGGTACGGTAGCTGTCAATGACTGGACGATACATCCTGCCCCTGATGCTACTTCAAGCATTATTGCTCGGGCAAAGGGAATGCATATGCAGGCTACCCAAAGCCAGGCCAATGGCTTTGCTTGGTTTTTTCCTTTCAGCATGGTCTTTGAGGACTCCAGGTATATCCATGCACGTACCATTTACAGATTAAACAATGGATATTCGTTATGTATTTTCGAGGTTTACACTTCCTGATTATAGCTACACCGTTAACAGCTTTCGCGGGTCTACGTTACAAGTGATGGGGATATTCAGCGGTCCGAATGGTGAGTGGGCTATTGTGGGTGGGACTGGAAAACTGTCCATGGCGCGTGGTACCGTGAACTTCACCACGGTCCAGGACAGCCCAACCATTGAGAACTACAAAAAAATTGATATCCATGCATTCTACACAACCCAGCCGACCGTAAGTATAATTAAACTTTGAACTAAGAGTAATCATGGTCTATATAAATTTATGTCAAGTTGGGTAGTAATCATATTCATCTAACTAAATACATGCATATAATTATGATGTAATCATATATATTGATGTCAAGAAAAAGGTCTATACATGGATATATATTTTATTCCTTTCGCATGGCGAAATGATCTGTATTTATTTTGAAATAATAAATGTAAATAAATAAAACATATTAACCTGATTTCTCTTGCAAAAATAATTATGAAATATTTATAGTCATTATTAGTGTTGTTGCTATGAATAATAATAAGTTATTTAATTATGGTCTTGTAAAATTCATACTATCTTGTTTGATTACTTACTATGTGGCCTGCTAACTATCTACTTATCTAATTTCATAGGTTTAAGATATGAAGAATAAAGACGCGCCACTTCAGCTGGAAATGTGAGCCAGCAATCTCGCATGAATAAAAATATGTGTCTTCCGTTATGGCTAGTAGTACTAGCCAGTTGTAACATGAATGTCGGTCAAGTCTTCTTTAATTACTTGAAGACATGCAGGTGTGTGTGGTGTGTCATGAAAATCTTAGATATGGAATATACATCCGCCGGTTGTTTACCATATTTGTAATATTGACTGTATTACTTAATTTGGAATGTTATCATCTTAATGTATTTTATATGAAAGAGAAGTGAGCATTTGTCCCTCGCTGTTCTTACCATTTTCGTATTTGATCCGTACAGGGTTGTCAGGGAACAAACTCTGGTTTCTATCGAAATGCAGTTTAATTGCCAACGACCACACAACATGATTTACCACATACTCCCTCCATAAAGAATGGTGATCTAAATATTTTATATTTCTTTATGGAGGGAATAGTTTCTATAGATTTTGATGAACATTACAAAAGCTAGAATTTAAGAAAACCTATTGGGGTTAATCATGGTGCAGCCAAGGTCCCTCCCAGCACGCCTGCTTGCGAGCCACCTACTCCGCATGGACTACCGATAGACCCAATGCTTCCTTCCGGCTCGGCGTGTTTTTTTAGGGTAAAACCAACTTTATTGCTTAAACTTCATAGAAGGTGGACACACATTGGGTCAAACCACACATGAAACCCCTAATCTAAAGGAAGGGAAAATTTAGTTAAACTGTGTGTTTTTACAATAACTGCGTAACTCTCAAATATAAAAATGCGAGAAGATGAGCCGCTCGAGTCATGATTTCTCTTCATGTGCAACACCTCGCGCACCGAAATTCGGCCCATATGGCATGCTACTAATGCCTGCTTGAAGACGTCCTGGTGAAGGGCCACCAAGCCCACTTGCTTTAGGGTTTACACGCCTCCATCCAGCAATGCCCATGCATGGTCACTACAAGAAATATGCTCATACATGATGTTTTTTAAAATGTCGTTGATGAATTCGTCATAAATCTATGATGATTTCATCCGAGATCGTCGTAAACCGTTTGAGGGGATCAAATCTACATATAAATTACGACGATGTGAGTCAAAACGTCGTAACCACATAAGATGAGATCGTCATAACTTTTACGACGATTGCAAAAATGTCGTAACATGTTCTAACTATGTTGACATGTCACTCGTGGGTCCATTATATCCCACCTCATCCTAGTTTGTGAAGCAACCTACTATTCTATGCTTTATTCTGAAAACCCACTTTAGGCACTCGGAAAATGGAAAATGGATTTTTCATGCAAAGAAAATGAAAAGTCTCTTTGGCAACATTGTTTGTAATTCCAAGATGCAAGCTTGTCTACTCCAAGAGATCATATTTGGATTTTATCATGTGAAAAAGTAGAAGCAAAACAATAAGAAAAATAGAATTGCATATGCTTTATTCTGATTGATGGAATTAGTTGTGGCATGGATTGATGACATGGCGTCCATCCATCCATCCATCGCCATCCATCCCATCCCTCCATACATCTGAGTCCATCCTAACGCTCTCCCTCTCTCTCGCACACACAAACCCTAGCCCTCTCTCCGATCTCCCTCTCCCCTCACCGCCGCCTCCCACCACGACTCCCGATCCAAATCCACCACCCACCCACCTCCGTCTCCCCTGCCCGTCGCCGTCGACAACGTCGTCGCCGGCAAGACCACCCTCTGGACGCGCCTCCAGGAGGCCATATCCCGCCACTCCTTCGACACCTCGCTCTACCGCGTAAGCATCCCCTCCTCCTTCCTCCACCGCCGCCCGTCCATCGCCTTCCGCCGCCGCTGCCACCTGACTGACCTCCCCTGGCCTCCGCACGCAGTTCACCGTCTCGGACCTCCACCCCGGCACGCTCGACTCCCTCCTCGCCCTCAGCAACGACCTCGTCAAGGTAACTCCTTGCCTTTCATCCCGATCTTGCCACCGCCCCTCTTCTTGGCCCCCAGCCTGATCTGCTCTCTCTCTGGATGGTTGCAGTCCAACATCTTCATCAAGGGCGTCTCGCACAAGATCCGCAGGCAGATCGAGGACCTGGAGCGCGTCGGAGGGGTCGAGCACGGCACCCTCACCATCGACGGCGTCCCCGTCGACAGCTACCTCACCAGGTCCCCGTCCCTCTGCCTGCCGCTGCTCCCATTCTTTCTTGCTGCGCCTACCTTCTCAAGGAAGTGACCTCCGTCCACAGCCTGGAGCAGTGGACCATGCAGATCGAGGAGGCCAACACCGCCAAGAAGCTGGTATACATCCATCCATCTCCTGAATGATTGGTTCCCTTCTCCCCTCTTCCCCCCTCCTGGCTTCTGCAAAGCCACAGGAACGCTAGTGTTTGTTTCAGATTCCACCCGAGCCGTCGAGCCGAGCGTCAGTGTTTGTTTTATTAGTTAGCCAAATCTCAAACCTAGGAGCAATATGTACACATGAGGCACAATATTTATTTTTCATAAGCCAATCTCATTGTAAGTACGATACAAGTTATTTCAAATATACTTTGTGTTGTTTTGCCTTCTATAGTGGAGCAAATTAATTGATAGGTTTTCTAGTATTACAAATTATTTTCAAACCCAAGTGCAAAAGCTAGCTAAAGATGTGGCGCCCGATATGATAGTGTCCCAGTTTGAAATAATCAACGGTTCTCTACGCGTACTCTAGAGACATCTCCGGTTCTCGCAAGAGAAGAATGCACAAGCTATACGATACATTTTGTATCTTTGAAAAAATCTTGCCGCGTGGTACGCTATCCTCCTCTAAGAAATAGCCCGCCCTCATGGCGATTTCGCACGAGCACGTCCAGGTAACACAGCAGATACGCTGGAACCATCCTCATCTTTAGCTTCAGGTAGCACCATCCTCATCTTTAGCTTCAGGTAGCAGAGCAGATACACTATCCTCCTCTAAGAAATAGCCTGCCCTCATGACGAATCAGGTAGCACGTCCAGGTAGCACATCAGATACCCACGAACGCGTTAGATTCACCCTCGTTCTCTACTCTGCAGCTTTACCATCCTCATCTTGGCCTCTCAATCTATCGTCTGTGGGGGGAGGCAGCGTTGCTTACTGAAGAATGGTTGTCGGTGTCTGTCGCTTCCTGAATTGTTCCCTGCGCAGCACAGGGCGGCTCTGTTAGAATCTTTCGGGCTACGATTGACTGGGGGCAGAGAGAGATTTTCTGTTTTTGGAATTCTCCAGACTGTAATATTTTCAAGTGCAAGAAGAAAATACCTCTTCCGTGCTTCTGTTTGGGGTTGCTTCACGTGTATCATGGCTAAGTCCGCCGTTGCTACTAGCTGAAATTGGCTCATTTTCATGGGATTCCCCCTGTTCAATATTTGACAACAACTCTTGTATTATTGTTTCCTCATTGTGCTGCGTCGCTAGTTTGGTGGTTTATGGATGGAGATGAGAGAGTCCTTTTGTTGTTTCTTTTAAATTGTAGAAAATTGCTATTGCACTAAATTACCCCCCTATTTGGTGGTGCAAGGTGGTGCTACAAATTTGCACCAGTATTTTGTAAGTAGATCCATAAAGCACGTGCAAAGGGTATAATGACTTGCAGAGTATAACTGATAATTCTGAATTTAATCACTTCTGAATAATAATGAATCAGCACATGTAACTGATAATTTATTATCAGCTCTCATAATAACCAAAAGTATAATCAGCACATGTAACTGATAATTCTGTTAGGTAAATAACTCGTTTCTTTTGCAAGCCAATTCATGATTTCTTTACTCTAGTTGATTGATGGCTCTATTTTAATGCTGCAGGGATGTATGTGCTGATTATTGGAGCATATATTGCACCCCAGTCTACGGAAAGTCTGCCGATGGTCAAGGTTCCGTCTCCCTCTCTTACTCTCTTTGTGCATCCTTGCCTGCAAATTTCTATCCACATACTAAGAAGAATTTGAGGTTATCTGTTGGTGATTTCTTTATTATTTGATGCAAACTTCAGTTTTGGAACCGTTTGTTTGCTTGACCCAACGCCTGAAGTTTCAGGCTACCTGACTAATGGTTATACAAATAGGAAAAAAGAGAGAAGGAAATAGTATTGCATTCTAGTATTCATGTACAATTTAGTGGTCTCTCTCGTGGGAGTGGTTCATCCTTTAACTTCGATTGATAGCACTCATGATTTTGGGCCTGGCACCCTTGAAACTGCAGTGCGTTTATTGATAAAATGTGATGGTCCTAGATTTGTTGAAGTTTTTGGTTATGTGACCATGTCAGTTCTGCAACTTATCATTTGAACGTATTGAGAACAGCAGAAAGTTCAGTAATGGCAATACATGCTCTTGTAGTGCGTGTAATCATCATGATATTTAGACCGTCAGAAGAGCTATCTAATGTACGGATGGCTAATTTTGACATGTAATGTTTTCCATGCTTTAAATCCAACACCTGGTACATCTTACAAGAAAAAAGTGGGAAGCAACATCTGGTACACTAGACGCATCAAAATATTCTGCAAGTGTACTCTTATCATTAGTTTATGTGTTCAGTTTCTAGTCAATTGCCACTTTACCATGGCTTACCAATGCGAAACAAAATGATAGTTTTTGTCTGTCTGAAGTAGGTGGTTACTGTCTGTATTCTCAATGCTTGCCACACCTGAGATTTCATAGGAAAGACGTTATGTTCTTCATCACAGTGCATGTTATCTGCTCCATCTCTTACTTTAGCGTCCCTGGACTTGATCATTGCAGGTGCACAAGATAGTGGATCTCTCAACGCAGCTGGACCGTGAAGCAATGTGGTACATGGAAGTCGCTGAGGCGTACAACTTCTTCTACAAGGCTGATGCCTCTGGTTTTGGCTCACCATCATGAGCACTCCTTGGTCTCTCCCGAGTCATCATTAGCGCGTGACATTGCTGCCACTACTTCCGCTCTGTACCCACTCATGCTTGCGTGGATGTGCTTTTTTATTGACTGTTGTATCTGAGTAGCGTAGCAAGGGAGGGGTTTGTCAATCCTAGTAACACCAAGTCTACCACATCATTGTTTTGTCATATCGCCTAAATTTTAATACTGTAGTATTTATTTACAAATAAAAAGTCCTAGGCCCAGTAATACATTAAAGAGGGTTGAGTGCGAAGTTTGCATGTCATGGACCCGCCTTAGCAATTGCTAGGTTTATGTATGCATATACAGCTTAATTTAAAGTGTAAACGTTAGTTGCTCACAGTGAGTTACTTAGGCTGGCAGGTTTCAGAACTTGCACTCTTTTTAGAAGATCTTTCTTGTTCTGAATATAATCAGTTACAAACTTACAACGTTGGTACGCCCCCTTAAATAATATATTAGAAAGTTTGACGCAAATCAACATTGTACATTAAAGCATATTATTTTAATGGAAAGTCGAATGTATTCTATTATACATTAAAGCATATTATTTCTATGATACTAGCTCGTGCACTTCGTCGACTAGTTTCTTTAATTTGTCCAGAATAACTACTACAAGTTTGATACCCAGAACTCTTTCTTAGTGATGAAATAACGTGTCCAGTAAAATGTGCAAATCATCTTCAGCATCACATGTAGTGCGACCCGAAACAATATAATTCATAAGCAGTACGTATACTATGATAAACAGATTTTGACCATGTTTTTTCTCAGGTATGCCATTTGAGGGCCAGCATGGAGCGCTGCACGAGAACAACCTATGGCCTGATCACCATGGAGATGAAGAACTGCACTGAGATCACATCGATGTTCGTAAGCCACCAGTACAGCATACCATCATAACCGACGAGGTTCATGGCCATTGGTGTGCAACCACAAGTAAGTTCATGAACAGCTTGGGATCATTTGTTGAATGAATGTGTGATGTCCAACCTGATGGTTGAACTCGGTTATGAATGTCAGTCCTTTCCATCAGTACTTTTTGCACTGGACTCAAGTACTTGCACGCCACAGCAACATGATGAATAGTTTTGTGTGTGTGTGTGTGTGATGTTTCTTCAGGATTTTGTTCTTTGAACCATGGAAAGAAACATCATGTTTGCATGTTTTATGGGACTCCATGTTCATATAATCTGGAAATAAAACATTATTTACAATAAGGATGTTGTGACTATGCTGAACATTTTGTACATGATCATATAAACTGGAATGAATTGGTTGGTCTACATCTTCTAAAAGTTAATTTGTAAAAGTTTGAAGTGGGAAATGTTCTACATGCAGACACCTTTTACAGAGTTTAATCTTTTAAATGGCTAGTATCATCATCATCATCTCCTTGGATGTAGCTTACTGTCTGAAGTGTAAACTACAAAACCAGCAATTAACCTGTTTTACAGAAGAATTGCTGTAGAAGTTCCAATGACAAAAAGTGACATGAAGTATTAATTCTTGCATAGGCCTCTGTTGAGTAGATATTATCTTTATGAGTTATTTTGATGATTCAGTACTTGCGATTATGTGTCTGCCCTTTATTTGCTATATCCGTTTGCAATTTTATTGTATCTCTTGGAAGAATTTGCTATTACAACTTCAGTCAGTATATATGTTGACACATGCATGCTGCTTGGTTGGGCGCAGGCACTGAAAGTTGACCCTTCTGATGGCAAGATGCTCGTGATCCTTCTGATGGCAAGATGCTCGCGATCAGGAGCCGCTGCTGGCTTCAGCTTGGCGATGGACAAAAGGCTTTGGAGGATGTTGTCCGTTCTTGCTATATGTGTGTTAGGAAATGTATTCATGAGATGAGTTATTGTGTCATGTAAACCTGGGAGATGTATTATGTGATGTTATATGATGGATGATTTTAATTCTATTTGAAGTTTTCTTGATTTGAATATGAAATAGTGCTGCATTCAACATTGGACAAATAATTTGTTGAAAAAGGCCCAATAAATAGAAATGAAATCAAGTTCTGGAAAAAAAAGTTGCTGAATTCAAAAATGAAAAAAGGCTAAAACTGAAAATGGATCAAATGTATTTGGGCATGAAAAGGCCAAGGCCCAAAAGAAGCACAAATTAGAATGATAAAAAAAATTCGAAAAAAGAAACTAAAGTGGCTGAAAATAGGTCAAGGCCCAAAAGAAGCCCAATAAGAAAATCCAAAAAAAATAAAACGAGCCCATGTGATCAATTGAAATGGGTTGGGCTGATTTCAGCCATGACGTTTTGATTTCGTCGTAATTTTGCCACGTAGGACTGGGATTGATTGTCAACGATGATTTAGGATCGTCGTAAAGGTTACGACAAACCAGGAATCGTCGAAAAGTTACGACGATTTTGACCAAAATGTCGTTGCTGTTCATTTCTAACGCTCCGTTTTCGACGCTTGGTTTTTCGTCGTGCGATCGTCGTACATGAAAAACCGTGACGATGTAGCGACGAAAAAATAGCGTCGTGTACTAGCATATTCCTTGTAGTGGGGCCACAATCTGCTGGTTTGAGTGAGGCTCCCTCGTCTCGGCTTCCGAGCTTCCTCAAGGCCATCATCCGCGTCTACAAAGATAGCACTTACGCCCATATCTATACTTATACTAATTAGGCACTTTCAAAATATTACCATATTACTTAGAAAATAGGAGCCGTTAATCTGGTGGGACCAAATTATTACGGTTTGGGTTAACTCTTGCAATCTTTTTTTTCCAGAAAACTCCCGAGAAATTACCACATTAATTAGAAAATAGGAGCCGTTAATCTGGTGGGATCGAATTATTACGGTTTAGATTAACTCATGCAATCTTTCTTTTCCAAAAACCTCCCGTAAATAAAAAATACAACCATACATGCGAATTATAATGGCTTAGATCAATGATTCCATCCGTCTCATCACCATCTGACATGTATTAGCGGCTGGCGATCTCTCTCCTCTCGATGGTGCACCACCTAGGGTTCAAGTTCGATGCCCAATAAGATTACACATGCTGCTTATATATGCCGCCAATAACCATCAGGATGTAAATTTTTTTGACAATCAACGGCTGGCAATCTCTCGCCTCTGTGCATCATGTAGGGTTCAAGTATGATGCCCAATAAGATTACGTTTGCTGCTTATATATGCCCCAACTACCACCAGTATCTCTATACGAGTCCATCTGAGGGATAATTTTTCTTTTGACAATCAGGAGTTCACGGGGGAGACGCATGCTGGAGGCAGCTAGCGGCAACCAGCACGACGGCCTGACAAACTGCTAAGAAACGGAACTCTGGAAGCAAATTTGTATGGTAGTCTATGGACTGCACCCAGTTATTTTGTTTTTATTAAGTTTTAATGTACGTATGCACTCTCTTTTCTTTTAATTTCTCCATCCTCTTTTGGAAAGTTGAATGTGCAGTGTCAATCTTAGAGATTGATTCATTATTTTCACTCTTTAGGGTAGACGATTTTAAATGGGTCAGTTTTAATTCTGCCTTCGCCCATATCAGGTTCTTTGTTTTAGTTCTTTTCTGTTGCACTACACTTCGGATTTTGTAGGTTTCTGCAGGTTGTCCGACATGTTTGAGACATTCAGCTAATTTAAATTTATAACAACTTTTAGTCCCATAGAATTGATTTGTTCTGCAGGCAGATATAGTTGTTGTCTGTTATGCAAATGAATAGATTCCACACAAAAATAATGCAGAAAATATACACTGATTACACAGACTTCCAGATATAGAGAAAATCAAGGATTGGGAATCTCAGGTTCTCCTGCTATTCATGTTGTCAACATGAGAGAGCGTCTCTTCACTGCATCCTGTCAAGTTATGTATTAAACTGAGACTATATTCCCGTAGCCAATCACTATTACATATCTGGTACTGCTCTTCGGAATATGTGTGTACCTGTACCCATATTCATGAGTGATGTCATGTTTGCCTCTTCGGCATGCATGCTCTCTCCCTCATAGCTATATGCACCCAGTCACCGGTAAGCTTTATGCACAAAGCCTCTAAAGCAGTCATTTAATCTCTGCCATTTTTGATTAGCAATAACTGACTCCCTATCCAATCATCCCCTGGCTGAATTTTCTTCAAGATTTTTGTCTGACGTAAAGGCTCCCAGGGGTCGAGCTATATCCGCCGTTGGGTGCCATTGTGCCAATCAGTGATGAAGTAGTACTCTGTCGAGCGGGTAATGCGATTTTTATCGCAGCGGTCTTTACAATATTGTCACCCAAACAAAAAACGACGAGTTGCTTCAGCTTTGTACATGCTTCTTATGCGTACCATTTGTTCGATTTCTAAATTTGGGAGCTACTCCCTATGATCACAGATATATGATGTTCTAACTTTTCGGTATAGTATAATTTTGTTCACTGGAAGCAATTAGCTACAATTTTTGTATATGGATAACGAGCACATGGTAGAACTTATTTATGTGTCACTTTTTTCCGTCGGTACCACTATGTTTTCCTATAGTAGTATATGTTGCATGTCCAATGTTTCTAAGATCTCAAAATATTTTTATTATCTTGGATGGTTTGAACCTTTTCCACAACCGATGCATTATTTTATCTAAGTTGCAACCCTGCAGTTCCCAAGAAATAGAAAAACCGTACTGTTTCACTCAGTTCATACAGTAGTGCTTTTTATTGGAATCCATCATCAGTATGTAAAACAGTTTTTTTACCACACTATTTTTGTTTAAATTGGGCCAAGTGCTTTGTTTTACTTCGTTCTATTGGAAAATAGTGTAGTATGTTTGATCGAGCATCATGTGTGTTTATCAGTATATATAAAGTTTTCACTCGGAAATTGCTTTTGGTGGCCGAGCTCCATGAAGGCCTTTAAATTTGAAATTCAAATTTCATGAAAATTCATATTTTTACATTTCAAAAAATTATGAAAAAAAATACAGGGATAAGTGAAGGCGTAACACACATGTGTGTAAATTTTCAGAAAAAAATACATTGAAATGAGGGCTGTGCAAAAAAGACAAATCTGAGGCTTTTTTACACATGACACTATTCATCATTTCAGGTCATGAATTTGTCTTTTTTGTGCAGAACGTATTTCAAGATATTTCATCCTAAATTTTTGCACACATACGCATAACATCCTTCTTTACTTTCATATTTTTTTCAGATTTTTTTGAAACCAAAAAGTTTGAATTTTGAATTATTCAAAAATTTCGGCCTCCATGGAGGCCGAGCTCCAAACGTCCGCACTCGTTTTCACTCTGTAATTAACAAGTTGAATTGTTCACCCTAGCATATATCATATGCTCTTTACATACTTTAGTCTGAAGATCTGTCTAATTTCTCAGTTTTGAGTTGTATAGATTTGTGTTATAAATTGATTAACTATTTGATTAATGTTTTTAAACACTTAAGCCTATTATACATATTTTTAGAAAGAAAATGGCAAACATAAACTCTATACATACATATATGGGAGACGTTCAACGAAGATTAATTGGTTATCATGGAATGAAATAAATATCACCATTCACGTACTATATATATACATGTGATTTTATGTAAACCAATTACTCTTTCTGTTTGTAAATTTAAGAAGTTTTGGACAAAACAGAGTTATACCATTTTGCTTTGAGATTTGATTTACATGTCATGTGTTAACCTTAAAATATTCCAAAACTACTTCCCATAAATATTCTGTGACAATATTATCCCTCAGGGCAATATTTTTAAACCAAGTTCGCCCAAAACACATGAGTTTGGCAACATTAGTTCTAATGATATCATTTGGCTAACCATCATATATTCTCCTATATGACTTCACATGTCTCTATACCTATGATTCGATATACACCCCAGCAAAAGAACAAATCAATATAAGATAGCTGGTCCGTGCGAATGCACGGGTTGGCAACTAGTTATAGAACTAAGTTTTAGAATCACTCTTGCTTTCATAGCATCAACATCAATTTCACAACCGTAATCATGAGGACAAACTTTTTCTTCGACAAACGTGGTAATTTCTTTAGTTGGCATTTGAAGAACTCGATCCTCCCTGTCCACAAGTTCGCACATCAATATCATGTCACCACCCTCTCCTTGCTAGGACATGAGCGCCTTCTCCTTAGGGTATTCTTAGACTCCGTCTTGAAGTGCTCGAGCAGACTATAGTTGTGACAGCGAACCTTCCTCTTGTCAAACTTTTTCTTCTTTAGCTTCTCCGACCGTTCCTTGGTATCCTCTGCGGAGCGGTGCTTTTCTCTGTTACCGGACGCCTTATGTTTTGTTCCGCTTGCAAACCATTGCCCGCCACTTTGCTTGCCTAAGCATCCGGTACTCATCCTGTTTTACGTCGCCACAACTCAACTTCATCCGCTCATCATCAGCCTTGAAGCAACCAACTAGATCATGCAAAGTGATAGTCTTGAGATCAACGCATTGCTCAATCACTAACACAATCAATAAGTAACACGCTGAGCAGTACGTAGGAAACGCCGGGCCATACACATGTCCTCCAACTTCTCTCCGAGACTACGAATCCAATTTACCATCATGGGAATCATGGAGGAGAAAGTGTCCATTATCTCATCTTCTCCCATCCTCACATTCTCATAATTCTTTAGCAATGTTTGCATGTTTGGCTCGCGCACACGCGAGTGCATGAGATGTGGTATCTTAATTGTGTCCCAGGACTTCTTCGCTATTTTTACATGATTAGATGCTGATGCACGTCTATCGGTATCATCGAATAGATGGACGTACTCGCTTGCCCATCCTTCCGATACAAGGCATCACCTTTCAGGTACTCGTCAAGCTAGGGTCGACGGCTTCGCAGAGCTCATTGTCCTAATTAATCAGATCCATGAAAAAGGGACCGACCCATATTTTTTTTACAGGTGGCCTATAAATTGCCGCATATCCGCTATATATTAGGGCGTCAGCAATTTTTAGGGTTACCAACCACAAATGTCGAATCCTCCTCCACCACAAACCTACTCTCTCCAACGAGAAATCATCTCCCCTCTGGTAGCCATTTCATGCCATGCGCCTTCGACCATCCAATCTCTTCGGCGATGCCGACCGCGGATGCAGGGCCTGGCGGTGGCGAAGGTTCCGGTCATCACGTGGGCTTCGGGTGCCGCGGTGGGGGTGGCGTGCGCGACGGCTTTGTCGCACGCAAGCGCCGGAACAAGGACAAAGCGATTGGCTCTGGCCTCCCTCCGTCTTGGAAAGGCCACAGGAGGCGGCGGCCAAGCAGGACGCAAGTATCGCAGTGCTGGATCGATATCCCGTGCGTGGAAGACCTTCTGGCGCTCCTGCCGGATCTTTGACCAGACGATCCAGCGACAATGCTGATAGTTGTGATATGTGTTGGGCTTGCCGTGAAGAGGAACGGGTGATGCAACACAATGTAGGTAAGTGTTTTCCTCGGTAGAAACCAAGCTTTATCGAACCAATAGGAGTGACAACCAACCCCTGTCTTCAGCGACTGTACATAAGAAAAACAAACACTTGCACCCAACACTCGCAAGAGGGTTGTTGATCCCCTTGTCTCGTTATTTGTAAACTTATCTCTGAATAGTCCCTCCATAAAGAATGGTGATCTAAACATTTTATATTTATTTATGTAGGAAGTAGTTTCTATAGATTTTAAAGAACATTACAAAAGCTAAAATTTAGGCAAACCTATTGCAGTGTTTTCTTAGCAGAGTACAATCGAAATCGGTCACATACACGAGCATACACTCACTTCTATGAACGCACGCACACCCTACCCTTGTGAGCACCTTCAAGAGACTAAGCCGACACATCATCTTGAGATTGACGAAGTCACCACTGACGCCTTAGTTGTCAACGAAAACGTTTCCTCCCACTGAAAGCACATCACCGAAAGACCTGAAATAAATCTAGAAAAATGCAAGCACCAACGTTAAGTCTGGGACTTAAACTCTGGTGCAGCTCATTGTCCTAATTAATCAGATCAATCAAGAAGGGACCGACCCATATTTTTTTACAGGTGGCCTGTAAACCGCCCCATATCCGCTACATATTAGGGTGTCAGCGCTTTTTAGGGTTACCATCCCACAAATGTCGAATCCTCCTCCTCCACAAACCTACTCTCTCTAGCGAGAAATCATCTCCCCTCTGGTAGCTATTTCCGGCGCCTTCGACCATCCAATCTCTTCGACGATGTTGACCGCAAGTGCAGGGCCTGGTGGTGGCGACGGTTTCGGTCGTCACAGGGGCTTCGGGTGCCGCAGTGGGGGTGGCGTAGGCGGCGGCTTTGTCGCACGCAAGCACCGGAACAACGACGAGGCGATTGGCTCTGGCCTCCATCCTCCCGTGTTGGACAGGCAACGGGAGGCGGCGGCCAAGCACGATGCAAGTATCGCAGTGATGGATCGATGTCCCGTGCATGGAAGACCTTCCGGCACTCCTGTCGGCTCTTTGACCTCACGATCCAGCGGCAACGCTGATAGTTGTGATGTGTATTGGGTTTCCATTAAGAGAAACGGGTGATGCAACACAATATAAGTAGGTATTTCCCTCGGTATAGAACCAAGCTTTATCGAACCAATAGGAGTAACAACCAACCCCCGTCTTCAGCGACTGCACATAAGAAAAACAAACTCTTGCGCCCAACACTAGGAAGAGGGTTGTTAATCCCCTTGTCTTGTTATTTGCAAGTAAGTCTGTAGTATGGTTCGAAGTTGTAAAGTGAAAAGTAAATGAAAGCATCGAGAAATTTTAGTGTTTGTAAACTTATATGTGAATAGACCCATGGGCCAAAGTTTTTCCTGGTGGCATCTCTCATGAAAGCAAACATACCGTGGGTAAACAAATTACCATTGGGCAATCGATATAGAAGCGTATAGTTATGTGATATTCACGGTAATGACCATGTACATATAAGCATCACGTCCATAAGAAAATAGGACGACTCCCGCCTACACCTATTACTATTAGTCCATCCATTGACCGCTATCCATCATGCATCTAGAGTATTAAGTTAAACAAAGTAATGTTTAGAGAACATTGGCATGATATAGAGAAAGATAATTCAATGAATATGAACTAACCAAATCGTTTTATCCATGGTGGCAACCATATAAAGACTTATCTTGTCCCCTATCTGTCACTGGGATATACAAATCCGTCAGATTGAACCCACTACAACGCACCCTCTCACTGAAGAAAGATCAATCTACTTGGCCAAAGCAAATCAATAGATCAGAGAGATTTACGAAATTATAATGATCATGCACATAATAATCATATTTAGAGTTCTGAGAAGACTCACATATTTATCATAAATAATTTGAACATGAACCCACAATTCATCGGATCTCAAAAAGCACAGTATACAAAATAATTACATCGGATAGATTAAAGCAAAGATGACATGATGATTGTATTGAAGATCAAGAGAGAGAGATAGCCATCTAGGTATTAACTACGGACCCATATGTCTGTAGTGAACTACTCACACATCACCATGGGAGCAGTAAGGATGATGTAGGGGGCCTCCATGATCGATCCCCCCTCCGACAAGGCACTGAAAAAGGTTTCAGATGGGCACACAGAGGAATAGAAACTTGCGGTGACGGAAAAATTGTTTCGGGTTGTTCTCTAGGGTTTTTGGGATATATGTGAATTTATAGGACGAAGAGGTACGCGAGGAGGCAACCAAGGGGAGCACGAGGCAACAGGGCACGCCCTAGGCCCTGGGTCGTGCTTCCCTCATGAGGCTTTTGGCCTTCTCCTGAAGCTTCCTAGTCTTCTTTTCGTTCAAATAAAATCATCAAAAAGTTTTGTGGCAATTGGACTTTGTTTGGTACTGTAAACCTGACAAGCCAAAAACGCGTAGAAAACAGGAACAAACAGTGCACACTGGGTCAATAAGTTAGTGCTCAGAAATAATATTTATTGGTATATAAACCCTCAAAAGTATCCTAGAATGGTAATATAATACTCCCTCTGTCCGGAAATACTTGTCCTAAAAATGGATATAATGGATGTATTTATAATCAAAATAAGTCTAGATACATTCATCTATAGGACAAGTATTTCCGGACGGAGGTAGTAGCATAGAACAATAATAAATTATAGATACGTTGGAGACGTATTAGCATCCTCAAGCTTAATTCCTACTCGTCCTCGACTGGGTAAATGATAAAACAGAATTTTTGATGTGACATGCTATCCAACATGTAATCTATTGCAGGTTTGATCATTGAAAAATGATGAATTAATAAATATCAACATATCAATGCTTATAAACATAAGCAACATAATCATCAAGTTTCAAAGCATACGATCCTTAAAGAATGTTCACCCACTATTCATGTTATCATATAAATATAGCATGACTCGTTCTCACCACATAAATACAAATGTTAAGCACCACAAGACAATTGCATCATACTTTTTAATGTGCTTCAGCTTTTTATTACTTGTGCAATATATGAACGTGAACCATGGATATAGCATAAGGGTGGAATAGAATATAATGGTAGATTTTAAATGGGAGAAAGTGGAGAGGAAAGTCTTGCATCAACTAGGTGTATCGATGGGCTATGGAGATGTCTATCAATAAATATCGATGCGAGGAGTAGGGATTGTCATGCAACAGATGCACTAGAGCTATACGTGTATGAATGCTCAAGTGAAGCTAAGTGGGTGTGAATCTAACTTGCTTTCTCATGAAGACCTCGGACATTTGAGGAAGCCCACCATCAAAATATACAAGCCCAGTTCTATAATGAAAAATATTCACTAGCATATGGAAGTGATAAAACATGAGACTCTCGATATGAACAACATGGTGCCACTTTAAGGCATATATGTGAAATAAGAGGTAGTAGCATCGTTCCTTCTCTCTATATGAACGGTGGCTTTGCTACAAATACTATGTCGGCTTATATGTCATGCAAAGCAATATAACAATGAAAGTATAATAAGTCGTATGAAGTGATGATGGAAGTTGCATGGCAATATATCTCGGAATGGCTATGAAAATGTCATGATAGATAGGTATGATGGATGTTTTGAGAAAGATATAATGAGACTTATGTACAACAGAGCGTACAATGTCATGGGGTTTGGATTCACCGACGAAAATTGCACCGATCATCGAGGTGAGAATGGACAATGCACGGCACCGAAGAGGCTAGCAAATATGTGGAGGTGAGAATGTGTATATCCGTGGATTCACATTAGTCATGAAGAACTCGCATACTTATTGCAATACGTGAAGGGGAGAGTGTGTATATCCATTCAATATTTTTTAAGATTAATGAACTTTTTTCTGAAAATCGATGAACCTTTAAATTCTATGAACTTTTTTGAATACCGATGAACTTTTTTGAAAATTGGTGAACATCTTTTAGAAAATGGATGGGTTTTCTAAAAAATTGGTGAACTTCTAAAAGATTTATGAACTTTTTTCAGTTCAATGAATATTTTTTAAAAATACATGAACTTTTTCGAATTCATATGAACTTTGTCAAGTTTAATGAACTTTTCTCATATTTAATCAAAATCTTCCCAATTGGATGATTTTTTTCAATTTCAATGTTTTTTATAAATTGATGTTTTTTTTCAAAATTTATGAACCTTTTTAAAAGATATGAACTTTTTATTTGCAAATGGATGAACCTTTTCTTTAAACTGCAAACCTTTTTTATTTCATGTTTTTATTTTCGTTACAAATAGAAAATGTGGACGGTTTTTTTCCTACTGTATCAACAGAGAAACAAAAAATAAAAACAAAACTGGACAGCTGGAAAGCGTGCTAGTGGGCCGGTCCAGGCCAGCGACCCTGCAGGCGCCGGATCCTTAACGAGCGCATGTAGAGCTGACTAGGAGCTCTCAAGCCAAGCAGCTAGAAGCAACTCACGCACGATGACAGGTCCAAGTCGATAACTTTGTTCGCGCCAGGTCTGGTAGTACGGAAAGTCATGGCTCATGAACCCTAGAAGTAAGGGTCAGTGGCTTTGACCTAGCGGCTATTGCTTGCTGCTAGCACAAGTGGCGGTCAGTGTTGGAAATAGATGGGAGCTTCCATTGCCTGATTTTCTACGTGCCATTAGATTCATTATCGATATGTTTTTCTGTTGTTTTTATTTAAATGTGTTATAGTAATTTTCATTGCATTTCATTATTAGAAATTTTTATTTCCGTGTCCCTTCTTCCTTAATTGTATTCAATTTTGCAATGTTCACCTAGTTTTGCTCACTTTTGTCCTCCTCTACTTACCCCCACCTCACAAGAACCCAAACGGTGGCTTGCCGTCAGGTCAAAGCCACTGACCCTTACTTCACCCGGTAATGATGCGTCAGACCACTTCACTGATTAAAAAGGCCCGGGATTAAAGCTGGAGTGAGCTGCGTGGTGGGTTGTTGTGTCGAAGTTCCATAACAGCTTAGTAACTTAGATACATTGTCTTTCTTTTTATTTTAAACCCCATAAAATGAGTTTGGCCTCAAAACTGGTCCAAACCAATTCATAAAATTAGGAAATTTACAAAACTAATTATACTCATATAGAGCTTATGAACAATAATGCCTACTCGATTCAATTTTCTAAAATACTTCTATCAACTCCAAATAATTTTTTAACATATTTCCAACTAATTTTTATATTGAACAAGCCATTTTATCTCCCCTCATTTCTTTTCTTGTGAACTAGAAAAAGTTTGTAGATTTCAAAATCAAAATAAAATTTAAACATTTTTTGTGGATAATACATACAATCCTACTTGAGTACCTAAAAATAATTGCCAATTGTGTGGACCCAACTATAACACACTTGTAGTTCAATTTTGAATTACTTTATTATAATGTTAAAAAATTCATATAATCAATGGAATATAGAAAAAACTCAAAAAATATATATATATTGTGAACACTTTTTTTTTATAAAACTCACCGCAAGGGCGATGATGCAGATTTGTAGCCTGGTTGTCATGATGCTGCAAGGGTTTCTTGTGTTTATATGAATTCACTAGAATTAGACCGTGAGTGTGTGTGTGCTGTAGAATAAAAAACATACATTAGTAAGAAGAAGAAACCGACTGGTAAGAAGAAGCAGAAGTGCGAAATTTAGTCTCGACTAGTGTCGTTTAGTCATGATTAGTCCACGAGTATCAACTTGTGTGATGTAATGATGTTTGTACTTCGATGTGTATCATACTTTGAAAACTATGTGCCATATTTCAAATTTAAGCCATATTTCAAATCTGAGCTAGATTTCAAAATTGTGCTTTGATGTGTATCATCAAGCCCCATGTCTATGCCAAATATAGTTCTCCTACCATGAAGTATGCCATGGATATGGCCATGAACTTGCTCATTTGAATTGAAATGCATGTATCCTCATATATGGTAGTCAATTTTGTGAAGACTTTAAAAAAAACTCATCGCTTTCTTCTCAACTTTTTATCAATTGGTATGTCGGTGACTTTGAATGGTTCATATTGAACATAATTGAAAATAAGTTAAAAAATGAAATGTCTTTGTAACAGGTGAGTTTTCGTGTGAAACCCTGATACTTCTAGTTTGTACATGAAGTGCATGCAGTTTTTGTCGTAACCCTCTCAACATTGTAGCACATGCTATGTGGGTGAAATGATGATATCATGCCAAGTTTTAACCTTTTCATAGTTCATCTATAGCGATTTCTAATTTCAGGGTCATTTATCTCAAAAAAATCAGCAAATACATGAAAAATAGCAAACGAAGTCAGAAATGGTTGAAATTTGAGAATGTGACTTTGAATGGTTCATATTTAACACACACAAAATCCGGAGTTGAAATAAGTTTAAAATGAAATTTCTTTGTAATAGGTGAGTTTTCGTCTGAATCCCTAATACTTCAAAAAAGATGGTCCAGTTTGTACATGAAGTACATCCAGTTTTTGTCCTAACCCTCTCAACTTTTTAGCACATGCTATGTGAGTGAAATGATATACCATGGCAAGTTTTAACCTTTTAAAAGTTCATCTGTAGTGCTTTCCAATTTTAGGGTCATTTAACTCAAAAAATATTAAATGCATGAAAAATAGCAAATGGAGTCACAAATGGTTGAAATTTGAGGATGTGGCTTTGAATTGTTCATACTAAACACACAAAAAGTATGAAGTTGAGATAAGTTTAAAAAATGAAATTTTCTTTGTAACAACCGAGTTTTTGTCCGAAACCCCGATACTTCAAAGATATGGTCCAATTTATACATCAAGTGCGTCCAATTTTATATGTCGGGATTCTACCGCGTCAACACTGTGATGAGAGAGAGTAGACCGACCCCAGCTGTCAGGATATCACGCGGCCCCACGACTCAGGAGGTAACGGTCAAAGATTTTGACCAGATGGAACAAAGTTGTCAGAATCGTGACTCAAGTCTTAGAATCTTAAGACCTTACGATCCAAACTAGCCCCTTCGATTCTATAATTTTGCTCATAGAATCTATGTTTCTATGATCCTAATAGTTGTGATTCTACGATTCACGATCCTAGCAACGGAGTTCCGATTCGATTCAGAATCGCAATTCTAACAACTTTGGACGGAAGTGCTTCGTTTGGGCTTTTGTGAGCAGGTGGTGGAGGGGGAGGGCAAATATGAGCAACATTATTTGAGCGGGACAAAACTAAGCACAACTAAGAAAACATGGAACGAAAATATAAATCCCTTATTACTATACTTAGATCACATAAAAGTATTGGTGTGCATTGTTTTTTAGCCGATTGGTGTGCATTGTTAACCGTATTGACTTTCTATGTTGTGCATCAAATTTGTGATGTGCTTAGAGTCCGTTCCACCTCAAGAAAATCGGTCCTCCACCATTGCATTATAATTGCTTGTTAGTTTATTTTATTTAGTGACACATGACTTCATTTTTAAGTTTCGCACAGGGCCACAATCAGATTTTACCGGCCCGGCCCTGGTTCAGTAAACGGACAATCATTCACATTCATTTCAATGGTTGTATTATATAGACAGGGAACATGCAGGAGCAGAGCAGTACTCACAGTAGTTGTAATGAAGCACTAGTTGTGTTAAGATGGACCAAAGTCTTGCCTTTTCAAACCAAATTTCCAAGAAATAATGTAAACTTTCTCCTCTTTTACGACCTAGGAAATGACTTGGTAATTCAACTTGAGTAGGACGAGGGTACAATTGTAGGACATGAGAACCTAAAATTGTACATCTCCAAATCTTATAAAAAATTGTTTGGTGCATCCGATGAGAATTTTGTTTCTCTGCATGAGAGCAAAACATGCGACATACCGCAGCTCGGTTCATATGAGAATGAGGTACTATCAGCTCCCTTTACTGAGAAAGTGTTCGACGCAATAGGACAAATGAAACAAAACAGAGCACTCGGACCGGATGGGTTTCCGGCGTAATTTTATAAAAAAATGTTTGCATATTATAAAGGGTGATCTTGTGCTTATGTTCCATGATTTATTTACGGTCTGTTACGTTATTTCACCTAAACTTTGAAACAATAACGTTGTTGCTAAAGAAGGTGGAGGCTATTCGCATTGAGCAGTTCTGACCGATTTTTTTGCTCAATGTGAGTTTCAATTTTTTACAAAGGTTGGCACACATAGCTCATTCAGTAGTCCAACCAACTCACACAACATTCATGCCTGGGAGACACATCTTAGAAGGGGTCGGAGTCGTGCATTAAATATTGCATGAAATCCATACAAAGAAACTTGATGGTGTAATCTTTACATTGGATTTTGAGAAGGGGTATGATAAAACCAAATGGCCATTCGTTCAACATGCCTTATGTATGAAGAGATTCAACGAATCTTGAAGGGATCAGGTGGATGCTTTCATTCACAAAGGTAGTGTGGGGATTAAAGTAAATGATGGCATAAGTCATTACTTTCAAACACATAAGGGATTGAGACGGGAAGATTCCATGTCTCCGGTGTTGTTCAACATAGCATCGGTTATGTTGGTAGTCCTTATTGATTGGGCTAAAGAAAATGGCCACGTAGGGGGACTTGTTCCACACCTTGTAGAGAGAGGAGGGTCCATACAACAATACGCGGATGACACGATCATCTTCATGGAGCACGATATGGCAAAAGCAAGGAATATGAAACTTGTTCTTTTCCTATTTGAACAACTGTCTGGACTAAAGATTAATTTTAACAAAAGCGATTTGTTCTGCTTTGGAAAAGCAAAGGAGGAACAAGATGCTTACAGACAACTATTTAGATGTGAAATGGGAGCACTGTCGTTTAGTTACCTAGGGATTCACATTCATCATAGACGATTGACGAATAGGTAATGGAAGGGTATTGAGGATAGATTCGAAAAAAATATTAGGTTGCTGGAAGGGCAAACTTATGTCTTATGGAGGACCACTGGTGTTGATAAATTCGGTTTTGACAAGCCTGCCGATGTTCCTCCTATCTTTCTTTGAAATACCGGTAGGGGTACGAAAAAGATTAGACTTCTATCGATCTCGTTTCTTTTCGCAATGTGACGAGGCTAAGAAGAAATACAGATTGGCAACATGGCATATCATCTGCAGACCCAAAGAACAAGGGGGTGTCGACATTGAAAACTTAGAAGTGCGGAATAAATGCCCGAAGGGATGCGGGTTGAAATATTGAAGAATAAGTACCTACATTCCAAGACATTGGCCCAGATTACGGCTAGACCTAATGACTCACCTTTCTAGAAGGGGTTAAGGAAGATGAAGGTAACCTTCTTCGAGTGGGTTAAATTTGTAGTTGGCAGCGGTATCATGACCCGGGGATACACCTCTAGCATTACTATATCATACCCTATATAATATTGTACAACGTAAGGAAGAGTATGTAGCCACGGTATTCTAGTCGGTACCGCTTAACATAAAATTTAGTCGAGCTCTAGTGGGAGAACGCTGGAACTCGTGGCTGCACTTAGTCAGACGATCGATGGATGTTCAACTCTCGAACAAGTCATATAGTATCCACTGGAATTTAGCTCCGAATGGGATTTTTTCAGTGAAGTCCATGTACATGGATCTGATCAACTTTAGGCCTCGGTCTACATCATTGCGTATTTGAAAAATCAAAGTGCCACTTTGAATTAAAATTTTCATGTCATTTTTACACAAGGGAGTCGTACTAACCAAAGACAACTTGATAAATCCAAGATGGATCGTCGGACCTACTTGTTGCTATTGTGATCAAAATGAAACGATTAGACACATCTTTCTCGATTGTCCACTTGCAAAACTATTATGGTGAATTGTTCATATAGCCTTTAACGTTAAACCACCAACGAGCGTTAATTCGCTATTTGGGACGTGGCTTAATGGAGTATACGAACTATAGCGAATCTTATCCGGATTGGTATAAGTGCTTTATTTTGAGTTATATGGAACACTATAAATGATATGATTTTTAATGACAAGAACTTCAATAATTTTTGCAGGTTATTTACAGAGCCACGGTTTGGATCCATACGTGGTCGTTACTCACTCATGAGGACTTCAAGGAGCTTATGGCAATTGGATGCAACCGGTGAGAGACGGTCGGACGGGCTATATATCTTCAGCCGATTTGGATGGCGAGCTAATAATAGGCTAGGTGAATAGGTATCGTAGCCTAGTTTTAGTTTCGCCCGCTGTGACCATTTTTATTTTATCTTTGCATTTATTTTTATGCTAAGATCATAAGCATTTTGTGGACCTAAGACTTCGTTTTTGAACTTATTCAATAATATAGCGCATCGATTGATGCAGACACCCGGGGCACTGTTCCTCTTTTTTTTAAAAGACATGCATGTCACTCTCGTTGTTTACTCCAACCAGCCCCTTGACGGGAAATGCTACATCCACGTAATGTTACGTGAGGTTTCTACGTAAAGGCTGATTTAGAGGTAGTTAATTGGATTAGGATTAATGGCTGAGGCCCACCTAGGTTTAAATCAGGGGAGAAGAGTATTTAGGAAAGGGTAGGTAAGTTTACGTAAGAGCAAGTACAATAGTATAGCCACCTGCTGGCTATAAACCATTGTCTTGTCATCTATAGCCTTTATTATAGCCAACATGTACAATAGTTCATTGCAAAAGTGTACTACTTTTTTATTATATAGTCCACCTTTCATACTCACAAAAGGCTTAGAAGCACGTGCTAGAGCTGACTCTTAGTTAAGAGCCCGCTTACCTTATCTCTCCTTTTCTCTTTCCTCTAACTAAACAAAAATATATTAGGCCATGCTTGGATACGTTTTAGTTCCATGACTAAAAGTAGTGGGACTAAAACTTGCTAGCCTCACCCATGCTTGGATCCAAATACTACTAAAGACACTAAAATCAAATTAATGAGCATTTATTATCCTCCAAATCCTTCAATCCAGAACTCGTCTGTGTTAAATGAGAGGAGTTAAATGAGGAGAGAGATGACTAATCCATATTTTAGTAAGGTTCTCCTGACTAATTTTTTTAGTCTCAAGACTAGTTTTAGCCTCTCTTTAGTCAGGAGTGCTTGGAACTTTAGCCTTTTAAAAAGACTATTTTTAGTCAGACTAAAATAAGTCCCTTGAATCCAAACACGACCTTAGTTTATTTCTTATAGCCAACTGACTCAACTCTATTGTACTTGCTCTAAGAAAGGTGTAGGATTATTGGCCCCTTAGCCTCCTTTCTGAGTCAAAATTAAAGGTACGGCTACGCCGCAAGCGAGTGTCCTGTGCTCCTTGAACGTAGCATACATATTAATGTTGAGTAAATAGGCAATTTTCCGAGTACATTAATCCACAAAATAATAACTAGCATGGCATTGACTAGACTAATGACATACTGATCTTGAGCTAACCTAGCACATACTACGTATATAGTGGATGCATCTATGCAAACAAGTAGTACTGCTAGGATAAATACGAACATGAGGATAAACGAGTCATACCCTCCAATCGGCCAGTTGGCCGTAGCAGCAGCAGCGGCGGCGGCGGCAGTATCCTCTGCCGTCTTCTTCTCGGCTTCCTCGCGGAGACGATCAGCTTCGCTTGGTGAAGACATGGCGATGACGAGGGCGACGCGGACATAGACGAAGCAGACGGACGGAGGCGAGCAGTCGCGTGATCGCTCCCCAAAAACCTAATCGCCCCTCTCCCGTACAGGAACCGGAGAGGCGAGGTTTCGGAGGCCTGCTCTCCCGTCGACCGTGTACGCGGTAAACGGGACGGAGTCGCCGGCGGGTTACGTATTCTCCGTTCCTGACCGGCAAAAATAAGTGCGTAGGTATGAGCTCGGCTCGGCTCATTCCCGCAACCCGCGGCGCGGCGCGGCGCGACGAGGCGAGGCGGGCGGCGGAGGAGGAGTGCGCGAGGGCACCTTCTCTTCTCACTCTCCAATAGCATGTGGAAGAGAGACCCTTATAAAGGGGTCCAAACTCTCCTCCACTAGCGGGGTGGGACTAAACTCCCACCACCTTGCCATGCCACCACCTACATGGGCCCTTGTAGATTTTCTGAAATTCTCTAATGGGCCTAAGGCCCACCTCCAAATTTCAACAATCCCCCACCAGATCTCAAGGGCACATCGTGTTCCCTCGTTCCAATCACTGTTTTAATATACCAGCATTTCAGTGAAGACCTATTAAGGTTGAGCTTCACCTAGAACAAGTAGCTACACTCCTTTACAACTGAACAATGGACTATGCCTTGAATTGTCAGCTTGGCGTAAAAGAGCTTCACCACAAGTCTTACTAGTACTAGACTGCCGAAGGTGACCCCTCGGGTGGAGCATATTAGTCACACTCCTGGCCTATTCATGAGTTTACTAGAGATCACCCAAACCTCATAGACTGTGACCAGCAGTCAAGCTCATATAGGTGTGTTCCTCCAAAGATCGCTCTGTAGGACAGCATCTTGCTTACATATAAGCTTTAGAACACATTAAGACAGTAGTCATCCTACCGTACAGTATTCGAGAGTATTGCATCTCCAACGGAGTGGGTTAGTAAAGTTACTCTCCTCAGTTCACCACTGGCTTGTTTTCCCAGGTCCTACTTCACGGGATCTCCGATCATATAGGTTGGGTTACTACCATGGCAACTCATGTGGGTCTCATACCCATCTCCCTCGATGCACTATCTATCACAACACGTGATAGCCCTTTAGTAAAGGGATCTGCCAGATTCTTAGCCGTTTGGATATAATCCAACGCTATCACTCCGGAGTTTCTCAAACGTCTGACAGCCTTCAATCTCATTCTTATATGTTTGTTGGACTTCATATTGTCCTTTGAACTCTTCACTTTAACAATAACCGTCTGATTATCGCAGTTCATAAGGATAGCCGGAACCGGCTTCTCAACCACAGGTAAGTCCATCAAAAGATCTCGAAGAAATTCTGCTTCGACACCAGATGTGTCTAATGCTGTTAATTCTGCCTCCATTGTCGATCTTGTTAAGATCGTTTGCTTGCAAGACTTCCAGGAAACAGCACCACCCCCAAGAGTAAACATATACCCAGCAGTGGCCTTCATCTCATCAGCATCAGAGATCCAATTCGCATCACTATACCCTTCAAGTACCGATGGGAATCCCGTATAGTGAAGCCCGTGGTTGACAGTACCTTTCAAGTAGCGCATAATTCTTTCAACAGCACGCCAATGAACATCGCCCGGGTTTGCAACAAACCGGCTAAGTTTGCTCACAGCAAACGCGATGTCAGGCCTCGTTGCGCTAGCTAGGTACATAAGTGAACCGATAATTTGAGAGAATCTCAATTGATCTATAGCTGTGCCTTTAAACTTTCGAATAAGCACACTAGGATCATATGGTGTTTGACAAATTTTGCAGTCTGAATATCCAAAGCGACTCAAAATCTTATCAACATAGTGGGATTGCAGAAGTGTAATCCCACCCTCATCATCTCTCAACAGCTTGATGTTCAAGATAACATCAGCCACCCCAAGGTCCTTCATCTCAAAGTTTTGAGACAGAAAATACTTAACCTCCTCAATTACTTTGAGGTTGGTTCCAAATATCAGTATGTCATCAACATACAAGCACAATATAACTCCTTCGCCCCCACCATGGCGATAGTATACACATTTGTCAGCTTCATTAACAACGAAGCCAACAGATGTCAGAGTTGTATTAAACTTCTCATGCCATTGCTTAGGTGCTTGTCTCAGACCATATAAAGATTTCAGCAACTTACACACCTTTCCTTCCTGACCTTCTATCACAAAGCCATCTGGCTGTTGCATATAGATTTCCTCATTTAGCTCTCCATTCAGGAAAGCCGTCTTAACGTCCATTTGATGAACGAGAAGACCATGAGAGGCCGCCAATGAGAGTAGTACTCTAATGGTGGTCAGTCTAGCCACAGGTGAATAAGTATCGAAGAAATCTTCCTCTTCTTTCTGGGCATAGCCCTTGGCCACAAGCCTAGCCTTGTACTTTTCAATCGTACCGTCGGGCCTAAGCTTCTTTTTGAACACCCACTTGCATCCCAATGGTTTGCAACCATAGGGACGATCAGTGATTTCCCATGTCCCGTTAGCCATGATGGAGTCCATCTCGCTACGGACAGCAGCTTTCCAGTAATCAGCATCTGGAGAAGCATACGCTTCTGAAATAGAAGTGGGATTATCATCCACGAGGTATACGAAGAAATCATCACCAAAGGTCTTTGCAGTCCTTTGTCTCTTGCCCCTACCACGGGCTTCCTCGTCATCCTCCTCAGGATTTTCATCATGTGTTTGTTCATAATATTCCATAGGAATGGCAGGTTCAGGAGTTATCTCAGATTCCTGTCTAGAAGTGCTTTGCATATCTCTCATGGGAAATATATCCTCAAAGAATATAGCATCCCTCGACTCCATTATTGTACCGACCTTCACGTCAGGTACCTCAGATTTCACTACTAGAAATCTATAGCCTACGCTATTCTTAGCGTATCCCAAATTAACGCAATCCACAGTCTTTGGTCCAAGCTTACGCTTCTTGGGGATCGGCACATTGACTTTCGCCAAGCAGCCCCAAGTGCGTAAGTACGAGAGTGTCGTCCTTCTCTTCGACCACTCCTAGTAGGGAGTGACCTCATTATCTTTTGTAGGAACTTTATTCAGGACATGACACGCGGTCAATATAGCCTCCCCCCACCATGCCTTGGATAAACCCGATGTATCTAACATGGCGTTAACCAAATCAGTTAGAGTACGGTTTTTCCGCTCGGCAACCCCGTTTGACTGGGGTGAATAGGGAGGCGTCCTCTCATGAATAATGCCGTGTTCCGCACAAAATGAATCAAATTCGTTTGAGAAGTACTCTCCACCACGATCAGACCTGACTCGTTTAATTTTCTTTTCAAGTTGATTCTCAACTTCTGCCTTATAGATTTTAAAGTAGTGTAGAGCCTCATCTTTAGTATTTAACAGATACACATAGCAAAATCTAGTGGAATCATCTATCAATGTCATGAAGTATTTCTTTCCACCTTTAGTCAACACACCATTCATCTCACAAAGATCAGAATGTATGAGTTCTAATGGTGCCAAGTGTCTCTCCTCTGCAGCCTTGTGAGGCCTGCGAGGTTGCTTTGCTTGCACACACGAGTGGCACTTAGAACCTTTGGCTAAAGTGAAAGTTGGGATTAAATTCAGTTTTGCTAGCCGCGACATAACACCGAAACTTATGTGACAAAGACGTCAATGCCAAACTTCAGATTCATTAACACTCGAATGAATATTGTTCACGACTTTATTACAAAAATCTGCTAGAGAAAGGCGGAACAGACCTCCGCATTCATAACCTTTTCCAACGAAAAGTCCATATTTCGTAACTACTACTTTATTAGACTCGAACACCAACTTAAACCCTTCTCTACACAGAAGGGAGCCACTAACGAGATTCTTCTTGATGGCGGGGACATGCTGCACGTTCTTCAGCTGCACGATCCTTCCCGAAGTAAACTTCAGATCGACCGTGCCAACACCAAGAACAGAAGCACTCGCGCCATTCCCCATCAATACGGACCCGCGATCGGTGGCCTGATAAGAAGAGAACAAAGATAAGTCAGCACACACATGAATATTTGCACCCGTGTCCACCCACCAATCGGTGGACTGACAAACTGTAAATACAGTAAGTAAATTACCGTACCCAGATGCACCACTTTCATTGTTTCCCACAATCATGTTTGCAGACTTGGAGTCCTGCGCCGGCTTCTTGTACTTGTTTGGGCATTTGTTCGCCCAATGTTCCTCTGAACCACAAGTATAGCAGAAATCTCCCTTCTTATTCTTCTTGAAGGGCTTCTTCCCCTTCTTCTTGAAGTCGGTATTCTGTTGGACAGAGTTCTTTCCCTTGGGCTTGTGAGAATTGAAGTTCCTCTGATGTACCATATTGGCAGCAGAAGAGCTTTCCACCGCTTTTCCATTGGAGTCTTTTGCTCTCGAGTTCTGCTCAACACTCAGATGGCCGATGATGTCCTCTACTGAGAACTCACGCCTCTGATGTTTCAGAGTAGTAGCAAAGTTCCTCCAGGAATTAGGAAGCTTAGCAATTATACAGCCCGCGACAAACTTGCCCGGCAAATTGCACTTAAGAACCTCAAGTTCCTTAGCTATGCATATTATCTCATGAGCTTGTTCCAATACAGAACGGTTGTCAACCATCTTGTAATCGTGGAACTGCTCCATAACATACATCTCACTCCCAGCATCGGTGGCCCCGAATTTAGATTCGAGCGCCTCCCACAAGTCCTTGGCAACATGCATATGTAAATATGCATCAACCAGCTTATCTCCGATCACGCTAATGACTGCTCCAAGGAAGAGGACGGTGGCCTCCTTAAACATCTTCTCCTGTTCAGGAGTGATAGTTTCCGTAGGAGTGACACCGGCTACCCAGAACACGTTCATAGCCGTGAGCCATAAGGTGGTTCTCGTCTGCCAACGCTTGAAAAAAGTACCGGTAAACTTATCCGGTTTCAGTGCAGCAGCAAAACCATTACTCGAAAAATTCCTACAGACATTAGGTTTTTGGATTGTTGAGTAAATAGGCAATTTTCCGAGTACATTAATCCACAAAATAATAACTAGCATGGCATTGACTAGACTAATGACATACTGATCTTGAGCTAACCTAGCACATACTACGTATGTAGTGGATGCATCTATGCAAACAAGTAGTACTGCTAGGATAAATACGAACATGAGGATAAACGAGTCATACCCTCCAATCGGCCAGTTGGCCGTAGCAGCAGCAGCGGCGGCGGCGGCAGTATCCTCTGCCGTCTTCTTCTCGGCTTCCTCGCGGAGACGATCAGCTTCGCTTGGTGAAGACATGGCGATGACGAGGGCGACGCGGACGTAGACGAAGCAGACGGACGGAGGCGAGCAGTCGCGTGATCGCTCCCCAAAAACCTAATCGCCCCTCTCCCGTACAGGAACCGGAGAGGCGAGGTTTCGGAGGCCTGCTCTCCCGTCGACCGTGTACGCGGTAAACGGGACGGAGTCGCCGGCGGCAGCAGCAGTCAAGGAATGAAGGCGTGAGGCAGATGCGATCTGATTTTCGTGATGGCTAGGGTAGGCGATCGCGTGCTTATAAAGGCGGCTGGGTGGAGAGACGTGGGCCAAGCCCACGTCCGAGTCGGTAACAGCCACGATCCGACGTCTCGGATCGTTCCTTGTCCGTTACGTATTCTCCGTTCCTGACCGACAAAAATAAGCGCGTAGGTATGAGCTCGGCTCATTCCCGCAACCCACGGCGCGGCGCGTCGTGACGAGGCGAGGCGTGGCGAGGCGGGCGGCGGAGGAGGAGTGCGCGAGGGCACCTTCTCTTCTCACTCTCCAATAGCATGTGGAAGAGAGACCCTTATAAAGGGGTCCAAACTCTCCTCCACTAGCGGGGTGGGACTAAACTCCCACCACCTTGCCATGCCACCACCTACATGGGCCCTTGTAGATTTTCTGAAATTCTCTAATGGGCCTAAGGCCCACCTCCAAATTTCAACAATCCCCCACCAGATCTCAAGGGCACATCGTGTTCCCTCGTTCCAATCACTGTTTTAATATACCAGCATTTCAGTGAAGACCTATTAAGGTTGAGCTTCACCTAGAACAAGTAGCTACACTCCTTTACAACTGAACAATGGACTATGCCTTGAATTGTCAGCTTGGCGTAAAAGAGCTTCACCACAAGTCTTACTAGTACTAGACTGCCGAAGGTGACCCCTCGGGTGGAGCATATTAGTCACACTCCTGGCCTATTCATGAGTTTACTAGAGATCACCCAAACCTCATAGACTGTGACCAGCAGTCAAGCTCATATAGGTGTGTTCCTCCAAAGATCGCTCTGTAGGACAGCATCTTGCTTACATATAAGGTTTAGAACACATTAAGACAGTAGTCATCCTACCGTACAGTATCCGAGAGTATTGCATCTCCAACGGTGTGGGTTAGTAAAGTTACTCTCCTCAGTTCACCACTGGCTTGTTTTCCCAAGTCCTACTTCACGGGATCTCCGATCATATAGGTTGGGTTACTACCATGGCAACTCATGTGGGTCTCATACCCATCTCCCTCGATGCACTATCTATCACAACACGTGATAGCCCTTTAGTAAAGGGATATGCCAGATTCTTAGCCGTTTGGATATAATCCAACGCTATCACTCCGGAATTTCTCAAACGTCTGACAGCCTTCAATCTCATTCATATATGTTTGTTGGACTTCATATTTTCCTTTGAACTCTTCACTTTAACAATAACCGTCTGATTATCGCAGTTCATAAGGATAGCCGGAACCGGCTTCTCAACCACAAGTAAGTTCATCAAAAGATCTCGAAGAAATTCTGCTTCGACACCAGATGTGTCTAATACTGTTAATTCTGCTTCCATTGTCGATCTTGTTAAGATCGTTTGCTTGCAAGACTTCCAGGAAACAGCACCACCCCCAAGAGTAAACATATACCCAGTAGTGGCCTTCATCTCATCAGCATCAGAGATCCAATTCGCATCACTATACCCTTCAAGTACCGATGGGAATCCCGTATAGTGAAGCCCGTGGTTGACAGTACCTTTCAAGTAGCGCATAATTCTTTCAACAGCACGCCAATGAACATCGCCCGGGTTTGCAACAAACCGGCTAAGTTTGCTCACAGCAAACGCGATGTCAGGCCTCGTTGCGCTAGCTAGGTACATAAGTGAACCGATAATTTGAGAGAATCTCAATTGATCTATAGCTGTGCCTTTAAACTTTCGAATAAGCACACTAGGATCATATGGTGTTTGACAAATTTTGCAGTCTGAATATCCAAAGCGACTCAAAATCTTATCAACATAGTGGGATTGCAGAAGTGTAATCCCACCCTCATCATCTCTCAACAGCTTGATGTTCAAGATAACATCAGCCACCCCAAGGTCCTTCATCTCAAAGTTTTGAGACAGAAAAGACTTAACCTCCTCAATTACTTTGAGGTTGGTTCCAAATATCAGTATGTCATCAACATACAAGCACAATATAACTCCTTCGCCCCCACCATGGCGATAGTATACACATTTGTCAGCTTCATTAACAACGAAGCCAACAGATGTCAGAGTTGTATTAAACTTCTCATGCCATTTCGTAGGTGCTTGTCTCAGACCATATAAAGATTTCAGCAACTTACACACCTTTCCTTCCTGACCTTCTATCACAAAGCCATCTGGTTGTTGCATATAGATTTCCTCATTTAGCTCTCCATTCAGGAAAGCCGTCTTAACGTCCATTTGATGAACGAGAAGACCATGAGAGGCCGCCAATGAGAGTAGTACTCTAATGGTGGTTAGTCTAGCCACAGGTGAATAAGTATCGAAGAAATCTTCCTCTTCTTTCTGGGCATAGCCCTTGGCCACAAGCCTAGCCTTGTACTTTTCAATCGTACCGTCGGGCCTAAGCTTCTTTTTGAACACCCACTTGCATCCCAATGGTTTGCAACCATAGGGACGATCAGTGATTTCCCATGTCCCGTTAGCCATGATGGAGTCCATCTCGCTACGGACAGCAGCTTTCCAGTAATCAGCATCTGGAGAAGCATACGCTTCTGAAATAGAAGTGGGATTATCATCCACGAGGTATACGAAGAAATCATCACCAAAGGTCTTTGCAGTCCTTTGTCTCTTGCCCCTACCACGGGCTTCCTCGTCATCCTCCTCAGGATTTTCATCATGTGTTTGTTCATAATATTCCATAGGAATGGCAGGTTCAGGAGTTATCTCAGATTCCTGTCTAGAAGTGCTTTGCATATCTCTCATGGGAAATATATCCTCAAAGAATATAGCATCCCTCGACTCCATTATTGTACCGACCTTCACGTCAGGTACCTCAGATTTCACTACTAGAAATCTATAGCCTACGCTATTCTTAGCGTATCCCAAATTAACGCAATCCATAGTCTTTGGTCCAAGCTTACGCTTCTTGGGGATCGGCACATTGACTTTCGCCAAGCAGCCCCAAGTGCGTAAGTACGAGAGTGTCGTCCTTCTCTTCGACCACTCCTCGTAGGGAGTGACCACATTATCTTTTGTAGGAACTTTATTCAGGACATGACACGCGGTCAATATAGCGGGAGCCACTAACGAGATTCTTCTTTATGGCGGGGACATGCTGCACGTTCTTCAGCTGCACGATCCTTCCCGAAGTAAACTTCAGATCGACCGTGCCAACACCAAGAACAGAAGCACTCGCGCCATTCCCCATCAATACGGACCCGCGACCAGTGGCCTGATAAGAAGAGAACAAAGATAAGTCAGCACACACATGAATATTTGCACCCGTGTCCACCCACCAATCGGTGGACTGACAAACTGTAAATACAGTAAGTAAATTACCGTACCCAGATGCACCACTTTCATTGTTTCCCACAATCATGTTTGCAGACTTGGAGTCCCGCGCCGGCTTCTTGTACTTGTTTGGGCATTTGTTCGCCCAATGATCCTCTGAACCACAAGTATAGCAGCCATCTCCCTTCTTATTCTTCTTGAAGGGCTTCTTCCCCTTCTTCTTGAAGTCGGTATTCTGTTGGACAGAGTTCTTTCCCTTGGGCTTGTGAGAATTGAAGTTCCTCTGATGTACCATATTGGCAGCAGAAGAGCTTTCCACCGCTTTTCCATTGGAGTCCTTTGCTCTCGAGTTCTGCTCAACACTCAGATGGCCGATGATGTCCTCTACTGAGAACTCACGCCTCTGATGATTCAGAGTAGTAGCAAAGTTCCTCCAGGAATTAGGAAGCTTAGCAATTATACAACCCGCGACAAACTTGCCCGGCAAATTGCACTTAAGAACCTCAAGTTCCTTAGCTATGCATATTATCTCATGAGCTTGTACCAATACAGAACGGTTGTCAACCATCTTGTAATCGTGGAACTGCTCCATAACATACATCTCACTCCCAGCATCGGTGGCCCCGAATTTAGATTCGAGCGCCTCCCACAAGTCCTTGGCAACATGCATATGTAAATATGCATCAACCAGCTTATCTCCGATCACGCTAATGACTGCTCCAAGGAATAGGACGGTGGCCTCCTTAAACATCTTCTCCTGTTCAGGAGTGATAGTTTCCGTAGGAGTGACACCGGCTACCCAGAACACGTTCATAGCCGTGAGCCATAAGGTGGTTCTCGTCTGCCAACGCTTGAAAAAAGTACCGGTAAACTTATCCGGTTTCAGTGCAGCAGCAAAACCATTACTCGAAAAATTCCTACAGACATTAGGTTTTTGGATTGTTGAGTAAATAGGCAATTTTCCGAGTACATTAATCCACAAAATAATAACTAGCATGGCATTGACTAGACTAATGACATACTGATCTTGAGCTAACCTAGCACATACTACGTATATAGTGGATGCATCTATGCAAACAAGTAGTACTGCTAGGATAAATACGAACATGAGGATAAACGAGTCATACCCTCCAATCGGCCAGTTGGCCGTAGCAGCAGCAGCGGCGGCGGCGGCAGTATCCTCTGCCGTCTTCTTCTCGGCTTCCTCGCGGAGACGATCAGCTTCGCTTGGTGAAGACATGGCGATGACGAGGGCGACGCGGACGTAGACGAAGCAGACGGACGGAGGCGAGCAGTCGCGTGATCGCTCCCAAAAACCTAATCGCCCCTCTCCCGTACAGGAACCGGAGAGGCGAGGTTTCGGAGGCCTGCTCTCCCGTCGACCGTGTACGCGGTAAACGGGACGGAGTCGCCGGCGGCAGCAGTAGTCAAGGAACGAAGGCGTGAGGCAGATGTGATCTGATTTTCATGACGGCTAGGGTAGGCGATCGCGTGCTTATAGACGTCTCGGATCGTTCCTTGTCCGTTACGTATTCTCCGTTCCTGACCGGCAAAAATAAGCGCGTAGGTATGAGCTCGGCTCGGCTCATTCCCGCAACCCGTGGCGAGGCGGGCGGCAGAGGAGGAGTGCGCGAGGGCACCTTCTCTTCTCACTCTCCAATAGCATGTGGAAGAGAGACCCTTATAAAGGGATCCAAACTCTCCTCCACTAGCGGGGTGGGACTAAACTCCCACCACCTTGCCATGCCACCACCTACATGGGCCCTTGTAGATTTTCTGAAATTCTCTAATGGGCCTAAGGCCCACCTCCAAATTTCAACAATTAAAGCTATATTTATAACTCCACCTAAACTCTTAGGTTTCCACACATCTGTTTTATCTCCCCAAGAAACCGAAACGCACACCCTCCCTCCCGATATATAGTTACTCTATATACATATATACAGTACTCTTCTTTCGCTTGAGGTCCTCTACCTTGCACAGTGATCACGCTGCACCTGTGGAATCTAAAAGATCAGGTGAGTAGGAGTAGTCATTTCTCTAATCTTGTTTAGGATATGTACAGCATTACAGCAACTGTTGCACTGTGTTCTTGTTTAATGGTGGCCTGTTGTTTTCTCAGTTGGTGGTACTGCACCCGATCGAGCGGCGGTCGGTGACGACACGATGCCGGGCAGAAGGGGCGCAACCGTCCTCGACGACTTGCCAGAGTCCATCATTCGTGGAGGAGATACTCGCGCGGTTGCCATCCAAGGATGTCTTCCGGTGCCGTGCCGTCCGCAAGTCTTGGCGTAGCGCCACCTCCACTTCTGAGTTCATCGTCGCACACCACCGCCGCCAGCCTGTGCTCCCCCTTATCTATATCTTTCCGAACGCTCCAGAGTGCTACTACTCGTAAGAGAACGGGGACGACTACGACTGTTTCGTTGCCTTTCGTGTCGTCGCCGGTGTTGGAAATAAGTCGTGACGGAGCACGGTGCGACCGGCGTCGATGCGCCGGATCGGGTCCGTGACGGTGCGACCGACATTGGTGCGTCGGGTCGGGTCCGCAGGCTGGGTTACGACAACATTGTGTGCATGTACGTGTGGCGTGTGTGTAGTGCAGCGCAAAGCGTGCGTGCTCGAGCTGGCCGTTAGCACGTTGTGCGCCTCGTGCGTGCTGGCCGGGCTGGCCGTTAGCAACGTGTTGCGCCTCGTGCGTGCTGGCCGGGCGGATCGCTAGCTCTAGGTGCGTGCGTGCGCAGGAAACGTGGGCGCTGCGTACCTGTAGGACTACAAAGCCGCGGACTCGAACATGTATTCATCAGAAAAAGGAAGCAAAGTGGCTGTGTGTGCGGCCAGGCGTTAGTCGCCGGAAAAACTCCAGTGTGCATTCTTTTTTCTTCTACCTCTGTCCAGTTATGTGTGAGAGAGCTGTCCCAACAGCCGGCTCCGATGGCAAGCTCTGGCCCGTCGTCAGTACCAGCCGTACCAGTGAGAAGCTCAGGGTAGAGGCCGCCTGCGATGGTCTCCTCGTCGTCTCCGTTGGCATGCGCGAGAAAGACCACTTCATCTGCAACCCGGCAAATCGCCAGTACGGTCCCCTGCTGCAGCTTCCACGGTGTCCCTTTCCCACCATCGGCGTCGCCGGCTTCTACCGGCACCACCCGCCTCAAGAATTTCGGGTGCTGTACTGGAGCAAGTCGGAGGATATGGATGAGGTGCATTTCAACGTCCTTGCAGTGGGATCTGACGACCCAAGATCCATCTATAACTACCGACAAAAGATATCTGATGAATCTTGGCCAGCTATGCCACGTTCTGTAGATCAGGCGTTACTGGCAGGGTTGCTAGGTTCCTCCTACAATCTGTTGAGTAAATAGTCAATTTTCTTAGTACATTAATTCATAAAATAATTACTAACATGACATTGACTAAATTCATGACATGCTGATCACGGAGTATACTAGCAAGTACTACGCATATAACAGAAACATCTACGCATATAGGCAATACTACTAGTGCAGACAGAAACAGGAGAGAGACAAACATATCATACCCTCCGATAGGTGAGTTGGCCGTAGCAGCAGCGGTGGCGGCGGCAGTATCCTCTGCCGCCTTCTTCTCGGCTTCGGCTTTCTCGCGGACGAGACGGTCAGCTTCGCTTGGTGAAGACATGGCAATGACGAGGGCGACGCGGACGTAGACGAAGCAGACGGACGGAGGCGAGCAGTCGCGTGATCGCTCCCCAAAAACCTAATCGCCCCTCTCCCGTACAGGAACCGGAGAAGCGAGGTTTCGGAGGCCTGCTCTCCCGTCGACCGTGTACGCGGTAAACGGGACGGAGTTGCCGGCGGCAGCAGCAGTCAAGGAACGAACGCGTGAGGCAGATGTGATCTGATTCTCGTGACGGCTAGGGTAGGCGATAGCTTCTTATAAAGGCGGCTGGGTGGAGAGACGTGCGGTAACAGCCACGATCTGACGTCTCAGATCGTGCTTTGTCCGTTACGTATTCTCCGTTCCTGACCGGCAAAAATAAGCGCGTAGGTATGAGCTCGGCTCGGCTCATTCCCGCAACCCGCGTCGCGTGACGACGAGGCGTGGCGAGGCGGACGGCGAAGGAGGAGTGCGCGAGGGCACCTTCTCTTCTCACTCTTCAATAGCATGTGGAAGAGAGACCCTTATAAAGGGGTCCAACTTCTCCTCCACTAACGGGGTGGGACTAAACTTCCCACCACCTTGTCATGCCACCACCTACATGGGTCCTTGGAGATTTTTCTAAAATTTGTCTTATGGGCCTAAGGCCCATCTCTAATTTCAACACAATCCACCGGTCTTCTACCATGGCAACCTGCACTGGGACACGGGGCGGTGCTCCGAGATAACCGCCGACATAATGGTGTTTGACACGGTGGCTGAAAAGTTCTGGTGGATGCGTCGTCCTCCAGCGGCATCGGACCCTTGGGCGTGGTTGCACGAGTTGGATGGTGCGCTTGCCATGTGGAGCACCGTCGATGGCGTCCACCTAGATTTCTCAGTCATGCAGGATTATGAGTTTGAGGTATGGACCTTCAAGCTCTGGATGAACTTGTCGGCGGTGGAGATGCCGCTGCAGCCGCCAGATGTTTTATCACTAACTAGCAAAAAGGCCCGTGCGTTGCAACGGGACAAAAACAATTATAATCTTCAACGGTGCTGATCATATTATGTCTTTAAAATTTTAGAACATTTCTTGAAATGTATGAACATTTTTTGAATTAGGAAACATTTTTTCAATTACAGTCAAAAAATAATACACAAACTTTTTTTTCAAAATCATGGTCTTTTATTGTTTTCACCAACATTGTTCTTAAAATTATGAACATTTTTCTGAATATGCGAATACTTTTACAAAAATCCTGAGCATTTTTTGAATTCACAAACATTTTATGTTTTCTTCAAACTTTTATTTCAAAATTCTCAGTTTTATAAATTGCAAAAGTTTTTCAAAGTTCTAAATTATTTAAATTAAAAAATGGAACAGAAAAATAAAAATAAAAACAGAGGCATGAACTGTTTATAATATTTTTACACAGACTTTTGTTTAAAATCATTGACTTTTTATATTTTATGGACATTTTATCAAAATTAAAACATTTTTTTGTATACGCAAACATTTTTCAAAACTCCTGAATAGTTTTTGAATTCTCAAAAAAATCATGTTTTTTTGAATATTTCATTTCGAAATTCCCAGTTTCTTAAAATTAAGAAAAGTTTTTGAAGTCCTAAATTATTTAAAGTAGAAAAACAAAATGGAACTGAAAATAAAAATAAATCTAAACTAAAGAAACAGGTGCCCACGCATGGGCCGGCCCAAACAGGTGTGCTGCATCTTTTTCCAACGCCCAAAGCATAATATAGCAGGTGTCTACATGAGCCGGCCCAGTCAGAAAATCGTTTAAAACGTTTTCTATGACTTATATGTGACATTGATGGGTAATTTTAACCAATTTTTAGGTCAATTTGAATGACGTACGGCAGAAACAATATTTGCTTTATTAGTAGGTAAGGTAAGAATTCTACTCCTAATTACCCCAGGATTGTGATGGTCAGCGATCGTGAGCTGCTGACAGATCTCGTCCGTGGACATCTGTTGCATTGCAACATCGATGGCAACTTCTTAGGAAGTGTGGAAAGCAAAGATGCCGATTATTTGGGGATTACTTCGAGTTCCAACAGATATTTGGGAGGAGACGCACTATGGCTTACTTCACATTTGTTCCAAGAGAGCATTTTCCCTGTTCCACGTCCATGTATCGAGATGCAAGAGCAAGATGGTGTGAGCAAGCCATGTTCATTTATCCTAGCCTCCTAGGGATGTTCTTCTCGTAGGTCTGGTTAGGTTCCTGACTTAGATAAATGATCTTGAAATAATATTAATATTTTAAAAAGGTAACCCTTTCTTGTTTTTGTTTTCTGTTCGCTGGCATGAACCTTTAGAAGCTGTTTAGTTCCCAACCTAAGGTTGCCACGCCTAACCTTAGTCATGTCATAATATTTTAGGCATGTGTTTGGTTCATTGCCATACTTGTGGCTTGCCACACTTTTTTAGTTATATGGTCCACATGTCATACACTCAATTTTTTGCCAAATCTTGCCACACGTGTGGTGTCCATTTTATTAGCCACACTTTTTGTGACAACCACACTTTGCCTAAGGTTAGTTGTGGTAAAGTTAGTCATGAACCAAACAGACCCTTAGTTTTGCAATTATTGAACATGGTCTCGTTTTTCATGAATAAAACCGCGGAATAGGTCCCTGTAAATCTAAAAAAATATGTACATTGCATCCTTCTTCTTATCGCCACACAGCCTAACATTATCTTAGAGCAACTCTGATGGATAGCCATAAAATTTTGGCTAGCGAACAATGGAGAAAGAGGTGTTTGATTGTCTTATAGTGATCACAAAAGGTACATCTTGTACTACCCTTTCAATTACACTTTACCAAATTATCCTTAATGAGAATCACCTCTTTATGAACAAACCACATGAAGACTTTTATTCGTAAGGACACTTTGACCTTTCAAATGTGTATTGATTTGGGAATTGGTCCGGAATGAACAAAGTTCTAATGCATCGGTTTCACTAAAAAGATGATATTCATGGTTAGCTTCCAATGAAGCCTATCGGACTAATCCGATAAATGAACATCCATCTGTTTACTGACTACGTGTAGCCATGCTACTATCGACCACCGACCAAAGCTCGTCGGAATTGTATATTTAGAGGATCTGATTGTAGTATTGTGCCAACTTAAACCTCCTTACGCTGCACAATATTATAGAAAGATGGATATTGTGTGGGCGTGTGGCTAAAGGTGTCTCCCTCAACCACATATCCTCGCAAAATCTGGTCGACTCACCATTTCCAATGGCAAGTTTAGCTCTATGAAAGAACGTTGCTTTCATTCTCATCAAGCCTTTTCAAAAAGGTAAATCATTGGATCTAACTGTTACCTAGGCCAAGGTCTTAGATTACAAATACTTATTACATATAATTTGTACCCGCATGCCTTCAATCTCGATAAATAGTCTGAACGGACACTTACCAAGCAGACATATGTTCTTTATCTCTAAATTGTTAACCCCAAACCTCCCTGGTGTTTAGGCCTACAAATAATGTCTCATCTAGTAAGTTTGTAATTCCTCTTAACTTCATCACTCTGCCAAAAAAGCGGGATCGATAGAAGTTCAAACTTTTACGTACCCCTATAGGTATCTCAAAGAAGGACAGAAGAAACATCGGCATGCGTGTGAGAACTGAGTTAATCGGTATTAGCCGTCCTCCGTAAGACATAAGATTGCCCTTCCACTAGTTTAGTTTTTTCTCGAAATGATCCTCAATACACTCCCACTCTTTATTGCCATCTGCGCTCAAGCCGCCACTCACCAGGAAGCGGCCGCCAACTACGCCTCCTACGCCCCGTCGACGAACCATCACGCAGCCCTCTGGGACGATCACAACCAAGGCACCAACCATTTCCCTCCTGGGCCTCATGTCAATCGGCTACGGACAAGGCATGGACTCCTCCGAGAATGAATAAGGTATGAGATGCGACGGTGCCTTGTGTCCCATGTGGACTAGTCTGTCTCCCGTGTTCCACTCTTCCTCGCCGGAGACCGCACCTTCACTTCATCGGTCTTACCAGACGACGGATTGAGAACGACACATGTTTGGACGTAGGGCGCCGTTGCTGTAGGAAACAGGTTTAGGGATGGGTCTTTTTTTTCTAGGCATTCGAAATGTAATGAAATCTATCGTGTTTGTATGAAATCCATTCATGGTTGGATGAAATCCGACATTATTTACATAAATTACATCCATTTGTTGAAATATAGCTTGATATATATACGGTTAATGTTGGATGTCATCCTTCCATATCCGTGTTCGTGACTAATTTCAATGCATGTGGACGCGAATGAATGCGGGAGAAAGTTTATGGGTTTGCCGTTCGAGATGCCCATAGCAACTTGCACCGCAGGCCCACAGTGGTGGCGTGGACTGAGATCCACTCTTGTTGTAGCTTCTCATTCCCCACCTCCACCATCCCCCCATCTCCCTAGCTCATTTGTTGCTCGTGTTGCCGGTTCGACACGGCTCCTCACCGTGGCTCCTCCATCTCGTCTCCGGCGGCAGCAGGAATCGAGCGCTCCTCGCCTAAGCAGCGCCCCTCGGCTAGGTACGTGATTCCCCTGGGGGAGGGTAGCTTGGAGAGGGAGAAGCCAGCGGACGAGGTGATGAGCTCGGAATGGTAGGAGCGTCGATTCACTCTGTCGACATCCCAGCAAAAACCAATCGACAAGACGTGCAGGTACTCTGAGGGGGTGTTTCTTTCCAGGGACTTTTTGGTGTAGGGACTAAAAAAGTCCCTTTTAGTCCCATGTGAAAGAAATAGGAGGGACTTTTAGGGACTAAAATGGGGTATGTGGGACTAAAGGAAGAAGTCCCTATCGGAGGGACTTTTTGAGCACTTTTTTCCAATAATGCCCCTACTTTTAGCATGTCATTTAATAACTTCTAGTATATTACTAGGGGTAACATGGTCTTTTTACATGTCATTTAATGATCTTTAGTCCATGTTTAGTCCTTGGAAAGAAACGGGTAGGGACTAGAGACTTTTTAGTTGGGACTAAAAAAAGTCTTAGGACTTTTTAAAGAAACAGGGCCTGAAATCTATAAGACGACCTAACATATTAGGAAAGGAAATGATCAAGATGTGGTCGACAATCAAGAGATGTTTAAATAAAAAATAATAATGACACAGTGAAAGCAAGTGAGAGATCTCTAAGAATAGAAATGCATACTGGAACTGGTAAAGCAGGACAGCCAATTGCTCGATTGAGAAGAAAAGCAAATCCTCTCCTCGCCCGTCCATGTGGGCGGCCGGGGGAGCCCAAATCTGCTGCCCCTCGCCCTTCCTCCCTTCTCCTCCACTCCTCGTCGCCGGCGACACAGGTTGCCAGGCAAAGCCTGCTTGGCCTAGGTGGCGACGGGGCTTTCTGTTCCTTCTGTTCAAGGATGGCGGCGCGGGACGCTTTCTTCCAGTGGCAACAAGGTGCGACTGTGGGGTGTGGCGGCGCGATGGCACGTGCTTGCGGCGGTTGTTGCTGGGCGTATGTGACGTCGTCCTTTCCTGGATCGACGGCGGGGTCTGGTATAGGGTTCTTCGATGGCACGACTGGGGCTTGCGGGCAGCCCTGCTGCTCGCGCAGCGTGATTTCTAGCTAGTCACGTGACGACGGTCTGGAGCCTACTTATGGAGATGGCGGTGATCCGTACACAAGACTTGATGGAGGTTCTTTGAATAGATCTGAATGAAAACCTTGCGTTCGGCAAGAAAAAATGTATAAGCTTGAAAATAAAAATAAATGTCTAGATATAAAATAACAACTTTTGAATTACAGTTAAAAATGTCATTTGAATAAAAATGTGATGGATGACTAACATGAATATATTATGTGGCAGCGTTACATGCATAGACTAATGCAAAACTAATTTTAATATATATATTAAATGCATGACTCGTTTATGTGGCGGATTTTGCATGGCTTACCAGGAGAAAAGATTTAAATACATTGCTTAGTGTGACGTTGAGGTGGACACTTTACATCTTGAATTATTTTTAGCTAACATGAATATCATGTGGCAGCGTTACATGCATAGACTAATGCAAAAGATAATTTTAATTTATAGGTTAAATGCACGACTCGCTTATGTGGTGGATTTTGCATGTGCGACGTTAAGACGAACACTTTGCATTTTAAGAGAATTGAGACATGTTGGGTTAGTCCCACATCGATTATGAAAGGAGAAATAACACGACTTTATAAGGGTGAAGTTGTCTCCTGGTGGACGTCTGTGGATCAGAAACGCTGGTGTTATCTGATCCGGGATTGCGTAAACGATCTAACCTATACAAACATAATAGTACGGATACGCAGGGGAGCCGGCAGCCGGGGTCACGAAGGAGCGCCGTAATATCGATGAACGTCGTTAACAATTTTCGGTGTCATGTTCTTGTGATTGTTTAGTCCTCAATAGATCGACGGAAAATCTCGGATTATTCTAACAAAACCAACTTCTTATAATGTACTCCCCCCGTTCCTAAATATAAGTCTTTAAGAGGTTCCACTAGGGGGCTACATACGGATGTATATAGATATATTTTAAAATATAGATTCACTCATTTTGTTTCGTACGTGGTCCTCTAGTGAAATTTCTAAAAAGACTTATATTTTGGAACGGAGGGAGTAAGATTTCTCTTTTTAGATAGATGAGCCATGTCTCGTCAAGCAACGGCCAGTTGCTCAACCCCCTAACTCCCAACTATTTGCAAAGAAATAAAGATCACTTGTACAAGTTCAACGCCCAACTAACAGTTATCGAAAAAGAAAAGAACAGTAAGTACTACAAGTTCAACCGCAAACTCCCAACTATCTTGTATTTTATGTATTCATGCCATCCCGCTAAACATGTCCCGAGGACCACAGAAAAGTAAAGTACAGTACAAGTTCAAGTGTTTCAAGAGGTAATTAAGTTACTAAGTCTAAGTGGAGATCATTTTGTGTAGTTATACTCATATCCCACATTCGTTTCAACCTTATTGTTAACCTTTATTCCAAAATAGAGAAATCTCAATATGGGTTCCACCGCTAGCGCTGTCCCACCTATCTCTGAGTAAGTATAATGAACCATCATGAGAAAATATAAAGTACATAAGGACATCTTTAATGTTGGCCCGTAAATCAAACACAGTATCCGTTCATGGACAAATGGAACTAATCCGCGGACATAGATATAGAAACCGGCCATTCAATACTATACACATAGATTTAAAAGTAGATTTAAAATAACTAGACGAAATTCATGCATACCAGAGCACGTTCATTACATTTAAGACAATTTTCATTAAGAAAAATGGAGGCATGACCTGAACATAGACTACAACAGCGTCTATTGTTCAAGTCCTTGTAGTTCCTTTTTGACAACCGCGTGCCATCTTTATGAATGGCGACGATAAGACCCGTGAAGTGAAGATGCAATCGGCGTCGAGGAAAAATAGAACATGTGAGATGGACCGACTCATATAGGACACAAGGCTTTGCTGCCTCTCATGACCTACTCATTGATACGTCTCAAATTATCTATAATTTTTGATGCTTCACGCTGTTATCTTGTTATCTTTGGATAATTTATGTACCTTTTATATCTTTTTGCGGACTAACTTATTAATTCAGTGCCAAGTGTCAGTTCCTGTTTTTTCTGTGTTTTTGGCTCTTTTCAGATATGATTTTGAAACGGAGTCCAAACGGAATAAAATCTCCGAAATGATTTTTTCCCGAACGAAAGAGGATCAGGGGGCCTGTGGGCCAAGCCAGGAGGGCTACAGGGAGCCCACAAGCCCCCACTCCGCCACCAGGGGGAGGCGGCGGTGGGCAGGCTTGTGGCCTCCCTAGCGCCCACTGACCTAGATCTTGCGCCTATATATTTCCTAAAAATTAGTAAAAAATCAATGGAGCCTCGAAAATACTTTTCCGCCGCCGCAAGCTTCCGTTTCCGCGAGATCTCATCTGGAGACCGTTCCCGGCGCCCTGCCGGAGGGGACTTTGGAGTTGGAGGGCTTCTTCATCATCATCATCGCCCCTGCAATGACTCGTGAGTAGTTCACTTCAGAACTACGGGTCCGTAGTTAGTAGCTAGATGGCTTCTTCTCTCTCTTAGATCTTCAATACAAAGTTCTCCATGATCTTCATGGAGATCTATCCGATGTCATCCTCTTTGGCGGTGTGTTTGTCGAGATCCGATGAATTGTGGATTTGTGATCAGATTATCTATGATATATATTTGAGTCTTTGTTGATTTCTTATATGCATGATTTGATATCCTTGTAAGTCTCTCCGAGTCTTGGGTTTTGTTTGGCCAACTAAATCTATGATTTTTGCAATGGGAGAAGTGCTTGGTTTTGGGTTCTTGCCGTGTGCTGACCTTTTCCAGTGATAGTAGGGCAGCAAGGCACACATTGTGTAGTTGCCATCAAGGGTAACAAGGTGGGCTCTGTCGTAGATATGAGATTGTCCATCTACATCATGTCATCTTGCTTAAGGCGTTACTCTGTTTTTTTGGACTTAATACAGTAGATGCATGCTGGATAGCGGTCGACGTGTGGAGTAATAGTAGTAGATGCAGAAAGTATCGGTCTATTTTTTTGGATGTGATGCCTATAGATATAATCATTGTCATAGATATCGTCACGACTTTGCGCGGTTCTATCAATTGCTCGACAGTAATTTGTTCACCCACCGTCTACTTGCTTTCATGAGAGAAGACACTAGCAAAAACTACGGCCCCCGGGTCTATTCACATCTATCGTTTCCACTTTCGTTTTTTACTTTGCTTTGTTAATTTGCTGCTTTCAGTTCTCACTTGGCGAACAATCTATAAGGAATTGACAACCCCTTCATAGCGTTGGAACCAAGCTTTTTGTGTTTGTGCAGGCTCTTGTGATACTCCTTCGCTGGATCGATACCTTGGTTCTCAAACTGACGGCAATACTTACCACCGATGTGCTACATCACCCTTTCCGCTTCGAGGGAACACCAACGCAAGGCTCCAAGGCCGCGGGGGAAATCCTTCGCATATTTTCCTAGGAAGTCCTTAAGGCGTAGCCGTAGCAGAAAGATTCCTGGTGTCGTTGCTGAGGAGTATCAAGCAACACCCCTATTTCTGACGCCGTTGGAAGGTCTTTTGTTGCAGTAGCACTCATCATCGATAGAGTCTGTTCACTGCCGGTGGACATGAGGTCCATGATGGAAATCGAAGGGTCGACGCTCTTGTCCTCCCACCGAAGCACCAAAAAGTGTTTGACAGGTCATAGGACTCGCAGTTGGCGGCGTTCTTGTCCGCGATCACCTATGCAACTAGCACCGCATCCGCGTCCAACTTTGCGTTGCGAGCGACAGCTTGAGCTCGGGTGGCCTCGTAGAGCACCCATGCTCAGCAATGAAATTTGGGTTCACCGCAGCCATGTCTGTCACTTCCTCCTCGCTCATGTGCTTGTTGTAGATTTGGTCCTCCGCTAGCCGGCGTTGCTCGAGGAATAACATGTTGTACCATTGTTCCTCATGTTGGGGAACGTCGCATGGGAAACACAAATTTTCCTACGCGCACGAAGACCTATCATGGTGATGTCCATCTACGAGAGGGGATGAGTGATCTACGTACCCTTGTAGATCGTACAGCAGAAGCGTTAGTGAACGCGTTTGATGTAGTGGAACGTCCTCACGTCCCTCGATCCGCCCCGCGAACAATCCCGCGATCAGTCCCACGATCTAGTACCGAACGGACGACACCTCCGCGTTCAGCACACGTACAACTCGACGATGATCTCGGCCTTTTTGATCCAGCAAGAGAGACGGAGAGGTAGAAGAGTTCTCCGGCAGCGTGACGGTGCTCCGAAGGTTGGTGATGAACTTGTCTCAGCAGGGCTCCGCCCGAGCTCCGTAGAAACGCGATCTAGAGGAAAAACCGTGGAGGTATGTGGTCGGGCTGCCGTGGAAAAGTCGTCTCAAATCAGCCCTAAAACCTCCGTATATATAGGTGGGAGGGAGGGGACCTTGCCTTGAGGCTCAAGAAGCCCCAAGGGGGTCGGACAAGTCCAAGGGGGAAGGTTCCCCCCCCCCCCCGCAAACCGAGTTGGACTTGGTTTGGTGGGTGGGAGTCCTTCCTTCCCTTCCCACCTCCCTTTTTTTTCTTTCTCTTTGATTTTTCTTTGTATGGCGCATAGAGCCCTTTTGGGCTGTCCCACCAGCCCACTAAGGGCTGATGCGCCACCCTCATGGCCTATGGGCTTCCCCGGGGTGGGTTGCCCCCCCCCCCCCCGGTGATCTCCCGGAACCCATTCGTCATTCCCGGTACATCCCCGGTAACTCCGAAAACCTTCCGGTAATCAAATGAGGTCATCCTATATATCAATCTTCGTTTCCGGACCATTCCGGAAACCCTCGTGACGTCCGTGATCTCATCTGGGACTCCGAACAACATTCGGTAACCAACCATATAACTCAAATACGCATAAAACAACGTCGAACCTTAAGTGTGCAGACCCTGCGGGTTCGAGAACTATGTAGACATGACCCGAGAGACTCCTCGGTCAATATCCAATAGCGGGACCTGGATGCCCATATTGGATCCTACATATTCTACGAAGATCTTATCGTTCGAACCTCAGTGCCAAGGATTCATATAATCCCGTATGTCATTCCCTTTGTCCTTCGGTATGTTACTTGCCCGAGATTCGATCGTCAGTATCCATATACCTATTTCAATCTCGTTTACCGGCAAGTCTCTTTACTCGTTCCGTAATACAAGATCCCGCAACTTACACTAAGTTACATTGCTTGCAAGGCTTGTGTGTGATGTTGTATTATCGAGTGGGCCCCGAGATACCTCTCCGTCACACGGAGTGACAAATCCCAGTCTTGATCCATACTAACTCAACTAACACCTTCGGAGATACCTGTAGAGCATCTTTATAGTCACCCAGTTACGTTGCGACGTTTGATACACACAAAGCATTCCTCCGGTGTCAGTGAGTTATATGATCTCATGGTCATAGGAATAAATACTTGACACGCAGAAAACAGTAGCAACAAAATGACACGATCAACATGCTACGTTTATTAGTTTGGGTCTAGTCCATCACGTGATTCTCCTAATGACGTGATCCAGTTATCAAGCAACAACACTTTGTTCATAATCAGAAGACACTGACTATCTTTGATCAACTGTCTAGCCAACTAGAGGCTTGCTAGGGACGGTGTTTTGTCTATGTATCCACACATGTAAATGAGTCTTCATTCAATACAATTATAGCATGGATAATAAACGATTATCTTGATACAGGAATTATAATAATAACTATATTTATTATTGCCTCTAGGGCATAATTCCAACAGTCTCCCACTTGCACTAGAGTCAATAATCTAGCCCTCACATCATCATGTGAATCATATTGTAATAAATCTAACACCCATACAGTTCTGGTGTTGATCATGCTTTGGCCGTGGAAGAGGTTTAGTCAGCGGGTCTGCTACATTCAGATCCGTGTGCACTTTGCATATATTTACGTCCTCTCCCTCGACGTAGTCGCGGATGAGGTTGAAGCGTCGTTTGATGTGTCTGGTCTTCTTGTGAAACCGTGGTTCCTTTGCTAAGGCAATGGCACCCGTGTTGTCACAAAACAAGGTTATTGGATTCAGTGCGCTTGGCACCACTCCAAGATCCGTCATGAACTGCTTCATCCAGATACCCTCCTTAGCCGCCTCCGAGGCAGCCATGTACTCCGCTTCACATGTAGAATCTGCTACGACGCTTTGCTTGGAACTGCACCAGCTTACCGCACCCCCATTAAGAATAAATACGTATCCGGTTTGCGACTTAGAGTCGTCCGGATCTGTGTCAAAGCTTGCATCGACGTAACCTTTTACGGCGAGCTCTTCGTCACCTCCATACACGAGAAACATCTCCTTAGTCCTTTTCAGGTACTTCAGGATATTCTTGACCGCTGTCCAGTGATCCACTCCTGGATTACTCTGAAACCTACCTGCCATACTTATGGCCAGGCTAACATCCGGTCTAGTGCACAACATTGCATACATGATAGAACATATGGCTGAAGCATAGGGGACGGAGCGCATATGCTCTCTATCTTCATCAGTTGCTGGGCACTGAGTCTTACTCAATCTCGTACCTTGTAAAACTGGCAAGAACCCTTTCTTGGACTGTTCCATTTTGAACCTCTTCAAAACTTTATCAAGGTATGTGCTTTGTGAAAGTCCTATCAGGCCTTTTGATCTATCCCTGTAGATCTTAATGCCTAGAATGTAAGCAGCTTCTCCTAGGTCCTTCATAGAGAAACTTTTATTCAAGTAATCCTTTATTCTCTCCAAAAACTCTACGTTGTTTCCAATCAGCAATATATCATCCACATATAATATTAGAAACGCCACAGAGCTCCCACTCACTTTCTTGTATAAACCCAAATGCTTTGGTCACCTCATCAAAGCGTTTGTTCCAACTCCGAGATGCTTGCACCAGTCCATAAATGGATCGTTGGAGTTTGAACACCTTGTTAGCATTCTTAGGATCGACAAAACCTTCGGGTTGTATCATATACAACTCTTCCTTAAGGAAACCGTTAAGGAACGCCGTTTTGACATCCATCTGCCAGATTTCATAATCGAAAAATGCAGCTATTGCTAACATGATTCTGACGGACTTAAGCATCGCTACGGGTGAGAATGTCTCATCGTAGTCAACTCCTTGAACTTGTGAAAAACCCTTTGCCACAAGTCGAGCTTTATAAATGGTTACATTGCCGTCAGCGTCCGTCTTCCTCTTAAAGATCCATTTGTTCTGAATAGCCTTGCGGCCTTCAGGTAGTACCTCCAAAGTCCACACTTTGTTCTCATACATGGATCCTATCTCGGACTTCATGGCTTCTAGCCATCTGTTGGAATCTGGGCCCACCATTGCTTCTTCATAATTTGCAGGTTCATTGTTGTCTAACAACATGATTGATAAGACGGGATTACCGTACCACTCTAGAGCAGCACGTGGTCTCGTCGACCTGCGTGGTTCGACAGAAACTTGCACTGGAGTTTTATGATCATCATCATTAACTTCCTCCTCAACCGGCGTCGCAATGACAGAGGTTTCCCCTTGCCCTGCGCCACCATCTAGAGGGATAAGAGGTTCGACAACCTCGTCAAGTTCTATCTTCCTCCCACTCAATTCTCTCGAGAGAAACTCCTTCTCGAGAAAAGCTCCGTTTTTAGCAACAAACACTTTGCCCTCGGATTTGAGATAGAAGGTGTACCCAACTGTCTCTTTTAGGTAACCTATGAAGACGCACTTTTCCGCTTTGGGTTCCAGCTTTTCAGGCTGAAGCTTTTTGACATAAGCATCACATCCCCAAACTTTAAGAAACGACAACTTTGGCCTTTTGCCATACCACAATTCGTATGGTGTCGTCTCAACGGATTTTGACGGTGCCCTATTTAAAGTGAATGCAGTTGTTTCTAATGCATAGCCCCAAAACGATAATGGCAAATCAGTAAGAGACACCATAGATCGCACCATCTCTAATAGAGTACGATTACGACATTCGGACACACCATTACGCTGTGGTGTTCCAGGCGGTGCTAACTGTGAAACAATTCCACATTGTCTTAAGTGAGTACCAAACTCGAAACTCAGATATTCACCCCGACGATCAGACCGTAGGAACTTGATCTTCTTGTTACGATGATTTTCCACTTCACTCTGAAATTGCTTGAACATTTTTCAAACGTTTCAGACTTGTGTTTCATCAAGTAGACATAACCATATCTACTCAAATCGCCAGTGAAGGTGAGAAAATAACGATATCCGCCGCGTGCCCCCACGCTCATCGGACCACACACATCGGTATGTATGATTTCCAACAAGTCACTTGCACGCTCCATTGTTCCGGAGAACGGAGTCTTGGTCATCTTGCCCATGAGGCATGGTTCGCACGTGTCAAGTGAATCAAAGTCAAGCGACTCCAAAAGTCCATCAGCACGGAGTTTCTTCATGCGCTTTACACCAATATGACCTAAGCGGCAGTGCCACAAAAATATGGCGCTATCATTGTTAACTCTAACTCTTTTGGTCTCAATGTTATGTATATGCGTATCGCTATCAAGATTCAATATGAACAATCCTCTCACATTTGGTGCATGACCATAAAAGATGTTACTCATAGAAATAGAACAACCATTATTCTCTGACTTAAAAGAGTAACCGTCTCACAATAAACAAGATCCAGATATAATGTTCATGCTCGACGCAGGCACTAAATAACAATGATTTAAGTTCATCACTAATCCTGATGGTAACTGAAGTGAAACTGTGCCGACGGCGATTGCATCAACCTTGGAACCATTTCCTACGCGCATCGTCACTTCATCTTTCGTCAGTCTTCGTCCATTCCGCAGTTCCTGTTTCGAGTTGCAAATGTGAGCAACAGAACCGGTATCGAATACCCAGGCACTACTACGAGAGCCGGTTAAGTACACATCAATAACATGTATATCAAATATACCTGATTTTTCTTTGGCCGCCTTTTATCTGCCAGATACTTGGGGCAATTGCGCTTCCAATGATCCATACACTTGCAATAGTAACACTCCGTTTCAGGCTTAGGTCCAGCTTTGGGTTTCTTCGTCGGATTGGCAACAGGCTTGCCGCTCTTCTTCGAATTACCCTTCTTGCCTTTGCCGTTTCTCTTGAAACTAGTGGTCTTATTCACCATCAACACTTGATGCTCTTTACGGAGTTCAGACTCTGCAACTTTCAGCATCGCAAACAACTCGCCGGAAGACTTGTTCATCCCTTGCATGTTGTAGTTCAACACAAAGCCTTTATAGCTTGGCGGCAGTGATTGAAGGATTCTGTCAGTGATAGCCTCTTGCGGGAGTTCAATCCCCAGCTCAGCTAGACGGTTTGAGTACCCAGACATTTTGAGCACATGTTCACTGACAGACGAGTTTTCCTCCATCTTGCAAGCATAGAATTTATCGGAGGTCTCATACCTCTCGATCCGGGCGTTCTTCTGAAAGATGAACTTCAACTCCTGGAACATCTCAAATGCTCCATGACGCTCAAAGCGACGTTGAAGTCCTGGTTCTAAGCCATACAAGACTGCACATTGAACTATTGAGTAGTCCTCCTTACGTGCTAACCAAGCGTTCTTAACATCCTGATCAGCCGTAGCGGGTGGTTCATCTCCTAGCGCAGCATCAAGGACATAATCCTTCTTCCCAGCTTGTAAGATTAGCTTAAGATTACGAGCCCAGTCTACAAAGTTGCTTCCATCATCTTTCAACTTAGCTTTCTCTAGGAACGTATTAAATTCAGGATGACTGTAGCGTGAGCCATGATCTACAACACAAATATATTCAAAGTGGACTTAGACTATGTTCAAGATAATTAGAGTTTAACTTAATCAAATTATTTGCTAAACTCCCACTCAAAAAGTACATCTCTCTAGTCATTTGAGTGGTTCATGATCCACTTACACTATCTCAAGTCCGATCATCACGTGAGTTGAGTATAGTTTCAGTGGTAAGCATCCCTATGCTAATCATATCATCTATATGATTCATGATCGACCTTTCGGTCTCATGTGTTCCGAGGCCATGTCTGCACATGCTAGGCTCGTCAAGCTTAACCCGAGTGTTCCGCGTGCGCAACTGTTTTGCACCCGTTGTATGTGAACGTTGAGTCTATCACACCCGATCATCACGTGGTGTCTCGAAACGACGAACTGTAGCAACGGTGCACAGTCGGGGAGAACACAATTTCGTCTTGAAATTTTAGTGAGAGATCACCTTATAATGCTACCGTCGTTCTAAGCAAAATAAGGTGCAAAAAAGGATTAACATCACTTGCAATTCATAAGTGACATGATATGGCCATCATCACGTGCCTCTTGATCTCCATCACCAAAGCACCGGCACGATCTTCTTGTCACCGGCGCCACACCATGATCTCCATCAACGTGTTGCCATCGGGGTTGTCGTGCTACTCATGCTATTACTACTAAAGCTACATCCTAGCAAAATAGTAAACGCATCTGCAAGCACAAATATTAGTATAAAGACAACCCTATGGCTCCTGCCGATTGCCGTACCATCGACGTGCAAGTTGATATTTTCTATTACAACATGATCATCTCATACATCCAATATATCACATCACATCGTTGGCCATATCACATCACAAGCATACCCTGCAAAAACAAGTTAGACGTCCTCTAATTTTGTTGTTGCATGTTTTACGTGGTGACCATGGGTATCTAGTAGGATCGCATCTTACTTACGCAAACACCACAACGGAGATATATGAGTTGCTATTTAACCTCATCCAAGGACCTCCTCGGTCAAATCCGATTCAACTAAAGTTGGAGAAACCGACACTTGCCAGTCATCTTTGAGCAACGGGGTTACTCGTAGCGATGAAACCAGTCTCTCGTAAGCGTACGAGTAATGTCGGTCCAAGCCGCTTCAATCCAACAATACCGCGGAATCAAGAAAAGACTAAGGAGGGCAGCAAAACGCACATCACCGCCCATAAAAACTTTTGTGTTCTACTCGAGAAGACATCTACGCATGAACCTAGCTCATGATGCCACTGTTGGGGAACGTCGCATGGGAAACAAAAATTTTCCTACGCGCACGAAGACCTATCATGGTGATGTCCATCTACGAGAGGGGATGAGTGATCTACGTACCCTTATAGATCGTACAGCAGAAGCGTTAGTGAACGCGGTTGATGTAGTGGAACGTCCTCACGTCCCTCGATCCGCCCCGCGAACATTCCCACGATCAGTCCCACGATCTAGTACCGAACGGACGGCACCTCCCGTTCAGCACACGTACAGCTTGACGATGATCTCGGCCTTCTTGATCCAGCAAGAGAGACGGAGAGGTAGAAGAGTTCTCCGGCAGCGTGACGGCGCTCCGGAGGTTGGTGATGACCTTGTCTCAGCAGGGCTCCGCCCGAGCTCCGCAGAAACGTGATCTAGAGGAAAAACCGTGGAGGTATGTGGTCGGGCTGCCGTGGAAAAGTCGTCTCAAATCAGCCCTAAAACCTCCGTATATATAGGTGGGAGGGAGGGGACCTTGCCTTGGGGCTCAAGGAGCCCCAAGGGGGTCGCCCGAGTCCAAGGGGGAAGGTTCCCCCCCCCCCAAAACCGAGTTGGACTTGGTTTGGTGGGTGGGAGTCCTTCCTTCCCTTCCCACCTCCCTTTTTTTTTCTTTCTCTTTGATTTTTCTTTGTATGGAGCATAGAGCCCTTTTGGGCTGTCCCACCAGCCCACTAAGGGCTGATGCGCCACCCTCATGGCCTATGGGCTTCCCCGGGGTGGGTTGCCCCCCCGGTGAACTCCCAGAACCCATTCGTCATTCCCGGTACATCCCCGGTAACTCCGAAAACCTTCCGGTAATCAAATGAGGTCATCCTATATATCAATCTTCGTTTCCGGACCATTCCGGAAATCCTCGTGACGTCCGTGATCTCATCCGGGACTCCGAACAACATTCGGTAACCAACCATATAACTCAAATACGCATAAAACAACGTCGAACCTTAAGTGTGCAGACCCTGCGGGTTCGAGAACTATGTAGACACGACCCGAGAGACTCCTCGGTCAATATCCAATAGCGGGACCTGGATGCCCATATTGGATCCTACATATTCTACGAAGATCTTATCGTTTGAACCTCAGTGCCAAGGATTCATATAATCCCGTATGTCATTCCCTTTGTCCTTCGGTATGTTACTTGCCCGAGATTCGATAGTCAGTATCCATATACCTATTTCAATCTCGTTTACCGGCAAGTCTCTTTACTCGTTCCGTAATACAAGATCCCGCAACTTACACTAAGTTACATTGCTTGCAAGGCTTGTGTGTGATGTTGTATTACCGAGTGGGCCCCGAGATACCTCTCCGTCACACAGAGTGACAAATCCCAGTCTTGATCCATACTAACTCAACTAACACCTTCGGAGATACCTGTAGAGCATCTTTATAGTTACCCAGTTACGTTGCGACGTTTGATACACATAAAGCATTCCTCCGGTGTCAGTGAGTTATATGATCTCATGGTCATAGGAATAAATACTTGACACGCAGAAAACAGTAGCAACAAAATGACACGATCAACATGCTACGTTTATTAGTTTGGGTCTAGTCCATCACGTGATTCTCCTAATGACGTGATCCAGTTATCAAGCAACAACACTTTGTTCATAATCAGAAGACACTGACTATCTTTGATCAACTGGCTAGCCAACTAGAGGCTTGCTAGGGACGGTGCTTTGTCTATGTATCCACACATGTAAATGAGTCTTCATTCAATACAATTATAGCATGGATAATAAACGATTATCTTGATACAGGAATTATAATAATAACTATATTTATTATTGCCTCTAGGGCATAATTCCAACACCTCATGCACCTGTCATAACACCGACATAGGCGGCCGGTGCAGGCCGCTCCTCTACGATGGCGGTGATGAAATGTGCTAGCACCTGCTCTAGGATATACTACTCATATCAACAAGGAATTTCTTCGTTTCTGGTAGCCCATGCGAAAAGAACTTCAAAGTTAAGCGTGTTTGACTTGGAGCAATTCTAGGATGGGTGTCCGATTGGAAGTTGGTCCCGAGGTGCGCACGAGTGAGGAAAAAGTGCGCAGGAAAGACTAGTGTTGGTCTGCGGGGACAGTCTAGATCCCGCCACGCATAACGGGTTGTTACACGCACCGAAGTTGGTTTTCTGCCGACGAGCTTGTTTAATGGTGAGAGACGGATGGACGGACATTGAACGGACGTGATAGATATATGTCTCGTCCCGTCCAGTGAATGTCTCTCCGGTATTGAACAGGTGCAGACATCGAGGACATGACGTTGGCAGCGCTGTCGGCTGGCGAGCCACTTTAATGCGTGTGCCAACGAGAGGTCACGTCCGCTTTGGACCGACATCAATGCAGAGTGGCCGCCCTAGAGCGATGTGAACGCGGGTTGCTGGCTTCGGGCAGAAAAGTGCGTGGACGTGGGAGGGTTTTTTGGTGGACCAGGTTAGTGAGACGCGACCATGGTTGCGGTCCGGACACCCGCAATGTCCCTCTTCAGTTTATGTTCGATTTGCGAGAAAAACCGCACTCACACCAGTCAGCAGACTAATGCAGAACCGCGTTAGATGATAAAACATGTCCAAAACACACGGTCTGGACGGTTATGGAGATACCTTAATATCCAACCATAGAACAGATGCAATATATGAGTGATTATCAACGATGACACCCGTTGACATGCCACTTATGCTGGCTAAAAATACTATAGACCATCACAGTGTTAGATAACTATTTAATTCCGTTTTTGGTTTATTGCAAAGAGAAGACTTCGAGTCGTCGAATAAAAACATACCGTTGGATATTATATCTGGTCTTCTTCTTTCAGTTGTTTTCTCCTTCACTCAATTTCACATCATCGTTTTCTCTCGTCTGACCCAATTGCCTTCCACTACGACCTTACCTCCAACGAGATCTCATTCGAGGAGCAACTAGGGTTGTCTGGTACAGGTGGCAGTACAGGTGGCAGCAAAAATAAAAAGGCCACCATCTACATGGATCAACCACCATTCCCTGCTCCCGCCAGCGGTGCTCGGTGCCTCGGTCCTAAGGCTGTCCGAAATGAAAGTATCATAGGTACTATCATGCATGTCAACTAAGCAATTTCAATGAGGTGATATAGAATTAAATGAAGAAAGGAGAATTGAGTATTATATTATGGTACCTTATCATATTAAATGATGTGCTACTATGTGTCTTGCATGACAATAAATGAACTACCCTATGATACTACTTCCTCCGTCACGGTTTAGAAGGCATGCATGGAAATTCTCTAGAACCTAGGTGATTATTGATGGGCTGTAAAATGAGTTCAAAAATAGCATTCACACTATGTATGCATATAGAACTAGTACAACGGAGTACTAATTAGCTGCTAGGAGTAAATGCAATGCGCCTTAAACCTTGTGTGTTGTCGAAATGCACGCAAACTTAACCGTGCCTTCTAAACCGTGACGGAGGTAGTAACATATGATACTATGCATTACGGATATGGTATCATATACTAGTATCATATGCATGATACTGGTATATGATACTACCCATTACAACCAGCCTAACTCGGCCTCGGCCGTGCTGCCCCTGTCTCGGCATCAGGTTATTCATAGTGGGAGTATAATACAGTAGTATCATGCATATGATATTTTATAGTGCATAGTATCATAAGCTAGTATCATAGATGATCTCATTTATTGACATGCATGACACATAGTAGCATAGCATTTAACATGATAATGTATTTACCTATGTTACTTTAACCCTCTCTCTCTTCTTTTAATACTTACCACATCAGCATGTTTGCTAGTCCCAAGAATATGATACTAGCTATGATACCCCCACTATGGCCAGTCTCAGAGCTTTACAACGCTTTTTACGAAATCGATTGGTCCAAAAATTGTTTTTCACTACATGTGTGGTACATGCATGCGACAGCGAGAAAGAGGAAAGGAGTAACGACCATTTTTTCTTGTTACGAGAAACCGCAGCCAGCGAATTAATTGCGTACTTAGGGATCAAAATGACCGCAATTCTTTATCAGAACAGACCACGAGATGAGCCATGTTATCTGCAAATCTGAAGATTTTGAGTTGAGCCCTCTGATCTAGAATGAGGGAGTAGCAAATTCGATAACATTATTAGATATGCTATCGATCCTCCTATCCTATGGCCCTGTTTGGATACTCTAACTCAGTTAGAGGTTAGAGTTAGATTCTAACTCTCAAGTAACACTAACCAAAGAGGTGTTTGAATGGCAGGGTTAGATTGACAATAAATGCTCTTTCTCAATTATTTGGCTACTTTGGACCCTATTTCCTATCGGATTTGGTATGGCGAGCCCTTGTGTGGCGGACGGGGCGGCTGAGGCAGACGGCGGACGACTTGGGGCGCCGAGATGGGGGAGGCGGGACGAGGGCGGTTAGGGGCGGCGGGATGGGGCGGCTGGTGCCGGTGGCCGGCTTGGTTGGGGCCGCGGGATGGGGGCGACGGGATGGGGGCGGCGGGGGCGGATGGGGTGGTTGGGGGCGTATGGGGCAGCTGTCGCCGGTGGCCGATGGAGTTGGGCCGGCGGGATGGGGATGGGTGGGATGGGGGAGCTGGGGTGACGGGACGGGGGCGGGTGGGGCTGCGGGAGCGGGATGTGGATGGGTCGACGAGATCTGGTGTGGTGGAGGCAGAGGGAAAATATTTTTTTCTAGGCCCCACCTAACTCTAACCCAAATAAGCAATTCTTCACCGGGTTAGTTTTTTTGGATATGTTAGCTACATCTAACCAAAATTTACCCTTATGTTTGAATGTTTTTGAGTTAGTTGAGTCCAAACTAATCCAAACTAATTCTAACTCATGAATGCAAACATGGTCTATATCTAAATCACGGGAAGAATGAATTGAGTACCAACTAATGATGGAATGCCGCAAGTCATGTCTTTGCTCTTAAATTGTTTAGGCCCCTGCGTGGGTGACTGGTTGATTCTTGGATGAATCTGATTGTATCCTGGGATGATTTAGACTTGTCTCTTGCTTTTCCTTATCTGTTAGGTTGACTGATGCTTTTTATGGCTGCTCGAGACAAGTGCCTATGGTAGGTTTCCCGGAAATGCTTTGAAGTCACTCCCCTTTCTAATTTTTCTTTGTTGATCCGAACTTTATATTTCTGTTATGTTTAATAGTGAAAAGGGGTTCGCCCGGTTAAAAAAAACTCATGAATCCAAACAAGGAGTATATCTAATCACGGGAAGAATGAAGGAAAATTCTATTTAGAAGCGCCACACCGTGGACATTGCGTGCGGCGGCTTGCGCTGTGCTTCTTTCATCATGCATGCATGCATGCATATACAATGATGTCACCAGATTCGTTTTAAATGATCGAAATTAAAAAATTATCTCTTAAACCGTTAATTCGACCGATGATCTGTTTTCGTCGTTGACTTTGTTTCGACGAAATCTTCAAAACTAGACCCCATATCGACATGTTTCGATTTTTTTTTGCTCTTACCACATTTGTTACACTTACTTGTCAGATAAAAAATAACTTAATCGTCAAATTTTCAGAAATTACGTATAAATATGTCATCTCGACATAATCAAAATGGCAAGCACAAAAAACTTTTTTAGACGATTACGCGTAAAAATATGACAACTCAACAGATTTAAAACCGGTGACCACAAGAAATCCTTTTTGGTCATCGTTTGTAAGTATGACAACTCGGCATAGTTAAACTAACAAGCACACAAAATAGTATTCTGGCAAAGTTGTATGTAAACATGACAAGTTGACATATTTAAATTGACAAACACAACCCATGACATGCTTTTATATCATGTATAAGAAAAATTGCTACAAGGCTTTGTACGAAATAACATTAAAAAGTGTCAATCAAGTTATTTTTCTTAGGTAAGTAAGTGGTTAATAATATGACAAGTGGGTCAAAAAATATGCCAAGTATGAATGAAAAAAGTTGACGAAACATGTTGACATGGGTTCTAGTTTCGAAAAACTCATCGCGACGAAGTCAATGATGAAAGCGTATCATTGATTGAATTAACGGTTTCGTAGATTTTTTTTTTGAATTTCAAACATTAATGAGAATCTTGTTGACTTTATTCCATGCATGCATAGGAAAAAAGAGAGGGAACTAGCCGCATTATGACAGTATTTAGCTTAATTTTTAAGTAATGGTAATACTTAGTTTAATAATATTAATGAATCATAGTCCCTCCATTTTTAAATATAAGTCTTTTTACAGGTTTCATTAGGGGACTACATACGGATGCATATAGACATCCTTTAGAATATAGATTCACTCATTTTGTTCCGTATGTAGTCATTTAATGAAATCTCTTAAAAGACTTCTACTCCCTCCGTTCCTAAATATAAGTCTTTCTATAGGTTTCACTAGTGAATTACATAAGGATGCATATAGACATATTTTAGAGTGTACATTCACTCATTTAGGAACGGAGGGAGTATTTAGGATACATTCACGCATTAGACCATTAGTGAAATCTCTTAAAAGACTTATATTTAGGAATAGAGGGAGTATTTAGGAACGGAGTGAGTATCTTTTTTATTTTGCTTTGTTAGCATTGTGCATGCCTTAGATTAGTAGAGGGTGAGGCACCCCTCGCGTCGCCCCCGCCCTGGGCGACTCGAGGGCTCCCAAGCCCTAGGCGCCGCCGCCGCTCTCTCATCCTCCCTTCCTCGCCGCCGCCGGGTGACGCCGTCGGTAAAACACGTGTGGCAGACGGCGGCGGCGGGGGACTCCCTCTCCCGGCTCCCCTTCCTCCGCGGGCGGCGGATCTAGGTGGTTGACGGCGGTGGCTTGTGGCGATCGCGATCGGGCACGAGGGGGCAGGCCTCGGCGAGCGGTGGCGGGGGGTGGGGCGCACGAAGGCGGCCCGCGGCAGGCGGTGGCGGGCGCTGGGCTAGCGGCGGTGCTCCGGCGGGTGCAGGCGGTGGTGGCCCCTGTACGCGGTCGGTGGATCCCTCTTTGACCCGGACGACGCGGGGGTGGCGGCGGTCCTCGCTGGATGCTGGTGGCCATGGTGTTGCTTCTCGTCGACCCCGATCTACTCCGATCTGCAGCGGATTTGGCCCCAGATGGCTTCTCGCTGTTCTTGGGTGATGGCCCTGCAGATCCGGTGGTTGGAAGGGTTCCGGGGGAGTCCCTTGGCCGATGCGGCGGCCACTCCGAAGGCAGCGCCTTTGGGTGTTGTTCCCCTTGTTGGAGGCTTTGGAGAGGATCCCCTTCCTTCCACCCCTCCCAGGAGCTCAGGTGAAAACCTCAGATCCCCTTGGTCCAAGCGACGACGACACCGCGGTGGCGTGTTCCTTCCTAAAGGCGTTGCTCGGGTGCTGCTCAAGCGGTGGTGGAGGTGGCGGCGGTTCGATGTCGGCGCAATTTGGCCTGCTACATCTTGGAGGCTGTGACGTCGGCGACGCTCGTCTGGTGGAGCAACGGCATTGCTGTTTGCGTCATCAGGCTCTGGATGCTCCGGGGGAAACCCTAGATCTGGGTCTTCCTGGATCAGACGATGATGGCGTTTTATCGCCCTCCCTCCTGGGGGCATCGTTTTGGAGCAAGTGCTGGCTGGAGGAATGGTGGAGCGGTGCTTCATCTCACACATTGATGGCGGCGGATATCGGCGGCATGGCGCTGTGGGGACTCGGCGTCCGATGCGTGAAGATGGACTCGCGCAGGAGGAGGTAGCTATCTGGCGTCATGGTGACGTCAATGGCAGAGTGGCTACACAAGGTAGAAGCCTCAATATTTGCTCTAAAGACGGACATGTGGAAGATGGCGGCGATAGCACACGAATGCGTCAGATCGGTTTTGTGCCCTAGACCCGGTATGTGGCAGATGGCTTGACCGGATCTGCTGGGGCTTCCGACTTTTGATGTTAGGCTTAGGTAAGTGATCTGGGTATGTGGCCCAGCTAGCACCCCTTCATCATATGGATAGGAGTAGCGACAGATGTTGCGAAGATGATGGATTCAGACATATTATTGTAATACTTTATAGGTCATCGAGAATAATCAATAAAATGGCCGCATACATCTACCTGATGAGAGGCCGGGGGGTCATCCTCCTTTTCTAAAAAATTAAAAAAAAAAGCATTGTGCATGCCTATTACAGCCGATGTAGGAAGCGTCAAGGTGCGGTGCCGCTGCATAGTCGATTCTAACAATCAGCGGGGGAGGCGAGGGATCTAGAACACTCTCGATCTCACGAGCACGTGCTTTCAACTTGCGCACGCGGCAATAATAAAACCGCCGACGGCGCATCCGTCCGTCTCGGAAATCGCAAGGCGCACACGCTGCAAACACTCCCTTCTCCAAGCTCCCACATCCCGCACCCGAAATCCCGAAGAAATGGACGACGACCTCGGCCTCGGCTTCCCGGGGGCCGGCGGCTACGACGCCATGGCCGGATCCGCCACCGACGACGAGGAGGACGACCAGGCCATGAAGAGCCTCTACGCCGGCGCGGCCCCGGCCCCCGCGGAGGAGGAGGAGGAGATCGACGAGGGGTACGCCGTCGCGGCGATGAAGGCGGGGGAGGAGAGGGGGGTCGGGAAGGAGGGCCTCCGGAAGAGGCTGGTGAGGGAGGGCGAGGGGTCGCAGCTCCCCGGCGCCGGCGACGAGGTCGAAGGTGCGTCTCCGGCGTGGGTGGGTGGGTGGGTGGGTTCGATCGGTTGGGCCGGGCGTTGACCTGCTTCTTGGTTTGCGCCGCAGTGCACTACACGGGCACGCTGGCCGACGGCACCAACTTCGACTCCAGCCGGGATCGCGGCGCCCCCTTCAGGTTCACCCTCGGCCGAGGTACCGTCCCGCTCTCTCACTCTGACTCACACTCCACTCCTCCTCCTCTGCTTCTCCTGATGAACTGCTCTGACTGAAATGACACCTTTTCAGCTGGCCGTAGCAAGTCATGGCGGATTTTTCTTTGTGTAATACTGGTTAGCATCTGAAATTTGGTATTAGGAGTTTTGTAGATTAGTGCGAGTACAGGTTTACAACTAGCTGCAGGCAGGTTGGCAGGAAATCTGGCGTTTACAACGCTGGCTGACTGGGGCAGGGCTCATTAGGATCCAGTTTAGTGTGATTCTGCTCGAATGGGTATTGATCTGAATTTTGTTTCCTGTGTCAATCCCACCTTCACGCACTCGATGTGGCTGCTGAACCACCAGGACTGTTGGATTTGAAATCATATGTGCTCGTTTGCATTTCATCCCTAACTAGAGGCCATGAATAGTGATTCTGCATCACATAAACCGAATACTGGTAAGAGTTGTTAGTTGTTTGTCCAAGGCTTGTCTTAATAACCAAACTAAATGCACCTTACTTCCCCGGATGGATAAATAATAGCATTTCTAGTTACTAGTACTATAGAATCGTTTCCGCAGCAGTTTCAAAGATAAACACAGGTTATCACGGTTCAGCAGCTAAACTGAGATGAAGCCTAGCTGCTTGCATTTCTTTCAGTCGCTTTTTCTTAAGCAGGACGGTTTTGTTTGATGCATTTATGTAGATAATTGTTATCTGTCTTCTGTTTTCCGTTAAGCCTAACTTGCTCTCAGTTGGATGGAAGAACACTGAACATAATTGTTTGTGGGTACATAGTAGCTGAAAGTGTTGTTTATGTCATGGGGCTTCTAGTTGTACAGAAACAACTTTCCGTGGATAAGCAAATGTTTTCTAAGTGAAATGATGTCGCAAACCTCTAATTGCAGGCCAAGTTATAAAGGGATGGGATTTGGGCATCAAAACAATGAAGAGGGGCGAGAATGCTATTTTCACCATCCCACCAGAGCTTGCATATGGTGAGGATGGCTCCCCTCCAGTCATCCCTCCAAATGCGACGCTGCAGTTTGATGTTGAGCTTCTCTCATGGGCAAGTGTCAAGGACATTTGCAAAGATGGCAGCATATTTAAGAAGATACTAGCTGAAGGCGAGAAGTGGGAGAATCCCAAAGACCGTGATGAAGTTTTTGGTACCATACCTTGCTCGTTGCAGTTGTGCCTTAATGCTTTTCCAGTGAGCGTCAGGGTTTTATTCACTTACTTGGTGCAGTTAAATATGAGGCAAGGCTTGAGGATGGGACTCTTGTTACAAAATCTGATGGCGTTGAGTTCACTGTGAAAGAAGGTATACCGTTTGCCATTTTTGGACATTTGCATTCTAATTTCTAATTTGGGGTTTGAAATGCATCTTCTCACTCAGGAATATTTTCTTTTCAGGGCATTTCTGCCCTGCTGTATCGAAGGCTATCAAGACAATGAAGAAGAATGAGAAGGCCCTCCTTACAGTCAAACCACAATGTGAGTTTATAGTTATGTACTCCCTCCGTACCTAAATATAAGTCTTTTAAGATATTTCACTAGGTGTCTACATACGGAGCAAAATGAGTGAATCTGTACTCTAAAGTATGTCTATATACATCCGTATATAGTCCATTAGTGAAACCTCTAAAAAAGACTTATATTTAGAAACGGAGGGAGTAGTTGCAGACTCTTGTCTGTAGTGTAGTTAATATCCGTAACGTGTGGTGAACAGATGGCTTTGGTGGGCAAGGCAGGCCAGCTTCTAGAGGCGAAGCTGCAGTCCCCCCTAATGCTATGTTGCAAATTGATCTTCAGTTGGTGTCCTGGAAGACAGTCACTGAGATAGGCAATGACAAGACGATTCTGAAAAAGATCCTCCAGGAGGGTGAAGGCTATGATCGTCCCAAAGATTGTTCAACTGTCAAAGGTACAATCTGAATGTTCTTTGCATGATAATCTCAAGTATGGTACTCCTGTCATTTTTTTTTCTAAATAAATGTAGCAATGTTACTCTGCAGTGAAACTTATTGGGAAGTTGGATGATGGCACCATGTTTGTAAAGAAAGGTCATGATGGGGAAGAGCCATTTGAGTTCAAGACTGATGAGGATCAGGTGATTGATGGGCTTGACAAAGCAGTGCTTAGCATGAAGAAAGGAGAAGTTGCCTTTGTGACTATTCCCCCAGAGCATGCGTTTGGATCGGATGAAACAAAGCATGATCTAGCTATTGTTCCTCCTAACACAACTGTTTATTATGACATTGAACTTGTGTCCTTTGATAAGGTAGGGTCCTAAAGTCAGACTCTGTATGACCGAAAATAATTGGTCACTGGTGAAATTGAAATCTTGCAAGTCATGTTGTGCAGGAGAAAGAATCATGGGAGATAAAAGATAATGCTGAGAAGATTGAAGCAGCTGCTAAGAAGAAAGATGAAGGGAATGTGTGGTTTAAGATGGGCAAGTATTCCAGGGCTTCTAAGAGATACGGAAAGGTCAGTTCCAAGCCTATCCCTTTTGCAGAGTGGACGCCTTGCATTAAACAAATGCTGACAATCGGTATGTTGTGCCCTATATTAGGCTTTGGATTTCATAGAGTATGAAAGCTCCTTTAGTGAAGAAGAGAAACAGTTGTCCAAACCACTCAAGTTGAGCTGCAAGCTCAATAAGGCTGCATGCAAACTCAAACTTAAAGACTACAAGGAAGCGAAGGAACTGTGTACCAAGGTAATTATTATACACAGAAGCTGAAACAACTAGCTGAGCATATTCAGTTCTAATAAGACTACGAATTATTGCAATCAGGTGCTGGAAATGGACAGCACAAATGTGAAGGCCTTGTATAGAAGGGCGCAGGCACACATGCATCTTGTTGATCTTGATTTGGCAGAGCTGGATATCAAGAGAGCACTGGAAATAGATCCAGAGAACAGGTTAGCCTTAGTGCCACAGAATTTGGCCGAGTCTTGTTATATCAGTAAACACCGAGCCACAAGTTAACCTGAAGAAACCATATCATGAGGTTCTACCTTGTTAGGCTGGTTAGCTAATGTTGTTACATGGCATGTTAACGATGCTGCGACCATTTGTTTATCACCAATGACCAATAATCCTGTGTGTTTGGAGAAGTATAATGATCCTTGTTTTTCTCAGGGATGTAAAGATGGGCTATCGGAGGTTAAAGGAGAAGGTCAAGGAGTACGAGAGAAGAGATGCCAAATTCTACGGCAACATGATCGACAAGCTGAGTAAGCTGGAAGATGATGTGAGTTCCCCTATTCTGCAAACCCTTCTGCCACTTTGTCGCTAGGGGACTACTTTGGCTGTCATTTTTACAGTTGGTTCGCTGTTATTTGCCGCTTCCAGGAGGGCTGCAGGAGCAGCCAGGGGCCAAGCAAGAAGCCTCGCGGCCTGTGGCCTCTGGCGCCGTTTTTCACGACCGATGGCAGCAAGCTGTGGCTGGTCCTAAGGCTACTGATCCCCGTGATGATATTGGTCGCGCTTTGTGTCGCTTACTACGTGCAGGGCGGAGTTCATGAAATAGACTGCATGAACTGTTGATGCGTTGATTGCTATGCCCGGGTTCGCCTAGTGTTCTGCTTCCGTGTCATGTCGTGGTGGGTCGATTGCATGCTCATGGTAAATATATTTGTTCTCTTGACTGTGTCTTGCATGAACAATCATTTTATGCTGGTCAATGTTCATTGTGCATCTGTTTTGCTGTGACATCACATGGACGTCCGGGGTTTACACCAGGTTTATAAGACATACACGAATATATTTTTGATCATCAACTTTCTATTGCATATTAAGACCTGCTTGTAACACAACGTTGTTGCTTTTCGCCTCAGGCAACGTACACCGTAACCATATGATCAACAGTGTTGTCTCATGAAACTGGTACCATAATAAGTTGCCACACACGGGGGTGAAGGATCATTGCATGAATGTCGTACAGAGGTTTGGTAAACTCAGCAGTTGAACATAAAGATTATGGCCTCTCCAAGACCCTTAAACTACTGTCCGGATCGCGTGGCTCGGACGTGTTTTGCCATCCAACACTGTGTTGTTCCGATGTATTTTTTTTTCACAAACTGGCCTAGAGCGGATGCGACCACTGCATTGAAGCGGATCCCCATCCGTTGCGTATGCCTTCTCTCCGCATTGAAATGAGGATATTCTCTCCTCGTTGCATTGAAATGAGGACATTCCCGCGCATGTGCCTTCAGCACCACACGTTGTCGGTCTACATTAAACACCTTTCTTGCTGGCTCCTCGCATCTGTTCGCTATAACACTGTCATGGCCTCTGCGTGAGCAGAAGGGAGAGTTCTTCGGCATTACACTGACTTGGGTTGCCCCGCGAGCCAGTCCGATACAGCCATACAGGTTTGCTTGTTGGCAACGGTCTGGGTCCGACACCATCACCGCCCCCTCCTCGCTCGTCCTGGCTGGCCAATGCCGTCATCCGGCAAATCCATCATGAGCAATGGCGGCAACGGGCCAGGCATGTGAGGGAAAGAAGCCATATCTACAGAGTCCAGCAAGTTTGCGGTCATGACGAACACCGAGGAAAAGTGGATCATGGGAGTTTGCCGCCGCTTCAGTCCAGGAAGGCCATCGCCATCGCATCACCGGATGACATAATCGTTCTCTTGCCTGGTGAGCGGGGGAGTAGACCAGGGCGACTGTCTTTCCCCGCCCAAAAACAAACCTTGGCCCATGCTTCGCGGAGGCGGAGGGATGCTATTCTGCCCCTCTCGTTGAAGCATATCCCTTTGGAACTCCCGACAGTCTGACGAGAGGGTTGTCGAACATAAGGAAGACATGTCATGGGAGTGGAGATCTGCCGTTGCGGGTCATAGACTAGTTTTACCCTTGTCCGATATAGTTTAGTTAAAATATGTCTGAAATGTAAATGTTTGTCCGATTTGAACGAGAATCATCGTGTTTGCTTAGATTTTATCCGTTAGTTCAAATAATATTTAAAACGTATGTGGCTAGATTTGGATGACCGGCTCTCACATCTGTGAATTGGTCCCCTACTATCCACAAACGAACGAGGTGTTGGCTCGGCGAGATGCCCTTTCTACTGTGGCAGAGAGTTCCTAAGAGCAACTCAAACGGCCGACCCAAACAGACGGTAATTTCGTCCGCTTTTCGTCCGTTTGGGTTGTTTGCCAGCTCCGTGTCCGTCAGGGTTATGAATTGGGTCGGCAGCGCGCCCAACGCGCCAACCCATATTTGTCCGCCTGGTCGGCTAGCCGTCGGTTTTTTGAACAAATACAAATATTTTGCAATAACAAATGATATAGCATAGTTTCACAAGCAAAAATAAAATATAGCAAAGTTTTACAAGCCTAATAAAAATTAAATTATCTAGAAAATACACCTACTGATTGCCAACATGGTCCCACGTACGCTCAACCAAATCATCTTACAACTGAATATGAGTTTCCAAATCACACATTTTATGATGAAACTGGGTGAACTGTGCAATGTCACCCTAAAATTAAAACCCTTGATCGTGTAAACGTTCCGGACGCTCATCCTTTACGATCATATTGTGCATGATCACACAAACAGTCATCACTTTTCACATCTTCTTGGTGCTCCAAGTTCTAACAGGATACCGAATTATGCCCCATCGAGATTGCAGAACACCAAAGGCACACTCGACATCCTTCGTAGCACTCTCTTGATCTTGGGCAAATCTTTTCCTCTTCTCTCTGATAGGGTTGGAGATTGTCTTCACAATGATGGTCCACTATGGATAGATTCCGTCAGCTAGATAGTATCCTTTGTTGTAGTTGTGACTGTTGATATTAACATTGATCGACGGGCTGTTGCCTTTGGCAAGCCTTGCAAACACCGACGATCGTTGAAGCACGTTGATATCATTGTGTGATCCGGCCATGCCAAAGAAAGAATGTCAGATCCAGAGATCTTGAGAGGCCACGGTCTCAAGTATGACAGCGCAAGCTTTGACATGGATCTTGTACTCGCCTTGCCAAGCAGAAGGGCATTTATTCCATATCCAGTGCATGCAGTCTATGCTGTCAAGCATCCTGGGAAGCCCCGGCTGGCATTGGTCGCCAACAAACGGGTTATGTCTACAGCTGCGGCTCTCTCAAATACTCAGGACACTTGAGGACATCACGTTTTGCTTTGAATATACCTTGAGCTTTTTCCTTTTGATCTTATTACTCTTGGAGGCTGGTGACTCTTAGGTTGTAGGAGTACTCCAGTGAGAATATACTTCCTATTTACCCTTGAAAGTTTGTGAAAGTCTGAAGGTCACCTCAGGGTCTACCACTAGTGGTTGAGAATCAAATTCGTTGTGATATCTTAAGAATAATAGGGCGAGCCTTCATGGTATTGGCATGACTTCGTGGTAGCACTCATCCCCCTAACGGTGAATAACTTCCCTTCAAAGAAGTGAACATCGAGATATATTCTTGTTTTCGTCACGTTATTTATCCAGAACCCTAACTTACTACTTGTGCTTTACTTTAGTCACCTTGTGATTTTTTTTGGAAAAGGAGGAACAGAGCCCTGGCCTCTGCATTAATCGATGCATGCAGCCATATTATTAAATTATTTCAAGAATAAAGTCTTAGAATCATAATGTGCTCACGGTTTGAGCATAAAACCAAGTGCGTAAATAAATAAAAGCTGCCACATCCGGCGAAACCAAAAGTAGGCTACGATGTCTATACACCTATCCTATTATTAGCTCATCATCCAAATCGGCAGAAGATAGCCCATGCAACCGTCTCCCACCGGTTGTATCCAATATCCATAAGCTCCCTGGAGTCCGCATGAGTGAGTAACGACCACGTACAGATCCAAGCCGTAGTTCTGTAAATAACCTGCAAAAAAATTGTTGAAGTTCTTGCCATTAAAAATAATATCGTTTCTAGTGTCCCATATAGCCCAACCTAATGCACTTATTCTAATCCGGATATAATTCGCTATAGTTACGTCTACTCCATCGAGCCACGTCCCAAATAACGTATTAATGCTTGTAGGTGGATTAATGTTGAAAGCTATATGAATAGTGTGTCATAAAAGTTTTTGCTAGAGGACATTCGAAAAAGAGGTGTCTTATTGTTTCATTTTGATCACAATAGAAACATTTGGAACTGCATACCCATCTTCATTTTATCAAATTATCTTTGGCTAGTACAACTCCCTTGTGTACAAACCACATGAAAATTTTAATTCTAAGTGGCACTTTAATCTTCCAAATATGTAATGATCTCGATAGAGGCCCATAGTTAATAAGATCCATGTACATCGAATTTATTGAAAAAATAGCTTTCGTAGCTAATTTCCAGTGAATATTACCTGACTGGTCAGAGAGTTAAACGTCCATCAATCGTTTGACCAAATGCAACCAGGAATTCCATCGCTCTCCCACTAGAGATCTCCTCAATTGTATATTAAGAGGTATCGACTGGAATATTGCAGCAACATAATATTCCTTACGTTGTGCAATATTATATAAGGTAGGATATTGTAGAGCTAAAGGCGTTTCTGACCTCAAGCCATGTGTCCTTCCAGAATCTGGTCGTGGTACCATTGCCAACTAAAAACTTCACCCGTTGTAAGAAGGTTACATTCGTCTTCATTAGCCCCTTACAAAAGGATGAGTCATTAGGTCTAGATGTAACCTGGGCCAAAGTCTCTGATTGTAAGTACTTATTCCATAAGATTTGTACCCATAACCCGTCTATCTCAGTAGATAACCTGTATAACCATTTGCTAAGCAGGCATCTATTCTTTACTTCTAACTTCTCAATGCCTAGACCTCCTTGGTCTTTGGGTCTACAAATAATATCCCACCTTGCCAATCTGTATTTATTCTTAGCCTCATCACATTGCGAGAAGAAATGAGATCGATAAAAGTATAGTATTTTTTGTGCACCTACCGATACTTCAAAGAAAGATAGAAGAAACATAGACAGGCTTGTCAAAACCGAGTTTATTAACACAAGCTTGCCTTCAAAAGACATAAGCTTAATTGCCCTTCCAGCAACTTGGTCTTTTTTTTCGAATCTATCTTCAATACATTTCCATTCCCTATTCGTCAATCTTCTACAATGAATGAGAATCCCTAGGTAACTAAACGGTAATGATTGTTGGAAATATGCCCTAGAGGCAATAATAAAATGGTTATTATCATATTTCCTTGTTCATGATAATCGTCTATCGTTCATGCTATAATTGTATTAACAGGAAACAGTAATACATGTGTGAATGAATAGATCACAATGTGTCCCTAGCAAGCCTCTAGTTAGCTAGCTCGTTAGTCAATAGATGATCATGGTTTCCTGATCATGGACATTGGATGTCATTGATAACGGGATCACATCATTGGGAGAATGATGTGGTGGACAAGACCCAATCCTAAGCCTAGCACTAGATCGTATTGTTCGTATGCTAATGCTTTTCTAATGTCAAGTATCTTTTCCTTCGACCGTGAGATTGTGCAACTCCCGGATACCGTAGGAGTGCTTTGGGTGTATCAAAAATCACAACGTAACTGGGTGACTATAAAGGTGCACTACGGGTACCTCCGAAAGTGTCTGTTGGGTTGGCACGAATCGAGATCGGGATTTGTCACTCCGTGTGACGGAGAGGTATCTCTGGGCCCACTCGGTAGAACATCATCATGAGCTCAATGTGACTAAGGAGTTAGTCACACGATGACGTGCTACGGAACGAGTAAAGAGACTTACCGGTAACGAGATTGAACAAGGTATAGGTATACCGACGATCGAATCTCGGGCAAGTTCTATACCGACAGACAAAGGGAATCGTATACGGGATTGATTGAATCCTTGACATCGTGGTTCATCCGATGAGATCATCGTGGAGCTAGTGGGAGCCACCATGGGTATCCAGACCCCGCTGATGGTTATTGGCCAGAGAGGTGTCTCGGTCATGTCTGCCTGTCTCCCGAACCCGTAGGGTCTACACACTTAAGGTTCGATGACGCTAGGGTTATAGGGAATTGTTATACGAGATTACCGAAAGTTGTTCGGAGTCCCGGATGAGATCCCGGACGTCACGAGGATCTCCGGAATGGTCCTGAGGTAAAGATTGATATATAGGACGGATGGTTTCGGACACCGGAAGTGTTTCGGGCATCACCGGTAACGTACCGGGACCACCGGGACCACCGGAGGTGGTCCCGGGGGACCACCGAAGGGGGGCTGCGACCCCAAGAGGTAAGATGGGCTAAGTGGGGGTGGGAACCAGCCCCTAGTTGGGCTGGTGCGCCTCCCCACTCAGCCCATGGCGCAGGGGAAAGAAAAAGAGGGGGGGAACCCTAACTTAGGTGGGCCTTAGGCCCACCAGAGAGGTGCGCCACCCCCTCCTCCCCATCTGGCCGCCACTCCCCCCATCTGGGAGGGCTGCCGCACCCCCTAGGGTGGGAACCCTAGGGGTGGCACCCCCTCTCCCCTTCCCCTATATATAGTGGGCACTTTTGGCCTTTGGAGGACACGGTTTTCCCTCTCCCTCGGCGCAGCCCTGCACTTCTTCCTCCTCCTCTCTGCCGGCGCTTGGCGAAGCCCTGCTGGGAGACCTCGTCTCTCCACCAACACCACGCCGTCGTGTTGCTGGTCTTCTTCCCCAACCTCTTCCTCCTCCTTGCTGGATCAAGGTGCGGGAGACGTCACCGGGCTGCACGTGTGTTGAACGCGGAGGTGCCGTTGTTCGGCACTAGATCGGAATCGCTGCGAGTACGACTCCATCAACCGCGTTCTAGCAACGCTTCCGCTTAGCGATCTTCAAAGGTACGAAGATGCTCTTACCCCTCTCTCGTTGCTGGTCTCTCCATAGGAAGATCTGAACATGCGTAGGAAATTTTTTGAATTTATGCTACGTTACCCTACAGTGGCATCCGAGCCAGGTTTTCTATGCGTAGATTCTATGCACGAGTAGAACACAAAAGTTGTGGGCGATGGTTTGTCAATTTGCTTGCCGTTACTAGTCTTATTATTTTCCGGCGGTATTGTGGGATGAAGCGGCCCGGACCGACCTTACACGTACGCTTACGTGAGACTGGTTCCACCGACAGACATGCACATCGTGCATAAAGGTGGCTAGCGGGTGTTTGTCTCTCCTACTCTAGTCGGATTGGATTTGATGAAAAGGGTCCTTATGAAGGGTAAATAGCTTTGGCATATCATCGTTGTGGCTGTCACGTAGGTAAGAAGGCGTTCTTGCTAGAAACCCAAATCAGCCACGTAAAACTTGCAACAACAATTAGAGGACGTCTAACTTGTTTTTGCAGGGTTTGACATGTGATGTGATATGGCCAAAGTTGTGATGTTGCATGTATGATGTATGAGATGATCATGTTATTGTAATAGGTTTCACGACTTGCATGTCGATGAGTATGACAACCGGCAGGAGCCATAGGAGTTGTCTTAATTTATTGTATAAGATGCAACGCCATGTGCTTGCTACTTTTACTTCATTGCTAACGGTTAGCCATAGTAGTAGTGATAGTAGTAGTTGGCGTGACGACTTCACGGAGACACGATGATGGAGATCATGGTGTCATGCCGGTGACGATGATGATCATGCGATGCCTGAAGATGGAGATCAAATGAGCAAAGATGATAATGGCCATATCATGTCACTATATGATTGCATTATGATGTTTATCATGTTTTACATCTTATTGCTTAAAATGACGGTAGCATAATAAGATGATCCCTCCTAAAATTTCGAGAAAGTATTCCCCTAAGTGTGCACCGTTGCGAAGGTTCGTTGTCTCGAAGCACCACGTGATGATCGGGTGTGATAGATTCTAACGTTCGCATACAACGGGTGTAAGCCAGATTTACACACGCGAAACACTTAGGTTGACTCGACGAGCTTAGCATGTACAGACATGACCTCGAATACAAGAGACCGAAAGGTCGAACATGAGTCGTATGGTTGAATACGATCAGCATGAAGTTGCTCACCATGGTGACTAGTCCGTCTCACGTGATGATCGGACACGGGTTAGTCAACATGGATCATGTATCACTTAGATGACTAGAGGGATGTCGATTTGGGAGTTCATACTTAATTTGATTAAATGAACTTAATTGTCATGAACTTAGTCTAAAAGTTGTCTTTATAAATATTGTAGATGTCCAACGTCAACCTCAACTTCAACGCATTCCTAGAGAAAAACAAGCTGAAAGATGATGGTAGCAACTATGCGGACTGGGTTCGCAACCTGAAGCTCATCCTTGAAGCAGCTAAAAAGGCTTATGTCCTTAATGCGCCGCTAGGTGACCCTCCCGCTCCCGCAGCAGCCCAGGACGTTCTAAACGTCTGGCAAGCGCGGAGTGATGACTACTCTCTGGTCAGGTGTGGCATGTTATACAGTTTAGAAACGGGGCTCCAAAGACGTTTTGAGCAACACGGGGCATATGAGATGTTCCAAGAGCTGAAGCTAGTTTTTCAAGCTCATGCCCGTGTCGAGAGATATGAAGTCTCCACAAGTTCTTCAGCTGTAAGATGGAGGAGAACAGTTCTGTCAGTGAGCACATACTCAAAATGTCTGGGTTACACGGTCGTCTGACTTCACTTGGAGTCGAACTTCCAGATGATGCTATCACTGACAGAATCCTTCAGTCTCTCCCACCAAGCTACAAAGGCTTTGTGCTTAACTACAACATGCAAGGGATGGAGAAAACCATTCCCGAGTTGTACTCGATGCTCAAGTCTGCAGAAGTAGAAATCAAGAAGGAGCATCAAGTGTTGATGGTCAACAAGACCACTAGTTTTAAGAAAGGCAGGGGTAAGAAGAACTTCAAGAAAGACGGAAAATCTGTTGCCGCGCCCGGTAAGCCAGATGCCGGGAAGAAGAAAAAGAACGGACCCAAGCCTGAGACTGAGTGCTTCTACTGCAAGGGAAAAGGTCACTGGAAGCGGAACTGCCCCAAATACTTAGCGGACAAGAAGGCCGGCAACGTTAAAGGTATATATGATATACATGTTATTGATGTGTACCTTAGCAGCGCTCGTAGTAGCTCCTGGGTATTTGATACCGGTGCTGTTGCTCACATTTGCAACTCAAAGCAGGAACTGCGGAATAAGCGGAGACTGGCCAAGGACGAGGTGACGATGCGCGTCGGGAATGGTTCAAAGGTCGATGTGATCGCCGTCGGCACGCTACCTCTACATCTACCGTCGGGATTAGTTTTAAACCTTAATAATTGTTATTTAGTACCAGCTTTAAGCATGAACATTGTATCAGGGTCTTGCTTAATGCGAGACGGCTACTCATTTAAGTCAGAGAATAATGGTTGTTCTATTTATATGAGTGATATGTTTTATGGTCATGCTCCGCTGGTGAATGGTTTATTCTTGATGAATCTCGATCGTGATGTTACACATATTCATAGTGTGAGTACCAAAAGATGCAAAGTTGATAATGATAGTCCCGCATACTTGTGGCACTGCCGCCTTGGTCATATCGGTGTTAAGCGCATGAAGAAGCTCCATACTGATGGACTGCTAGAGTCTCTTGACTTTGAATCATTTGACACATGCGAACCGTGCCTCATGGGCAAGATGACTAAGACTCCATTCTCAGGAATAATGGAGAGAGCCTCCGACTTATTGGAAATAATACATACTGATGTGTGTGGTCCAATGAACGTTGAAGCTCGCGGTGGTTATCGTTATGTTCTCACTCTCACCGATGATTTGAGTAGGTATGGGTATATCTACTTGATGAAGCACAAATCTGAGACGTCTGAAAAGTTCAAGGAATTTCAGAGTGAGGTTGAGAATCAACGTGACAGAAAAATAAAATGTCTACGATCTGATCGTGGAGGAGAATATTTAAGTCACGAGTTTGGCACACACCTAAGAAAGTGTGGAATCGTTTCACAACTAACGCCGCCTGGCACACCGCAGCGCAACGGAGTGTCTGAACGTCGTAATCGCACCTTATTAGATATGGTACGATCTATGATGTCTCTCACCGACTTACCGCTATCATTTTGGGGATACGCATTAGAAACTGCAGCATTCACTTTAAATAGGGCACCGTCTAAATCCGTTGAGACGACACCGTATGAACTATGGTTTGGCAAGAAACCTAAGTTGTCGTTTCTTAAAGTTTGGGGCTGCGATGCTTATGTGAAGAAACTTCAACCAGAAAAGCTCGAACCCAAAGCGGAGAAATGCGTATTCATAGGACACCCTAAGGAAACTATTGGGTATACCTTCTATCTTAGATCCGAAGGTAAAACCTTTGTTGCCAAGAACGGATCCTTTCTAGAGAAAGAGTTTCTCTCGAAAGAAGTAAGTGGGAGGAAGGTAGAACTTGATGAGGTAATTACACCCCCTCTCGAACAGGAAAGTAGCGCAACGCAAGAAGTTGTTCCTGTGATGCCTACACCAACTGAAGAAGAAGTTAATGATGATGATCATGAAGCTTCGGATCAAGTTACTACTGAACCACGAAGGTCCACAAGGGTACGCTCCGCACCAGAGTGGTACGGCAACCCTGTGATGGAAATCATGTTGTTAGACAACGGTGAACCTTCGAACTATGAAGAAGCGATGGCGGGCCCGGATTCCAACAAATGGCTTGAGGCCATGAAATCCGAGATAGGATCCATGTATGAGAACAAAGTATGGACTTTGGTGGACTTGCCCGATGAACGGCGAGCCATAGAAAATAAATGGATCTTCAAGAAGAAGACTGATGCAAACGGTAATGTAACCGTTTACAAAGCTCGACTTGTCGCAAAAGGTTTTCGACAAATTCAAGGAGTTGACTACGAAGAGACTTTCTGTCCCGTAGCGAAGCTGAAATCAGTCCGAATCATGTTAGCAATTGCCGCCTTTTATGATTATGAAATTTGGCAAATGGACGTCAAAACAGCATTCCTTAACGGGAATCTTAAGGAAGAGTTGTATATGATGCAACCAGAAGGTTTTGTCGACCCTAAGGGTGCTAACAAAGTGTGCAAGCTCCAGCGCTCCATCTATGGGCTGGTGCAAGCATCTCGGAGTTGGAACATTCACTTTAATGAGGTGATTAAAGCGTTTGGGTTCATACAGGTTTACGGAGAAGCCTGTCTGTACAAGAAAGTGAGTGGGAGCTCTGTAGCTTTCCTCGTACTATATGTGGATGACATATTATTGATGGGGAATGATATAGAGATGTTGGAGAGCATAAAGGCCTATTTGAACAAGAGTTTTTCAATGAAGGACCTTGGAGAAGCTGCATACATATTAGGCATCAAGATCTATAGAGATAGATCGAGACGCCTCATAGGTCTTTCGCAAAGTACATACCTTGACAAGATACTGAAGAATTTCAATATGGAAAACTCAAAGAAAGGGTTCTTACCAGTTTTGCAAGGTATGAGATTGAGTAAGACTCAGTCGCCGACCACGGCAGCAGATAGAGAGAAGATGAGTTCTGTCCCCTACGCTTCAGCCGTGGGCTCTCTAATGTATGCCATGCTGTGTACCAGACCTGATATAAACCTTGCGATAAGCTTGGTAGGGAGGTACCAAAGTAATCCCGGTGCGGAACACTGGGCAGCGGTCAAGAATATCCTTAAGTACCTGAAAAGGACTAAGGAAATGTTTCTCGTTTATGGAGGTGACGAAGAGCTCGTCGTAAAGGGTTACGTCGATGCTAGCTTCGACACAGATCCGGATGACTCTAAGTCACAAACCGGATACGTATATGTGTTGAATGGTGGGGCAGTGAGCTGGTGCAGCAGCAAGCAAGAAGTCGTGGCAGCATCTACATGTGAAGCGGAGTACATAGCTGCTTCAGAAGCGGCTCATGAAGGAATTTGGATGAAGGAGCTCATCACCGACCTTGGAGTGGTTCCAAGCGCGTCGGGTCCTATGACACTCTTCTGTGACAGCACTCGAGCCATTGCCATAGCCAAGGAGCCCAGGTTTCACCGGAAGACGAAGCACATCAAGCGCCGCTACAACTCCATCCAGGACCATGTCCAAACTGGAGTGATAGATATTTTTAAAGTACACACGGATCTGAATATTGCAGACCCGTTGACTAAACCTCTTCCACGAGCAAAACATGATCAGCACCATAATGCTATGGGTGTTCGATACATCACAATGTAACTAGATTATTGTCTCTAGTGCAAGTGGGAGACTGTTGGAAATATGCCCTAGAGGCAATAATAAAATGGTTATTATCATATTTCCTTGTTCATGATAATCGTCTATCGTTCATGCTATAATTGTATTAACAGGAAACAGTAATACATGTGTGAATGAATAGATCACAATGTGTCCCTAGCAAGCCTCTAGTTAGCTAGCTCGTTAGTCAATAGATGATCATGGTTTCCTGATCATGGACATTGGATGTCATTGATAACGGGATCACATCATTGGGAGAATGATGTGGTGGACAAGACCCAATCCTAAGCCTAGCACTAGATCGTATTGTTCGTATGCTAATGCTTTTCTAATGTCAAGTATCTTTTCCTTCGACCGTGAGATTGTGCAACTCCCGGATACCGTAGGAGTGCTTTGGGTGTATCAAACATCACAACGTAACTGGGTGACTATAAAGGTGCACTACGGGTACCTCCGAAAGTGTCTGTTGGGTTGGCACGAATCGAGATCGGGATTTGTCACTCCGTGTGACGGAGAGGTATCTCTGGGCCCACTCGGTAGAACATCATCATGAGCTCAATGTGACTAAGGAGTTAGTCACACGATGACGTGCTACGGAACGAGTAAAGAGACTTACCGGTAACGAGATTGAACAAGGTATAGGTATACCGACGATCGAATCTCGGGCAAGTTCTATACCGACAGACAAAGGGAATCGTATACGGGATTGATTGAATCCTTGACATCGTGGTTCATCCGATGAGATCATCGTGGAGCTAGTGGGAGCCACCATGGGTATCCAGACCCCGCTGATGGTTATTGGCCAGAGAGGTGTCTCGGTCATGTCTGCCTGTCTCCCGAACCCGTAGGGTCTACACACTTAAGGTTCGATGACGCTAGGGTTATAGGGAATTGTTATACGAGATTACCGAAAGTTTTTCGGAGTCCCGGATGAGATCCCGGACGTCACGAGGAGCTCCGGAATGGTCCTGAGGTAAAGATTGATATATAGGACGGATGGTTTCGGACACCGGAAGTGTTTCGGGCATCACCGGTAACGTACCGGGACCACCGGAGGTGGTCCCGGGGGACCACCGAAGGGGGGCTGCGACCCCAAGAGGTAAGATGGGCTAAGTGGGGGTGGGAACCAGCCCCTAGTTGGGCTGGTGCGCCTCCCCACTCAGCCCATGGCGCAGGGGAAAGAAAAAGAGGGGGGGAACCCTAACTTAGGTGGGCCTTAGGCCCACCAGAGAGGTGCGCCACCCCCTCCTCCCCATCTGGCCGCCACTCCCCCCATCTAGGAGGGCTGCCGCACCCCCTAGGGTGGGAACCCTAGGGGTGGCACCCCCTCTCCCCTTCCCCTATATATAGTGGGCACTTTTGGCCTTTGGAGGACACGGTTTTCCCTCTCCCTCGGCGCAGCCCTGCACTTCTTCCTCCTCCTCTCTGCCGGCGCTTGGCGAAGCCCTGCCGGGAGACCTCGTCTCTCCACCAACACCACGCCGTCGTGTTGCTGGTCTTCTTCCCCAACCTCTTCCTCCTCCTTGCTGGATCAAGGTGCGGGAGACGTCACCGGGCTGCACGTGTGTTGAACGCGGAGGTGCCGTTGTTCGGCACTAGATCGGAATCGCTGCGAGTACGACTCCATCAACCGCGTTCTAGCAACGCTTCCGCTTAGCGATCTTCAAAGGTATGAAGATGCTCTTACCCCTCTCTCGTTGCTGGTCTCTCCATAGGAAGATCTGAACATGCGTAGGAAATTTTTTGAATTTATGCTACGTTACCTTTCTGAATGAAAGCATCCACCTAATCCCTCCATGATTCGTTGAACCCCTTCATACGCACAACCTGTTGAAGGAATGGCCATTTGACCTTATCATATGCCTTCTCGAAATCCACTTTAAAGATAACTCCATCAAGTTTCTTTGTGTGGATTTCGTGCAACATTTCATGCAAGATAATGACCCTTTCTAGGATATGTCTTCCAGGCATGAAAGTTGTCTGAGTTGGTTGGACTACTGAATGGGCTATCCACATCAGCCTATTCGTGCCAACCTTTGTAAAAAAATTGAAACTGACATTAAGCAGGCATATCAGTCTGAACTGCTCAATGCGAATAACCTCCACCTTCTTTGGCAACAACGTTATTGTTCCAAAGTTAAGGTGAAATAACTGTAACTCACCATTAAACAAATCATGGAACGTAGGCAAAAGATCACCCTTTATAATGTGCCAACACTTTTATAAAATTCCCCCGGAAACCCATCTGACCCCGATGCCTTATTTTTCTTCATTTGTCCTATTGCGTCAAACACTTCTTTCTGTGTAAATGGAGCTGACAATACCCTCATTCTCATCTGGACTGAGCTGAGGAATGTTACCTGTTGCGCTCTCATCCAGAGAAACAAAATTATCTTTGGGTTCACCAAAAAGTTTCTTATAATACCCGGAGATGTACAATTTTAGGTTTTCATGTTCTACAATTGTACCCTCATCCTGTTCAAGTTGAATTATTTTCTTCTTCCTATGCTTGCCATTTGCAATCATGTGCATGAATTGTGTGTTATCATCCCCATGGACCACCTTCGTCACCTTTGCTCGAAGGGCCCATTTCATCTCCTCCTCTCTCGGAAGAGTTTTCAACTTCTTCTCAGCCTCAATCTTGATATTCCTGTCTGACATATTAAGAAGTGTAGACTCTGCTTTCACATCTAACTCATTAATAAGCTGAATAAGCCTCTCTTTTTCCACTTTGTGGCCTTGTGAATTGTGTTTGATAGATCATGTTAGTCACTCAACTTTATATCCTGCATCTCTTAAAACTTGGCAATAATCAATTAAAATTTGTAATTATACTATTCACCCCCTCTCTCCTCTAGGTCCATTCGTTCCTTTCAACCTTGGTCTGGCCATCACTGCTTTAGCTGACAATATAGATTGGGTCAACCTCCCCTATGTCCATTTTGTTTGGAGTAGACAATAAAATATCTGAAACTTATATGGTCAAGAAGAAAATATGCTTTGCAATTTAGCTGATTACCTCCAAAACTAGGTTTTTGACTTAGATTAGTTCTGTAAATTATAGGACAGTTTCAAACTTCATCTACAACTGGGTAAATGACGTGTGTCACTCGTAAATGATTCTTCATGCTTACACAGACCAATACAATTGCCGGACATCGGCGGTCCATATCTTAGGCATAGGCGTCTCTTAGACCAAAATGACGGGACATGACTTAACCCATGGTCCACCATTATCAAATTTGTACACATGCAAATGCAGTTCATTTAAAATTTATCAAAATTTTAATATGTTATCAGTCTCCGTGAATAACATAGGTATTATTTTACAGATTAAGAGGTCACTTCTTGTGCAGATCCATTCCATTCCACCGAGTGCATGCACCTGTTCTACCCGATTACATTTAGGAAGTCATGAGGCCTCCTTCGGTTACATGACAAATGGGAGGGATTGATAGGTATTGGCAGGGATTGAATCCCATCTACGTCAAATTCTTTCGAAATCCCCTCCAAACCACTCTAATCCACGTGGGGAGTGGCTTAACCGAACAAGGCGGCCTCAGTAATATGTCTTCCATTCGTCCATCCATGCCTTCTACCTACCGGCCTTCAAGGTCCGTAATGATCATCTGGAAGTTGCCAGACGTGTCCTCCTGCCTATTGAGATGATCGTCCCGAGTGCTCACTGGCATGCAGACCACCGGTCGAAGTGGCCGCCTTGGCACCTGTTGCTGCGACAACATGGGGATCACAACAGCCATTTGCGGCCGTTGGCTCGGGCTCTCTTGAACGCACAATAACCCTACCTGGATGCACGTCGCCGCCTGCTCTAGCTCCTCATGGGAGCAGTCATCGCGCACAGTTGGGTCAAGGAGCTTGAGGCTTTTGTTTTCTTCAAATAGCTTCCACGCCTGCAAAATTTTATTCTATTTTGTCAAGGTCAACAAGTTTCAGACTTGGCCGTGTAGGCACAAAATTACAAATTAGAATAAATGTTATAGAATCACATAAATCTCAATTTTTTTTCGGTTGCATGAAAGGTAATTGATTGATTACATGAGCTATGAGGTTGAAATTTCGTTGGTTCCTCCTCCCACTGACGATCTCGAGCAACAACACACCAAAACTGTACACATCCTGCATGAATGATACCATGCCGTCCATGGCGTACTCCGGTGCCATGTAACCACTGTCACCGCACGACAACCATACAAAAACCGTCAGAAAATCCAGATAAAATTTTTGATGGAAATTTTAGTACTCCTACTTGACCATTGGTATGCAAAGTTGTAGTCCTTACAATGTCCCAACAATCCTTTCCGTGACGGTGGAATCCTGGTTGTCGTCGATGTTGCTGAACAACTTCGCGATTCCGAAATCCGATATCTTGGCGACCATCTCCCCATTAAGGAGAACGTTGGCTGCCTTGAGATCTCGGTGGATCATAGTGTGCCTCGAATCCTGATGAAGGTAGAGAAGCCCTCTAGCAACGCCAAGGATGATGTCCATCCTAGTCTTCCAACTCAAAGTGGCACGCCTCCTCAGATCTGTTGGCGATTTTGTATAATTAATTTTTCTGAGTTAAGTTCCGACGGTACAAATGGTGGTGATTGTTTTGCTAACTGGGGGTAAAAATAAACGCACCAAAGATGAAGTTGTCCAAGCTCTTGTTACTCATGTACTCGTAGACGAGTATCCTATCAGAGTAGTGGATGCAACAGCCAAGCAGGCGTACAAGGTTGCGATGCTGCAGCCTGGCAATGAGGTCCACCTCGTTCTTGAACTCTTTCATGCCTTGCACTCTGTTGTTAGTTGACAACTTCTTCACTGCTATTTCCTGGCCATCTTGCATTTGACCCTGGTAAATCTAGTTCAGTTATTCTCTCAACATGCAGCCTCCCATGTCAGCATGTCATGCATATCATACAGAGAATTGATTGGAGTTGGCGCTACACATTAATTGTTGGGATCTGGATTAAAGAGTGAAAGTAGGAAGTGTAGACAGCAAAACGTCATATACTCCCTCCAGTCCTTTGTAGTTCGTATATAAGATTTTTCTGAAGTCAAACCTCGTAAAGTTTGACCACCTTATAGAAAAAAAATACCAACACTCACAATGTGAAATCAATATCACTAGATACGTGATGGCATTCTTTTTCACATCGTATAACTTTAGCATTATAGATATTTATATTTTATAAAATATAAATATGTTCAAACTTTACGAAGTTTGATTTCAGACAATTCTTATATGCAGAGTAAAAAGGACCGGAAGGAGTAAGTATTAGCTAGAGGGTCCTCTATTCTTAAATACTAAAGTACTCCCTCCGTTCCAAAATTCTTGTCTTAGATTTGTTTAGAAATGAGTGTATCTAAATACTAAAATGTGACTAGATACATTCATATCTAGACAAATCTAAGGCAGTAATTTTGGGACGGAGGGAGTAGCTTTTAATGGAAAATTCTTCATTGCTACAAGTCTTGGTGGAGATGGGTCTAAGAAAATGAAAGAGATGGAATACCATATATTAATCCGACTTGAGATAATTTTTCATTAATGTATTAACTTTTATTTATTGCTAAAATTTCTCTAACTGTTAAGTGATAACGTAACACATTTTGTGTTCAGTGCAGTAACAATATTTCCTAGCTACGTGCCTCTTAACATTCAGATACCAACAAGCAGGGAATCATCTAGCTTGTCATAAAAGTAATACATGAGTGGTAGTACTATCTAACTATTGTTTATACGACACAATAAATTTCATTTATGATTGACATAGATTGATTGTAATATTGCAGCGTGTAAAGCATTATCACCTTGTAAACAATGCCGAAGCCACCACGCCCAATTTCGTTCTCGGGACAGAATCCACCTGTGGCGCCTCTGATCATTTCGAAATCATACATCGGACATTCGCCTCTCATGATGTCATCAAACATGGTAGCTGTAAAAATAGAGAAGGAAGCTACAAAACATGAACAATAGTTAAAGCAACCATTTGAGATTTTCCTTCTGAAACACACCAAGGACTATCACCTTCCTTGTTGCGCTGGACCTTTCTCCAAATCAGGAAACCAGGCAATAGCAGAAGCAACACAAATCCTATTATCACTATTGTGATAATCACGGCAAACTTCATAGTCTTGGCTGGCTTTGATGCAGTGTCTGCATTAAGTTAAATTTATGAAAATTGAGGGATCCATGAGTAAGAGTAAGATACAACAGTGACTTAAAATACCATTGCGTACACCTACACTAGCTAGCATAATACTATTTCATTAGCTAAACGTGAAAAGGTACATTTCATTAGCTATAGGTTAAAGGTAAATTATTTTCCTTCAACTATGTCTTATTTAGAAGAAAATCGAAAATATTATACAATCATTCAAAGTCCTACTTCGAGTACGATTATTTTGTAACTATGTTAAATTTTATGATTTTAAGTACTCCCTCCGTTCTAAAATAACTGTCTTAACTTTATACTAGCTCTAGTACAAAATTATACTAAGCTTAAGACACTTATTTTGAGACGGAGGGAGTAGTATTGTTGGCAGGAGACTATATCTTCTTTTAGCAATTTATTCTACACTTCTCGAATTTTCTATTTAGCACTTATTTGTGAATAAAAATAATATGATATCTATGGCTCAATTGGACATGATTCCTCTCTTGTATCAACATTCCATGGGTTAAAAAAATTGTATTAACAAAAACTAGTAAGAATTGGTTTTGGAGATTTATTCACCATATATAGGTTAATCTGACACATATCTACCTCTTTTTTTTCTTTGCGTGTGGACACATCTTTACCTAATCTATACCTAATAATAAAGCGGCTATTGCTTCCGTCGGAAAATCCACCGCGGTATTTTTATAAAAAAAAGCCCCTGTAATTTTTGTTATTCAACCCGCGCTCCATCATTTATCTACAACGCAAAAGGGAAAACCGATTCGCTGCAAAAATTATACCCGTACGCATCGCCTCCTTCCGTCGACCCTGGGCCACCCTGGCCTGTGCCCAGGCCGTCGCCACACCACTCGCCGCCGCGGCCGATCTCAACCCACCCGCCTCCGCGGCCATACCTCTCCCCGCTCACTGCCCCCGTCGCGGCGCTCGAGAGCATCGCGTCGACCCTGGTCCACCCTGGCCTGTGCCCAGGCCGCTGCCACACCACTCGCCGCCGCGGCCGGCCTCAACCACCACTGTTGTCGATCTCAACCCACCCGCCTCCGTGGCCGTACCTCTGCCCGCTTGCTGCCCCCGTTTCGACGCTCGAGCACAGCTTTTGGATCAAATCAACGCGACAGCTACAGTGACTGGGGATGATGCGTCTGCTCGATGCAAAACGGCGGCGGCGCGGCGGAGCGAAGTACTTGCAGGTGGAGACGGGCCTCCATGGCTCACACGGGGAACTCCGAGGTTATGGTGCGACAACGGCAACTCCTTATGACCAGATAGAGGCGCCTAACCCTTGCTCCCCTCATCGTATCCCCTCCTCCGGTAGGAACTCATCATCTGATGAGATCCCCTCCCCATGCCTCCAACCGTGTGCCAAGCACCGGCAAGAAAATTTGTCTTGTTGGGATTTGTTTGCTGATGAATGAATGTATTGAATGTAAGATTGTATTGTTGTAGAGATAGAGAATGGAACACCACCTTCAGTTTGTCATCTCATCCCACATTTCTACCCCATGAGTGAAATAAGATAACAGTCCATTGATCAATTCACGTAGCCTCATTGTTTTGCTTTCTTGTCCCGCTCAATTTCTCATCATGGTGGAATTAACAATGGACAGGTTGATTTCCCAACAAAATAGGATAGGAGTGAGTACATTAGTTAGTTAGCTTATTATTTTAATAAATCAAAATGATTATAAAAAGATTAAAAGCGTGTGGTATTTTTTTCTCCCGTTGCAACGCACGGGAAAATCCGCCGCCGTCGTTTTTACAGAAAGGTCCCTCTATTTCGGACAATTCAACCCACACTCTATTTTTAAGTTAAAAACGTTTCGGTTTTTACATAAAACACCCCGGACAATCACCAGCGGGCACCACTGCCTCTTAATTAAATTGGTTCACCACTCGTGGCTAAGTGAATGCTTTCCCGCCGGTGGCGGCTTCCGGCGAGGAGGCGAGGGAGCTCGGGCGTGGGGGAGGTGGCGCACGTACGCCAGGAGGCGGGGTCGAGGAGGCGCAGGAGGTGCCGGCCGGTGGCACTGTCTTTTTGGCTGCAGATCGAGCGACAGCGCTCCCGATCTGATCTGGAGCAGGACGGAGGTCTGCTTAAGGAGGCGGCTCGGAAGCACATAGGAGCTCCTCTCCACGCGATGTTGGAGGAGGGGGCGAAGGGGAGGGGGGAGGGTGGAGCAGTGGGTCGGTAGAGGTAGCGGCCGATGCAGCAGATGAGGAATCGAGGGCGAGGGTCTCGAGGTGTTCGTCCGCGGGGCTGTTCTCCGTCGACGTGGACTCGGTGACCATCATGGCGGCCGCCGGCGGTTAGGTGGGGGTTGGGGAAAAGCGAGATCTGGCGAGGAAAGCCGACGACGAGTCAAGTCAGGTGAGGGAGCGAGAAAGGTGAGCGTCGTGATATGTGTAAGGCAAACCTACCTCCCTTTCATACCCTACGCCCACTTCCATGTGGGGCCAGGGTGCGCATTTACCCCTTTTCTTTGACTTCAATTTCTATACTGCAGCGTCAGTTGTGACGGGATTGCAGATATATCTACAAAAATACAGAACTTCTGTTAATTAAAAAACATAACATGATGTCTTAAGCACGTGATATGTTGTTTTTACTGTTAAGGTATAATTTACTTCTAATGGACCAATACTCGAATAATCGACACTCATCTACAATCTTTTTTGTAACGGCATTGTTATATCCGCAACAATAATTTATACGTTTTCATATTATTACGTCACATGATATTTGTTTTCATTGCAACGCACGACATGATAAGTGGTCCATCAGTCTAATAATACCTTGCAAAGAGAGAATAATATGGTCCCCACGTTTCTTCTAAACCATGATTTGTGCACGTGCCAGCCGACGGTGACACTGTTCGGATGTCTTACTACATCGGTTGGGGTGTTTTGAAGGATGAAATCATTAGTTTTCCTTCGTACTGAAGCACGAAGTGTTGTGCTTGCACATGCACGTCAATTTTTCTTTTCCGTTGCAACGCATGGGCATATGTCCTAGTAATAATAAAGAGGCTATTGCTTCCGTCGGAAAACCCGCCGCTACCTTTTTTTAAAAGCCCCTGTCTTTTACGTAATTAAACCCGTAGTACCTTTTTATGTGTTACGAACAAGAAAACGTTTCATTTTTGCAGAGAGCCCCCTTTGACATTGGATAAGAGAAACACATCTGGGCTGACAGAAAACGCATGAGAGGGCTATCGCTTCTACCCTCATAATCCCACACCGATACTTCACAGATAATTTCATCACTTTATATACATGCGCCTTGGTGATTTTACAAGAGGCAGCGGAAATCAACAGAGGAACAAATTCGAGAAGAAGAAATTGGGATGACGCGAACAGAGGTGGAGCCGCGAGACAGAGGGGGCTCGGGGCGAAGAAAAGGGGCTGGCGCCGGCAATGCATACGTGGAGGTGGGGGCGTCGGGGTTAGAGGATTCAGGCAACCGGCGGGGTAAGTCTTGCCGGAGACTGGCCTCGTAGGCCGACCTCGCAGCAGCACACCATGGGAGGTGGTCGCGAGGTGCAGAGGTGGGAGACAGTGGAGGAGGGGAGTGTGGGCGCCATTGGAAGGGGGAGTCGGGGAGATTGGGGATCCTGTGGGGCTCTCTCCCCTAGCGGCGCGAGGTGGAGGAGAGGAGGGGGGGAGGGGGGGGCTAGGGATCGGGCTAGGTTAGGGGATTTAGGAGTGTGTAAGGCTGGGCCTTGACACGCCTAATGGACTGTGCACTACTACTCTCTCTCTTTCCTTTAATTTTTTTCTCTAAATTCTTTAATTAAAAATGTGTGGTACATGGATACTATCAGACATTGATCCTTTTAAACAACTGAGCGAGAGAGGCTGCGTTACATCGCTACTATCACCTAGTTGAGAAGTTGCATGCTTTTCTTTGGATGCGCATGTCGACCGGGTGAGTCATGGACCTGAAAATTCCAGGTCTTCCATATGTCTTTTTCCCCTTACGAATACAAAAAAGGATGTAGACACTAGTGGTCACATCACACGATAAACAAATCAAGACCAGGAATAAATTCATGAATAGCCACATTAATATTCTTTTTGAGGGAATAGTCACACTATTTTGTTTTTAGGGAATAGCCACACTGAATTCTCAGTGTGCTTAATAAGCTGCATATTTCCATGTCGGGATTGATTGGAAGGGATAAGAAACAAAGTCAAACAAGAGCATCGAACAAGACTAGTACTTCAATTCTTGTCTACTTTAATTAATATGACACTACGCATATAGACAGAGAAAAATAGAATGTACGCTGTGACGTCGTCGACCAAATTTATTTGGGAAAATTCCTATTACTTGGTCAAACTGATTTGGTTCAATTCATATTTACTGTTTAAAACAATCTTAACTTTGTCGAGTCCTAAAGTTATCCTTGTTATTTACTTTGTGTGGTTTAATTTTATGTCATATGCAAGTCGTAGAATGTTTTATGTACGTTCGGCATTTTGAGTTGTACCTGTGTGCGTCTATTCTAGAGAAATATGTGTTTCTCAAAAAATAATGTCCATTGCAATGTCTTAGACAAATTTGAATGGAGTTAGACTTGGGGCCGGACGAAAAGCTACGAGCATAATGAGTGCTCGGTTGTTCGGCTCGTTTCGGCCCGTGCTCGTTAGTTAATGAACTAAGCTGACCAAGGTTTTTTGCTCGTTAAGATTAACAAGCTTAATGATCGAGCAAACGAGTTTCGTGAGCTAACTCGTTTAGCTCAATAATTTCCAATAGTTTTACTTTTTTCTTTCTTTTAGTAAATCGAATAGTTTTTTACTTAAGCCTCCTTTAGAGCAACTTTAATGAAGCAACTCATTTTGTCCGTTGGGTTGGCGCGGACACAAAAGGCAGCCCAACGCGTCGATCCAACGGACGCGCGTTCGCTTGGCGACCCATTCCCGGCCCAATTTTGGACCGGATTTGCGTCGCCACGGATACGAGACGGACGCGCGCGCGCCTACTCCTTTCCTCGGGCCCGCCGATCGGTGACATCCACCACCATCCCCCCCCCCCCCCCATTTCGCCCCAAAAACCCTCCCGCCCGTGCGCGCTCCCGCCCCACGCCCGCCATGGACGACGACCTCGACCTTGACGCCGGCGGCGGCCTCGCCTCGTCCGACAAAGGCAAGCCTCGCGCCTCCCGAAAGGCCGTCGTGCCGAAGCCGAAGAAGGTGCTGACGCCCGAACAGCGAGCAAAGGAGTCGGCCAAGAGGAAGGACCGGAGCCACGCGATGGGCGCGAGAGATGAAGCCATCGCGGCGGCCGCCGCGCAGCAGCAGGTCACCAACGCCCGCATCGCGACGACAACGAGGGAGGCGCTCTGCACGTTGGGGTTAAACCCTAGCCAGCACGGCCTCGTCAACGCCGTCGTGGCCGCCGCGGTCAGCACAGGCTCATCCGCCTTCCCTCGGACGCTGCTGCCCGACTCGCCCGACACGTCGGCTTGCAACCCGGTGCCCGGCTTACATGTCTACCCGCAGGCCTCCCGCCTCTCGGGGGAGTGCTCGCCCGAGGTGAGCGTGGTCGTGCCTTCCACGCCCGCGCTCGCGACCATCGACCTCAATGCCACACCGGTGGCCGCTGGCTCGTCAGCCGGAGGCGCGAGGAAACACGCGCGGCAGACGCCAGCCGACCAGCTGCTGGGCGCGCAACCTGTTCGATGGAATGCCGACCGCGGGCGACGACGACTACATGCAGAACATGATCTTCGAGGGTGGTGCACAGGCCGCTGTCTTCGATCCCGACGAGACACAAAGCCAGGATGGCCGAGGCTACAATGAAGATCAGGCCGCCTTCATGCGTGATCAGGTCGGCCTGGACCTGGACGACTTCCTTCTCGACCATGAGTTCCCGGAGGACTACGGGCTAGAGAAAGAGGACGAGTGCGACATCGAAGCAGAGCCTTTGTTTGACGAGGAGTGATCCATGGCGGCGAGCGCCATCTTTTTGGGATGTCGGCAGGTGTGCTGCATTGACCACGGAGGCCGCGATGGCGTGGTCGAACTCAAGTCCCACCCTTTTTGTGTGCCGGCATGTATGCTAGACGGCTGATGAGTGCGCCAGCATGAACTGTGGTGCTATTTTTACAAGTCGGCATTGTATGCCGACGCTGGCATGGTGTGAACATGAAACATGACCGCTGACATGATCGACCGCGAGCCTTTTTTTTAGATGTTGACTGTGGACATGAAATGGATCGGCGCGTTGAGGGCATTGCCGTTCCAAACTTAAAACTGGACGGACGGTCGACCCAAACGAACAAAGAACGAACAAATTCATCATCTGTTTGGATCCGTCCATTGAAGTTGTTCATAGTGGCTAGTTCAGCCGACAAAATAATCGTGGTGTCTAGGGTCCAGGCGCCCAGCACCCCAGCCCACAAAATAATCGTGGTGTCTAGGGCCTAGGCTAGCACTGGAGCCACCAACCGCCAGGAGACCTAGAGTCAACCATGAGCCAGGCTCCAGCAGCCGCCAGGAACCAATCGAAACGAGGAGGTCAGGAGGGATTTGGCAACCTGTGACGACGACGGCCGGCCGGCGACCATCCCATACGTCCGGCGTCCGGGAATCCGAGGTATCCCCGCCCCCGTTCACCTCTCACCGTCGATATCTAAAATCCCCAATCTCGACCTCCTGCCTACTACTCAAGTGGGACCCAACTACTAGTCTCAATCGGGACCATACTTGTGTATTGCTGCTGCTGCGTACTAGACCACTAGTGTTGTTACATGTTCTATTTGAATTTGAATGTAATTGTTCAATTTTTGACATTATCATTTTTTTATGGGATCATGTCATTCTTGTGTGTATTGTGTGGATTATTACCTTACCGTACTTGTTTAATTGATGTCAATGTGAATATTTTATGGGATCATGGGATTCTTTTGTGTAATATATGGCATCGTGAAATTTTTAATGGGATCATGGGATTTTTCTATGCTGCTTATTACCTTAACGAGCACTCGTGAACTCTCCCGAACATAACGAGCTCTTAATGAACCAGAGCCGAACAAAGGTTTTATGGACGCACTTACACTTGTCATACTAACGAGCTTAATGATAATGAGCCGAGCAGCTCTTTAATCCAGCCCTAGTCAGACTAATAAGGGTCTACTAGGTGATGTATATGGTGCACTAATGTTTGAAAAAAATCCAAAAACAATTTATTGCATTAATTGACAAAATATCAATGTATGTTGGCATAAAAATTCAAATCAGCATCCCGACAAGTGGCCTGGTTGGGGCCTCGGGTCTTAGATGTCCGGACTATCAGCATCTCTTCATCAGATGGATAGGAGTAGCGACAGTTATCGCCTAGACGGTGGCTTTAGACTTTTGTTATATTTCTTTGTAAGGTCTTTTATAAATAATTAATAAAATGGCTGCATGCATCATCCAGATGCAAAGGCAAGGGCGATCCTCCTTTTCTGAAAAATAAAAATTCAAAAACATTGCTCGAGATACAAAAATGATAAATTTGACACTGAATAGTAAATAAAGCAAGTTGGGCTTGCATTTTGGCCCATTATATTGGCACATCGATGTTAAATTTGTCATTTTTGTAACTTGAACAATGTTATAAATTTTGATTTTAATTTATGAGAACATATATAGATATTGTGTCAATGCATTAATTTTTGTCGAACATTTTTGAACGTGCAAACCAATTATCATGTGTTCCAACTAACAAGCAACAATCATTGGAGTTTCAAAAAACAAAAAACAAGCAACAACCATTGATTTACTGAAAATCAACACTTGGAGAAGGAGAAGCGGAGAGGAGCACAAGGAGTCAAGGATTTACCTAGGTCGGACATTGCCAGCCGGACGAAGAGATCCTGCCCGCCGTTGAGGAACCGCGTGTCCATCAGCTCGCCGAACCACTGAATGCACCCGCTCCCTCCACCACGGATGTCCGACGCGGCGTACGCCGTGCAGGAGCAGTTGGCCAGGCACCGCCGGCGGCACTCCTCGAGCGAGGTGCCGTTGTCCACGCTGCTCCCGTGCGTCTCTGGCAGCTTCACGCCGCGCAGGGCGTAGAAACCGTCCTCGCCGCCGCGCTCGCACTGCAGCGGCGTGCTGCGGACGCACCCGCCGGAGGGGTTCCGCATGCGCCACTCCGCCGGCGACCTCTGCCGGAACCCCCTGATGCAGTCGCACACCACGGCGTCCACCACGTTGCAGACGCCGAACGCGCCGCACATGCCGTAGGTGTCGCACTGGTCCCTAGGCCCCGACCAGAAGACGCTCCACTTGCCCAGCGTGCGGTCCCAGACCATGCGATGTACCACGCCGGACTCGTCCAGGACCACGCGGGATGGCGGCGAGCCGGGGTAGGCGTGGTACATGTAGGAGACCTCGTGGGCGGTGTCGGTGAACTGGAACTCGAACATGCCCTTGTAGGTTCCCATCTCCGGTATGCCGCTGAACCGCACCCCGTTCCACGGCCCCGTTCGGTACGTCTTGCGTCCCTGCTTCCTACTCCAGGCGTGGAACTCCGGCGAGCCCTGCGTGTCCATTACGAAGCGGAAGTCGCCAGCTGACGGATCGTCGCCGTCGCGCCACGAGGAGAGGGACCACTCGTCCCCGGTCTTGATGCTCTTGCCGATCCGCATATCGGGGACGAACGTGTTGGTCGGATGCTCGAAGCTTTGCCACAGCACGGAGCCGGCATCATCCGCGAGGACGAGGTTACCGGTGTCGTCGAGCTGCGCGACCGCCGTGGCCGAGGAAGAGGAGTTGGATGACCAGACTGTTTCGTTGTTGCTGGCCGCGTCGAGGAGGACGAGGTCTCCTTGGCCGCTGAGCGAGAGAAAGCCGGAGGACGAGGCGTTCAGCGGGCGGTCGCGGTTGGCGACCCAGATGACGGCTTCCGTGGAGACGGTGAACCATATGCCGAGGAACCACTTGGTGTTGTTGGCGACGGAGAAGAGACCGAGCTGAAAGATGTTCCCCGGCGAGACCAGCGTCTGGTCGCCGCCGATTGCACTCCGCCGCTTCAACGTGTTGTTTGCGGCGACGGCCGAGGCTGTGAGAAGCAGCATGGCCACGGATGGCAAGGCGAGGAAGAGATGGTGGCGGCTCTGGCTCATGATCTCCCTCTTGAATGAGTAGTGTGACCAGAGCTTCACCAAGAGTCGTCAGTGCATTTATTCCCACCTCTCGGTCCCATAATCCTACTAGACCACGGAATTCCAAGAATTTTCCGACAGATGAGACGAATCAATTACCAAGTTATTCCAGATGCAGCAATCAGGAAGATTTGGTCAGAGAACTCTTGCTGACTCAACACGTGGTTCATTTGAACTATCTACAACTTGCTGAATGTATTATTATTTATCTCTATTATTAAAAGAGAGTTCAAATAAAACCTTACCAAATAAACCAAATCAAATGAAATTTCACCAAAATATCAACAAAATCTAAATCTGACGTCTTCCCCTGCCCATACCGGAATCAAATAAAACCTTACCAAAACCTCAACTGAATCAATTCCTTGCCTTCCTATACCCATACCCAAACCAAATTAAATCTTACCAAAATCTAGAATATGGTGGGTTAAAGTATATGTCGGACAAGATTAATGCTAGAATATGTTTTTCCAGTTGCAACACACATGCAATTAGCTAGTAAGTGTCAATTGTCACTATCAACCCATGTGGCTTGATTTGAACCTATTGTGGAGAACTCTTGTTGACTGACACATGATTAATTTGACCATTCTACACTAGCTACAACTTGCTGAAATTATTATTATTTATGTAACTAGCAAACTGGCCCTCTCAAATGGATGGCTAGCATTTAACAAAACTAAGTTACAAAGGTAATATATTAGCCTTTCCTCATGGGAACATATTACTTGATTTGTAAAAGGAGAACTTGTAAAAAAAGTGGTAACCATTATTTTGCATGCGTAATATATGTAGTATGTATGTTATGATGTGTACCTCCATTGTATGCATAGATGGACTTACAACACTCTTGAAAAGATTGGGCAATTGTTTGAGTAAAGTTTTCTTACGCAATGGGAAAAGTCAGCAAGCCAGGCAGCTCGACACGTTGTCTTCATCCTTCATAACAACACCCAGGATTTCAACGTCGTATTTCCTTCTAGTTGCAAGACCTTCCTTTTATTTTTTCCGGTCTCTCTTCGTTGTTTACTTTATTTGGATTTTTCAATGTTTAGATCTTACTGTCTTTTTAGTTCAAACTTGTTCTTATGTTAGCCACCATATTTCGGTTTGAGGAAATTTATTATAGAAAAACAATTTTTTGCATATTATTTTTACGTTAATGATTACCTAATGTATCTAGAGATGGTAAGAATTACTGAACTATTAGACATTTCCATCTTGGAAAATATAACCAATGTAATGTAACTAATGTATTGCGTGATAGTCACAAAGGTTTATTTTTTATGCCCCTCCAGTTTGGGCTTGGTACCAACATTGGGTGTCTTAGCCCCCTACCTCCATTCATGTCCTGAAAAAATAAGAAATGGTAATTATATTTGTGTTTGGATTTAATTTTAATATTCCCAAAAGGAAAATCCAAAGTTTATTAGTTGAATAGGAAAAAAGTCTGACTGCATTCTACGTATAGTACTTAATGATGTGCAAATGCTCCAACTACCGGTCTGTACTAGATAATAAACATCAAATATGAGATAATATATTGTAGCAATTTTAAATGGTATAAAAAAATGTTAGTCTGTAATTTCCATCCAATAAAATTATAAAGCACTATAAGCATGCATGGACGTTTCTAAAGCTTTTACCCCTTTGTTGAAGTATTTCCATAGAGTTGATGCTTGCTTCCAATACTTCTGCAAAGTGGTAGACTATATACTTCCTGCCATAGAATATGTAACAATCGTGTTAATATAGAAAAGTCATCTTTGGTAGAAACAAAATGAAGTCCTCCTAGGAGGTTTGGATGTATGTGAGAAAGATGCGAAAACTCTCAAGGTGAGAGTGGAAAATGCGTTATACCAAATAGGCTAGTATATATGGATGGTCAGGTCCATGGGTACTTTTGTCATACCATTTCCCCATATTTGGGCACAATTATGTCTCATTTCTAGCGGAGACCAAATATACGATGCAGTGCCAGCTACCGAACTGGCGCTCATGCAGGCAGATCAATGGGCTGGCCAAACAAAACTACGAGCGGTTGAGCTAGGGTAAAAAAAGAACTAAACACATTACCACTTACTCATTGACTTGCTTACTATTACCAAATGGACCATTCGAAAGTTCACTGGTGACCCAGTTGACCCTTAACTTGAAATAGTTCATAAATTTGAAGCAAATGTTCATAAATTTGCAAAAAGTTGATATAAATATATTTTTTGTGACTTTGAAAAATTTAACAAATTTGAAATAAGTTCATAAATTCTAAAAAACTTCATGAAGTTGATTAAAGTTAATGAATTTGAAAAAAAAAATAACATATGTTTTTTTAAGTTCATAAACCTAAAAAAATCATGATTTTTTTTATAAAGAATGAAAAAAATAAAAAAATATCAGAAAGAACAAGAAAGGTAAAACTTACAAAAACCGTATAAAAACCGTTTAATAGAACGATAGATTAAAGGACGGTGCATTTCTTTAATTTTTTGGTCTGTCCATCTATTCCAAGTTGTCGATTAGGTTGGATTAAATTGCCCGTTATGCCACTCAAAGTTTAAAAAAACCCTGTTAATTGTTTCTCTGATTTTCTACATCAGTCATTGAAATTGCCCCTAAAGTTGGAGTAAATTATTCACCCCAACACCCGTAAGTGAAAAACAACTCTCATCAATTTTGCCTCTGAACGTTTCGTCTCTCATCGAAACCACCCCTAAAGTAGAAATAAATTACCCATCTCACCACCCGTTAAAATAAAATAAAAAAGCATTCTCCGAATTATTCGTACTTCATAGGACCCACCAGTTTTTCATACACCGTGAGACCGAACTTTTATATTCCTTCTCATGCACGCATCAAGGATGTAATTAAAAATAATACGCACATCACGGATCAAGTCCATCATAGATCCATAGTAAGTACTCCCTCCGTCCCTTAATACAAAACCATTTAGAGATTTCACTATAGACTAGATACGAAGCAAAATGAGTGAATCTACATTTTAAAATATGACTAAATCAATAGTGGGGACAGGGCCTATAGTCCCGGCCCGTAAGGGGCTTTAGTCCCGGTTCACCAACCGGGACCAAAGAGGCGGGACTAAAGGCCTAACCTTTAGTCTCGGCCCTGTTCCAAGCCGGGACCAAAGGTGCTCCACGTGGGCGCCTCGGAGCGCCCTCATGGGCAGATCCTTTAGTCCCGGGTCTTAACACGGACCGGGACTAAAGGATCCGTTTGTTTATTTTGTTTGTTTGACCCAAAAAGGTACCTTATTTATTTATTTTTCAAATTTTATTTTTGAATATTCTTTGATTTGTTTTTATGTTTTATTTCAATTTTTAAATCTTTGATTTATTTGACAATTTAATCTCTAATCACCCATCCTCACTGCTCTAGCGTAGATTACTCATTTCAAATCGTCTAACTTCTCGGCCGGTCACTCATCCTTTCACTGCTTCAGCCCGAGCACGCTTAACTTCTTGGTTCTATCGCCCCTAGTTGCCAAGTCTGCACTTGTTGTTCTACTGACAATAGTAAGCTATCAATCCTAAACAACCTAGGGTTTGATGTCATGTCACATGATTTAATTTTTTGAATTCAAACAATTATTAAAATAAACAAAATAACTAATAGTAATAGCAAATTTCAATGAAAACAACCTAAAGATTTTAAATAAAATTATTTTTTGGAAAAAATTTCTTTTTGCCATAACTTTTTTTACATACGGAATTTTGAGCATCTGAGAAATCTTCACCGGGCAAGCCCCGGTGAAATCGATTCCCAATTTTCTCTAGTTTTTTTTGATATATTAAACTTTTTTTGACGTCATATGCAAAAGTTATGGCCGTTTTACATTTTCCCCTTTTCTGAAAAAACGGTCAAAATTCATATCTCAAAATTTGTATACCAACTAGGCACTAAAACCTAACTACATCCCAAAGGATTTTATTTTTTGAAGATTTTAGCATTTTTATTTATTTTCTACAAAACTAAAAAAGACGGTCCAGGAAGGGTAGAGTTTGAAAATTTCAGAATCCCCCTTTAGCCAAGAGTCCAATCATACCCGTCGACTACATTTGCTAGCACCGTCCCCGCCAAAATCACAACTAAGGTTAACCAAGCCAGAGTTAACCCTTTCTAACTTTATTTGCTATGTTGAGCTAAATGACCCCTGAAATTGAAAAGAACCATAATGAACTCTGAAAATGTTGAAACTTGGTATGGTGTCATCATTTCATCCACATAGCTTGGGCTAAAAAGTTGAGAGGGTTATGACAAAAACTGGATGCACTTCGTGTACAAACTGGACCATCTCCTTCGAAGTATCACGATTTCGGACGAAAACCCATCTGCTAGAAAGATATTTTATTTTTTTACTTATTTCAACTTCAGACATTTTATGCATTTTGTGCATTCAATATAAACCATTCAAAACCACATCCTAAATTTCGACCCTTTATAACTTCATTTGCTATTTTTCATGCATTTAATGATTTTTTGACCTAAATGACCTTGAAATTGAAAAGCCTGACAAATGAACTCTGAAAAGGTTGAAACTTGACATCGTATCATCATTTCTCCCACATAGCATGTGCTAAAAAGTTGAGAGGGTTGCGTCAAAAACTGGATGCACTTCGTGTACAAAATGAACAATCTCTTTCGAAGTATCAGGGTTTCGAACGAAAACTCATCTATTGCAAAGGAATTTCATTTTTTTGAACTTATTTGAACTCCATACTTTTTGTGTGTTTAAAATACACCATTTAAAGCCACATCATAAATTTTCAATATTTTCTAACTTCATTTGGTATTTTTCATTGAATATACCTTGAGCTTTTTCCTTTTAATCTTAGTACTCTTGGAGGCTGGTGACTCTTAGGTTGTAGGAGTACTCCAGTGAGAATATACTTCCTATTTACCCTTGAAAGTTTGTGAAAGTCTGAAGGCCATCCCAGGGTCTACCACTAGTGGTTGAGAATAATAGGGCGAGCCTTCATGGTATTGGCATGACTTTGTGGTAGCACTCATCCCCCTAACGGTGAATAACTTCCCTTCAAAGAAGTGAAAATCGAGATATATCCTTGTTTTCGTCACGTTGTTTATCCAGAACCCTAACTTCCTACTTGTGCTTTACTTTAGTCACCTTGTGATTTTTTTGGAAAAGGAGGAACGGAGCCCTGACCTCTGCATTAATCGATGCATGCAGCCATATTATTAAATTATTTCAAGAATAAAGTCTTAGAATCATAATGTGCTCACGGTTTGAGCATAAAACCAAGTGCGTAAATAAATAAAAGCTGCCATATCTGGCGAAACCAAAAGTAGGCTACGATGTCTATACACCTATCCTATTATTAGCTCGTCATCCAAATCGGCAGAAGATAGCCCATGCAACCGTCTTCGACCGGTTGCATCCAATATCCATAAGCTCCCTGGAGTCCGCAGGAGTGAGTAACGACCACGTACAGATCCAAGCCGTAGTTCTGTAAATATACTGCAAAAAATTGTTGAAGTTCTTGCCATTAAAAATAATATCGTTTCTAGTGTCCCATATAGCCCAACCTAATGCACTTATTGTAATCCGGATATGATTCGCTATAGTTACGTCTACTCCACCGAGTCACGCCCCAAATAACGTTTCGATGCTTGTAGGTGGATTAATGTTGAAAGCTATATGAATAGTGTGCCATAAAAGTTTTTGCTAGAGGACATTCGAGAAAGAGGTGTCTTAATGTTTCATTTTGATCACAATAGCAACATTTGGAACTGCATACCCATCTTCGTTTTATCAAATTATCTTTGGCTAGTACAACTCCCTTGTGTATAAACCACATGAAAATTTTAATTCTAAGTGGCACTTTAATCTTCCAAATATGTAATGATCTCGATAGAGGCCCATAGTTAATAAGATCCATGTACATCGAGTTTACTGAAAAAATAGCTTTCGTAGCTAATTTCCAGTGAATATTATCTGACTGGTCAGAGAGTTAAACGTCCATCAATCGTTTGACCAAATGCAACCAGGAATTCCAGCGCTCTCCCACTAGAGATCTCCTCAATTGTATATTAAGAGGTATCGACTGGAATATTGCAGCAACATAATATTCCTTACGTTGTGCAATATTATATAGGGTAGGATATTGTAGAGCTAAATGCGTTTCTGACCTCAAGCCATGTGTCCTTCCAGAATCTGGTCGTGGTACCATTGCCAACTAAAATCTTCACCCGTTGTAAGAAGGTTACATTCGTCTTCATTAGCCCCTTCCAAAAGGATGAGTCATTAGGTCTAGATGTAACCTGGGCCAAAGTCTTTGATTGTAAGTACTTATTCCATAAGATTTGTACCCATAACCCGTCTATCGCAGTAGATAACCTGTATAACCATTTGCTAAGCAGACATCTATTCTTTACTTCTAACTTCTCAATGCCTAGACCTCCTTGGTCTTTGGGTCTCAAATAATATCCCACCTTGCCAATCTGTATTTCTTCTTAGCCTCATCACATTGCGAGAAGAAATGAGATTGATAAAAGTATAGTATTTTTTGTGCACCTACCGATACTTCAAAGAAAGATAGAAGAAACATAGACAGGCTTGTCAAAACCGAGTTTATTAACACAAGCTGGCCTTCAAAAGACATAAGCTTGCCCTTCCAGCAACTTGGTCTTTTTTTCGAATCTATCTTCAATACATTTCTATTCCCTATTCGTCAATCTTCTATAATGAATGGGAATCCCTAGGTAACTAAACGGCAAAGATACCATATCACATCCGAATAGTTGCCTGTAAGCATCTTGTTCCTCTTTTGCTCTCCCAAAACAAAACAATTCGCTTTTGTTAAAATTTATTTTTAGTCGAGACAATTGTTCAAATAGGCAAAGCACAAGCTTCATATTCCTAGCTTTTGCGATATCGTGTTCCATATATACGATTGTGTCATCCGCGTATTGTAGTATGGACACTCCCCCCTCTACAAGGTGTGGTACAATTCCTCCTACTTGATCGTTCTCTTTAGCCCGACTAATAAGGACTGCCAACATATCCGCTACTATGTTGAACAACACTTGAGACATGGAATCTGCTCAGTCCCTTATGCGTCTGAAAATAATGACCTATGTCCTCATTAACTTTAATCCCAACACTACCTTTCTGAATGAAAGCATCCACCTAATCCCTCCATGATTCGTTGAACCCCTTCATACGCACAACCTGTTGAAGGAATGGCCATTTGACCTTATCATATGCCTTCTCGAAATCCACTTTAAAGATAACACCATCAAGTTTCTTTGTGTGGATTTCGTGCAACATTTCATGCAAGATAATGACCCTTTCTAGGATATGTTTTCGAGGCATGAAAGTTGTCTGAGTTGGTTGGACTACTGAATGGGCTATCCACATCAGCCTATTCGTGCCAACCTTTGTAAAAAAATTGAAACTGACATTAAGCAGGCATATCGGTCTGAACTGCTCAATGCGAATAACCTCCACCTTCTTTGGCAACAACGTTATTGTTCCAAAGTTAAGGTGAAATAGCTATAACTCACCATTAAACAAATCATGGAACATAGGCAAAAGATCACCCTTTATAATGTGCCAACACTTCTATAAAATTCCCCCAGAAACCCATCTGATCCCGATGCCTTATTTTGCTTCATTTGTCCTATTGCGTCAAACACTTCTTTCTGTGTAAACAGAGCTGACAATACCTCATTCTCATCTGGACTGAGCTGAGAAATGTTACATGTTGCGCTCTCATCCAGAGAAACAAAATTATATTTGGGTTCACCAAAAAGTTTCTTATAATACCCGGAGATGTACAACTTTAGGTTTTCATGTTCTACAATTGTACCCTCATCCTGTTCAAGTTGAATTATTTTCTTCTTCCTATGCTTGCCATTTGCAATCATGTGCATGAATTGTGTGTTATCATCCCCATGGACCACCTTCGTCACCTTTGCTCGAAGGGCCCATTTCATCTCCTCCTCTCTCAGAAGAGTTCTCAATTTATTCTCAGCCTCAATCTTGATATTCCTATCTGGCATATTAAGAAGTGTAGACTCTGCTTTCACATCTAACTCATTAATGAGCTGAATAAGCCTCTCTTTTTTCACTTTGTGGCCTTGTGAATTGTGTTTGATAGATCATGTTAGTCACTCGATTTTATATCGTGCATCTTTTAAAACTTGGCAATAATCAATTAAAATTTGTAATTATAGTATTCACCCCCTCTCTCCTCTAGGTCCATTCGTTCCTTTCAACCTTGGTCTGGCCATCACTGCTTTAGCTGACAATATAGATTGGGTCAACCTCCCCTATGTCCATTTTGTTTGGAGTAGACAATAAAATATCTGAAACTTAGATGGTCAAGAAGAAAATATGCTTTGCAATTTAGCTGATTACCTCCAAAACTAGGTTTTTGACTTAGATTAGTTCTGTAAATTATAGGACAGTTTCAAACTTCATCTACAACTGGGTAAATGACGTGTGTCACTCGTAAATGATTCTTCATGCTTACACAGACCAATACAATTGCAGGACATCGGCGGTCCATATCTTAGGCATAGGCGTCTCTTAAACCAAAATGACGGGACATGACTTAACCCATAATCCACCATTATCAAATTTGTAGTTCATTTAAAATTTATCAAAATTTTAATATGTTATCAGTCTCCTTGAATAACATAGGTATTATTTTACAGATTAAGAGGTCACTTCTTGTGTAGATCCATTCCATTCCACCGAGTGCATGCACCTGTTCTACCCGATTACATTTAGGAAGTCATGAGGCCTCCTTCGGTTACATGACAAATGGGAGGGATTGATAGGTATTGGCAGGGATTAAATCCCATCTATGTCAAATTCTTTCGAAATCCCCTTCAATCCACTCTAATCCACCTGGGGAGTGGCTTAACCGAACAAGGCGGCCTCAGTAATATGTCTTCCATTCGTCCATCCATGCCTTCTACCTACCGGCCTTCAAGGTCCGTAATGATCATCTGGAAGTTGCTAGACGTGTCCTCCTGCCTATTGAGATGATCGTCCCGAGTGCTCACTGGCATGCAGACCACCGGTCGAAGTGGCCGCCTTGGCACCTGTTGCTGCGACAACATGGGGATCACAACAGCCATTTGCGGCCGTTGGCTCGGGCTCTCTTGAACGCACAATAACCCTACCTGGATGCACGTCGCCGCCTGCTCTAGCTCCTCATGGGAGCAGTCATCGCGCACAGTTGGGTCAAGGAGCTTGAGGCTTTTGTTTTCTTCAAATAGCTTCCACGCCTGCAAAATTTTATTCTATTTTGTCAAGGTCAACAAGTTTCAGACTTGGCCGTGTAGGCACAACATTACAAATTAGAATAAATGTTATAGAATCACATAAATCTCATTTTTTCGGTTGCATGAAAGGTAATTGATTGATTACATGAGCTATGAGGTTGAAATTTCGTTGGTTCCTCCTCCCACTGACGATCTCGAGCAACAACACACCAAAACTGTACACATCCTGCATGAATGATACCATGCCGTCCATGGCGTACTCCGGTGCCATGTAACCACTGTCACCGCACGACAACCATACAAAAACCGTCAGAAAATCCAGATAAAATTTTTGATGGAAATTTTAGTACTCCTACTTGACCATTGGTATGCAAAGTTGTAGTCCTTACAATGTCCCAACAATCCTTTCCGTGACGGTGGAATCCTGGTTGTCGTCGATGTTGCTGAACAACTTCGCGATTCCGAAATCCGATATCTTGGCGACCATCTCTCCATTAAGGAGAACGTTGGCTGCCTTGAGATCTCGGTGGATCATAGTGTGCCTCGAATCCTGATGAAGGTAGAGAAGCCCTCTAGCAACGCCAAGGATGATGTCCATCCTAGTCTTCCAGCTCAAAGTGGCACGCCTCCTCAGATCTGTTGGCGATTTTGCATAATTAATTTTTCTGAGTTAAGTTCCGACGGTACAAATGGTGGTGATTGTTTTGCTAACTGGGGGTAAAAAGAAACGCACCAAAGATGAAGTTGTCCAAGCTCTTGTTACTCATGTACTCGTAGACGAGTATCCTATCAGAGTAGTGGATGCAACAGCCAAGCAGGCGTACAAGGTTGCGATGCTGCAGCCTGGCAATGAGGTCCACGTCGTTCTTGAACTCTTTCATGCCTTGCACTCTGTTGTTAGTTGACAACTTCTTCACAGCAATTTTCTGGCCATCTTGCATTTGACCCTGGTAAATTTAGTTCAGTTATACTCTGAACAGGCAACCTCCATCTCACCATGTCATGCATGTCATAAAGATTACATAGAATTGATTGGAGTTGGCGCTCCACATTAATTGTTGGGATCTGGATTAAAGAGTGAAAGTAGGAACTAAGGCCGGCAAGAGATGATATAACTATTAGCTGAAGGGTCCTCTGTTGTCAAATATTAAAGGAAATTTTATTGGCAAACTCTACATTGCTACAAGAATTTGTGGAGATGGGTCTAAGAAAATGAAACAGATGGAATGACATATATTAATCTGACTTGTGATGATTTTTCATTACTGTATTATCTTTTGTTTATTGCTAAAATTTCTCTAACTATTAAGTGTTAACATAACATAATTTTTGTTTAGTGCAATAACTATATGTCCTAGTTACATGTCTCTTAACATATACTATAATACTAATCTTCCTGGAATTTAAGAGCCCACATTCAATTGAGGTCCTCAATTGACATTGTGACCCCCAATTTTGACTGGGTCAACAATTTTTCAAAACTCTCTCATTTAATTATTTTATTTATACCTCTATAATACTATACTCCTTAGTTTTAAAGTGTCCACATTCAATTGAGGTCTTCAAAACTCCAATTAAAATTGGGTCACCCGATTTTGACTCGGTCAACAATTTCTCAAAACTCACTCGTTCATTTCTATAGACAAATACACTACTCTTTCTAATGGGTTTAGTTTACGATTTTGACCGAACTAACAGTTCTTCAAATCAATCAACAATAACCGGCCTATAAGAACATATCAATCACACTCATGCTGCCGTCGACTTCAAAATTTTCCCATGTATATAAGGTTGGTTGGCATATAATATAAAATCATACCACGAGAGGCCCATCAAATTACCAAATTATATATAAAAAAACTATGTCATCTCCCCCACACGTCAAACAAAATATTTCATTAGTTTCAAAATATAAGGGGTATTAGTTTTTTGTAAAGTCAAATTCTTCAACTTTGACCAAACAAGTATCATCATCCACAACATTAAATAAAAAATATGAAAATCCATTAACGATGAATCTGATCACAACAATTTGATATTATGAATTTATATTTTTCTACAAATTTTATCAAATTTAAAAGGTTTGACATTAAAAAAAGCAATACACATTGTATCTTAAAACAAAATGATTAGATTTTTTTAATCTAACAGCGCAACAAAGCGCGCCCAGCCTTCTAGTCTAGATACCAAAGCACTCGGAATCATCTAGCTTGTCATAAAAGTACTACATGAGTAGTTGTACTATCTTACTATTGTTTATACAACCACGAGAAATTTCATTTATGATTGACATAGATTGATTGTAATATTGCAATGTGTCAAGCATTATCACCTTGTAAACAATGCCAAAGCCACCGCGCCCAATTTCGTTCTCGGGATGAAATCCACCGGTGGCGGCTCTGATGGTTTCGAAATCGTACATGGGACATTTGCCTCTGATGATGCCATCAAACATGGTAGCTGTAAAAATAAAGAAGGAAGCTACAAGACGTGAACAATAGAGCAAGCAACAGTTTGAGATTATCCTGCTGAAACACACCAAGGACTATCACCTTCCTTGTTGCGTCGGACCTTCCTCCAAATCAGGAAGCCAGGCAATAGCAGAAGAACCACAAATCCTATTATCACTGTTGTGATGATCGCGGCAAACTTCTTAGTGTTGGCTGGCTTTGGCGCAGTGTGTGCATCAAGTTAAATGCATGAAAATTGTGGGATCCATGAGTAAGATTAAGATGCACCGGTCGTAATGTGTGAGCTTGATTTGTTTGTCCTGGTAGGTGATTGACAAGGACACAAGTGACTGGAAATATCATTGTGTGCACCTACACTAGGTAGCATAATACTATTTCATTAGGTAAACGTGAAATGTTACGTTTGATTAGCTATATGTTCAAGGTAAATTTTTTTCCTTCAACTATGTCCTATTTAGAGCAAAATAAAAAATGTTATACCCTCATTCAAAGTCCTACTTAGAATATGGTTATTTTGTAACTATGTGAAATTTTATGATTTTCAGTAGTATTGTTGGCTGGAGACTATATCTTCTTTTAGCAACTTATACTATACTTCTCGAATTTTCTGTTTAGCACTTATTTATGAATAAAAATAATAATGATATCTATGGCTCAATTGGACATGATTCCTCTCTTGTATCAACATTCTAGTGTTAAAAGAATTTTCTTAACAAAATCTAATAAGAATTGGTTTTGGTGACTTATTCACCATATAGTATAGGTTAATCTGACACGTATCTACCTAAACAGACATATAAGAATGGATACTTTCAGACATTGATCAATGCAAACAACTGAGAGAGAGGCTGCGTTACATTGATACTATCACCTAGTTCAAACGTTGCATAATTTTTTTTGGTTGTGCATTTCGACCGGGTGAGTCATGGACCTGAAAATTTAAGGTCTTTCCTATGTCTTTTTCCCCTTACGACCACAAAAAATGATGTATTACACTACTGGTCACAACACACGCTAGACAAACCAAGACTGGGGATAAATCCATGAATAGTCACACTGATATTTTGTTTTTGAGGGAATAGTCACACTGATTGTTTTTTTAGGGTATAGTCACACTGAGTTCTCAGTGTGCTGAATACGCTGCATATTTACATGTCGGAATTGATTGGCATGGATTACAAACAAGGTCCAACAAGAGCATTGAACAAGACTAATACTTCAATTTTTAGTGTACTTCAATTAGTGTGACACTACGCCTAGTAGATAGAGAATAATAGAATGGTACTGTGACGATATCCACCCAATTTATCTCAGAAAAAATCCTACTTGGTCAAAATGATTTGGTTCAATTCATATTTACTGTTAAAAATAATCTTAACTTTGTCGATTCCTAGAGTTATACATGTTATTTTCTTGGCCAGCATTATCAATCAACCGGATGACAATCATATACTCCCTCCGTTCCTAAATATAAGTCTTTATAGAGGTTTCACTAGTGGACTACATACGGATGTATATAGATATATTTTAGAGTGTACATTTAATCATTTTGCTTCGTATGTAGACCACTAATGAAATTGCTTAAAAGACTTATATTTAGGAACGGAGGGAGTATATTTTAAACCGCCTTGCGAGCCGTGCTATTGGACCGAGTCAACCGTCTGATTTTCTGGGGCGTTTGGCTATACAAAACCGCGTTCACACACACATAGGCATGCAAGGCGTGGCAGTGCATTTGGCCTTACACTCTGGCGTGAAGATTTTCAGCCGTATACTTGTGATGGCATGGCATAAAAAAATAAGGTATTCTAGCAAGTGTATGGTAGTAGCGTCATGGTAGCAATGTATAACAATGGAAGCCAAATGATAGTCTCTATTATAACGAAAGTGTTGCTGCAAAGACAAGCACGAGAGTGGCTGCTACGAATGAGGCACACTACAAGTCAAGACGATCGATGTTGCTGCTGCTGCAGGCGTTAGTGTGAGGCCGCAAGCAGGTCAACGCTGGATGGCCGATTCTGCGATGGTGACCCGCTTCCTACGACGACCACGACAATGCTACGAGGAGTGTTGGGACGGCATGCTTCGACAGCCACGACGATGGCGCGAGCCATTATGTCCTTCGACGGACTCAATGATGCTGCAACGGCATGCCGGCTGCTTTTATGATGCTGCGACGGCGTGTGTCGACTACCATGGTGATGCTGCGATGGCTACCCGACTGCATGGATGGTGCCGCGACAATGTGCTTTGATGGCCGCACCAATGCTGCGATGGCAGCTTGGATGCTTCGATGATGCTGCGACGACATGCTTCAACAGGCATGGCGATGTTTTTCAAAAGGCCATGGTATGCTTCGATGACATGCATCGACGGCCGTGGCGATGCTACAACGGCCACGACGATGGCATGAGCCATTGTGTGCTTCAACGACAACGGTGATGCTACAACGGCTGGTTGCTGCCTCGATGATGTTGCAAGGGTGTGTGTCGACGGCCATGGTGATGATGCGATGGCCGCCCGACTGCTTCGATGATGTTGTGACAATGTGCTTTTGATGGCCGCATCAATGCTATGATGACAGCTTGGGTGCTTCGAGGACATGCTTCAACGGGCATGACGATGTTTTTCAAACGGTCGCGGTGTGCTTGGATGACATGTGTCGACGGCCGCGGCGATGCTACAACTGCCACAGCGATGGCACGAGCCATTGTGTGCTTCGACGGCAACGTCGATGCTGCAATGGCTGGTCGGATGCCTCGATGATGCTGCAACGACGTGTGTCCACGATCATGGTGATGCCGCGATGGCTGCACGACTGCTTCAATGATATTGTGACAACGTGCTTTGATAGCCGCATCAATGCTACGATGACAGCTTGGTTGCTTCGGTGTTGATGCGACGGCGATGCTTCAGCAGGCACGACGATGTTCTTCAAACGGCCTTGGTGTGCTTCGATGATATGCGTCGACGGCTGTGGCGATGCTATGATGGCAGCTTGGCTGCTTCGATGATGTTGTGATGCATGCTTCGACGACGACAATGGATGCTTCGGCAGCCGCGGCGGCTTGCTTCGTACGATCACGACGATGTGCTTTGACGACCACGATGCTGCTGCGTCGGATGCCGGCTACTTCGCCGATGCTACAAAGCCGTGCTTCTCGGCCATGGCAGTGTTGCGATAATGATATGGCTGCTTGGACGATGCTACAACAACAGTCTAGCTGCTCCGATGACGAAGCGATGACATGGTTCGACGACGACGACAGCAGACGTGACAAGGACACTACTCAAAGCATGCATTTTACATGCAGCCGCGACGCGCAATGATGTTAGGCACACAAAAAAAAAGGTCAGCGCCAGCCCGTGTACTAATTAAGCTAGCCTGCTCAGAATGATGTAAAAAGCCATGCGCTAAAGGGAAGATGAGAGAGTGGGTAGCAGCAGTAGCGGTGTAGGCACGAGCTACTCCCTCCCTTCCTAAATACAAGACCTTTTAGATATTACACTACATACGGATGTACATAGACATATTTTAGAATGTAGATTCACTCATGTTGCTTTGTATGTAGTCTTCTAGTGTAATCTCTAAAAAGGTCTTATATTTTAAAACGGAGGGAGTACATAGCACACGCAAAGGTAAATAAAAATATTTAGCGATCCCACCTGGACACGTGAAAGTAGCAGCAGTAGAAACGCTGTGAACAAAGCAAGGATCACGTGGGCGGGTGGAGGAGGCGGCTTATGCCCAGGATAAAATTAGTCGGATGATTATAAATGTTTCCCATTGCGTGGTCTAATTTCATGTCATATGCAAGTCGTAGAATGTTTAATGTAAGTTTGCCATTGTGAGTTGTATATGTGTGCGTCTATTGTAGATTAATATGAGTGGCGGCGAGCATGCCCGGAAGCTTTGGTCATTGTCACAGGAGCTCCCCGATCAGACGGCTGCGGGCCAGCGCGCTGATGCCTACATCGCTCCCAATGGAATGAAGGGAGTAAACATTTTTTGAGCTGTCCGGAAACCGGAAACAACCCCCCATTGTTTGCCGCGTGTTCCGTTCAGAAGGGATTTAACAGGGATTGTTGGGATTAAATCCCGTCCAATCATCTGCAAACCCTTCCGAAACTAGGAAGGTTTAACCGAGCATGACCATGGAGAGAGAAAGACAGTAATTACCTTCCTTGAACCAGAAGTTCCAACATGAATTGCTTTTGACTAATATGTAGTTAGAGTCAGTGTATTCGGTATTGTTAGGGCAATCATTTGACAGACAATTACTCTATTAATATATACTTCATGTGACATAAAATTGATGTAACAAGATTTATCTTTCAAAATATTGTTGTGTGGTTATGATTTGTATTACAAAAATTGCATAGTACTCCCTCCGTATCAAAATATAAGCCATTTTTCTACACTGCCATAATGTCAAAAAAAGTCTTACATTTTGATATAGAGGGAGTAATCTTTTAATTATTTGTCAAAGGATTGCCCTAACAAAAACTAACACGCTAGGTATTTTGAGACAGAGGAATCATTAGCTTTGGCGATTTATTACCACTAGTCGTCAACCCGTGTGTTCACGCGGGCTAGAAAATGTTCTATCTTAAAATTGTTGTTGTCAGTTAGTATTATTTTAATAGTGAATTTTTAATACATTAGTTGATGATATGTACAAATAAACACTGTATAATTTATATTCCGACATAATTACTACATATGTCATATTTTTATATTTAAATGTCATTTATATTGATTAGCAAAGCCTGGATTAATACAATGTATGGAACCCCATTTATGTGAAATGATGTCCAGTTTGTATATAGTATAGAAGATTCCCTTGCAACGAAATGTGCAAGTGCAATTGGTTTTCGACAAATAATATCCCCCGAAAATAGTCGGTACTGCTTAGCATATTTGTGGAAAACTATTCAATTTTTAAAATACAAAAATGATCTGCATCGGCTTGATGAAAACAACTACTCTGAGTACTTCATCACCCTCTCACCCCCAGGGTTGTCTTCTTTTAAATTAATCCCTCGTGTTTCTATTATTATTTGATCATACTCGATGTTTCATGTATGTAATAGATTGAATAAGCGCTCTAACCTCAATCTGGTTATATACTTCCAAATTTGATAAGATTATGGACAGATTAGCATTCATACTCTTACTCTTAGCCAATTCCTTTGTTCACATAATTACATTAATAATATAGAATTTTTGTGTAGTGTTCAGTACAAATAATGTGTGTATCAACATATACTAATCAGTTGTTTCCTCTTTGGAAATCCAAAGAACACATGTGCTATTTATAGTGTGAACATTATATCCTCTTGGTCCACTCGGAAGTGCTTTTTGTCTAACTGTAGAAAACAATGTTATAATTACTTGAGAATTTATCTCTCGGGTATCAAATTAATTAGTTGAATACTTCATTATACTTGAAAAAAAGTTCTACCCAAATTATAGTGGATGAGGTTGTGAAATAACCCTATTTAAAATAACTAAGCAAATTTTAGTATGATTTTTTCCATGCGTCAAAATTATGTGTGTAGTTTCCTGGTAATTTTATAATTATGTAATCTCACATATTAAGTTAGTACATTGGATCATGTTACAGTTACACGATTTCACATCTTAAGCTAATACATTGGGTCATGTTCCAATTAGGTGATTTTGTAAGGTAAGAATTTTTTTCGAGCTGGCAATGAGTCTTCTTTTTGTAACGTGACTCTTGAGAAATATTTATTTGTACATGTCCATTTTTTCATTTTCCAAGTGAACGTGGATGTGATTTTTTTTGGGGTGATTTGGGACATGGATACTCTTTTTAAGGTAAAGTGGACACTTTTTGTAATCATTAAATTGCAACTTGGACTCTTCTTCTAATGCGGGGCTTGAGGACTTCCCTTTCGTACGTGTCTATTTTTTCATTATGAAGGCAGAAAGAAATGTGTTGCTTCCAACTTTAACGCCAGCTTTTTCTAACTTGGAATTTGAGTGTGTGTCTTGGGACTCTTTTTCTGTGATGTATGATGCTTCAGGAGAATTTATTTGTACGTGCCTTTTTTATTTTTATGGGAGCATGTACGTGAATTTTTATAATGTGGTGCATTAGGATGTGGAGTCAACGTGGGGCTTATGGACTTCAATTTATTTGTACATGCCTTTTTTATTTTTTATGGAAGCATGCACGCGAATTTTTCTAATGTGGTGCATTAGGACGTGGAGTCTTCTCAACGTGGGACTTGGGGACTTCTCACTTGTACGTGCCTTTCTTTCCTTCTACACGTACATGCTTTCGTTCACGGGAGAACATTTTATTAACCAAGTCTAAAGGGTAATCAAACAGATCTATTTTTTTTTATCCTGCGGCAAGCATGATAAGCCATTCCAAACCTATCAACAAAAGATAGATCTATTTTTTTTCCTTTCCATCGATGGAGTTTTTATGGAAGTAGGCTATCTTATTTTAAGAAAACGGTCGATGCTATTTTTTTGTTTGTTTCACCAACGTTGAATTTGTCAAATGCCTTTTTTATGTGACCCTTGTTACGTAAAATTTCATTTTATCTCTAGCGTTAATTATTTAATCCAACGATATAATTAATTTTGATGATGTTGATTAATAAGAAGACTTTAAAGGTGCCTCCAATTAGTAAATAAGAGATATGTAGGTCAATCTGACACTGTCCACCTAGACAGACAGAAAAGCATGGATACTATGAGACATTGGTCCGTGTGAGAACGAAAGTAACAGAGAGGATGCGTTGCATATTTATTTACCTTGTTCAGAGACTTTGCATAAGTTTCTTTGCATGTGCATGTCGGGTGATCGACTAGGCATCTTTAAATAGCGCCCATGTGAGACCGAAAGTAACATACTCCCTTCGTTCCTAAATATAAGCTTTTTTTAGAGATTGTACTATAAACTACATACGGATGTACATAGACATATTTTAAAATATAAATTCACTCATTTTGCTTCGTATGTAGTCTTCTAATGAAATCTTTAAAAGGTCTTATATTTTGGAACGGAGGGAGTAGTTTTAATAGCGCGGTAAGCATCTTAGCGGCAGACCTCTTCTAAACGCTATAGCGGAGCTATAAAGCACTATTTTGAATGTTTGTTCATGTGTTTGGATCAAAATCTCTTAGCGCAAGATCTTTTTTAAACTCTATAGTACGCTATTTAAAACCATGCGAGTCGTGGACCTAGAATTTGCAGGTATTTCTTATGTCTTTTTCCCCTTATGACTACGAAAAGGATGCACATGACTAACGAGGCAACCCGCGAGCACTTGTGCAATCACACACTAGACACCGATAAAGACAGGAGATAAATCTGTTAATAGTCACACTAAATTCTTACTGAATAAGCAGCACTTATATATTTCCATGTTGGAATTGATTGGCAGGGAGAAGAAGCCAAGTCAAAGAAACAGCGTCGTAGCAGACTAGTAATTTAGAACATTGACAGCACTGCAGGTTACGTCTTGACGGAGAAGCCAAGATGGGTACTGTGACACCGACCCTATCTATTTGGGACAAATCTTACTTGGTCAAATTGATTTGGTTCAGTTCCTATATATTGTTCAAAATTCCAAACTTTTGTGGAGTCCTGTATTTATTTTCTTTGCATGGCTTAAATTCCTGAGATACGCGAGTCATAGAATGTTTTAAGTACGTTCGGCGGTGTGAGTGTGTACATGTGTGCATCTATTGTAATAGGTGTTTCCCAAAAGAAGAAATATGTTTCTTTTGCAGGGAAAAGAAATATGTCTATTTCCATTTCTTAGATAAGTTTGAACGGAGTCTGGCTAACACAGGTCTGCTAGCTAGTTATCCTACATATAACTAAGTACTTTCTCGGTCCTAAAACAAGTGTCACAGATTTAGTATTAATTTAGATGAAGGGGTAGTTGATTCTCATCAACATATTTATCTAAGCATGCACATATGCCCCAAACATGCATGGTAAAAGGTCCACGTCAACATGCACACGCTATCTTAGGTTCGTCTTGGTCTTATATATTCATATATATTATTCTTGCTTTTTATGAAGATTGTGACCTTTGGATTTTAGAAAAGAACAAATGGAAAAGGCGAATATAATATGAAACGTTATCTAAAGTTCTTCTCGAGTGCATGCGTTCGTGATATTTTTTATGTTATTGTTTGGTGGAGAAAATCAACATTTATTTGACACTCCAATAACCAGGCACTGGGGCATTGCAAATCAACTCTTGGTGGAGGGCTTCATGTCTTTAAGTTGTATTTGTGCCTTAGGTTCTGAATCTTTGCTTGTTGGTGGTAGGAAGCTTGTTAGCTGCTTGCGTAGCACTATGCATCTTTTTAGTTGTTTCTTTGTTTCGATTGTGTAAGTTGGCCGTTGAGCTTTGTGAATTTTAGTAGGGTTGTATGTCCGTCTTCAACATTCATCCATAAGACTTATTTATTAGATTCATTGTATGTACAGAGGTAAGTCCAGCTTCCTCCTCTTTTCTTTATTTTTTTTTATAGAATTCTCTTTTTAGAAGTCGAATTCTAGACCTGTCAAAAGTCCTATCCTTTCTCGTAGCAAAGCTACGTCCTAACCGATTGTATCATGCTCTTTCGGGTCGAGGCACCTCTAATGTAATCTTTGTCCAGAGGAAGGAGGACTTTCACAGAAAAAAGAAAAGTTCTATCCCAAAAAGAGCCAATGTGTATTTAGGTTCAAAAGGATCAATAGCACATGACGAGGTTCAATTGTCTTCTCTTCAGGAGAATAGAGCATAATTGTAGGATTATATGGATATCAGTGCTTTAATTCAGCTCCCGTGGCACTCCTCTATGATTGAGGAGATTCCCGAGGCAGTCTTAGTGCTATCGTCAGGGTGACAAGCCTACTGTACCCCTTGTTCCGGCTTAGCCTTGCTTAAACAGAAGAGGCTTGGTTAGCATCCTTTCTATCGGGTGTCGTTCTTTGCCACCAACAATTCTTTAAGTATGCGGTGAAGTACATAATAGTGCACTTGGTGACAGTAGAACCCCGAAGAAATATCACAGTATAGGCCGATATCTTTGTGCAATGCCATTTACAAGCTATGCTCCAAAGTCTTGGGAAATAGGCTGAGAGAAGTACGGGATGAGATCGTTTCCGAGGACTTATTAAATAGGGATGCTTTTTCTATGAATATAATCAATTCCATAACGTAATCGGCTTTGACGAAGCAAATCATTTCCCCCTCGAAAGTGAAAGAACATCATTTGCCGCAGTTTTTCAGTCTCGTTTCGGAACCCATTGTCACTTGTTTAGAAAGAAAAATTCAAAGGGTTATGATGAGCATAAGCATTAGTCTGCTTGGTAAGAAGAAGCACTAGTGTTTTCTACAAATGCTCTATGATCACGTCAATCCCATTTGATTGTAAATTAAAAAAAAGTCTAGCGAGTATAAACCTTAGTGCAAGTGAGAGCCAAAGTTTTTCTTTTATTCCGGTTTTCAACCGATAAAGGGATGGACGGAATTTCTCAGAAATCTTGGTTATTTATACTACTCGAAATGATTTGAACAAATTTTGAATTAAAAAAATCTCGAGACATGTATATAAGGTTTTTCAATGTGTGGAGGGCCCCCCGTGCAGTTAATGAAATTTGTGGAACTGTCCGTAATTAAGTATAGAAAAATTATTCATCGTAACTCCGGTGATCGGTGATTTCAAAAAACAAAAACTCCGGTGGCCGGTTACTGGAAATTCAATCCGGGAAAAAGATATTGGAGAGAGCATTTAATTTAATTATAATTACCTAGGTCAGACATTGCCAGCCTGACGAAGATATCCTGCCCGCCGTCGATGAACCGCGTGTCCACCAGCTCGCCGCACCACTGGATGCACCCGCTCCCGCCATCGCCACCACGGATGTCCGACGCGGCGTACGCCGTGCACGAGCAGTTGGCCAGGCACCGCCGGCGGCACTCCTCAAGCGAGGCGCCGGCATCCACGCTGCTGCCGTGCGTCTCCGGCAGCTTCACGCCGCGCAGGCCGTAGAAGCCGCCCCCGCACTGCAGCGGCGTGCTGCGGACGCACCCGCCTGACGCGTTCCGCATGCGCCACTCCGCCGGCGACCTCGGCCGGAAGCCCCGGACGCAGCCGCACACCACGGCATCCACCTCGTTGCAGACGCCGAACGCGCCGCACACGCCGTACTTGTCGCACTCGTCCCTCGGCCCCGACCAGAAGATGCTCCACCCGAGCGCCGCGCTGTTCCAAACCATGCGCTGTATCACACCGGACTCATGGAGCACGACGCGGGACGGCGGCGAGCCGACGGAGGCGTGGTACATGTAGGAGACCTCGTCGGCGGTGTCGGTAAACTGAAACTCGAACATGCCCTTGTAGGTCGCCATCTCCGGTATGCCGCTGAACCGCACCCCGTTCCACGGTCCCGTCCGGTACGTCTTGCTCTTGCGTTCCTTCCTCCAGATGTGCAGCTCCGGCGAGCCCCGCGTGTCCATTACGTACCGGAAGTCGCCGGCTGACGGGTCGTGGTCGTGGCGCCATGACGAGAGGGACCACTCGGCCCCAGTCTCGACGTCCTTTCCGATCCGCATCTCCGACACGTACGTGTTGGTCGGGTGATCGAAACTCTGCCACAGCACGGCGCCGGCCGCATCCGCGAGCATGAGGTTGCCGTTGTCGCCGAGCTGCGCGACCGCCGCGGCCGAGGAGTTGGACGACCAGACGGTCTCGTTGTTGCTGGCCGCGGCCGAGGAGTTGGACGACCAGACGGTCTCGTTGTTGCTGGCGGCGTCGAGGAGGACGAGGTCTCCTCGGCCGCTGAGCGCGAGGATGCCGGAGGACGAGGCGTTGAGCGGGCGGTCGCGGTTGGCGACCCAGATGACGGCTTCCGGGGAGACGGTGAACCATATGCCGAGGAACCATTTGGTGTGGTTGGCGACCGAGAAGAGGCCGAGCTGGAAGATGTCTCCCGGTGAGACAAGCCTTAGCTGGTCGCCGCCGATGGCACTCCGCCGCGTCAACGTGCTGTCAGCGGCGGCCGAGGCTGCTGTGACTGTGAGAAGCAGCACGGACAGAATAGCGAGGAAGAGACGGTGGAGGCTCTGGCTCATCATCTCCCTGTTGAATAATGAGATGAGTAGAGTGACCGAGAAGCGTCACTCGTCAGCGCATTTATCAATTCCCAAGCCTCAGCCACACAGAGCATGCATGGAATTATTGCTTCTGACGTATGGAACGAATCAAAATGAAGAATAATGCATGGAGCGAACGTTCTACTATTGGCGTTTACCAAGTCCATCATTCCCAGACGCAGCAATCAACAAGAGACTTGGTCACACAACTCTTGATGAGTGGCACGTGGTTAACTAATTTGACCATTTTACACTTGTATCCACAACCTGCTCAACTTAGGGCCTGATTGGGACTGATTCAATTCATCAAAATTAGCTTCACTTCATCAAATTCACTTTGAAGCAGTTTTTTCTATTGTTAAATGAGAGTTTTTTCTAACATTATATAATCAAAGTCGCTCACATACACAAGCATACACACATCCTTATGCAAACTCTATCCCTACGAGCATTATCGAGAGACTGAAACGGCATAGTATCTTGAGATACCTCATGTTCAATGAAAACGTCTTCTTTCAGTGAACGGACACCGCCGGAAGCCTCAAGTAAATCATGAATAATGCAAGCACCAATTTCAAGCATAGTACTTGAACCCTAATGAGCTGGGATACCATTGTCCTTCTAGCCATACTTCATGTTATTAAAGGAGAGTTAGAGTGTGTTTAGATGTGAGGCAAGGATAGTATTTTTTTTAAATGATAGCCAATTGGTAAGCAAAATAAAACTAGCTCTAGCGCTCAGCTGCCAAGAAAACCCTGCACATGGAAGATATTATATTAAATCAATCAAATGATATCAAATTTACCAGAAAATCAACTAAATCAAAATCTTGACGTCTTTCCTTGCACATACCCAAATTAAGTAAAATGTTATCAAAACCTCAACTGAATCAATTCCTTGACTTCCATACCCATATTCAAATCAAATACAATCTTATCAAAAAAACACCGAAAACTAGACCAGGAAAGCGGTGGGGACCTTCTAGAAGGTAACCAAAACTGGTAGAGGGGTTTATAATGGGCCGGAGGTCCACCTAGAGTACCGACGAGTGGGGGGCGTGCGCCCCGTACAATCTGCACCGCCAAATAGGATTTAGGCTTCTGAGACCTCTTATGCGGTGCTCATGGCGCCAACTGCCCAACTGGCGCAAGAGCATGCCGGGGCGCCACGCCGCCAACCACACGCTTCATCGTCCAGAACATCCGCCGCCGCACTGTTGCACCCCGCGCTAGGGTCAGCGTCTCTGTGCGCCCTAGCTGTCCCGCTCCAGCCGGGGGAGGGCGAGGGCAGGGGGAACGAGGCCCCACCGCCGTTGAGGACAGCCGGGCTTTGCCCGCTGGCCCTTGTCACCAACGGCGAAGGGAGGAGGAGGGAGGAAGGGTGCGGAGAAGCGGCGCCTAGGGTTTCCCTCCGTCGCTCGCGGGAGTGAGAACAAGAAATGATTTGGTGAAGAACTGAGCAAAAGATACTACGTAGTACAGTACTATCTCCGTCCAAGTCTATAGGGCACGCGCATAGTTCTAGGTTGTCAATTTAACTAGCTAAATATATATTATATATAATAAATAATATATCTTTAGATTCATGTGGAAATGTAGTTTTTGAATATGTAATTTTTATCACATATAACATATATTTAGCTAGTTAAATTGGCAACCTAGAACTACGCGTATGTCCTCTACATTTTGACGGAGGTAGTAGTAGTACTCCTCTGCTCGGTTAGGTTCTGGTTATCTTCATTGGCCACACCGGCTTTCAGTGGCTCCTTGAACAAAGCATGCAATTAAAGCCGTATTACCGCTGCTAATAAGCTCTTCGGCTTCCACCCATCCGTTTTATCTCCCCCAAAAACTGACACCCTCTATATACTCTTGTTCATTTTCTCATAGATAAACCTCGCACACCACCTCTGTAATCTACTTTCCGGTAGGAGGTGAGTTTTCTTCTCTTCTTCTTTCTTGAGCACGATATATACATACTAGTGTTCTCGTTCAATGGCTTGCTTTGCTGTCTTTTCAGCTGCCTGACTGATCAGGCATCCGGCAATCGATCACTCAATCACACCATGCCGGACAGCAGTGGCGCGACCGTCCTCGACGACCTGCCGGAGGCGATCATCATCTGGGAGATCCTTGTCCGGCTGCCTCCCAAGGACACGATCCGCTGCGGCGCCGTGCCACCTCTACACGCAAGTTCCTTCTCGCCCACCACGACCACCAGCCGTCGCTCCCGGTCAGCAAACACTCGCCGGACGTCGATGCATTATTTGATGACCCTCGCCTCTCGGACTTAGCTGCAACTGGTAACACCTATCTCTTGGACGAACCTGCATTGTATGATGACCCTCACCTCATCGTCTTTGGCGATGACGGTGCCGGCAAGCTGAAGCTCTGGCCGGTCCACCGTTATGCTACGCCTTGTAGGGAGTTTAAAGGGCTCGACCTCCATGCTGCATTGGGACATCGGACGGTACCACCGGCACTGCACGGACAAGCACGACATAATGGTGTTTGACACCGCGGTTGAGACGTTTCGGTGGATGCGCCGCCCCGCCGAGGCCCCACTGGGACTCTGGACATCGTTGTTGGAGATGGATGGCGCACTTGCTTTGTTCAGCGTCACAGACGGTGTCATCATGGATGTCTTTGTGATGCAGGACTACAAGGATGAGGTCTGGGTTTTACGACACCGGATTAACTTGTCGGTTGCCATGACGACATTGCCTCAATTTGACTTGACGATAGCCGTGGTCAACGAGCGTGAGCTCCTTATCGAGGTTCCCGGGCGTCTACTTCACTATGATATTGATGGTAAGGTCCTAGGAGTCGTCGAACAAGATTTTTTTCGAAAAGGAGGCCTCGCCCCGGCCTCTGCATCGAGTGATGCATACAGCCTAGGAGTCGTCGAACAAGATGGCCGCCGGATACATATCACTACGTATTCGCTCCAAGAGAGCATTGTGCCGCTTGCTTGGTTTGAGGAGCAGATTGCACATGGTGCCAGTGATGAGCCTCCTCCATTCTTCCTCGGGATTTAGTTACTAGCATCGATGCACTGTGATTATCAGTGCCGTACTTCTGCATGTTCATTGTACTTTGGTGTGTGCTGCACTAATGTTCTCGACTTTGAATTATGATGCTATGGAATTATTTTACATTATGCCCTACTGCTCGATGCAGAAGGAGGTTGATCATGGATAGTGGTCGAGAATATGGAAGTAGTGGTGGAGCATGAATTTACCAAAATAGATAGAGTCAAATCTGAACTGAATTCGACCGCCGCGGTGCGTAATGAAGCTTGTTATTTGTGCACCCGTCGCTTTTGCCAAAAAATCCAGATTAACTTGCACTTGGATTCACTGGCTGCAATACTTCCTGGATGAGGACGTAGTGGAGGTGCATCTGCGTGTTTTTGTTTTGAAAATTACATATGCGAGTGTTTGTGTTGGGAAACTTGTGTTGTGTCTTTGGAGTGGAGGAGCGTGCAAATGATTGTATTGTGTTTGTGTTGTTACTGCACGAATCACGCACTGACGTCGGGCGCGCAGCCAGCGATCAAGCGGAGCGGCAAAGGATTGGGGAAAGGACACATTTCAAACAAAACTTATGTGACATTTCAGAATAGTTGCTTAGCCAATGTAAATCAATGTTTGCATAATTTCAAAAAGATGTGCATATTATATAAAAAATGTTTCAACGCCAACAGACGAGTATCTAATTTGTCAAAACTTGGCAGTCGTTTCTGTTTTAATACTACTACGTACTCCCTGGTTCGTTCCTCTAATAAAGCTAGTGATATTTTTATTACTTACGTCCCTCGTTCGTGTATTACTTGTATTACTTACGTCCCTCGTTCGTGTAATAAAGCTAGTGATAAGTTGGCAACCTTTGCTAGAACTTGTGATAGAACTATGACCTGGTTGGGGTCAGTGCCGCCGGAGGTCCTCGAGATTATTAGTGATGATTGTAAGGATACTTTGATTGAGTAATACAAACTTTATTCCAAAAAATCACCTGTCACGGCAATCTGGTGCTGGCGGACGCGGCCGGCGCCGTGGTGTGGCAGAGCCTCGAGCACCGGCAAAATGGATAAATTTAACCTCTTTATTGAATGAATTTTTTTTAAACTAGATTCAGTCTGTGAATTTATTCAGCAAAGAGGTTCAATCTGTAAATTCATTCGAGCACCCGACCAACACGTTTGTGGCGGAGATGTGGTCCGGGAAGGACCTGCAGACCTGCGCAAGATCATGAGGCCTAGAATATAGCTTGGGAAATATTCTCCCGGAAACTAGCCTGAGTCTGAGTTTAAAATTTTCTTTTTTCACAAAATTGTATTTAAGAATACAATTATACCAAGGACAACGTACCCCAGCTGCATAATCACTGGCACTAGACATAATTTGGAAAGACAAATTCTAGTCAGGTGGTTGTATCACAGTTGCAGTCACTAAGGTTTTGTTTAAGTTTTCAAATATATATGTATTGACGAGATTTCTCTTGATCCTTGCATGCGATGATTGAATGCACCTTGTAATTTGGACATGTGATGATAACAACTCCATCCTTTCCGGTTTATTGTGATCGTCTAAAAAGAAATTCATGTAGATATTTGGCAACATAAGGTCAGATGTTCCAGGAAAATAGCTAGACGCTGGAGTAGAAATATCAAGGATTTGCTTAGAAAAAAAAAAGAGAGAGTCGATGGCTAGATATAAAAGCTCAGAGTAATGACCTCCGTGAGGAAGATAAAGCACACATAGGTGTAGTTAGGGCTGGGCGTTCGGTTAATGTGGTTAATACGGTTCGGTTTATTCAGTGTTTTATAATTTCGGTTTTGTTGAAATGGCCACCGAAATAATCATACATAAATTAGCAACCGAACCATATTAACCAAAATATATCGGTTCGGTTTATTCGGTTAACCGGAAAACCGAAATACATGAACCTATCAAAGCTGGGACGTATAACAAATAGTGAACAAAGTCTCACGTAGGAACGTATAAAAAATAGTCTCGCTTATGTAGCAGCAAAAGAAAATAGCATAATTCTTATTTTCTCACACACAAGTGAAGGGAAATCAAATGAAAGGTTGTGAAATATATGTCTGGTGATAGAAACGTGAATAAATGGGACTTCATCACACGAACATGGCTTCAAGCTCTCGGATCTACAGTACTACTTCCATGGCTCCATACGATAAGCTTGCCGGAAACAAACATCTGAGGATTTTGAACAATAAATTTGTCAGCACACCTCAGTTGCAACTACATGAAAAAGATGTATATTTTTGAACCTCATAAGTTGTAACTAGTAGGTAGTAAAGTTAGTAAGGAACCGCACCATATTTAGGAAGTAGAATCCTTGACGATGGTCGAATTAACCTTATTGGCTTGTATTCAGGTTTGGGAGATTAGAGCTTGAAGAAGTCAGCGTAGTCTTGTGCGCGGATGGCTTACCATGTGTGCTGACTGTCAAGCGCCGACTTGCCGGAGCCAGCTCGCCGAGAGTTGATCGCGCACCTAGGGTTGGAAAGAGACGGCGCCGCCTGATGAAAGGATGGAGGGATGGGACTGGGAGATGGCTAGGTACGGGCATGTGAACGCGGTATACCGTATACATCAGGTAAATCAACAGAGGTGTTGGGCCGACAAATGGGCTGTAGAACTGACAACACCTAATCACATACGCAGAACCGTGTACGTCCGACGGCACGCTATGGTTAGACTTCAGATTGACGGCCTACAAATCACCGACGCCTGACTGTACAAATAATATGGTTTATTCGGTGATTACGGTTTCTGGCCGAAGCAAACCGATGTTGCACCGAAACACCGAATAGTAATAGAAATAGCCACCGAACCGAAAAACAATACACCGAATAAACATGCAAATCGGTTAAATCGGTTCGGTTCGGTTTGGTTTTTCGGTTTTCGGTTTCACAGTGCCCACCCCTAGGTGTAGTCGTGTAGAGAGAGAGATATTGTTTATTTTCACAAAGTAGCTAATCAGAGGAGAAGGAAGAAAAATATTCATGTTTTAGAGGGGCCTGAAGGACCTGTTAGTGATGGTATAGGTATCAGGAAAATTGTTAAGTTGCAGACTACGATAAAAAAAACTACTAATAAAATGTTTTGTTAAAACACATCTAAAAGTCAATGCAACGATCAGTTCAAATCAAGCCACGCACTGAAACCGACAAGTGACAATTACATGCTTTTAAAAAAGATTACTCTATAGAAATTACTACTGCGCGCTTCCCCCAAGTCGTAGTGTAGAATGATCAAATCACCTGTCACCGCGCATGCTTCAGTGTTGAGCAAGAATTCTTGATTATATTGCTGTGCTGCAGACGAATTATTTCAATTTTAATACTGGTTTCCAACGGAATTATACTACTCCTACAGAAGTTGTGAAGAACTCCACAGACTCCACACCTACATTCCCCTGCCCCCGGTGAAGCTACGGTCTTCCGCACTACTGTATCATATCATACTCGACCGGCGCAAGATCATGAGTCAGAGCCACCGTCGACTCTTCGTGGCATTTCTCTCAGTGCTGCTCCTCACGGCCGCGGCCGTCGCCGCCGACAGCACCTTGACGCAGCGGAGTGCCATCGGCGGCGACCAGCTGAGGCTTGTCTCACCGGGAGACATCTTCCAGCTCGGTCTTTTCTCGGTCGCCAACAACACCAAGTGGTACCTCGGCATATGGTTCACCGTCTCCCCGTCCGCCGTCGTCTGGGTCGCCAACCGCGACCGCCCGCTCAACGCCTCATCCTCCGGCATCCTCGCGCTCAGCGGCCGAGGAGACCTCGTCCTCCTCGACGCCGCGAGGAATAACGAGACCGTCTGGTCGTCTAACTCCTCTGCCGCGGCGGCGGTCGCGCAGCTCCGCGACAACGGCAACCTGGTGCTCGCGGACGCGGCCGGCGCCGTGGTGTGGCAGAGCTTCGAGCACCCGACCAACACGTTCGTGGCGGAGATGCGGTCCGGGAAGGACCTGAAGACCGGCACGCTTTGGGCCCTCTCGTCGTGGCGCGGCGCCGACGACCCGTCGCCCGGCGACTTCCGGTACGTGATGGACACCAGCAGCGGCTCGCCGGAGCTGCACGTGTGGAGCAAGGGGCGCAAGGCGTACCGGACGGGGCCGTGGAACGGGGTGCGGTTCAGCGGCATCCCGGAGATGACGGCCTTCGAGGACATGTTCGAGTTCCGGTTCACCAACACCCCCGACGAGGTCTCCTACGTGTACCGCGACCGCGCCGGCACGCCGGCGTCCCGCGTGGTGCTGAACGAGACCGGCGTGATGCAGCGCATGGTGTGGAACCAAGCGGCGGGCACGTGGAGCGTCTTCTGGTCCGGGCCGCGCGACCAGTGCGACCGCTACGGCGCGTGCGGCGCGTTCGGCGTCTGCAACGTGGTGGACGCCGTGGTGTGCGGCTGCGTCCCGGGGTTCCGGCCGAGCTCGCCGCCGGAGTGGCGCATGCGGAACGCGTCCGGCGGGTGCGCACGCAGTACGGCGCTGCAGTGCGAGGGCGGCGGCGAGGACGGTTTCTACGCCCTGCGCGGCGTGAAGCTGCCGGAGACGCACGGCAGCAGCGTGGACGCCGGGGTGTCGCTTGACGAGTGCCGCCGGAGGTGCCTGTCCAACTGCTCGTGCACGGCGTACGCCGCGTCGGACATCCGTGGTGGCGGTGGCGGGAGCGGGTGCATCCAGTGGTTCGGCGAGCTGATGGACACGCGATTCGTCGACGGCGGACAGGATCTCTTCGTCAGGCTGGCATTGTCGGACCTAGGTAAGTCTCACCTACTCTCTAGGCACGAATATTCATTTCCTCATCCACTCTGGAAGAACAGTAATGTTTTTAAAACATACACTAAAAAGGAAATTTTCAATCTGGACATTCAAACGCGTGTCCGGGCATCTGAGAAGCCCGTGGGCAAAAAAGACAAAACCAATTCAAACAGCATCTCTAAGTCTAACAGTGAACAATAAACTTTGGCTCATGCCTATTTTTTGTTTTCTGAAAGCTACTACTCTTATGTCAAAACATGATCGATTTGGTATGGACACCACGCACTCCAACATCTTGCAAGTGAAATTTTTTTGGACCTTCTTAAAATTATTTACTACTCCCTCCGTCCGGAAATACTTGTCCTAAAAATGCATATAATGGGTGTATCTATAATTAAAATAAGTCTAGATACATTCATCTCTAGGACAAGTATTTCCGGACGGAGGTAGTACTTTTTTGAATTTACTGTTAACGTGATGGAGCAGATTTTTTTTTTAGCGGTACGCGATGGAGTAGATAAGCTCGGAAACCCATTCATCTGGTCCCTCTAGGCAACATTACTTCGCATGGATCAACACTTGCCGGTTCCAGAGATAATTTTGAATGCCCAATAAGAAATGAATCTCCTTGTGCCCTAGAACCAAACAATTTGACCAAGATATGATTTGTCTCAAGTAAATTGTGCATACATTAGTTTTTGAAAAGACGCGTGAAATTTTTGCCGCATCGATCGAATCCGGAGAGAAGAGGAAGCGCATGCCCGAGATGTAGAAGGGGAGCGCCTCAGTGAGGCCCCGGACAGGAACGATCCAAAGTCAGGTGGAGGAAAATCGAAGATTTAAGAGGTACTTGTTGGGGAGAGGGGGTGGTTCGATCGATAGAGGGGTGCGCGGTAGCGCCGCTGGTTGCAGATGGCTAGGGCTGGCGGTTAGGATGGTGTTGAGGGATGGAGGGGGTCAGGACCATGAATAAATCCCCTCAACCGTCTGATCTAGATCAAACAATGTTGATTGATTTGATTTGAATGAAGAAGAAAATTAGGCGCAGGTGCAATGGTCGCCCCAATTGTGTAAGTGTCACATACTCACGGTACCCATGGTATTTTGTCTGCATGTCTAGTACTTCCTCCGTTTCTAAATATAAGTTTTTTAGAGTATAAATTCATTATAGGACTACATACGGATGTATATAGACATACTTTAGAATATAAATTCATTCATTTTGCTTTATATGTAGTCTTTTAGTGAAATCTTTTAAAAGACTTATATTTAGAATCGGAAGGAGTAGATTGTAGTGACGCACGTTCTAAAATACTTCTATTCGATGAGCTTGTTTGACTTTGCTTCCTCTCCCTGCCAATCAGTTCCAACCATGGAATAGCAAATAGGCAGATGGAGGTTGATATTTCGTCACTCCACACAAAATAATTTGATTCAAAGAGAGAGAAAACATATGAATGATCTCAAAATTTCAGGTCCACGACTCATTGGACATATGCAATTCTTTCTTATTCTAATCACCCAGTTGCATGCATAAAACAAACCTGTCCTCACATTCCAGCTCACCAAGCTAGACTTCAACGACCTTCCAGACAATAACAATTCATGTTCAAACTCCCGGCTGAAGTCTGACTTTTCTGTCCATGCACAGAATGTATTTTCAATCAGTCACTTGTGTGTCCCTTGTCGATCGCCTACCAGGACAAACATGTCAAGCTCACACATTATGATGCACCTACTTACTCCCTCCGTTTTAAATATAAGACCTTTTACAGATTCCACTAGAAGACTCGAAGCAAAATAAATAAATCTATACTTTAAAATATATTTATGTACATCCGTATGTACTTCATAGTGTAATCTCTAAAAGTTCTTATATTTAAAAACGAAAGATTACTAGCTACATAAGTACGTATCTCGCGTTTTGGCTCCCCGGAACACATGCATCCGGGCAAACAGTAAAGCGAAAAAACATATTAAATATTTTTTTAAATCTAATTTGTTTATAGATGTTTGGGTTAGTATGGCAAGTATGCATGATAATTTTCATGCAAAACAGAATGGCGGTGTTTCGTTAGCAAAAAATAAAACAAATTTGATATTTTGGAATAACTTTTGGTATTTCATTTTTTTAATGCACAAGCAAAAATGCTTATCCTTTTTACCTCAAAAACTGAATGTGACTAAGTACACATAAATTTTTTGTCTTGTTTTTGTTTTTCATTTTAAAAAAATGGGCCTAGGAGCGAAATTGACTTTCCCCATACCTACATTATAAATCCTACAATTTTTGGACGATGCTAACGCTGCATCTGTATCTAAATTCAGAGACAACCAAGAACAAGAAGTTTCTCACGGTCATCGCAGCGGTGATAGCAGGGTTTGCATTGCTTCTGTTGTCACTTAGCTTCCTGATCTGGAGAAAGGTCCAGCGCCGCAGGATGGAAGGTCAGACAGGGTCCTTGGTGCATGTGTTTCAGGAAAATAATCTGATACTACCATCTGATTGGTCATGCCATTTTTGCAGTCGCCATGTTTGATGACATCACGAGAGGCGAATGCCCTACGTACCACCTCGAAACCATTAGGGCAGCCACCGACGGTTTTCGCCCCGAGAACGAGATCGGACGCGGTGGCTTTGGCATCGTCTACAAGGTGATACAGTAGTGCTTTGCATATTGCAATCATATTACAATCTGTGTACCATGTCAGTCAGAACTTTCGTCGACTGGTCGTAAAATATAAGCAGCAGAGGGTTTTTTTATTTCAGAACAAAATAATTTCGGTCATGATTGAAATATGCAAAAATTCGTAAATTTTGCATATTTCTTTGGATTTTGAAATTCAAAATTTCACTTAATTTTAATGAATTATAACTTAATTTAAATTTATTTTGAAATCACTTTGGATCTACCTTGAAATCTTGGGGTTAAAAATTATTTCGGGCCCCACAGAAATATGCAAAATTACAGAAATTTTATTGAAATTTCGTTGAAATTTTTAACCTAACTTGTGTGGAAAGTTAGTGTCTGAGAAACTGAGCTGAATTTCTCAGGGTCAAATGCTAGACGGCCAGGAAGTTGCAGTGAAGAGGCTGTCGGCGGAGAACCGAGTGCAAGGACTGAAAGAGTTCAAGAACGAGGTGGACCTCATCGCCAAGCTGCAGCACCGTAACCTCGTACGCTTGCTCGGCTGCTGCATCCACTGCTCCGACAGGATACTCGTCTACGAGTACATGAGCAACAAGAGCCTGGACACCTTCATCTTCGGTACCTACTTAGTGCAGTAAAATTGTTACCATTTCTAACTGAGAAATTGCCACACTCAATTCTGTGAATTGCCAACAGATCCGAGGAGGCGCGCCACTTTGAGCTGGAAGACAAGGATGGACATCATCCTCGGGGTTGCCAGAGGGCTTGTCTACCTTCACCAGGACTCGAGGCACACGATGATCCACCGAGATCTCAAGGCGGCCAACGTTCTACTTAACGAGGAGATGGTCGCCAAGATATCAGATTTCGGAATTGCAAAGTTGTTCAGCAGCAGCGGCGACAACAGCCAGGACTCCACCGTCACAGAAAGAATTGTTGGGACATAGTAAGAACTGGAACTCTTCATAAAACATCAATGGTCAAGTAATATAATTTACCTTGACTTTTTATTCAGATAGCGAGATTTTCAGACTATTTTCTGTACGATGGCAGTGGCTACATGTCACCGGAGTACGCCATGGACGGCATGGTATCATTCATGCAGGACGTATACAGCTTCGGTGTGCTGTTGCTGGAGATCGTCAGTGGAAGGAGGAACCAACGAAGTTTCAACCTTATAGCTCATGTAAGCAATCAATTACCTTTCGTGCAGCCGAAAGCAAAATAATCAAAATGAGATTTGTGTGGTTTATAAAATTCTTTCTAATTTGAAATTTCATGCCTACATGGCCCAAGTCTCAACCCCGTTTGCTTCAACAGAAACACATTTTGAAGGAACCACATTGAATTCCAAGATGACCTTGACAAAACAGAATAAATGTTTGCAGGCATGGAATCTGTTTGAAGAAAACAGGAGCCTCGAGCTCCTTGATCCAGCCGTGCGTGGCGGATGCTCACCGGCGGAGCTAGAGCATGTTACGACGTGCATCCAAATAGGGCTACTGTGCGTTCAGGAGAGCCCGAGCCAACGACCACAAATGGCTGCCGTAATCCCCATGTTGTCGCACCAACAGGCGCCAGGGCGGCCACTTCGTCCAGTGGTCTGCACGCAGGTGAGAACTCCGGCGGGCCTTCTCAACGTCGAGGAAGACACGTCCAGCAATGAATTGACCATCACGAACCTCGAAGGCCGGTAACAACTAGCAAGAATGCATGGGTGGAGGGATGCAAGGCAATTATGGACGACCTTCTGTATGTAATTGGGCAGGACAGGTGCGCGCACGGCATCGCATGCATCTACAAAAGTGTGATCGCTGGATTAACACACCTCTGTAGGAAAAAAAACACCTATGTAATTCATGGAGACTGAGAACAAATTCAAGATCTGACAACAATTCAAATGAACTCATTTTGCCTCAGGGTGTGTTATATTATGATAACATATTATGTTATCATAAACCACTCTTTACTCATTAACTATTTGCTACATAAGCAAACTTGCCTTGAGAGCCTAATGTTGAGTGAATTTCAGTTTTTACCCCTTACTTTAACATTTTTTTACAATAATTATCCCATTTAACAAATTTTCATCCAGATAACCACATTTAGCGAAAGTTTTGCCAGTTTTTACCCCAGTAATTCTTTTCTGGGCGATCTGCCAGCTAACTCCCTGCCATCAGATTCCTCTTGGCATTTTTTCAATGCCCGAACCGGTAACAACTAGCAAGAATGCATGGATGGACGGATGCGACGCAATTACCGACGGCTTTCGGGCTAATTTTTTTAAAATATTACATTTTCTTAATTAAATTTGACAAATAATATGCTGTTTAAATTATTAACAAGAATAATATAGCCTCGGCCGCGTTGTAGCCGATAGGAACCTGTCGGCCACGCCGTAGCCGATAAGCACCTGTCGGCCGCGGCGTAGCCGACTCGACCTCTCGGCCGCAGGGAAGCCGACGGATGCATGGCCCTCCATATTTCCCGCCATGGTTGCATCTGTTAGCACTCTCTGGTAGCTCTCGGCTAGGGAACGGACACTTTCTGACCACTATTTGCTAGCTTACTGATTATGTGTGTTTTGTTTGTAGCTAAGCAGGGTCGTATGATCGCCCCATCATGCATCCGTCGGCCTCGCTGCGGCCGATAAGGTCCTGTCAGGCATGCAACCGTCGATAGAGGCTAATCGGCTACGCCCTATCGGCTACGGCGCGGCCGACAGGTTCATATCGGCTACGGCGCAGCCGAGGCTATAATATTCCTGTTAATAATTCAAACTGCATATTATTTGTCGAATTTAATTAAGAAAATTTAATATTAAAAAAATAGCCGACTTTCTGTATCTAATTGGGCAGGACAGTGCGCACACGCCATCGCATGCATCTACAAAAGTGTGACCGCTTAATTAACACACCTATGGAGGAAAAATACCTATGTAATTCATGGAGACTGAGAACAAATTCAAGATATGACGAAAATTCAAATGAAGCCCATTTGCATGTGTACAAATGTTAGGCAATGATTTGATGCATTGTGGGTTCTATTATGTAGTTGATTCTTCGAAACATCACACAACTTTTCCGGCCAATCTTGGTTTCCTCATCGTGCTACCCACTTTCTAAGTTCTCCGTTGCAAGACCACTTCGATGGGTTAGAACAGGAAACTACCAAGAAACACTTACCTGCGTGCTAAGGAGAATCGGGACCCCGTTCGTCGAAACACTATGTTATGGACATGACTAAATCAGATGAGCATGTGCAACTGTATCTCTTATTTATCTATTTTGAAGGGCAATCGTCTCGCTTATTTGTTGTATTATACTCCCTCCGTTTCTAAAGACAGTTAGGATTAAAGGATTAGGGGAAGGAAGGGGCCCACCCCGTGAATAACAGGGGGAGAAAGATTTCGTTTGGAAGCTTACGTAACTTTTTGTAGTGTGTTTGCTAGACGTAGCATTATTGGTTTCTAAATATAAGTCTTTTTATAGATTTTACTATGAATTACATACGGATGTATATAGACATATTGTATATTATATATTCATCCATTTTGATCTGTATATAGTTCATAGTGAAATCTTTAAATATACTTATACTTAGGAACGAAGGAAGTATCTAGTTCAACATTCAGAAAATAGGAATTTTAGAAGCGAAAAAAAATTACAGTTTACATGGCACAAAATGAAATCTCAAAGCGTGAAGGATCAGTTCTCCTTCATGTTTAGGAAAAATGTATGTTGAATAAGGCTCTCGTTGAGCCTATAAGGAAGTACCTTCGCCCACCAATCCCCTTTCTCGTGGAAGCGCCTAATATCCATCACCGACAGATTTATCCGGTACACAGCAAGCTTGCCACCCATGTCAAATAAGTGCATAACATGGCGGGGTTCACAGCCGGCTGCCGCCTTGTCGAACGCCAGTATATTATTGCAGCAGACACCGAACGATTTTCTCTAGTGTAGATGTCTGTTTGGTATTAGGTTCGGACTGTCAGCACTGGAATATCGACAGTTCATGTTAAGATGATGGCTTCAGACTACATGATGCATTACTATGTAAGGTTTTTATGAATAATTAATAAAATATATGCATGCATCCATTCAGATGCATAGGCCGGGGTAATTCTGAATTTCTAAAAAAAAATATGTTGCCCAGACAATGTGCACCGGCATTTGCGCTATTTTATTTACTAAGTGAAAAATAACTTAAAATAGTAACATACCATAATAGATAGTAACATATGTGCGATATGATGCAAGACTTTATTTATTTAGCTTTAAACTCATTTTGCCTCAGAGTGTGTTATATTATGATAACATATTATGTTATCATAAAGCACTCTTTACTCATTAACTATTTGCTACATAAGCAAATTTGCCTTGAGAGCGTAATGTTACTGAACAGTATGTTGGCCTTTGTAGGGCTTTTCCTCGCCAATCCAGAAACAAAATAGGATGGAACTATATATGGATTGAAATACCAACAAGACTTAAAAATCTTCTTTTAGACAATATATAGAAGAGATACCTCTCCTGAACTAACACTTACAAACCAACACAGTAAAGACAAACGACACACAAACCTGCCCTCTTACACCAAGATAAATCGAAAAGCACACCCAACAGCACCATCCTTACCGCACCATGCAGCAGAGCAAATGGGTGTGTCACCCTAGCTAATATAATTCCTCACACGTAGCACTCGTAGAGCTTGATGTCCATCTGCAGACGGAAGTAGACGGTTCCCTCGGAGGCATCGAGCCGGAGCGTGGCGACGCCGCGCGCCATGAAGAAGTCGCCGGTGCCGCCGACGACGGAGAGGTCCCGCGTCCTGTCGTCCATGAGGTCGGCGCCGACGAGGTTGATGGTGCCCTTGTGCGCCGTGGAGTTGAAGACGATGGAGAAGCCGAACCACGAGGTGTAGGACTCCTGCTTGTCGTAGAAGTAGAACCCCTGGGCGCGCGCCGCGGGCTCCTCCCCCGCCACGGGTAGCGCCTTCCCCACCGTCATCGGGTCGTTGAACACCACCAGCGTGCCGAAGTAGGTGCCGTTCTTCCAGTGGGTGGTGCTCAGCGCCGTGGGCTTGGTGGCCGCCGCGGACGTCGCGTTCCGCGTGTTGTTGACGCCGTTGTAGAGGATGTCGTGGTAGTAGAGCGTCATCTCGATGCACGGCTCGTCGGAGCTGCTGGAGACGACCCTCCTCAGGCCGTGGGCGGCCGCCGAGCCCAGCAGAAACGCCGCGACCACGACGGCCAGTGACAGCTTGGATGATGATGCGAGGCCTTGCATTGTTGACAACGCAACTGATTACTGAGCGTAAGCTGCGAAAGATCGATCGACTAGTTGTGTGATGTCGTAGCTAGAGCACTGCTAAGTGAGGATGTAGCTAGCTCTTGTTGTTGTTGTGTGTTAAGAGCTTGACTTGTGCATGCTATTTATAGAGGTTCATGCATATGCATGCAGATAGAAAGTATGAGTTTAATTAGCAACTTTAGCTTACATCATATATAATCTCTCTTGTACTCCAAGTCACCAACAAGTGACTAATCTTGTTTAGAGTTGATGATTCGGTTGCGGTGGGTAACTCCTACACAAAGTACGTAGCATACCTGAAAAGCAATTATTCATTTTGTGCTATTGGGCAGTCATGAATATGTAAGCATACACCAGCAGCTCATGTTAGGTGGGCTTCCAAAAGCCACACACATGCACTGATGTTTCTTAATTTGGAGAAGAACATTCTTGGGATTAATTAGTTTGTTCACTCAAATGGACGCAACGATGGTATCGTTGGTACGTCAGAGTAATGTACTAGTAGATGGATACTTTTCGTTCCCCTCCAACCAGTTAAGGCTATGCATGGCATCGCTTTTGCCTTTTTTCGCTAGCACGTCCACATGCCAACCATGGCGGGAGCTCCAGCATTTTACAAGGGGGCAAAGAACAATTCAGACGACAGAGCATATGTAAACTATTTCACTCAAAATGACAAAAACGATAAATACATCAAAACAAAATGTGTTTGGACGATGGTATCCCAATTCATCAGGTTCAAATCCTGTTGCTTGCATTATTCCTAAATTTATTTTGAGATTTCCGGTGATAGGCTCTCAGTGGGAGTAGACGTTACCGTCGACGACGAGTCGTCTACGATGACTTCATAAATTTCAAGATGATATGCCGACTGGAATAGGATACACTAGTAGAAAATAAGGCTTTCGGCTGGAGCCCCAAATCCCATTTGCCTCGGCTCCAAGTAAAACCGAGACCAATGCCAAGCATTGGTCCCGGTTCGAGCTGTCAGGGCCTCGCATGGCAATAGTCCTGGTTCGGTTCGATGCATTAGTCCCGGTTCGTGCCAAAAACCGGGACTAAAGACCCAGCGACTCACACGTGGCGTGTCGCAGAGCATTAGTCCCGGTTGGGCGCTGGAACCGGGACTAATGATTGTTGGAAATATGCCCTAGAGGCAATAATAAATTAGTTATTATTTATTTTTTTTATTCATGGTAATCGTTTATTATCCATGCTATAATTGTATTGATTGGAAACACAAATACATATGTGGATACATAGACAAAACACCGTTCCTAGTAAGCCGCTAGTTGACTAGCTCGTTGATCAAAGATGGTTAAGGTTTCCTAACCATGGACAAGTGTTGTCACTTGATAACGGGATCACATTATTAGGAGAATGATGTGATGGACAAGACCCAAACTATAAACGTAGTATATGATCGTGTCAGTTTATTACTACTGTTTTCTGCATGTCAATGTTTCTGTTCCTATGACCATGAGATCATGCAACTCCCGGACCCCGGAGAAATACTTTGTGGGTTATCAAACATCGCAACGTAACTGGGTGACTATAAAGATGCTTTACAGGTATCTCCAAAGGTGTCTGTTGGGTTGACATGGATCAAGACTGGGATTTGTCACTCCGTGTGACGGAGAGGTATCTCGGGGCCCACTCGGTAATACAACATCACAACAAGCCTTGCAAGCAATGTGACTAAGGAGTTAGTTACGGGATCTTGTATTACGGAACGAGTAAAGAGACTTGCCGGAAAAGAGATATTTTATTGTCTACTCCAAACAAAATGGGCACAGGGGAGGGGAACCTTAACCATCTTTGATCAACGTGTTAGTCTAGTAGAGGCTTACTAGAGACTTTGTGTTGTCTGTGTACCTGCACATGTATCTGAGTTTTCAACCAATACAATTATAGCATGGAAAATAAACGATTATCATAAACAAAAAAATATGATAATAACCAAATTATTATTGCCTATGGGCATATTTCCAACAAAATCTTCGTCGGTGGATTCTTAAATACATAAGGCCCAATTCTCAAATATTAATAATCTAAGTTTGGTTACCACAAGTTTCAAGCCACTCTTAAATACAGAAAAAGTTTTGATCATCAAATACACAACTTAAATACATAACAAGTTCTCATAATCAAATACATAACTTAATATCCTCACATAACTAATAATGCATAAAACTGAAGAATCTTCTTATCTTCAGGTGCATGAGCTTCAGCAACACATCGATACTCCCACCTTTAGCATATAAAGAATGGAAAAATAAAGATGCAATAAATATAAAGAATGATATTTGGATAGAAAAATTCATAAAATATACTAAAATGCAAGCATTATGTAGCCCACAAAAAACTGATCAAACTTCATATAATGCATAATGTATAGATTAAATTATGTGTTAATTTGATAGTGTGCATATGACTCTGTCAACATGGCAGAAGCGGTATAACAGGTACTTTTACCTGTTTTCTTTATATGGCATATAAAGAATGGTAAATTTCAGATTGAATACATAAAAAGATAATGACATTTGTTGTTTGAAAACTCACAGTATGCTAATTTCAAAATCACAAGGCAATTTGTCACAAGCACACACACATACCAATCTGAATACCAAGTTCACATGCAATACCAAGTTAACATGGAACACATGGATCAACCACCCTCATATTATCAAACACCACTCTATTTCTACGTTCCATAAAATCCACAAAATAGCAGAGATGCCTACTGTCATAAGACTCATATCACTTTTATCAAATTTACCAATACACATAGCAAATATATTTTTTATGTTGTCACGGATGTAAATGACATGTACATGCAGTACACAAAGATTAACAAAACACGTACAAGACATGTAACCAAAAGAGCCATGGATAAATTACTTGCACTAAAGCAAAAGGTTAAACAACACTGCAACATGACTAAGCTAACACCTCGAGTGGAAGCATGAGCAGATGGAAAATCAGGTCGAGTGCGAAACTAACCCTAACCCTCACCGCCGCCATTGAGACAGATGAGTGGCGAGGGAACTGTGGAGAACGGCGGCGAAGTGCCATCGCGCCAACCGATTGCCTCCTATTGCAGCTGGAGGACAAAGACTCCGATGGATCTGGCTGGCACAACACCGTCACGAACAACACCTCTTATTTGATCGAGGCGTCATCCTATAGACAATGACAAAGCTTTGTGTTGATACCAGGGGCACCTACTACTACATGACTAGGTTGCAAATATAGTTGTCGACGATGACATGTCGTCACATGAGGCATGGATATTAAACTTACCAAAAGACTTCATAGGACCCAAAGATTAGCGAGGATCGATCCCCAAATGTCTAGACATAACTTGGCGCCCCGGAGATGGACAACTCGAACATAGGATATGTGGCCTTCAATGCCGTCGGTTGTTTGGTACGACCTAATTAAGATGACCTTCGATTATGCTGGTGTCGATAATGGTCGAGGAGGAACGCGGGGTTAAAGGCGAGTAGGCACGAGGACACCGATACCGCGGTAGTAGAGCACAAACTTGGATGAGAGACGGGCCAATAGGTTTGTTGTTATCTAGATCTTTGTTCCTCTCAAAAAGAAAAAGGAAATAGACGGTTCCCTCGAAGGCGTTGAGGAGTCGACGCACCAAGTGCGAGGGACGGTGTTGCTGCATGCATGGTCGTGAACCATGAAACCGTCCACCAGATGCTGCAATCATCTATGGTCGAAGCACAACCAACAGTGGCCATGTTGGGACTGTCGGCGGCGAAGCTGCAACCATTAACGGCCGAGCTGCGACTATGGACAACGGAACTTCAAACCAATTGACATGGATGTCCGCGAGATGCGGCCATAAAAAACAAAGCTACAATCGTGAAAGACGGTGATGCAAGGAGTGACAACCATGTTTCAAGGCCACAGGACGACGAGACTGCGAGCCGGTGAAGTGAGAGGGAAGGGGCGCCTTGTGTGTTTTTCGCTCTCTCTTTCGTATGCATGTTTGGACGGACACGACTCAATGTAATGGCTGCACGTGGATATCGGACGGCACCGCATGTGACCGATGGGAGTCGACAAACGGCTAAGCGTCGCCCTAGATGAAATGAAATGGGCGAGAGAGACCAAAAAAAAGAAAAACGCTCTCCCGACCTCTTCTCGGGGCGGCGGCGATACCTTCCCTAGTCGACGGACCACGCCGACGGCCGCCTCCGGGAAGCCACCACGCCGCGGCCTCCGCATCGCGGGTTCATCCCTCCCTCGATTTTCTCTCAGATCGAGCAAATCAGAGAAACCTGTGGGCCGGGAGGGAGGGATGGCTGTGATTCAGAGAGTGCTTGCTGCTGCTGCTGCTATGTGTGCTCGCTGGTTATAGCATTGGTGTATCATCTAAATTGTTGAAAAAGATAATACCCAAAATGTGCGTCTCAAGGAAACACGATCGGACTTTGGTGGAATTTTTGCATTTAAGTGTTTTACTCTTTGTGAGGTGGCTTGTTGCCTATTGTTCTACTAATATAATACTACCTACTAACGTTTGCATCTTTGTAGTTGATCATCAGATGGAGCAGCGGCAATCAATCACCATGTCGAAGCTAGACAGTAGCTGTGTGACCGTCCTCGATGACTTGCCAGAGTCGATCATTGCCGGGGAGATACTCATCAGGTTGCCAGCAGAGGACATCCTTCGCTGCCGTGCTGTGTGCAAGTTGTGGTGCCATGCCACCTCCGCCCGCGACTTCCTTCTCGCTCACCACCGTCGCCAGCCCTCGCTCCTTCTCATCGATTGCCTCAACCGTGACAACAGATTCTATGACGGCCATCTCTGCGTCTTCTGCGGTGACCATGCCGGGGCTACCAGCTGCAAGCTCCGACCCATCCTCTGGTATGCTGACCACAAGCAGGATGTAGACAGCCTCACTATCCATGCTTCCTGTGATGGCCTCCTCGTCATCTCTTACAAAGATCGTGGCAGACGCTTCGATATCTGCAATCCAACGACCCGCCAACTTGCTCCCCTGTTGCTGCTTCCTGGACCAAAATGTTGGCAAAGGCCCGATCAAGCGTTGTACGTCGGCTCCTTGACGAGTACTTTCCGTCGACCGAACTCGTACGTACAATACCACGATCGATCGATTCTTCCTGAGACAAGGTGCACGTACAAAGCTAGCTAGCAGGCAGGCATGCAGCTGGATGGATTCTCACGTAGCAGATGTGAACTAGCTTGCACAACCTCAAGGCTGATCGAACCAGCACCAGTTCAAGCAACGGAACACGCACACGAAACATTGAAGACGCCGAGATGATTGCCAGAGGCTCGTATCGAGCCTTTGATTGTATTGCTTTGATCTGATCCAATATTACAGGGGTACTTGTACGTATATATAGTAGCTAACCAAGACAACTACTAATCCTATACCTACATGGTGATGGTTCCAAGTCCAAGCCGGACTAGGACTCGTGGTTAATTCCAACACAAAATGTCGTGCTTCAGTTACAAGCATTCGCATAGCAGGATTCTACCAGCATTGCCTCTGCAGAGAATACCGTGTGCTCTACTCAATTTGCACAAGGAATGAGAACGGTTTCGCTTTCACGACTTATTTCTACGTCCTCTCGGTGGGATCTGATGAGCCTAGTTCCATAGGACAACCACCTATGGAACAAGACCTACTGGATGGACACCCACCTATGGAACAAGACCTACTAGATGGACTGACCTGTTCGTCTAATGTATCTATTCTCCACCGTGGCAGCCTGCATTGGGATCTAAAAGAACGGTACCACTCTGACACCAGCAAAATTCTACTGTTCAACACTGCTGATGAGACGTTTAGGTGGATGAGCCGTCCCACCGGAATGAGCTTTTGGACATTGTTGTTGGAGATTGACAGTGTGGTTGCTATGTGCACCAGTTCCGATGGCATTGTTGTAGATATCCACATGATGCAGGACTATGAGGCTGAGGTCTGGGCCTTCAAGTATCGGATTGACCTATCTGGGCTGAAGGCGTCCCTACCACCTGATCTAAGGGTGAGATGTTTACGCAAGATTGCTGTGCTCGGCAAGCACGAGTTGCTCATCGAGCTTGATGCTGGGCATATTGTGCGCTGTGACATTGATGGTAAGTTTCTGGGACACGTGAAATGCAGTGAGTGTGAGGAAAGCCGTGTGCACATTACACCATATAGCTTCCAGGAGAATATCATTCCACTTCCGTTCTTGGAGATGCAAGAAGATTATGGGATGCCAGAAGCAGAAGATGATGATGAGACCCACTATTTCATCTGGCCATATCCATAGACCGCATTTATATAATATCCTCAAATCCTGATCCAGGTTTACTGTGCCCTTGCAGTACTTATGCTATGCTATCTAACAGGTTCCGTTTAACTGGGCATTTTGACTGGTAACCGTAGCATCTTTGCTATGAGCTATCTGAATTACTGTTTTTACCTGATCTTTGCTATGGGCTATGCTATCTCACCGTCAGGTAGCTTTGTTGATGTGCGTGGTTTGGTTTTTGAGATCAAGTAATGTTCTGAAATTGAGTTGTTAAGTTTGTTTGTTGTAGCATCCTGAATATTAGATGCTAGATTGTTATTATAAATCCACAATTGAAAACTGCCATGATCTTCCCATGTTACAGGGGTGGCAACATAAATTCTTGATTCTATGGATTATTTGAATTACTGTTTTATCTGAACATTCTTTCTCTTTAGTTTCCGTATATACATCCTGCTGAAATGGTGAACTGCCACACATAAGGACCAAGCTCTTGTGGCAGCAGAGCTTCAGCTCAAAAGTTGGAATAAGTTGGAAGAACTGTGTGATTTTTAAACAGAGCAGATCACCATGATATACTTTTGTTTCTCCAAGCAGTCTTCTTTCTAACTTTCCTCGTGTACCTTTGATCGTTTTGTTTCATGATCTTGAGTGAGAATTCTGATAGTTGTGTGGACTATTGTTGCTGATAAAGGCACCATGAGCTGGACCAGTGAATGTTTTCGCCCATGCATCGACCACATCAAAATAAAGTGGACACATGCACACAAAAACTCGTGGCCGTGCCTCATATCTTTTGCTTATTTCTTTTTGATGCTCATGGTATCTGCAACTCCATAATCATGAATAAGGTATCTGCACCTCCATAATCATGTATGACCACTAGCGCGTTGCCGACGACTCTCTGTCTGCACCATGTTTCTGCTTGTCGGTTCATCGAACAACGATCACCTGCCATGCAAAATACATTGCAGATCCATAAACACTACAATACACATACATATTGCTTGAGGTCCATTAGAAATGATGACTCATTGAATCCAAAAAAAAAAGAATGTAAGAGGGAACTGAGACAGAACATATTATCAGTATCACATCACAGGTGCTCTGAATATTAACATAACAATACCATAATAAATCATTGCAGACAAAAAATACAATGGCAGCATTATTTATGCTCTCCTCCAGGTTCAGTTTTCGATATACATTTTTCTGTAAATGGATCAAGTAGTTCGCCAGTGTAGGGTCGTTAAGCTCTCACTATGAAGCATTTTAAACAGAGGTAAGAAGATATAATCTGAGTAAAAAGAAAACAGACCAACAGCATGGGATGAGAAACGCCATCATGCACAGAAATTGAACCTGGAGGCATTTTAAGCAGATAAAGGCTCGAGCGACTACTTTTTCTTCATGCTCGTTTAGTCATGAATTTAGGACCTTCAATGTGGAAGCCCATAATCTCGTAAAGTATGCTCTATCTTTAGGGTTTGGCCGCCATACTTGGTTAGGCCAGCCCGGTGATTTTGTCTTTGTATGTCAAAACATTGTGATGCAGTTATAAACTTTGTGAGATTCTCAAAAAAAAAAAAAAAACAGGTCAGACAAATAGTTGTAGGCCATCCATAGGTTGGAGCTGTCGTCGTCGCCGTTGAGATCATCGTCAAATTATTCCAGGTTGTGATCATAAACAGCAGCAGGAGATCACCCGCAAAAATAAAAAATAAAAGCAGCAGGAGATGATTTTCCCCCGAGATCAGGTATAACTTTTGTCTCGTTTGAAGCGCGCCTATAAAGGTCCGGCCCATTACCTCAGCTGGCTCGTTAGCTGCATGACGTTCGCTTCAGGTCGCTCCATGCAATGATTTTGGTTTTTTTTTTTCGTTTTTTTCTTTTATTTTTTTTCGGCTTTCTTTCGTTTCTTCCCCTAGAAAATTCTTCGGTTTTCCGCTTTTCTCTGTTTTCTCACTGATCTTCACTGTTTCTTTCACGGGTTTTTTATTTTCTTTTTATTCTTCTTTTTTCTTTGTATTTTTCTGGTTTTATTTGTTTTGTTCTTGGGTTTCACTGTTTTCTTTTTTTCATTGGTTTCCTTCGGTTTTTATTGTCTTTTTGCGTAAAAAAAAAATTTCAGTTTTCTTTGGTCTTCCAAATATGATATTGACATTTTTTATACATGTTTAGCATTTTCTGACTACATTATTATTATTATTTTCAACTATATGTGTCTGATGACAACTTTTTCTCATACATATTCTACTGTTGTTATATAAATCATGAAAATTTCTTTGTACACGTTTAACATATTTCAAATAAATGATTAACATTTTTAGAAAAATATGTTTGATGACTACTTTGTTCATATATTGTTCATAGACATTATACATTGGGAACATCTTTCTATACAAGTTCAACATTTTTAATATATATGGTTATCATTTTTGTTGCTTTTGTTGCTTTATTTAAAGAGATGATTGAGAACCTTTTGGTCCTTGGCTACAGTAGCGGATGCAGAAATTTTTTATTGGTGTGGCAGAGGTTACTAGTATACATAGCTTGGCTCAAATCTTCAATTAAGTACTGCATAAACCTAGTATACATGGCATATGTTAGGTGTGGCAGTAGCCAAACCTTGCCAGATTGCTGGCTTCGCCACTGCTTGGCTATATGAGTGGTTCGGGGTACCATTGCACTGAGTGGTAGTGCTGGTAGAGTGGTAGATATAATATGCTAATACTTTTTGAAATGACTTATTTTCCTTGGTTCTTACTCACTTTCATGTACTTGCACATGTTACCATCAATGTGCAATACAATTACCACACCAACTAACATCACATGGATTACTCGATAGTGATTTTCTTGTGGAAACATCTATATATAAATACCTTATTCCTTACTGTTTTCTCATCCATTTTCTCATGGTTATAATGTAGATGTTGAATTCTGATGGAAACACCAACAAAGTAGATGTGTGAAAAGATCACCATATGAGCTCTTTGGCAATGAAAAAGCTTTCGATATTTGTGCCGGTGTGTTTCCAAATCTGGCTTTTTGTTTATATTGAAATGAGCATGAGAGGTGTTGGGAGTTTTATATCCTGATTAAGGATATTTTCTAGTGCTGAGCTATTGGGTCAAACTATAAGAACGTTGGTTCAATTTACCAGCTCCCATATCTGAAGTTATCATATAGCCTTCATGACAGCAGGTTCAAGATTATCTCTTCTTATGCTAGTTATGCCGCGGGCAATTGAAGCTCCTTCTGCTAGTTGGAGTTTGTCATGTAGGCTTTCATTCAGTTTTCTCTAATTAACCGGACAACTCAAATTTCCTATGCGGCAATGAAGAACCTTCCGCCTTAATTAGCTAGTTACGCAGAGAGAAATTGACAATTCAAGGGATTTTGTTGGTCCAAGATAATTTGGAAATAAAAAAGTTAGACAAGCCAATAAAGTCTACATCATTTTTCACATATTCCTTTCCAGTAACCCCAATGCATAACCACCTTCCACAGCTAATAATTCCTCACTCTTAAAGCGAATAGAAAAGTCTTTCCAGCATTCCTTGAAAACGCAACATTAAGCTCAACAAATGCAAGTTTTACCAATAAACAAATCAGCATCACTATAAAATGTGACATTATTGGTCTAGTGCTCCGAAACAAGAGTCCTCGCCCGCCATGGCATCCACGCATCCTAGCTAGTACTCCCTCCGTTTCTTTTTAGTCTGCATATAAAGTTTGGTCAAAGCCAAGCTTTGTAAAGCTTGACTAACTTTATATTAAAAAATATCAACATTCACAACATGAAATCAATATTATCAGATGCACCACGAGATGTATTTTCATACTATATAATTTTAATATAATAGATATTCATATATACTATGGACGATCGTGCCCACTGTTTTAGTACATCCATGCATGCATGCATGTCTAATCAAGCAGCAATGGCATGTGGCTAGTGCTGGCGTGTCAATCATGCATCAAGTCCTAAAAAATGTACTAGTGTTTTTGTCCACTCCCCAGCGGTGGAATTGAAAAAAAAACAAAAAATAGCTAGGACAACGAGGCATATATACATGTGACGGTGCTATACAATTAGCGAAGTATCACGTGAAGCCATGTGGCAGGAATCGATCCTTATGAGCTAGGCAGATGCGACCGATTTGGGCATATAATCTGCAGGGATCGATAGGATTATTAGCTAGGCAGCTAGCCGTGTGAGCCAGCAAATATATATGTGCTTGGATCCATGGAAGATGGGTGTAAGTACATGCACTATCCACACCTAAAAGGCTGGCATCAACATCTTATCCAGATGCAAATTCTTCTTCTTCTTCTTGTGGCCAAGAGAACCTGGATATAGCTAGATGGATACCTGAATGAATGAATGAATGAATGAAGAAGGCTGAAGATCCGGCCGACCTTTCGGCGACAGAGAAGGTTGCCGTGCATGCCATGTGGTTCATATATATGGTTCAGATATGCACTGATCGTAATGCCTGGTGCACGACGACCACCATCCGGCCGTAACAGTCACCGTACGTAGCAAGACCTCAGACCTCTCATTTGGAACCTGCAGGATCCAAGACAAAAAACCCATCGTAGCCGCAAAGGCCACTTGTTGATTCCTGGCAGGCGTCCTTTCCTCTCATACCAAACTGACGCTGACATCGAGGAACCCGCCGAATGTTCAACCTCGCGCTTCTGAAAATATGTACACCACCACGGAATCTGCCAAGAGAGGAGAGCATCCACATTGCCATTGTCTATAAAGTATAAACACCCACGTCCCCCTCTCGCTCCTCCATTCTTCTCCTCACACTCTACCATCACCCTCCCGTCTCCCTCGTTCCCTCTCTGTTTTCCTCGGTCCATCGTCGGCCATTGCCGGTAAGCAAAGCTTGAGTGCAGCGATGAGGAACTCGGTGTCGGACCAGAGCTTCGTCATGGAGAGCGACGACGAGGAGCACCAGCTGGGCGGCAGCGAGGAGGAGGAGGAGGAGGAGTCGGACGGGTCGTCGTCGTGCGGCAGCCCGCGTGTGGCCGAGCCCGCCGGCGGTGGCCACCCCGGCTCCTACGCCAGCCACCAGTGGCCGCAGAGCTACAGGTGCGTACGCCGCGGTGACTCGCATCGCGGCAGGATGCAGGCCACATCCAGCCGCTTCATGCATGCAGATCTTCTTCTTCTTCTTCTTTATCCTTCCAATTACATTTCCTTGTCAATCATGCATGCAGATCCAATTACATTTCCTTGTCAATCACTAGTGCTATTTTTTTTCATGCATCTCAAACATTCCTGACCATTTACAAAAAAATGTGTACTTATAAAATCTCACCAATCAGCATTGTGGTAGTAACATTTTCCGTTAAGCAGTTTTTACCCACTGTGCTGTTGCGACAGACATATGAGTTTAACTCGTCAGAATAACAAGATGTTTGAAATTTTAGCCTAAACCTTTTTTTAGGATCAGCCTTAACCTTAATTAGGATTGTAACAAGCATAACTCTATGCACATTAGTTTCTAATAACTAGGGAGGGGGGCATTGACATGCGGGTCCCATAGCCGCTGGTGGGCCACGTTTTGTTACGTTTACCAGCTGTGTCTCTGCACGTGGGTCCATGGCCGATAGGCCTGCCGACGTGGCAATTTCAGTTGGTCTCATCATCTGGCCACGTACGCATCCGTCCATCTCTTCTACTAATGCTCATGTATAATAACCAGAACAGCTAAGGGATAATCCAGCAAAAGATCAGAACGAAGAGATAATAGCAGCACTTTTGTTTGCTCATTTTTACCAGAAATTAACTGATCGGGTTGCTGCGGTACTCAGATTTTTATGTGGACGACCCATATAAAATTTACTACACAACTTAGTTGTGGATCTCGCTGTACAATTGTAACTGGAGCCATGGAGATGTTGTGCTGCATTCAGTAACAACGACAGTTGCGGTCTCCATTGGTTTGGTGTTGCAGGCAGTCGATGGACATATACAGCAGCGTGCAGTCGCCGAGCCTGAGCGGGTTCCTCGGCACGCCCACGCTCAGCAGGCTCTCCAGCTCCTTCCTCGCCGCCTCCTTCCGCGGGAAGCCGCCGCCGGAGATCGTCAAGCCGCTACTGCCCACCGCCGTCCCTGCCGCCGACAGTGACGACGACCGTGTCGATGATGCCCGGAAGAGCTCCCACCAGTACCTGCCGCCGGTGAGGAAGGCGTCGTCCCTGTTCAAGATCCCCGAGGACAAGAAGCCGCTTGTTGTTGGTGGTGGTGGCGGCCATGAGGTGGGGCCCTACCGTCAGTGCTCCTACACCCAGGGCGTCATGAATGGTACGTACCCATCTTCTTTTACACACAAAAATAAACCTCACACAAGCCGTCAGATTGCATATTGTGAGATTCAGAGTTGCAGAGAAATGCAGGTTGCAAATTGATGAAACTATGGTTCTACGTGGTTTTTTATGATTTGTATGATTGTATCTAGCCAGGTTCCGTCGGATGGAAACGAAAGTTTGAGATCGTCCTTTTTTTGCCAATGTGAGAAAAATATATACTCGCAAGAGAAATACAAATTTATGTAAATGTCAATTATAAAAGAGAAAAATGGCTTGGAACTTAGTTAGGGAGAGCCAGTAATAAAACAAATCAAAAACTGTCACTGTCTGAAAATGCATCAAAAAATATATATATGATTGAACACCAGATCGTCATGTGTTAACATGGAAGGATACAGTACATAAGTCAACTTAAGAGATCCCATCTGCAACCTAGGTCCTAGGATGCTCACATTGGATAAAAAAGATGCCATATTTGCTGAACCTGGACGCACACCGGCCCACATGCTGACACCAATCAAGGTGCAACGTATAGATTCTGTCCAGAGCCATTTCCACGGCTGTGGTTCTAATATAACACCAGATTCTAGTCATCTCCCTGTGGTCACATGGCTGATGGCCCAGGACAGCAGTGTCATGTGAGACGGGAACATGGTCATGATCAATAAAATGATTAACTGGACCATGATTGCAGCCCGGGCATGTTGATTAAGATCTGTCAGGAGAAAGAGGAACCTTGTCGTGATCAATCATGCAATTTACTAATGCCATTCTTAAACATCAGATCTTGAGCATCTATCTGGTCATGTGGACATCGAACTGTCAGTGTCACCATCATTATTTACAACAGGTCTCTGTCTGCCATTTGTCTGAGACTTGTTTCTGTCCATTTGTCTGGGACAGTTACTCGTAAGTAGTCTGAACATTCGAATTACTTTGTTTATTATGAATATTCCAACTGAAACCGTTTCAAACTGATTTAAAGATTGAATTGATTTTCAAGTTGAAAGTTTTCACTTGTAAGTAGTCTGAAGATTAAATTATTTTTTTCGTTTATTATGAATATTCCAACTGAAATCGTTTGGAACTCCTGAAACTCAAGTCAGTGTCTGTCATTTGCAGGAGTGAATGTCCTGTGTGGCGTGGGGATCCTGTCAACACCTTATGCCGTCAGGCAGGGTGGCTGGCTTGGGCTGGTGATACTGGCCGTGCTCGCCGTGCTGGCGTGGTACACCGGGGTGCTCCTCCGGCGCTGCCTGGACAGCAAGGAAGGCCTCGAGACCTACCCGGACATCGGCCACGCCGCGTTCGGCACGCCTGGCCGCATCGTCATCTCGGTATAGTTTCTGCCAGAATCTGATGACCAGCTCACATTTGTCAACATTTCAGTATTACAGAGTACAGTGGAGGATGGTCTTGTGCTAACTCTTGACTCATTTGTCTTTGCCACCTGCAGATAATCCTGTACATGGAACTATATGTAAGTACTTCTCATGAAACATTGGCTTGCTTGTTTAGAAATGGTATTACTTCGACAGAGTACATTACTGGATGCTCTGTTTTATGGTGTGCATAAATCAGTGAAATGAGTCTAACACTCTAACCAGCATACAAAACTTCTCTAGAAGTATAATATTTTTCACAAGGCATGTTTTTTTTCTTCAACAATGTTGCTGTTTATAAGCATATCAACGGCTCTTGATCTTTCCCTGCAGGCCTGTTGCGTTGAGTATCTGATACTGGAGAGTGACAATCTATCAAAGTTGTTCCCCGATGCTCACCTGACTGTAGGGGGCTTCAACTTGGATGCCCATGTGTTATTCGCAATCCTTACGACGCTCGTTGTCATGCCGACAACTTGGCTTCGTGACCTCAGTTGTCTAAGCTTCATTTCAGGTATTATTTCATTAACCTGAAGCTCGTGTGTTTCATCATCTGACCAAATATGTGATCTCATCTTGTGACTGTGAATTCTGTAGCTGGAGGAGTCGTCGCATCCATTGTCATCGTCGCCTGCCTCTTTTGGGCAGGGCTTGTTGATCATGTTGGTGTCAACAAGAGCGAAGGGACGGCACTGAATCTCCCTGGGATCCCCATCGCCATTGGCTTGTATGGGTACTGCTACTCAGGGCATGGGGTGTTCCCGAACATCTACTCTTCTCTGAAGAAAAGCAATCAATTCAATGCCGTTCTTTTCACTTGGTAACTACACCAAAACCACTGTATTTAAGCCGCAATTTTTGGGGGCAATCCATGATCTCAGGAGGGGTTTTGTTTATTGTCAGCATCGCGCTATCTACTGTTCTGTTCGCGGGTGCCGCGGTCATGGGGTACATAATGTTTGGCGAAACCACGGAGTCTCAGTTCACATTGAACATGCCCCCAAATCTTATGTCTTCCAAGATTGCAGTCTGGACTACGGTACATTTTCTTGTCTACATTCGCAAATTATGTTCATATGGCGCATTTCTTGATAGCTTACACTTTTGTTCTGTTATGAAATGGCTCTGTATTTCGGAGTAACGTTAGGTTTCTCTCTCTAGCATGATTTACAGGTCATATTAAATAGACAGGGTTCATTATTATTATTATTATTTTGCGGGAAAGGGTTCATTTTTATTAGGCACTATGCACATCATGCTGACAGTATCTTTCAGGTGACAAATCCAATAACCAAATATGCACTTACCATGACTCCCCTTGCCCTGAGTTTGGAAGAGCTGCTGCCTCCGAATAGACAGACGTACCGGAACATAATTATGCTCAGATCAGCACTGGTGTTGTCTTCCCTTGTTGTTGCTCTATCTGTTCCATTCTTTGGTAGATGTTTTCATCACTAGTAATCATTTCAAATAAAAAATGATTTTTTGAGTTACAACTTGCTGGGTTTTTCTAATTTTCTGATTTGATTTTATTTTGCCGCGCCTTTATAGGACTTGTGATGTCCCTAGTTGGGTCTCTTCTCACCATGTTTGTGGTAAGTTTTTCTTCTGAATCTTAGTGTCGTTTGTTTGTTGTTGGTCTTCAGATAGCTAACTGCTGTTGCCAAGCAGTACTGGGGTAGTGCCATTTATTTGTTGATTGTTGTGGCTAACACATGGTGTTTTTTAGGCGTATATTCTACCTTGTGCATGCTTTTTGGCCATCCTAAGGAGTAAAGTGACTTGGTATCAGGTAAAAAAAAGTTCCTTAGTTTGAACATTTATCAAGAAATGTTTCTTAATAAACAAATGCATTATTTCTTTGCAGATAGTACTATGTGTGTTCATCATTGTCGTCGGCCTCTGTTGTGCGGGTGTTGGCACATACTCCTCCCTTTCCAAGATCATCCAGAATTATCAGTAAATCCTTATGAAGCACTGTGATTTCTTTGTACTAAAAGATGAATCTTTTACTTGTTTCTAGCGTTCTTTTTGCAAGACTTTGACAAAAACATGTCATGATAGATAGGATGTACCATGAAAGTAGAATCAGTTTGAGGTTGCTCTCCTGGCCGGAGCATCCCGAAGTGACTTCACCTCCTTCTTCTTAGTGCATCATTTTTTGTTAGTAATGATGAAGTTTGCATCTTCAATTGTGATCCTCATTTTCCAATCTCTTTAATTTGCGGCCTTCGATGCAACATTCAGTAATTGTGAAGTTGATATACGCAGTTGTGATCATGTCTACCAGATTTACTACTCCCTCCGATCCTAAATATAAGTCTTTTAAGCGATTTCATTAGATGTCTACATACGAAGCAAAATGATTGAATGTACACTCTAAAGTATGTCTATATACATCCGTGTATAGTCCACTAGTGAAATCTCTACAAAGACTTATATTTAGGAACGGAGGGAGTACATGTCAATTTTTCTAGGTTGCATGTTTTTTCAGAAGGTACTAGGTAACTTGTATGATGTAATATCCATGTGTGTTTATTCTATTGTGCATAAAAAGTTGTATCCAAGGCCAAGAAGATCTCATCCATCAAGCCTTTGAAAATGCAAGCAAACCTCACCCTTCCCCTTTCCATTTATGAAACAACGCACCCGTGACACCCCCTAGTGCACCACTAACACCTTACCCTCCGTGACAATGCCCAACGTCTTTGTATTGACATGCTATGACATGCCAACATGCCACCCACCATCACACGACCTCTCATAGATCTTGGCCACAAATCCACCAAGTGAACGAAAATAAGGCACCATAACCAATATTTGTTGGCGAACGTTGCATGGGAAACAAAACAAAAAATCCTACGCACGCGAAGACCCATCATGCTGATGTCCATCTACGAGAGGAGATTAGATCCACATACCCTTGTAGATCGCTAAGCGGGAAGCGTTAAGAAACGCGGTTGATGTAGTGGTACAGCTTCGTGATTCAAATCACCGTCGTCCCACGATGCATTCCGATCTAGCGCCGAACGGACGGCACCTCCGCGTTCAGCACACGTACAGCTCGATGACGATCTCAACCTTCTTGATCCAGCAAGAGAGACGGAGAAGTAGATGAGTTCTCCGGCAGCGTGACGGCGCTCCGGTGGTGGTGATGATCTACTCCTGCAGGGCTCCATCCGAGCTCCGCAGAAATCCGATCTAGAGGAAGACCTACGTGGTATAGGTTTGAGTTGCACGTGGCAAAGTTGTTCAAAACCCTTAGTATATATAGGAGGAGAGGAGGGAGAGGGATGCGCCCTAGGGCAGCCTTCTCTTCCCTTGCGCAAGGGAGAGGAGGAGGAGTCCTACTCCAATCCTATGTGTAGTAGGATTCCTACTTCCCACTTGGAAACTCTTTCCACCTTGTTTTTTTCCTTCTCAAACCTTATGGGCCTTAGTGGGAACTTATTTCAGCCCACTAGGGGTTGGTTTATCTCTTCCCACAGCCCATGAGACCCCTTGGGGCGTGACACCCCTCCCGATGGTCCCCGGCACACCTCCCGGCACTCCCAGTACACTACCGATGAGCCCAAAACTTTTCCGGTGACCAAAACAGGACTTCATATATATCAATCTTTGTTTTCGGACCATTCCGGAAACCCTCGTGACGTCCGGGATCTCATCCGGGACTCCAAACAACCTTCGGTCACCAACACATATAACTCAACTATACTGAAACATCACCGAACCTTAAGTGTGCAGACCCTGCGGGTTTGAGAACTATGCAGACATGACCTGAGACACTCTCTGGGATCAATAACCAACAGCGGGACCTGGATGTCCATATTGTCTCCTACATATTCTACGAAGATCTCTATCGTTTGAACCTCTATGTCAAGGATTCATATAATCCCGTATATTGTTCCCTTTGTCCTTCGGTATGTTACTTGCCCGAGATACGATCGTCGGTATACCCATACCTAGTTCAATTTGTTTACCGGCAAGTCTCTTTACTCGTTCCGTAATACAAGAGCTTGTAACTAAGTACTTAGTCACATTGCTTGCAAGGCTTGTTGTGATGTTGTATTACCGAATGGGCCCCGAGACACCTTTCCGTTACACGGAGTGACAAATCCCAGTCTTGATCCATGCCAACCCAACAGACACCTTTGGAGATACCTGTAGAGCACCTTTATAGTCACCCAGTTACGTTGCGACGTTTCATAACCCACAAGGTATTCCTCCGGTGTCCGGGAGTTGCATGATCTCATGGTCATAGGAACAGATACATTGACATGCAAAAAACAGTAGCAATAAACTGACGCGGTCATACGCTACGTTTATAGTTTGGGTCTAGTCCATCGCATGATTCTCCTAATGATGTGATCCAGTTATCAAGTGACAACACTTGCGTATGGTCAGAAAATCTCAACCATCCTTGATCAACTGGCTAGCCAACTAGAGGCTTGCTAGGGACATTGTTTTGTCTATATATCCACACATGTATATATGCTTTCATTCAATACAATTATAGCATGGATAATAAACGATTATCTTGAAACATGAAATATAATAATAACTATTTTATCATTGCCTCTAGGGCATATTTCCAACAGTCTCCCACTTGCACTAGAGTCAATAATCGAGTCCTCACAATGCTATACGATTTACATTGTAATGAATCTAACACCCATACAGTTCTGGTGTTGATCATGTTTTGCCCGTGGAAGAGGTTTAGTCAGCAGATTTGCTACATTCAGATCCGTGTGCACTTTGCAAATATTTACGTCCTCTCCTTCGACGTAGTCGCGGATGAGCTTGAAGCGTCGTTTGATGTGTCTGGTCTTCTTGTGAAACCTTTGAAAGGATCGATATGGTTGGCTAGAGGGGGGGTGAATAGACAACGACCACTTTTTAAATAATCTTAGCAAGTTAAGGTAAACACCCTACGGGTTCACAAATAATACGACAATGAGGTGAACCCTATAGAAGCTAACAACGAGAGCTATTAAGACAAGTAAGATATAGTCACAAGCATAAGCAAATACAAAGTAAAGGATAGAGATAACCACAAGTGGAACCGATGGAGACGAGGATGTGTTACCGAAGTTCCTTCCCTTTGACAGGAAGTACGTCTCCGTTGGAGCGGTGTGGAGGCACAATGCTCTCCAAAAAGCCACTAGGGCCACCGTATTCTCCTCACGCCCTCGCACGATGCAAGGTACCGTGATTCCACTATAGGTGCCCTTGAAGGCGGCGACCGAACCTTTACAAACAAGGTTGGGGCAACTCCACACAAAGATTGGAGGCTCCCAACTAAACCACGAAGCTTCACCACAATGGAATATGGCTTCGAGGTGACCTCAACCGTCTAGGATGCTCAAACACCCAAGAGTAACAATATCCGCAAGGGATTGGTGGGGGAATCAACTTTTCTCTTGGTGGAAGTGTGGATCTAGACCTTCTCAACCAATCCCTAAAGAATCAACAAGTTTGATTGGCTAGGGAGAGAGATCGGGCACTTTTGATCTTGGGGCGCAACAATGGAGGTTAGAGAGGTAAGAGATGGGGTTCCTCAGCTAGAAGAACCCTTTATATAGTGGGGGGAAAATCAGACCGTTTTCCCACTCTCTGCCCGAGCTCCAGCGGTACTACCGCTGGCACTCCAGCGGTACTACCGCTGAACGGGGGCGGTACTACCGCCGCCTGGCGGTACTACCGCTGGATGCAGCAGTACTACCGCTGGGACTCCAGTGGTACTACCGCTGACACCAGCGGTACTACCGCTGGCCCCTTGGTAGTGCAAAAGCACTAATACCGCCAAGAAAGTCTTCGCAAAAAGGTCCGTCCACGAACTACCGCTAGGTAGGTGGAACAAAGCACCTGGAGCGGTACTACCGCTGGCCAGGGGCGGTACTACCGCCAGCTAGCGGTACTACCGTTGGCTGCAGCGGTACTACCGCTAGAACCAGCGGTACTACCGCTGGGGACCGTTTTGTAAAGATGCGAGAAACAAAGTGGCGAGGGCCGCTCCAAAGATAAAGGAAAGGGAGAATGAAGTGTGCGTGTGCAAAGATAGATTCCACCCAAACCTTTCCACTACGGATCCCCTCTTAATAGTACGGCTTTCCTATGACTCAAATAAAGAGAATCGTAGAGAGCGCCGTGCTTCCGTTCCATGAGAGAGGAGACGTGTCGTCTTGTGCCGTTGACGTGTGTTATCTGAAACCTTAACACACACGGTTAGTCCTGTACGGTACTGTCATCAATCACCAAAATTACTTAGGCATAAACTATGCCCCAATAATCTCCCCCTTTTTGGTGGATTGATGACAATACCGATTTGCACAGAGAATAATATGAGAACAAAAAGATAGAGATATATGACAATACGGGGCATATGACTCACAACATATGATGGAAATAAATCTCACATAAGTTCATGTCTCACAAAAGATAGCAAACTAGAAGTAAACCAAGTTCGAAGCAAACCACACGAAATAAAGCAAAGAAACGCAAAGTTCGAATATGAAAGCAAATCCTAGACTCTCTCCCCCTTTGGCACAAGACACCAAAAAGGGGCACACCTAATGGCACAGGTAGCTACTCCTCATCTTCAGCATCACCAGACTCATCTGTCCCCTCCTAATCGGTCTGCTCCTCCTCTTCCGCCTCATCGCCAGACCACTGGTATCCTTGAGCCTGCATCCAAGTAGCCTCAGGAGTGATGTCGTCCTCTGAGCCGCTGGAGATGTCCACATCCAGGGTCCTGAGAACACGCTTATGCCTCTGGCGGCTCTCCTTCTGAGCCACGTGCGTCTGGTACTGACCCTTGGCCTGCATACAGAAAAGGGTCTTCATCTTGTCCTGTAGTTTGATAGCCCAAGATGGCATGGCAGGCGAGCGGGACTGAGAGGCGGTTCTTCTGTCAGCAGCAGTCTCTGTATCAGTATCCATGTGCTGAGAGGAAGTGGATGGGTTGGCCTATTTGTCCTTGACGCGAAGCTTGATCGGGTCATGCACAATGTAGTCTGACTGAGCGTAGAGCACCTCCTCCGGAAAAGCCTCTTGCCACTTATGGCGAATATATGCGAACATATAGGGCCCGTAGATGGGAACCTTACGCATGATGATGCAGTTCCATAGCTCCGTGAACATCACATCAGAAATATCCAAAGGGGCAGACTCCTAAGACATAGCCTCCTCACAAAGTAGCAGCATCTCAGCCAAGGAACCATGAACCTCGTCGAAGTTACCAATGCGAGGGAAGAGGGTGTTGCGAAGGATCCGGTGCATGATGTCCAGATGCTTGGGAAGCACACCCTTCCTCACATAGAGCTTCTGCAGTCTGTCCTTTGCGGGGGCCCTATCGGTGGGGGCTGCAGCATGAGGACGTAGCCCAAGTGGAGTGTCAGCTCCCTGGAAGTCAATGTTGAGGAATTGCATGAACTCACGCCAGGTACCGGTCATCTTCTGAGTCCCAGTCATCCACACCATAGAGCGCTCTGCATCTGGAGAGAAGTGGACCGTGACATAGAACTGAGCAACAGCAGTGGGATCAAAATCTGTCTTGTATGTGATGATGTCCTTGATGCCCAGTTTGTCGATCAGAGAGAGGGCATCACCAAAATAGTCCAGGTTCCGCTGAAGATGGGCTAGGTCAATCCACTGAACGGAGACATAGTTTTTCTTGAAATGTGCAACAACATCCCGGTAGATCCGGCACTGATCCCTTGCCCAGACATGGTCAACATCCTTGATCACAGCCCGCTCGTTGAGATAGTGGTTCTGAGTGCGAAACTGCAGAAAGTCCTTGGGGGACATTGTACGGACATTGACCCTCTTCTCCTTGTGTGCGACCTTCTTGAAGGACTGCCTTTTGGGTTGCACACCTGAGGTGGCAGACCCCTCGGGAGCCTCTTGGTTGCGATACTGCTTTGACTGCGTGTCACGAGGGGGGTTCGAACGGCGAGAGCCAACTGTGACACAAAACACACAGCGAAAAGAGGCGACAAAAAGAGTCAAGGCAACGAATCTTTGAAAACGCAGAAGAAATAAACACGCGTTGCTAAGCACATAAAAGGAATACACCGTGAATGCTCCTGGCGGTAGTACCGCCACCCCTGGCGGTAGTACCGCTGGGGCCTAGCGGTAGTACCGCTACCTCTGGCGGTAGTACTGCTGGGGGTCATAGCGGTAGTACCGCTACCCCTGGCGGTAGTACCGTTGGGTTTGACTTTTCAGATCTGACAGATAAAAACTGTTACGAGGGCATGGGCCGTATATGAACATGAAGAACTCCACCCCAGCCCTACTTTACATGAGGAACACTAGTAACATGAAATAAGTACATGCCTAGGCAAGAGAGAGCAGGTTTTAGATCTAATCCAAACAAAGTTCAAGAGCTAGATCTAAAACAAGTAAATCCTAGGGCATGGCAACATAATCAACAACAATCTATTGGACCTATACTCCCCTCAAATATCTCCTTCATGCCACCCAAGAACTAGCCATAAGATCAAAGATATGGATTCAATCCCCAGTGCTCCTATCTCTAGAACGAGAACACCAACCAAATAGAAGAAGGGAGGAGCTTTACCGGGATTCATGGCTCTTGAAGGAGGAAGGAGAGGTGGAGCAACCCTTCCAAACCAACGGGGAGAAGGAGCTCCACGAAACGAGATCCAAATAGGGAGTTTTCGGGCTAGGGGAGGGAGGAGCCGCGAGGAAGAAGAAACAGGAGAAAAACGGGCTCCCCCTCCTTTATATAGCCCAAGGGGTACGGGCCAGCGGTAGTACCGCCAGGTGCAGCGGTAGTACCGCTGGGGTCCTGGCGGTAGTACCGCTGGGGTCCTGGCGGTAGTACCGCTCCCCCTAGTGGTAGTATCGCTCCCCCTTGAGGCAGCCCTAAAAATTTCCTAGCCGGTCGTGTTAGATGGGAATCCTGGCGGTAGTACCGCTATCCCTAGCGGTAGTACCGCTGGGGTCCTGGCGGTAATACCGCTACCCTGGCGGTAGTACCGCTGTGAATGTCGCAACGCGGCTAAGGAAAAGATATGAACTTGGGCACACGACAAGTGAGTAAAAGGATAGCACCTAGGAAAAAGTACTGACTTGTCATTGTATATCCTTTCTTCGATACGCAAGAAAGGGTGGAGGGGCGGTGGCCGAGGCCACCTTTGTTTGAGACAATGGTATGACACCGCGAAGAATTATCCTTGGGTTCATGACCAATGCTCGTCTTTGAAGCACAAGTGCCATTTGACAATGGCTAAAGTGAAAGACTAGATTGATTTATGCATAATGGGGGGAGGGAAAGTTCATTGAGAGAACAACACTCCCCCTATGTCCATGCCTACATCTAGGCCAAGATGGAATGCAAAGTGAGGTACAATATGCCTAGTTTCAATCCACATTACTTGAATCAATGATATTTAGCTCATGCCTTAACTCCCGGAACCTTGCTTCATCTAGAGGCTTAGTGAAAATATCTGCAAGTTGCTCTTCAGTGTTGATGAAGTGAACCTCAATATCACCTAGCTTGATATGTTCACGGATGAAGTGATGACGAATATCAATATGTTTGGTTTTGCTATGTTGCACTAGGTTGAGGGAAATCTTGATGGCGCTTCGATTGTCAAATAGAAGAGGCACTTTGTCACAAGTGACACCATAATCCTTTAAAGTGTGCCTCATCCATAGCAATTGTGCACAACAACTGGCAGCTGCCACATACTCAGCTTCGGTGGATGATAAGGAGACGCAATTCTGCTTCTTTGAAGACCAACTTACCAAAGAGCGACCAAGGAATTGGCATCCTCCAGACGTTGACTTCCTCTCCACACAATCTCCTGCCCAATCTGAGTTAGAATAGCCAACTAGATTGAAGTTTGCTCCTTTGGGATACCAGAGGCCAAAGTTTGGGGTATGAGCCAAATATCGAAAGATTCGCTTAACAGCCATGCAATGACTTTCTTTTGGTGCGGTTTGAAACCGTGCACATATCCCTACACTCAACATAATATCCGGTCTAGATGCACAAAGGTAAAGGAGGGATCCAATCATGGAGCGGTATACCTTTTGATCCACTACTTTATCATTGGGATCACTGTCAAGCTTGCATCTTGTTGGCATGGGGAACTTGACCGGCTTGACATCTTCATTAGATAATGGGGGAGCATCGACTTGTTTCTTTTGCTTGCCCTTGCGTCTTGAGCCGGTTGTTGGAGCTCCAGACGGGAATTGTGAGACAGTCTCCTGATCATCTTGTCCTTCGACTTGAGCAGGTTCACTAGTTTGTTCTTGTATTAGTGGGTGCTCTTGATCTTGATCTTGTGCTTCTACTTGGTCTGAATCTCGGGGTTGCACTTGATCTTGATCATGAACCGGTTCGGAGTCTTGGGGTAGTGCTTGAATATCATGGGACACATCACCATTGTTGGGCAATTGATCTTGACCTTGAGCTTGTCCAATTTGTTGAGAGTCTTCTCTTTGTTCATCGTAAGCGTGTGGGGCTTGTGGGGGTGATGGCTCCACTTGAGTAGAGCATTGTCCTTCTCCTTCGGCCACAAGGGGTTCCTCAATGGGGAGTATTTGACCAATCCCCATTCTTCTTATGGCTTCGGGAGGAATTTCATCACCTACATCACAAATACCACTTTGCTCCACTTGGGAGCCATTATTTTCATCAAATTATACGTTACACGTCTCCTCAATTAGTTCGGTGGACTTGTTGAGGACACGGTAAGCATGAGAGTTTGTAGCATAACCAACAAAGATACCCTCATGTGCTCTAGAATCAAATTTAGCTAATTGTGCTCCTTTCTTGAGAATGAAACACTTACAACCGAATACCCGGAAGTACTTGAGATTGGGTTTGTTTCCAGTTAAAATATCATAAGGAGTCTTGTTCAAGACTTTGCGGATGTAGAGCCGATTGGATGCATGACATGCTGTGTTGATGGCCTCTGCCCAGAAGTTATATGGAGATTTGAATTCTGCCATCATTGTTCTTGCAACGTCTATCAAGGTCCGGCTCTTCCTTTCTGCCACACCGTTTTGCTGAGGGGTATATGGTGCAGAATATTGGTGCTCTATTCCCTCATCACCTAGAAACTCATCTAAGGTGTAGTTCTTGAACTCGGTCCCGTTGTCACTCCTAATCATCAAGATCTTTGCTTCATGTTGACGTTGCGCTTCATTAGCAAAGTTGATGACCGTTTGTTGAGTTTCACTCTTCCTTTTAAAGAAATATACCCAGGTATATCTTGAGTAGTCGTCAACAATCACTAAGCAGTATTTTCTGCCTCCAAGACTATCAAATGTTGGAGGACCAAACAGATCCATATGGAGAAGTTCCAATGGCCTCTTGGTGTAGATAAGAGTCGTTGGACGATGAGCAGTTTCATGAATCTTTCCTTCAATGCAAGCACTGCAGACACGATCTTTAGCAAAGCTCACATTTGTTAGTCCACGAACATGGTCCCCTGTCAGAAGAATTTGCAAAGATCTCATATTGACATGAGCTAAACGGCGATGCCAAAGCCAGCCCACGTCAACTTTAGCCATTAAACATGTCGCAGTCTTAGTGGGTCGCTTTGAGAAGTTCACCACATAAAGACCATTTTCGACATGTCCAACATAGGCTACTTTAAGAGTCTTGCTCCTCAGGAGGACCACAGTGTCAATATTAAAGAATGTGGAAAAACCCATAATTGCAAGTTGACGAACCGAAAGTAAATTGTAGGCAAGTGACTCAACAAGCATGACCTTCTCAATAGATAAATCTTGAGAGACGACCACCTTACCAAATCCCAATACCTTTGAAGAGGATGCATCGGCGAATTGGACATGGGTGGGCATAGATGGAGAAGGATGCACATCCACCACTAAGTCCTTGCTTCCGGTCATATGATTTGTTGCTCCACTATCGAGCAACCATGACACCCCACCGGAAGCAAACTCCTGCAATAGATCAAGGCTTGGTTTTAGGTACCCATTTTTTAATGGGTCCTTTCATGTTAGAGACAAGGGTCTTAGGAACCCAGATAGCCCATTCAATATCTTCATCGTAGGAACCAACAAATCTGGCATAAACATGCCCATCACTAGCACAACATAAAACATAAGAGGAATTGAGTTTGCCGGCTGTGTTAGTGGGAACGGTTTTGCCCTTCTTGGGGTTCCCATAGTCCACCTTGTTCCTGTTCACCTTCTGAGTCCCCTCACCCTCTTTGACGAAGATGTCCATGAGTGTGAGAGATCGTTTGTTCTTGTTCTTCCTTTTACCTTTTGACTTGGAGGTAAGTCCAAGTCCTTCCTTTCCTACAGCACCCTTTTGAGTGCTCAAGAGATCGTTCAGACTCTTCTCACCTTGTATGCATGCCACAAGGCCCTTCTCAAGTTTCTCCTTTAACTTGGCATTTTCCTCCACAAGATGAACATGCTCACAACAGGGGTTAGTTGCACAAGTATTATCAATTAACACAAAGGGAGGACAAGTAGAGATCTCCTTGGTAAGCTTTGCTTGGAGTTGATCATGAGACTCTTTCAGAGAGAATTGAGCATCTTTCAAGGCTTTGTGGGCCTTGTCAAGTATGTCAAACTCCTCTTTGAGTCTGTCATGGCCAACCTCAAGAGCATACTTTTCAGATTTAAGCATGCGAGTAAGAACAACATCATGATCTAGTTTCTTTTGCATTTTAGCGCAGTCATCGTTACATGACTCCTCAAGAGCCAAACGAAGAGTGCGCTCTTCCTCTAGAGCACTAGATAATTCGGCAATTTCATCGGCATAGTCACGACTATGCCCCTGAAGCTCGGATATGGTCTCCTCATGAGACTCAATGAGGTCAGTGGCCTCACCCAGTTGTTCCAAGAGAGCAACAAAGTGCTTCTTGGGTTCTCCCTTAATAGTGCACAGAAACTTATCAAGATCATGCTCATTAAGTTCCCCAACATCACTATCTTCAACACAATTTAACAATGAAGGAGCAGAAGCAATGTTGGTCTTAATGATGGGAGTTACCTGATTAATACCTTTTGCCGTGAGGCACTTGGTGATGTGGTTCTCGTTGGGGGCGTTGAAGAGAGACACCTTCTGGGAAGAGGTAGTGGCAATAGCAACAGTTGCCGTTGCCACTGTATCATCATCACCATCATCATCGGAAGGATACTCTTCCAGGGCCACCATCCCTTTTGGGTGAGGTTTCTTCACAAAGTTGTTCTTGATTGGAAATGATTTGGTTTTGTCTTTGCGAATGAGCTTGCCTCCGTTGTCTTCCCTTTTCTCATAGGGACATTCTGCCACGAAGTGACTCACGTTGCCACAGTTATAACATGTCCTTACTCGTTGCTTGGGTTTGAATCCACTCGAGTTGTTCTTGGTGAAGTTGGGCCTTGAGTTCCTTTTATTGCCCCAGAATTGCCTTGATGCAAGAGCCATGTGCTCATGATAGGCATACTTTGTGTCTTCAGGGCAGCTCTCCTCTTCCTCATCTTCTTCTTCTTCTTCAAGCATTGCTCTTGCTTTCAACGCAAGGTTGGGTGAAGTTGTCTTTGATCGAACACGAGCAAGAGCATTGTCGGCTGTTTCGTTCATGATTGACATTGCTATGAACTCATCCAACACTTCACTGGAAGACAAGGAGTGGAAGTCTGGCCACTGACGAATGACAGATGACATGGCTTTGTTGAAAGGCATGATGGCTTTGAGAAACTTGCGCTTGACCCATGTATCATCCACATCCTTACTCCCATGATCCTTTAGTGCCACAGCAATAGCAGTCACCCTCCGATAAAGATCACGAGGGTCCTCGTCTTCCTTCATCACAAACTCATCGGCCTTATCAAGTATCACTTCATAGTTGGATCGTTGAATGCTTGAGCTTCCCTTGTACAACACCATAATATGCTCCCAACAATCCTTGGCCAATGTGAAGGGACGTAAGTGGGGAAGATCTTCAGGTGGCACAGCAGACTGGAGAATAAACAAAGCAGAGTGATTGTATTGATTGTCTGCATCTTCTCTCGGAGTGAGGTTGCTTGGATCATGGGGATAATATCCTTGCTCAATGATTCTCCACAAATGTGTTGAGCTGTGATACAAATGAGACTTAATAGAAAATACCCAGTTAGCAAAGTCACCTTTCACAAGCTTAGGAGGGGGACCAACAGGATTAAGACGTGGTGCGGGAACGGATCCTCCATAGACCATGGGGGGTGGAACTGAGGCATATGTTCCAGTCCCATCCTTTTCATGAGACGAGGGAGGTTGCATACCTTTAGCCGCTTCCTTAGAGGAGTTGGCCTCCGAATCGAAAACGGTGGGTTTAACCACTATAGCTGGTCCGGGTGAACTTTTAAATCCCTCAATTAACTCTTTAAGCATGGTCTTGACCTCGTTCGTCAAGGACGTCTTGAGAGCGGCCATAGCCGTATTCAAGTCGTCCCTTGTGACCGAAGTCAAGTCCATGGCCTCGGGTTGCCCATGATTAATTCCCTCTTCGCCTTCCATACTCTTCGGGTGGTTAAACTCTTAATAAAGAGACGTGGCTCTGATACCAATTGAAAGGATCGATATGGTTGGCTAGAGGGAGGGGGTGAATAGACAACGACCACTTTTTAAATAATCTTAGCAAGTTAAGGTAAACACCCTACGGGTTCACAAATAATACGACAATGAGGTGAACCCTATAGAAGCTAACAACGAGAGCTATTAAGACAAGTAAGATATAGTCACAAGCATAAGCAAATACAAAGTAAAGGATAGAGATAACCACAAGTGGAACCGATGGAGACGAGGATGTGTTACCGAAGTTCCTTCCCTTTGACAGGAAGTACGTCTCCGTTGGAGCGGTGTGGAGGCACAATGCTCTCCAAAAAGCCACTAGGGCCACCGTATTCTCCTCACGCCCTCGCACGATGCAAGGTACCGTGATTCCACTATAGGTGCCCTTGAAGGCGGCGACCGAACCTTTACAAACAAGGTTGGGGCAACTCCACACAAAGATTGGAGGCTCCCAACTAAACCACGAAGCTTCACCACAATGGAATATGGCTTCGAGGTGACCTCAACCGTCTAGGATGCTCAAACACCCAAGAGTAACAATATCCGCAAGGGATTGGTGGGGGAATCAACTTTTCTCTTGGTGGAAGTGTGGATCTAGACCTTCTCAACCAATCCCTAAAGAATCAACAAGTTTGATTGGCTAGGGAGAGAGATCGGGCACTTTTGATCTTGGGGCGCAACAATGGAGGTTAGAGAGGTAAGAGATGGGGTTCCTCAGCTAGAAGAACCCTTTATATAGTGGGGGGAAAAATCAGACCGTTTTCCCACTCTCTGCCCGAGCTCCAGCGGTACTACCGCTGCCTGCAGCGGTACTACCGCTGAACGGGGGCGGTACTACCGCCGCCTGGCGGTACTACCGCTGGGACTCCAGCGGTACTACCGCTGACACCAGCGGTACTACCGCTGGCCCCTTGGTAGTGCAAAAGCACTAATACCGCCAAGAAAGTCTTCGCAAAAAGGTCCGTCCATGAACTACCGCTAGGTAGGTGGAACAAAGCACCTGGAGCGGTACTACCGCTGGCCAGGGGCGGTACTACCGCTGGCCAGGGGCGGTACTACCGCCAGCTAGCGGTACTATCGCTGGCTGCAGCGGTACTACCGCTAGCAGTCCAGCGGTACTACCGCTAGAACCAGCGGTACTACCGCTGGGGACCATTTTGCAAAGATGCGAGAAACAAAGTGGCGAGGGCCGCTCCAAAGATAAAGGAAAGGGAGAATGAAGTGTGCGTGTGCAAAGATAGATTCCACCCAAACCTTTCCACTACGGATCCCCTCTTAATAGTACGGCTTTCCTATGACTCAAATAAAGAGAATCGTAGAGAGCGCCGTGCTTTCGTTCCATGAGAGAGGAGACGTGTCGTCTTGTGCCGTTGACGTGTGTTATCTGAAACCTTAACACACACGGTTAGTCCTGTATGGTACTGTCATCAATCACCAAAATTACTTAGGCATAAACTATGCCCCAACAACCTTGATTCCTTTGCTAAAGCAATGGCACGAGTGTTGTCACAGAACAAAGTTATTGGATTTAGTGCACTCGGCAAAACTCCAAGATCCGTCATGAACTGCTTCATCCACACATCCTCCTTAGTTGCCTCCGAGGCAGCCATGTATTCCGCTTCACATGTAGAATCTGCTACGACGCTTTGCTTGGAACGACACCAGCTTACCGCACCCCCATTAATAATAAATATGTATCCGGTTTGAGACTTAGAGTCATTCGGATCAGTGTCAAAGCTTGCATCGACGTAACCCTGTACTACGAGCTCTTCGTCACCTCCATAAACGAGAAACATTTCCTTAGTCCTTTTTAGATACTTCAGAATATTCTTGACCGCCGTCCAGTGATCCATTCCTGGATTACTTTGAAACCTGCCTGCCATACTAGAGTGACTAGAGTGACAGAAGTTTACACCCGAGTAAGGAAGTTGTGTGCGTATGGGAGTAAAGAATACTTGATGCTTAATACTATAGTTGATTTTACCTTAATGATTTCTAGTAGTTGTGAATGATTGCTAGAGGTCCAATCATAAATACATATGATCCAAATACGAAAAGTGTGTTAGCGTATACCTCTCCCTCATTGCATATGATAAGTATTTATCATGTTATATTCAATTGCCTGTGTGCAATTCTTCTTTTGCGTTATACAAAAAAACTTTCTACTAAACAACTTACTTATTAGTTTTTATCTAAACAACACCTAACTTGTATTTACTTGTTCTTTATTACCTTGCAAAACTATCTATTACACCTACTAAGCACTTCTAGTTTCTTTCCCGTAGATTAGTTTCATACTTGTTCTAGGTAAAGTAAACGTTAGTGTGCGTAGAGTTGTATCGGTGGTCCATGGAACTTGAGAGAATATTAATTCTACCTTGAGATCCTCGTTAGGTTCGACACACTTACTTGTCAAAAAAGGCTACAAACGATCCCCTACACTTGTGGGTTATCACTCCCTAAGTAGATTGTCAAAAGATTGGACTCCATCCGTAGATCCTTCTTCTGAGATGTCGAGGAAATTTTCTCTTAGGGCAAGTGCCTTATCGCTTGGAGAAATGTTTGCAAACCCAAAAATACTGGCGGTCTCGATATCAAAAACCCGCTTCTCCAAAACAAATGTCTTCTCATGAAATTTGCCTTCAAGCTCCTCCAAAAACCGGACCTTCCTTGGGTTAACTAGTTCTTCCAACACTACTTCCTTGACTTCACAAATAAGCCTCATAACCCCTCCTACCTATGGACAATCGTTAACCACAAACTCCCCCACGTACGCAAAATATCCTTTGTCCTCACCAATAATGGCACCCCCACCTTCTTCTGGCTCGACGTTCGGCTTCTTTCGACCCCACTCATAGACACCTACCCACACCTTTTTTCCCATTCCACCTTACCCTCGGTCCTAGTTTCTGATGTCATGCAGAATGGTATACTCACTACTCTGCGGAACTGCCTAACCAATGTTGCTAATGTAGAGCTTGCATCTGTTTTGTCTTTGTTGCAGGATGTCATCACCAACGACGTGTCACACGATAGGTTCCTCACCCATGGCTCCTCGTTCTCCTTCAGGTGCGCCTACTCGCTGCTATCCTCTGACCATGAGATCGATTTCAATGCCGGAGACGTCTGGAGCTCCAATGCACCTATCAAGGTCAAGATCTTCGGCTGGCTCCTCTGTCGTGATAGGTTGAGCATGATGGCGAACTTGCATCAAAAGACCATCACCTCGGATTCAACCTGCCCCCGATGCGACCTCGTGCTGGAGGACGTGACGCACCTCACCATCCTTTTCCCATGTGCGACGCATGTCTGGTCCCTCTTGGGCCTGTGCACCCCCTACCATCGAACTCGTCTAGGCTACTCCAACGCCGATGGGTCTCAGCATCAACATTTGGCCCATAGTTGCCCTCGTCATCCTCCGGAAGTTGTGGGATTCCATGCACGCTTGTGTCTTTCGCAACAAGATCAACTCGCCCCTAGATACTCCTCCTAACGCCATCTTGTACTTTACGCTTTATGCCTTCAGATTTAAGGACCACATTAGTAGGGAGGTGACCATGTGTTGGCGCCTGTACCTCTCCTCTCGGTGTAACTTGCCTTTTAGGCCTTTGAATAATATATTCAGGTGGGGATCCTCTTCCCCGATGATTGTTTAAATAATACATGTTCACATTTCACGATGTTCTTGTCCCCTAATCTTGTTCTCCTCCGAAATCCATGGTAGATAAACCAAATAATATTGATTACCAATCCATAATTGTTCCAACGGAAGAACCTGACAAAACCATCAAGTTTGTAGCTGTCATCATCTGATTATGTATGCTTTCATTATCAATAATTAAAGAAGGCATGCCTTTTCAAGGGTAACTACCCCCTAAGCGCGTGGAGACACACGTCATGTGCTCCGAGTTGTCGTGATGCGCGTGAGACGGACGTATAAGTGCATGGAACATGCAGACGTAACGTAGCTTTCATTGCGCGAGTGACGTATTCGCTGCATGGCCCATGCACGTGAGAACCCACCACTCCATAGAGTACGTGAGGGGATACAAACGGACGCCCATACCATAACGGAAGCTAACGAAACACACACACGCTGTCAACAGAACCCTACAATGGAGACGCCAGACACATTTAAAACAGACGACATTCCTGCAGACGGCATTCCCGCCGCGAGGACCTGGATCAAGCCGCTAGCCGCCCGTATATAACTTGTCTTTTAGGCCTTTGAATAATATATTCAGATGGGGATCCGCTCCCCCGATGATTGTTCAAAAAATATATGTTCACATTTCACGATGTTCTTGTGCCCTAATTCCGTTCTCCTCCGAAAGCCACGGTAGATAAACCAAATAATATTGATTACCAATCCATAATTGTTCCAACGGAAGAACCTGGCAAAACCACCAAGTTTATAGTTGTCATCATCCGATTATGTACGCTTCCATTATTATCAAAAATTAAAGAAGGCATGCCTTTTCAAGCATAACTGCCCCCTACACGCGTGGAGACACACGTCAGGTGCTCCTAGTTGTCGTGATGCACCTGAGACGGACGTATACGTGCATGGAACATGCAGACGTAACGTAGCCTTGGGTGCGCGAGTGACGTATTCGCTGCATGGCGCATGCACGTGAGAACCCGCCACTCCAAAGAGCACGTGAGGGGAGACAAACAGACGTCCATGCCATACCAGACGCTAACGAAACACGCACGCCGTCAATAGAACCCTACCGTTAAGACGCCAGACGCATTTGAAATAGATGGCATTCTCGCCGCGAGGACCCGGATTGCGCCGCTAGCCGCCCGTGGCGAAGGTAACCCCGACCTCGTCATCAAACAACACAAATACAACAACAAATACTCCAACATAGGAGTACCATTTTCTCTGTTGTTAAGAAAGGCCCAAAGAAGGAGGACATGGATCTCCTTAAAAGGTACATGTTGACTGATCTCTGTCCACACCACACCACACCAACCAACCAGGTCTTTGAAAAAAACACAAACAAGAAAAGGAAGGAATGGCAGCTTGGATGGTGACCACCACTACCACCAGAGCAGAGCCCACGGCCCATTCCCTTCCCTTTCCATATCTCAACGGCGCGGCGCGCCGCGCAGTCCCGCACACGCCACCACCATATCTCTGTCTCCACTCCTCCACTGACAGCCGGGGCCGGCGCCCGCTGCTCCGGCGACCCACCCCCACCGGGCCCTCGCGGCCCAGCACGTGTTAGCAACGGCCGCGCCGCTTTGTCCCTTCTCCGGCTCGCCGTCACTATCCGTCCGTCCGTCCGTGCCTTTGACCTGCGCCACCCCCGACCCCTATCCCCCGCCGCCCGCCTATATATACCCCAGGGCCCATTCCCTGCCGCCGCCGCTCCGCTCCCCCAAATTTTCCCGTTCCCTCCCCCGTCCCGCGCCTCCCCCTCCGCTCCGCCCGCTTAAACCCCTAACCCTAGCGACAGCGCCGCCGCCGCCGCCACCGCGCAGCCATTTCCGCGCTTTGCACGCGGGGCCGGGCATGGCGCCGTTCGGGGACGGCGGGATGGGGCCAGGCCCGTTCGGCGACGGCGGGATGGGCGGCGGCCCATTCGGCGACGGCGGGAGGCGCGCGTTCGGGAACGGCGGGGAGGACGACGCGGGGTGGGGCTGGGACCCGCTGCGCAGCGGCAGCGCCCCGCCGACCATGGACGGCGCGCTGCTGGCGGCCGACGGGGTTCTCGGCGGAGGAATAGGAGGAGGTGGCGGCGGCGGGGGAAGCGGGGATTCCTTCTTCTCCGGGGCCGGCGGGCTCGGCGCCAGGCTCGACGAGGTCAGCCGGCGGCGCGGGGCCATCGACCAGGTAAAGAAAAAAGAAAGGTCTTTGACGCTCCTCCATGGCCGGACAGCGTTTCTCGATTGGTTCTGTGTATGTATGCTTCCGTCCTGCCCTGTTTCGCGCTCTTCCGTCGCCGTCGCCGTGCCGTGCGTGCTCTAGATTGGATCTATCGGTGTGCTCCGGCAGTAGTTTCCCGTCGGGATGTCTTCCCGATCTGTGCGCGGCTAGTTCCTCTCCTGCTCGCGCGAGGGGTGGCCGCAAACTGTTGTCTTTTTTCTTAAATCTCGGAAAAAGAAGGTACTCCAATTGAGCAGATGCAGGCGACGGAGGGCGACGACAAAGTTGCTGCTAGTCTAATCGCGGAAAAGTTGCCAAAAACGTGCTTCTTTTCAGTCTTTTTGTCCTGTATCGGCTCTATTGACTATTGTTGCAGATGCAGGCAAGCATCCCTGTTTTGGTTCCTGTCGGCATGTATCTTGGGCACTTGATCAAGTGTTTGTTGCTGATGACCGGCTGGAAGCATCGTTATCTTTCCGATCCATATGTGGTCTATGGTTTTATTGATGGATTTGATTGTCCAATATGTCTTGTCTTCTTGGTTGTGCTCAAAATCACCACATTTCCTTTGCAGACACTCGTTTTTCACAAGGAGTACTATATTCAGTGTTCAGCTGGAACATCTTTTGTCAAAATTTTGCCTAGCTTGTAATTGTAACCACCGTTAGTTATCTACGTACTTGGCAATCACTTGAGTTGTGATTTATGTGTCTGTTCACTGTGATGAGTTGGATCGTGGGGCAACGTGGCATCTGTGCTTTACTAGATACCCTGTTTCTCTTGTTTAGTTTGATGATCATTTTTCGTTTCAATGTCGTAAGACCATTTGGCTTTAGCATAATATATAGCACGAGTTGTTTAACATAGGTATCGATAACCTGCTGCCTACATTGACTACTTTGTTTCGGTATGACTTAGTGCCTTCTATGTGATGTAATGTGTGGTAAATATCATCAATGTGGCAAGCAAGATTTTGGATTTTTGGTCAGTTATTAAGTGTACAAATATGTCGCCCTTTTACATTTATATTCTTGATAATTTATTTTGGTAAATTGCTCTTCAGTATTTTCTAATTAATTCAGTTCCATATGTCTGTATAACTCCATCAAGGCTGGCAGCAAATTGAACCAATGCAATTATTATCTTCCCTCTGGTACTGTGCCCAATGACTTGCGGTCGTTCCTTGTGATAGGAAGGCGGTAGCTTGTTTGGGTGAAGAAAAGAGAAATATGGTAGGGTTTTCCGGAATCGCAGTTGGTTTGTGCTCTGCAAATCAAAGTCACAACTCTACCTATCACCTCTTTCCCTGTTATACAAATCACCCATGCTAACCCGTGCAGCTACACAAAGTTTAGGCAATGCACTTGTGTGGTCCTCTTATGGAATATGTTGTGAGCTCATTGCGTTTGTGGCCTCATAACTTACATTCTTTTTTGTAGTTTTAACTTTTGGTATTTGTTCTTATGTGATTGTGTAACTGGTGTTTGCAAATATTGTCAGGAAAAGCTTTGGCATCTATCCTGATTTACTAAAAGCATCTCATATAATGACACCAATTTCAGATTTATGTAGTTTTGCTGTTCATGTTCATAATTGATACATCACTTAATAGCAAGTTTTGTGTTCTTTGTTTCAGGACCATTATGGTAACTCTGCATTACTATCTAAAGGTGTAGGAGGCTTCCAGCTTAATGGTACCAGAGGTTTTGACGGGCAGCAATTTAGACCAAACCACTCCACATTTGATATGGGTTCAACATTGACGGAACATGATGCTGAATTTTATGGGCATCAGAATCACTTCATGCCAGACATGGGAAAGATCAACACTTTTGGAAGAAGGGACTTTGATTCTACTTATCTCTCAGATTCTGATCTTTCAGATACTTTCTCTGGATTGAGGCTATCTAATAGGACACCACTTGATGAAAGGAGACATGAGAAAGAGCTGCTTGATGAAATGCTTATGCATCGCAGATATTTCAACTCTAATATGGCTGATGATAGCCGGCTTCCTTCAGCTGATAATGTTTTTCACTCACCTAGGTCCCAGCACATGGATTTTCGCCCGACACGTCGAAATTGCTTACGTAGGCAGAACAGTTCAATTGATGCCCCCAATGCCCCAAGGATGAATCACCATCACATGGATAATGTTGATCACCTATCTTTTGCTGAAAGGCTAACTTTGATGCAGTCAGGCAATTTGCGTGGGGAGGCCAACTATCTCCGTGATGCAGCTATGACAAATATGATGAACCCCTTGAGCAATAGAAACAACACCATTACAGACTTGGGTTTGGCTAGGAATCGTAAGGCATACCTTGAGGATCATTTTGCCCGGCAGTGTCTGCAGAATGAAAGTAGTTTTGTACCAAAATCTGGTCTCTCTTATAGTGGTAACAGGCTCTATCATGATGAGCCTTGTTTCCCCTCTTCAAGAGCGCAAAGATTAGGGTCTCATTTTCATCCTAATTTGGGGAGCATTCCATGTCACGATGACCAGCAATCACGGCTCTTCTCTGTTAATAGAAGGTCAGCTGGTAGGAATATGGGCCTACAGAACAATCACGATAATGCTGTAGAACACTGCATAGATTCTTTTGATAGAAACAGTGATGAAACCTTGGAGCTACTTGATGCAGTTGGCCATGTCATGAATGTCAGGTATATTATTCTTTTACTGAGCAGTTGGTTTTTTAGTTCAATGTATTTCTATAGAAGTGATCTCATTTTCATCTTAACGCAGTGTGGATCAACATGGCAGTCGGTTCATTCAACAGAAACTAGAAGAAGCATCTGCTGAGGATAGGGAAAAGATCTTCCCAGAGATACTGGCCAATGTTATTGCTCTAACAACCGATGTGTTTGGTAATTATGTGATCCAGAAGGTACATCAACAGGTCCTAGCATTTTGATAATTATTTGTTTTTTGGGATATACTGATGTTTGTGATGCACTGTTCACAGTTCTTTGAGTTTGCTACAGAGGGACAGCTTAAACAGTTAGCAGATAAACTCAATGGTCATATTAAGGCTCTAAGCGGTCAGATGTATGGTTGCAGAGTTGTTCAAAAGGTCAGTTTAATGTTAATGATTTGTTTCTGTTGCATTGTCATGCAAAATTTGTTCCCTCAGTTTTCCTGTAAATGTACTAAAAAACCAATCCATAAAAAAAATTCTGCCTTCAAATATTCTGTGAATGTCCTAAATCTAAATGTATCGAAGTGTGATATTCAGTGTGATATATTCCACTAAATGCATAGAATCTGCAAATTACCTATCTAGTACAGTACTTTTTCAACCCATACTAAACAAAGATTAAGTTCAGAGATAGTGCAGCATTGTCAAGTTTACTGACTGGTGTTTTTCTTACCCTGTTACATTGAGTAGTAAATCATTATTGGCTTGTATAGATGTCAGCATGGTCCCTTTCTAGTCATTTTGCAGCACCTGTTCTTCACTTCTAAGAGTTGTTGCATTGAATGAGTTCTCATCCATTGGGGTTTTGATTGACATGGCACATTTACAGTGGAGTTTTGTATCTGCATGCTTCTATATTATAGATTCTAATATTCAATATTGACAGGTTATTGAGGTAGTTGATATGGACACAAAGATTGATATAGTTTCTGAGCTCATGGATTCTGTTCTGGATTGTATTGGTGATCAGAATGGCAACCATGTAATTCAGAAGTGCATTGAGTGTGTTCCTGAAGATCGCATTCCATTTGTTATCGAGCCTATACTATCACAAATTTGTAAGCTTTGTACTCACCAATATGGCTGCAGAGTTATTCAGGTACAAAAATTGCTCATTCTTTTTCTTTTTAAAGTGTTAGATTAATCCCTTTTGAACTAAGAAGAAGATTGTAATATGTATTTGCAGAGAGTTTTGGAGCATTGCCGTAAACCAGCGACTCAAAGTGCTGTGATGAATGAAATTGTGCAGCATGCTTTTGCTTTGACTGAAGATAAGTATGGGAACTACGTTGTTCAGGTATGTCAGTACACTATATGTATATACTGGAATAGTTTTCTATTTCTGTGTTGACTTGAATGATGTTTATACATCGTACAGCCCTAAGCCACTGGTTGGTACAGCCAAACAATCTACATATGTTGCTGATAAAATAATTTGGTTCTATTGAATTCTGACTTCTGAGTGACATCCTAACTAGAAAGGTAGTGTTGATTTATCATGTGAACTGACAGTTGGATACATTTCCTTAACTTAGCTGGCCAGTTGTAGGTCTCTTTCGTATTGAAGTGTATAAAATCTATTTGATCCAATAACAAATAATTTCGCAATTATCTGCAGGGCATTTCTGTTTCAATTAAAAGACCAGCTTGTTTTAGGAATACTTGGATAAATAATACACATTTAGCAAGACTTGCACATGACATGATCAATTAACAACCTAGTTTCCACATGTTTTTGAATATTAAAATGTTGTCTATTTTAAATAAAGTCTTGTACATCACATTTGTGTACATTTTATTATAAATCTCAGAAGTTAAAAAAAGAGCTAGGCTTAATTGTATGTTTTGCCACTGCCTTGTGCTTTTCTGACAAAGCGAACGCCTGAGCGCAATTGTGCACACATTAAGCGCAAGGCGTTTTACTGTGGCCTAGATCCTAGGCGTGCCTTTTTCAACTATGATAAATCTAACAATGTACTGCACTTTGATCATATAGAACATGTTATCTCACATAAGCGTAGTTATGCATTGCAGAAGTAATAATAATATCATATTACTAGTCATACCATATTATCTAATTCGATAATATCTGTCCATGAAAATTTTGAAGTATCAATTTAAAATAAACATAGTATACCCTTATAGGGTTTTTAATAGTCATTCCAATTTTCTAATGCTGGAGCTCCAAAGCAAGTTATGTTAGCAATATGCAGTCCTTGTCTAATTGTCTGGCCATGTAATCTGTTCAATAATTAACCGTTTGAAAACTGAAGCTTGTATGATATTGTCCATTTTATTGCTGCTTTCCTTCCTGTGTTGGCGTGATGTACTTATTGATGAACCTTTAATTTTCTTCAGCATGTCCTGCAACATGGGAAGCCAGAGGAACGGTCGTCCATTATTCAGAAGCTCACAGGCCAAATGGTGATCTTGAGCCAGCAGAAATATGCATCTAATGTCATTGAAAAATGTTTGGCCTATGGTACTCCTGAAGAACGTGATGTCCTTATAAGGGAGATTTTTTCTTGTGGTCAAACATTTCAGGTTTGTCCTAGTTCACAAACACACTGCATATTTTCTAATCAAACTATTTTGATCTTGAAAACCATATTTCCTTTGACAATACACATGGATATGTTGCATTAAGCACGTCTCCCTTGCATGAATACCAAAACTGCCTTGTAGTCAACATATTTGCAGCAACCCTCTGAACAACATGATGTTTGGGAGGTGATGCTTAGAGTTCAGTTTGCTAGATTTGGTTATTAGTCATCAACGCTGACCTGTGCAAAACCAATCGCCCACAACATGCGTTCCCAAGATCATATATACATTTTTTTTGGTTATATGCAAACATATTTTCCATACAAACTAAACCTATTACTCATAGAATGCAGAGCATCTTCACTGCTACAAATATCTGAGTATCTTCGCAGCTAACTTTCTGATTGGTGGGGTCATTTCTCGAAGCCCCAAAATGTGTCTTGTTCTTTTTGTATGGCTAGACAGTACATGAGTTGAAAAGGCTTGCAGGTTTAGTGTGTGCTTGACTTCTGGGTCATTGGTTATCAGACAAAACCTCGGTTCTAACTTGTTGCTGTGTTATTAGCTGTGCAAATTTTCTCTCGATGTGAACCGATTCCTTAGTGATTTCAGTGCACTTCATTCTGACTTTGCCTATCTGTTATGCAGACACTGATGAAAGATCAGTTTGGCAACTACGTCGTACAGAAAGTCCTTCAGACCTGTGATGACAAATACTTTGAGATGATCCTGTCAAGCATCAAGGTGCACTTGAACGAACTGAAGAACTACACATATGGGAAGCATATCGTTGCACGGGTTGAGAAGTTAATCATCACAGGAGGTAAGCCGACGGTCAAACTGATGTATCGCAAGATGTGGATTTCTTTTCAGATTCCTAACATTTTCCGCTTGATCTCAGAGAACCGGGTGCGGATGGCGTCGAAGCCCTGCCGATGTCAACAGGAGGCAAAGTGCACCGATGCCGGCGCTGATTCTTCTTAAGCATTTGCCATCACTTCTGGTGGAACATGGTTGGACTGTGGTGAGGTTTTTTCCGTTGGTACAGCGTGCATGTAATGTCATGCCTTGGTAGAGAGGAGCAAGGTGTTCTCTTTCCTGTCCTGTATAGAATCTGGAGAGTTTTCGGGAAACTTCCGAGTAACTAGTTGAGTATTAGGGTTCGCCGCTGTATATCTTTTCGGCCATGTAAAAGTTTACAGGTGGATATATAGCTGTACATGTTATGGAGTTGTTAGCTTGGTGAATTGTGACGTTTAATTTGTTCCTGTTGGAGCTGCTACTTGAAGTTGATGGGTTAAACTTTCTTTGCAAAACCAATGTCTTTGTATTATTGTTCTAGTTTACCTTTGTGCTACTACCTTGGTGGTAACACAAAGGCAGCGCGCAATCACTTTTAGAAAACCACTTCATTTCTTGGCTACTACTGGCTCGGAGTTCTTGCCTGATCGTGAGCCTAACAATCTCTCAAACAAACCCTCTTTTGTCCAAAAAAAATTTGAAATGGTTTTCTAAGAGCGATGTCATTTTGAAAAACTGGTTTATTTGATTTGAACTGAAGATGGTTATAGGGTACTCTATGGCACCAATTTGCATCACTAGTTTCAAGCAATATTTATCTTGGCTTCCATGTGTTTATTGATTTGTAACTCTTATAAGCTTCATAGTTTCAACAAGTATTGAAAAAGGCATACATCGCCAGCTTCAGCATCAGCTCCAAGTTGGCTAGATACACTGCTCAGGGCCCTCTTCATCGAGAAACCTACATCTGTCCTAGTATGAAGTGAAAAGCCCTGTCAACATTCGGTTTCAACTCATCATGGACAGGTCTCGTCCATCGCACCATCAAACTATCTTGTTGTGCATACACTGAAGCTCCATCCAACTGAATATCAAATTCCCAATACCTCACATGCTCATTTCAACGCAAATATGGAAACATTTTGCATTGCCCCAAAACTTAAAATGGCTAGCACAGTGCTACTTCTAGGCCTTTTAGATGTCTATATAGTTTCTTTGTGATGATGTTAGGCTCCTTGATGGGGTTATCTTTCTTTGTGAAATCAATGCCTTTGTATTATAGCTCTAGTTTGCCTTTGTGCCAAGAAGGGGAGAATGGGAATATTCATATTTTCACCGCTTTGGCGGTACCAGGCTGGGTGCTCTGTGGTAATCTATCATCATGTTGCAAGTAGGGGCACAAATTTTGTGAGCCTAACATTCTCAAACAACCCTCTTTTGTTCAAACAATGAACTGGTTTTTTGAAAGTGTGGTTACTCGATAGGTGACCTGTTTGCATCACTAGTTTCAAGCTATATTTGTCTTGGGTTCCTTGTGTTTATTGCTTTGTATTATATATACTCTTGCGAGCTTCATCATTTCAGGAGCTGGAGGCGAGCAAGTATTGAAAAGGAGCCGAGTCGGGCAAGTGTTGGGATTGAAGCCGCCATGCGCGTCGCCATCGTAGTAGCCAGGCGAAGGCACGTACCCCCATGGCGGCATCGTCGGCGAGACGTTGGCCGACGATGCAACACGCTGGGGACCCCTCCATGCGGCCTGCGGGTTGCGGCCGCGCGGATTCATAATAGCCGCGCGGGACGCCTCTTCCCGATCGACCGCGGCCACTGCCGTCGTTGCCTCCGGCACGCACTTGATCATCTTGGCATCGAGCCTCCTCGTCGGTCTGTTGTGACCGCCTCCCGGTGCTGGACATCCGCCCTTCACTCGACGTCTGAAATGCCCGCTAGCCTAGGCTTCGGCTTCCTCGACTTCCTCTGCTTCGGCTGGCTGGAATCGGCGGTGGTGGCGGGGCGAGGGAAGGTGTACTTCCTCTTCGATGGCATGGAGGCCAGATGGAAGGAGCGGGAGAAGAATAGTGGGAGGAGGCGGGGAAAAGGAAGGAAAGGGCGGAGGAAGGGGGATAAAACAGCGGGAATAGGCCCGACTGCCGACAATAGAGCGGATCCGCTTGGCTTTTCGCTTCGATTTGCGCTCCCAGGCTCCCCCGAGGGGTTGGGTTCGCCTCGGGTTCACCGACTGTTATTTTGGACCAAACCAATGCTAAACGAGGAGTTGGGTGCACGACTGGGCCGATTTTGCACCGCCGTCACTAAACGACGGTGATTTGGGGCTCCGCTCGTGTCGCCCCGAGCGAACGACACGGGATCATGAGGGGCATTTTGGACCTGCTCATAAATCATAATACACCGCTTTAATTTGAGTTGAACATTTCGCCAGAACAATAATGGTTATAGTAAAACAATCACTATCCATTGCTAGTTCTGAATTTTTAAGAGACACAAAGTAAAATGTCTCCGTCTTCCTCCCACGCTCCTCCGGCCACCCCTCTCCACGGCTGCCGCGTAACATAGTCCCAGCCTCACCCGTCGGGTCTTCACGCTGATGCCCGCCGGCCAGATAATGCCCCTCGCCACGCGGCGCCCGCCTCTGCCTCATCGTTTGATGCGCCTCTGCCGGGCCGCTCGCATCCTACCTCTATGGATCTAGAGCCAGCTAAGAGCATCTCTAGTAGAACCCTCAATCCCTTAAATCTAAAACCAGTTTTAAGGGTTGAGAATTGGCCATTTTTGACATTTTTAAGGGTTGAAAAACAGGGGCAAAGACTAGAACCCTCAAACCCGACCCTTATAACGGAATATTCCGTTATAAGGGTTGGGTTTGAGGGTTCTAGTCTTTGCCCCAACCCCAACCCTTAAAACTGTCATTTGGCATATCACAATTTTCACTAGAAAAACATAATAAACCTTCAAACAAACACGGAAATAAAGATCATTGATGCATGGTTTAATAGTTTTTACATCACACAATCATCATCTTCCCCCTCTCATCGGCACCATGACCAAAAAGTTGCACTTGACGCCATTTCCTAGACCACTTCCACGTCCATCAAGCACCTCCATTGTCGCCGGTGGTGGAGTCTTCCACACCGCCATCGCCACCACCACTCATCGGAGTGTCACCTCGAAGAGTAGAGGACGCACCACGGAATATCCTCTTCCTCTCTGCGATGTCCTCCTTGTAGTCCTTCCACCATTGCAATTGTTCTTCATCCATGTCCTTCTTGGACATCATCATGTGCTCCTTCTCTTCCACCATGAGTTCTTTCCATACCTTTGCCTCTTTCACCTTGATCATCCTCTCCTCCAAGTCGGCCTTGCGCTTTGCTCCATCTTCGTCTCCAATGTCTTCCTTGTCAATTCCTCTGTTGCCTTCATCATTTGCTCCATCTTTTCCCTTAGGCTTGATGCCTCTCCTTCCATCTTCACCCTTTGCTTGCCCTTCTTGGTTCCCTCGGGCTTGCCCAAGTTCCTCTCCTTCTCCTCATCTTCACTATCATCGATCCTAAGCATTGCCGACTTCTTGGGTGCGGTCTCTTGATCCCTCAACTTCTACTTGTCAAAGGTTTGAAGAATTGCCCAAGCATGCTTAAATGGGAATGGCTTGCCCTTGGAAGCGGCCATCTCCTTGTACCTCATGCCGGCAATTGTCTCCTATCAACCACACATAATCACATAAGAACCCACCAATAGCATAGTACACACACATAATCAAAATAGTGAAGAGATATGTACTCACATAGTCACTCTCCACGGTTCCACTAGGTGGTGCATCCCTCACTTGGTCCATGGACGCACTCCAACGAGCACAAGCGGGCTTCATCAAATCCCACCGGCCTTGAAGCAACCGGAAACTGCGAGAGATGAACCCACTATTCTTCGGCTTGATCCTACAATAGTTGTCCTCGATCCTGTGCCAATACCGTTTACCGGTTTGATCGGTGCCGGTGGTTGCATCCATCCCCACAGATGCCCAAGCACGAACCAAGAGGATATCTTCCGCTTCGGTGTAGTTTGTCGACCGCGCGTGTGGGCCGGAAGTGGCGGTGAATGCCTCCTCCCCTATCTCGGCCACCTCCTCCTCGTCACCCCCTTCATTCTCCTCATCTTCCTCAACCTCCTCACCAAAGGGTTCTAGAGGCGGAGCCCCGAGGTCCACCTCCGCGTCTTGAAGGAGGTCCATGAACGAGGATGGGGTTGCCATTTCCTCGAACACCTCGTGCGCGGCGGGAGGAGGTTCGGCGACGGCGGCAGGCGGGGCCACGGGCTAATTCCGCGCCGCGACCTTCTTCCGCTTCGGGGACGCGCCGGCGACCTTGGAGGAAGCCCCTCGCGGCCCACGGGAGGACACCTTCGGCCGGCTCTTCTTGGGGGCGGGCGCGGCGGGGACGGTGGCCGGGGCGGGAGCCGGGGAGGCGGCAGGAGGCGGTGCGAGGCCCGCCCGCCGCCGCTTGGCCCTGACGTGGGTCGCCGCCACCACGTCGGCCACGGTCGGCTGCAGGACGGGGGCGGGGGCGGGCGGGGCGGCTGGCGCAGCGGCGGGCGGGGGCGCGACGGCGGGGGAAGCCTCCATGGCGGCGAGGCGGCGGGAGGAGCTGGGGAGGCGGGGGGAGTTTTCCCTCCCGCGCGATGTGGGAAGAGGAGTGCGGGTTGGGGGGAGTTTTCCCTCCCAACCCTCACTTCTACAGGCTGGGAAGGGGTTTGAGGGTTGGACCTCTAATTTTTTTACGGGTTTAAGGGTTCTAGTCTACGCCGTTTTGTCGATGAAAACTGTAAAAATGCGGTTATTTTTAAGGGTTTGAGGGCTCTACTAGAGATGCTCTAACGGATGGACGGAAGTGCGCAACCGTCATCGCTCTCGCCGTCTGCGGAGGCGCCGGTCGTCAGTCAGGAGCCCGCCACCAAGCCTCTGATTCCACGGTGGCTGCCAGGCCTTTGTTTTAAATTCCTCGAACCCGGGTATGTAAAGGCCAAGTGCTCTGGGGAGATTCGCTGTCACCTTTGCTGGGTCACGGGTCATCTTGCTCGGGACTGGTCCACTCACTCCGCCGAGCACTACGTTGCGAGTACTAATCCCACCCACCTTTCCCGAGGCAGTGCTACTCATCCACGCCCCCGCTGAGATCCAAGCGGCTCGACCACGCTGTTCTGCTGCTGAGAGCTCGGCCTGGCACCAACTCCCTCCCCCTGGATATGGGTCATTACCTGTCACGCCCAAGATGCGACCCTATCCTTAATTTGGCACGAAGGCCTCGTCAGGGATAGAGGCGCATCTCGTCGTGTCGCAAGAATGGATATCGTTACAAGTACATGTACTGAAAAGAAGAGATAATACAGAGTTGGCTTACACTCGCCACAAGCTACATCAGAGTCACATCAGTACATTATATATTCATCAAGAGTAAGAGCAGGGTCCGACTACGGACGAAAACAAACGACAAAATAAGAACGACGTCCATCCTTGTTATCCCAGGCTGCCGGCCTCGAACCCATCCTAGATCGATGAAGAAGAAGAAGAAGAAGAAGCAACTCCAAATGAACAATCAACGCGCTCGCGTCAAGTTACCTTTACCTGTACCTGCAATTGGTGTTGTAGTAATCTGTGAGCCACAGGGGACTCAGCAATCTCATTTCCAAACGTATCAAGACTAGCAAAGCTTAATGGGTGAGGTATGGTTAAGTGGTGAGGTTGCAGCAGCGGCTAAGCATATATTTGGTGGCTAAACTTGCGAGTACAAGAATAAGAGGGGGAAGATCTACGCATATCGGTCGTGAACTACTGATGATCAAATGAATGATCCTGAACACCTACCTACGTCAGACATAACCCCACCGTGTCCTCGATCGGAGAAGGAACTCACGAAAGAGACAGTCACGGTTACGCACACAGTTGACAAGTTTTAATTAAGTTAACTTCAAGTTATCTAGAAGCAGTGTTAAACAAAGTTTCCACGTTGCCACATAACCGCGGGCACGGCTTTCTGAAAAGATTTAACCCTGCAGGGGTGCTCCAACTAGTCCATCACAAATTACCACAAGCCGCATAGAAATCCTCAATCACGAAGCTCGCGATCTCGTCGGATTCCCTAGTGGAAAACCTCAACTCTGAGATTACCCAAAGCATCACCGGAATCCCGATGCACAAGATATCTCGACAAAGGTAAAACTAATCCAGTAAGGCCGCCCGACGTGTCGACGATCCCGATAGGAGTCGCGTACCGCGTTCTCAGGACACGGCGGATGAGCTAGACGTCGGGATCGCTAAACCTCCGGGTGACCAGAGGGGCGCCGGACATCGCTCAGGTGGGACCAACACTTATTAGGAGCACTGGCCCGGGGGTTGATTAAAATAGTCCGCGGGTGCCGGCAGGCCCCTATGCATTATTATTAGGTTGTTAGGCAAATGTAGTACCAAAGTTGGGCCTTGCCAAACCAGCTTTAATCTAAAACGAATTATCAAGGGGGTCCCCATAACAACCCCGATCGTGTTAGGAGCGCTCAATTACGGAACATAACACCGGTAGCCGGAACTAAGGGGACAAAGGTGGAACAAAACACCAGGCTAAAAAGGCCGAGCCTTCCACCTTTTACCAAATATATAGGTGCATTAAATTAAAATAGCAATTAATATGGTGATATAACAAGGAACCCATGCTTTCACATGGAAGCAACTGCACCTGCAACTAGCAACGCTAACACCGGGTTAAGCAAGCAGTAACATAGCCAATTAGTGGTTTGCTAGGTCGAACAGGTTGAACGTGATCATGGCATTGTGAGAGGCTGATATTTAACATGTGGTAGGCAACGAGACATAATCGATAGCATCGAAATAACTAGCATGGCAATGATAGTAATGGTATCTGGGGAAATGGTCATCTTGCCTGAGATCCCGCTTGGAAGAAGAATGCCTCCGTGAAGAAGACGAACCGACGTAGTCGAACGGGTCCTCACATCCGACACGCTTGCGGAACTCTATCGAGACGGAGCAAACCGGAAACACAAATCAACACACGGAATTCACCACACGATGCACAACAAAAATGATGCATGAACAGCTGAATACAAGCAAGTCACGGCATGATAAATCACACAATCAAACACTACACATTAAGTGAAGTTCAATATGCAACGAGTTGCATATTGACGAAACTCCACGTTAATCATTTAGTTCTATCCCGATTAGATACACGACAACATTAAATGTGATTAAACATGGCAAGAGGTGAAGCGTAATTAATCTACCTATCTAGGCATTTTAAATGAGGTCGGAAATGACATATAGCACCTCCGAGATGACCTCACATGTTAATTTACAATTCTGTCCAGATCTGAACTAATGCATTTAATTAGTTGTTAAACAGCAAAACAAATAGGCTCACGTGATTCTACGCGTCATGGCAAGCAATCTACACATAAAGAATATCTCCAACGGAGCTACGGATCAAAAGTTACAAGCACCGCAAGATATGATGGCATGAATGCAATATGTGTGCAAAGACGGTCACGAGCACTTCAAAACATACAACCCGCAAGAGAAAATGAAACTACGCGAGATTCTAAGCAAGTTTCATATAGGACTCGATCAAAACGGAGCTACGGTTCAACATCTACAAGCAAAACAAGAAATGACTACAATCTGTCAAAATCAGCCACATAGCATATTCTACGCCCTACAACTACGAGCTACACAACTCCGATAAACTCAAGCAAGGCATGGCACGAAAGAGGGCAAGAAGCACTACTACAAACAACTAACAACAACTAGCATGGCAGCAAGGAGCACTAGGAAAAGAAGACACAAAATGGCATCTCACACACTATTTCAGACTTAGTGAAAATTACACCTCATGAAAGTGCAGTTTTCGATCTGAAGCTATATTAACAGCAGCAAAACCTATATCTACAGGACTCCGAATGGCATGAAAATTTACAGCATGCTAGAGAATCACAAGGGGTACAACTAACTCCATTGGACCAACCTCAAAAGAGCTACACATCACAAGATACAAGCAAGACAAGACAGCAACAAAATATAACAGATTCCAGACTTAGAAATATTTCAGCTCCTCAAAATCAGCACTATTTCTAGCAACTTGAGGGCAATCAAAACACACCTAAACATGCATTTCTATTGCATCTAAAAATACCAGGGGCTAGTCTAAACACCCAAGAACAACTCTCTAGTTGACAACTCCGTCAAACGAAGCACGATATAAATCCTACGAATTAAACAAAAGGGCATCACGGCAAAACATCTCGCGAACTAACTTGCTCTAATGCTAAAACTAATTGCACAGAAAAATCCTACCCCGAAAACATATAAAATATGTGGGGTTGCAACACAAAATTAAAGCCACACATTAATGCGGGAAAACAACCTATATACGGGAAAATAATCTACCGCAATTCCGTACACGCAAAAAAATACAAATGACTGCTCTAAAATACATGGAATAATGGTTCCTAAAACATGGGCATTTTATCTACGGCATACGATCAATCCGGACTTGCGCGAAAATTAAATACGAACTATATCCTATTAAGACAACACGTTATTCTAGGCATCCGGCATGCTAAACAACGTCAAACAATTATGCAAGTTGTGAAATCGTGATCTACGCGCAAAACTACCCCAAAATCATATACAATATGTCGCGATCCGACTTACGGATTTAAAACTACGGGCGTTTTAATATACGGATATTTACTGGAATTTATTAATTCCTAAAATACATAATAAACCTATTGGGCCGAAGAGTGGGCGCAACTTAGATAAAAGATGCACATGCGCGGGGGGGGGGGGGGGGATCTCACCTCTCCTTGGGCTGGCGGTTGGGGAAGGGGCTTGCTGGACGGTTGGTGATGGGCCGGGGCGAGGCAGGCTGCTGACAGGGGCAGACTGGGCCGGGGGCGCGCCTGGCGCTGGGCGAGGCCCAGCTGGCTCCCTGGGCCGCGGTCAACGCGCCGAGGGGAGGGAGGCGCTGCGCGCTGCTCGCTGGATTGGGCAGGCGGCTGTCCCAGGCGGTGGGGCGAGCGGGGATGACGGCCAGGGAGCTGGTGCTGCGCGGTCAACGGGGGGGGGGGATCTCACCTCTCCTTGGGCTGGCGGTTGGGGAAGGGGCTTGCTGGACGGTTGGTGATGGGCCGGGGCGAGGCAGGCTGCTGACAGGGGCAGACTGGGCCGGGGGCGCGCCTGGCGCTGGGCGAGGCCCAGCTGGCTCCCTGGGCCGCGGTCAACGCGCCGAGGGGAGGGAGGCGCTGCGCGCTGCTCGCTGGATCGGGCAGGCGGCTGTCCCAGGCGGTGGGGCGAGCGGGGATGACGGCCAGGGAGCTGGTGCTGCGCGGTCAACGGGGGGGGGGGGGGGGGAGCAAGGCCAGCGCAGCCTCGGGCGGCGCGGTGAATGGCTCCCGATCTGGATCCCTGATCCAGATCGCGGGGAGGAGGCAAGCGCGCGCTGACTGGCGGCAGGGGGCGGCGCTGAGGCACGGCAGCTGGCTGGCTTGGGAGGCGCGGCCACAGGACTCCTCGCTGCGGCCAGGATCGGGCCAGCTCCCAGATCGAGAGAGGGAGGGCTGCGGGTGAGCCGCGGTTGGACCGCTTGGCAAAACGAGGTAGAGACCAGGTGCTAGCGGCGGCGGCTGGATAGGGACAGGGAGGATCCCTAGGTTTTGGTCTGATCTGGGCTAAGCGGATTATATAAAGTAAAAGCATTAGTCTATAGGGGTATTTGGACCCTCCGATTAAATCAGACGGTCGGAAAATAACTAGGTTAGGGAGACCATTGGACAAACTGATGACTGTTTGCGGTAAAATGGGATTGATCCGGACCCAACGGTCACGAGCGACCGGTTCGGGTTCCGGGAGGTTTTCGGACTGGGCCGCGCGCAGGGTCGACGCACTGTGCAGAGGGGCTAGGCGAAGATGAGAGGGAAAACGGGCGACCCGGCAACGTATTTTAAAACACCGACAGACGTCAGACGGTAGACCGACTACGGTGCCGCTACGGTCGACCGTTCGGGTACCAGACGGACTCCGATTGCGACGAAACTTGACAGGCGGCCTAGCTACAACTAATTGCGACCGCACGCCAAGTTCCAATCCAAACAGAGAAAGTTTTAAACACACTTTAAATACAGGGGTTTCGACGATGCCGCGGGCGCGTGCGAGTGCGGTCGGGTTCAGAGTGGACAACGACGAGAACCGGCAACTATCAACGGATGCAAGTTTTGAAAAAGGGCGGCAACGGGATGCCGATGCAATGCTAATGATGCGCATGATGCGATGATGATGCGACAAAAGAAAAAAATAGACGCACGACGAAAACGGAAAGAAGGGGAATCTTCTGAAACGTCGCATCGGGCTGTCACACTACCCGCCTCTGGCGCACCATCATTCCCCGGGGGAGATGTACACCCACGGTAACATGGATTTGCGCCGGAAGAGGGGGGAGGCATCATCTCTCGCTCTGCCAGCATGGATGCACCGGAAGCGGACTTCCGCTACCGGGCCAACTTTCCTCGATGCAGAGCATGCGGCCCGCAGTCTTGCCAGGTGCTCTGCTCCAGGTTGTGGGCCGGATCTATGGGGTTGAAAGAAGGAATGTGAGGGTGGAGGCAACCCACCCTACAGATTTCTTCCTTCACTTTGCCTCCTCGGACGACTGCGATCGGGTGTTCAAGAGCAGTGGGCAGATCCGTTACGCCGGTGCACCCATCACCTTCCAGCGCTAGCACCGAAGCGCGCACGCTTCCAGCAGCAAGATGGATTTCTTCTGTAAGATCGTCATCGAGGGTCTACCGGCAAGTGCGTGGGAATGGGGCGCAGTCAACCAGCTCATCAACAACATGCAGTGGCAGCTGATTGAAATTCTCCTCCAGGAAGATAGATGGCAGCTGGATGTCACGGCTTGGATGCGGAATCCCTCTGGTACCCCAAAGATCTATTACCTAGAGGTTCTGGAACCCACGAGACTTCCAAACTCGGTGGATCCAGATTGGCCCGTAGAGCCCAGCCACCCTGCGCCACCAACGAAGCGGCTAACTCTGATCCACCCTCTAACAATTTATGTGCTAGACATGGTGGATCGGACGATGCCATACATGCAGTTCAACACCAACTGTGAGCCGGATGATGACGAAGATCTCACCAGGAGGCATGACTACTGGCGGGACTTCATCAGTGGAAGGATTGACGGCACAGGCAGAGGCGTCACGCGGCTCAGGCCTCGCTCTGGAGGCCACCCTTTCGGGGGTCCTGGCGGCCTCGGCATTGCTGGCGAGTGGGGCGGCCGCAGAGTGAATGGCCTACTCGCCCCTTCGGGGGGCATCCCTCACCCTCACCCGCGGGCGGATGGGAAGGCCGCCGGTCGACGTTTGGGTTCCTCCCCTGTCACGCTCTTCGTTGGTGGCGGGAAGGCCCTTTCTCTAAGGCGACTGCGATGCGATGGGGGGTTTGTGGCGACCACTATCCGGGGCTAGACAAGGCAGGTCGACACGCCAGGGCTGTCCATGGAGGGGGCAGCAGCAGGGGGACAGGCCCAGGGTGCTGTCTTCGGTGACCACCACGGCGGTGGGACCATATGCTTGGGGGACACCCCGGCGCCATGCCGTTCTTTGTCGTTGCGCTCCCCGGGGGCTTTCTCTATGGAGTGGGCCCGATGGCTAGAGCATTAACTCCGGAGCTTGGGCCGGTGGGGCAGCTGTGCGCCCTGTCGCCCCGCCGCCTATCTTTTAGCCCGGCTGGGAGTGCGGTGGTCGTTAATGAAATGGAGTCACGGATGGAGGAGCCGGCAACGGCGGCAATGCTGGTCGGCAGGGAGGTGGGCTTTCGTCACAAATCCCAGACCGTGATGGCCGAAGAGACCCAACTGAACATGCAGGAGCGCGGAGAGGAGACCCAGTCGAAGTGGCAGGAGCATGGACACGACTAGCCCCGGCCCCTTGTTTTTGCCAGGCCGACTGGTTCGGAGGTCAGCGAGGATAGTTTGGTGAGCACACCCATGGATGTCCCCTTGAAGCCCCATCAGCTGATACCTGACAATGACGTGTAGTTTGGGCCAAAAAATGCGGTTGACACTCTCCGGGAGGGCCTCGTCTCTTCGCCGGCTCCGTCCATCTTGTGTCCAAGACCGGCAACATCGGTTCCGGCAAGACGCAAGAAGCTACTGCCACCTGGGTTTACTCCAAGACGAAGTGCCAAGATCAACAAGCTGAATCAGAGTGCTGCTTCACCGCATGGGCGTCATTCAAGCAGAAGAACATGTGTCACAGGAGGCGCTAGATGCTTACCTGAAGCTGTTTCTCAAGCCTCTGGCTCCTCATCACACCAGAGCAGTGGCGGCCCATTTCAATCCGGAGGGGGACGGCTTCGATGAGCCAGCGCTGGAGGGATTCGTTGGCCTGTCAGTTGAGTTCCGAATGCGGTGGAGCCATGCGGCGCATAATCCCCATTAGTGTTGTTTGGCGGGTTGCTTGCTTTCAGTTATGTCATTAGGTGTCATGGTGTGGAGCGTTCGAGGTTTGAACAACCCCGCGAGGTGTGCTCCGATTAGGCTGTTCATGCAAGCATATAATGTTTCCTTAGTCTGTTTTCAAGAATCAAAGTTGGAGTTGGTAGAGACGTTTGTGGTATGTCAGGCTTTGGGGCCGACTTTTGATGGCTTTGAGTTCCTGCCTGCGGTGGGCACCCAGGGTGGCATGGAATTCGGTTGTTCTGCGTGCCCATGTGGTTCACAAAGGAGTTTTCTCGATCACGGGAGTTGCCAACTCTCCAAGGGATGGAAAGGCATGGATGATGACCTGTGTCTATGGCCCGCAAGCGGTGGATGACAAGGTGCGGTTTCTGCAGGAGTTGGAGCTTACTCGACAGCTGGTGAATCTTCCTTGGATCATCAATGGGGATTTCAGCCTTCTTAGAGATACTGAAGAGATCAACGGTGGGAGGGCGAACCGTTCATTAATAAATAAATTCACGCATATTATCAACAGCCTCGAGCTTCACGACATGACATTGGTGGGCAGGAAGTATACCAGGTGTAATGACCAGGAGAGATCTGTTATAGCAAGGCTGGATCGTGTGCTCTTTAATAATGATTGGGAGGATGTTTACCCCATAAGTGACTTGTTGCCTCTCAGGTCCAACATCTCGGATCACTACCCTTTGCTGCTCAACTGTGCTGCTGCTCGACCGCGTGCGCATCATTTTTGTTTAGAGAACTTCTGGTGCAAGCTATCGGGGTTCCATGATACAGTCAAGCAAGCTTGGGAGGTGGAGGTGGCCAGCAACGATAGAGCGAAGATTTTCTGCATCAAGTTACAGCGGACGGCCAAAACACCCAGGAGGTGGGCCGGGGGTCAGAGAATGTAGATCGAGTACCATGAATATTCAGTTTTAGATTGCCAAAGAAGTGATCCTGCGTCTTGACACAACGCAAGAAACTAGGGCCCTCTTGGCTATAGAAAAGAGGTTGAAGGCGATACTCAAGGGGAAATGCCTGGCTCTGGCCTCATTGGAACGGGTGAGGTTAAACGAGCTTGATATGCATCAGATTCCCCACGAGGTGGCTTTAGAGCTGGAAGCGCCATTCACGGAGGAGGAGTTCAGGAAAGTGATTCTGGACATGCCGGCTGATCATGCTCGTGGTTTCTCGGGGCTGTTCTACAAGAGCTGTTGGGGGATTATTGCAAAGGATTTTATGGCAGTTCCGCAGGCACTCTTTGAGGGTCGCTTCTACTCCTTTGATGCTTTTAACTCGTCCATCATTACCCTGCTTCCTAAAAATTAGGATCCACTACAGCTAGGGGATTTCAGGCTGATCAACCTGATCCACAGGGTTGCAAAAATCTTTGCCAAGGTTCTGGGGTGCTCGGCTGGCACCTTCTCTGCCATCTTTAATCTCCCAAGCCCAGAGAGCTTTCGTTTGCAGGAGGAGCATCCACGAGAATTTTAATTTTGTGCGCAATTCGGCACGTGCTCTTCACCAAAAGATGAAACAAGCGGTGCTCATGAAAATTGATATATCCAAAGCCTTCGACACTCTATCTTGGGGTTTCCTATTGGAGGTGTTGAAGGCCAAAGGATTTGGGGACAAGTGGTGTTCGTGGATCTGTGGTTTGCTGAGATCACCCTCTTCTTCGGTGCTTATCAATGGGGAACTTGGCAATCCCTTCGCTCTGGGGCAGGGAGTTCGACAAGGGGACCCGCTGTCCCGGCCCTGTTTATCCTTGCTATGGATGTGCTGCAAGGAATGCTTCGTCTGGCAGATCAGCGGAGGGCAGTGTCGGTCTTTGGCTTTGGCAGTGACGTACCCAGGGCCTCCATTTTTGTCGATGATGCAGTCCTCTTCTTTAGGCCACAATACAATGACCTGCAGGTTATTTCGGTCATACTAAAGCTATTTGGGGAAGCTTCTGGCGTTCACATCAACCTCCAGAAAAGTTCTATCACCTGCATTCGATGTGACGACCTGGTCGTCTCCTATGTGGCGGGATCATTTCCAATGTCAGCAGCATCCTTTCCCGATCAAATACCTTGTGCTGCCCCTTTCAGTCTTTCGTTTGAGGCGTCAACATGTTTTACCCTTCGTGGACAAGTACTCAAACAAGATGAAAGGTTGGAACCCAAAATTGCTACCAGCTGCTGGACGACTAATGCTCGTGAAATCGGTACTCATGGCTCTACCGATTCATTTCATGGCGGTCCTTCCCTTGCTGGTTTGGGCTATCAAAATCATTAACATAAGATGCGAGCTTTTATCTGGAAGGGTGAGGAAGACATCAGTGGTGGGCACTGCTAATTGGTGCCTTGGGCACAAGTTTGCTCCCCCAAAGAGTGTGGTGGTCTCGGCATCCTTAATCTGAGGTAGTTTGGTTGGGATCTTCGATGTTGCTGGCCATGGCTGAGATGGGATGAACACCCTAGGCCATGGAAATTGTTGCCGGATAAGACGGAGAAAGCAATCCAGGCGATGTTTAACGCCGCCTCGTCAATATCACTAGGGGATGGTGGTGCAAGGAGGTTTTGGACTGATAACTGGCTCCCGGATGGCCGCTTGATCGCTATTATGGCGCCAACCCTGTTCCCTTTTGTCAAGGAGTCCGACTTCTCGGTTCGGGGAGCCCTGGAGAATCAAGTATGGACTAGGGACATCTCAGGTTGTGGCGCATTATCTTGAAGTTTGGGACATCACTCGGGAAACTAATCTGCCGCGTGTAGTGCGAGATTATGCACTTTGGAAGCTCACGAAGGAGCGAGAGTTCTCTGTCAGCAGCGCCTACATGCTGATGTTCATGGCCAATACTAGGTTTGCTTGCAACAAGCTGATTTGGAAATCCAAGGCGCCGCCACGTTGCAAATTTTTCATGTGGTTAGTGGTCTATGGCAAGTATCTCACAGCAGATAATCTTGCAAGAAGAGGCTGGCCGGGGAATCCTTCCTGCCCCCTATATATGTCTGTCACAACTTGAGGATTGCACGCACTTGTTTGTACACCGTTGGTACACGCAACAGCTTTGGAGTTTGCTGAAGATCTGGACGGGGAACCAGTTCATTATGCCAGACGATCGTCATGGCTGCACGGAGGAGTGGTGGCTACAGGCCAGAGCTAGCATACCCAAACTGATGCGTCGCAACTTTGACACTATTGCAATCTTGATGCACTGGAGACTGTGGAAGGAGAGGAACTCCAGAGTGTTTGATCAACTGGCAAGCAGTGCTGAAAAAGTACACGACGTACTGCTTGAAGACATTACTATGTGCCGATCTGTTGGCTGCATTGCAGAGTTGGGTTAATACCCCCCCCCCCTTTGTTGATGTACTAGTTTTTACTGTGGTTGTGGTCTGCTATAGCCTTCTTGGTTTTGTTTCTGTCAAGTACCTTCTGGTCTTGACGGCAAATAAAGTCTCCTGTAGATTCTCTCCCTATCTAATAAAGATCGGCCAACGGCCCTTCGAAATAAAAAGTAAAACAATCACTGCTTGAGCATCACCATAACATTTTCAATGTTGTTCAGGTCTAAGCTGGACAGCTTCACAGCTAACAACATAAAATACAACTTCAGTTCTACTTCTAGTATGTTCTAGAAGACAATGATAGATATGGCATACTATTGTTCGTCTAGTCCAAGACAAAGATATCAAACTAACTTGACCAGCAGTAGGAGGTCTTGCATTGACTGATAGTCATAACTTCTCCTCAAACCAAAAAGCTAGTCAAAACTTGATTAATTAACAGGCACATTTGTTTCCTTTTTGCTGCCGTGTCATAGGATCCTGTCTCTAATGCTCAGCTGTCAAACGATTTTCCATATTTCTCCCTAGAGAAAAAACAGTGGCAAATTTTAAATGTTGACAAAAAAATATACTTTTGGCTAGATTATCTGGTGAAAAATTTATGTTTCTTTTTGGGGAGTGTGTGAAAAGTACATGTTTGTTTCTGTCCTATACCAAAAACATGATGTACTATTTTGGTTCCATATGAACCTCTCACTATTATTTGTTACTGAAAACAAATACGTTTTTTTAATCAAAGCTTCACCATCACTGTTTCCTTGTTTTTTTTTCAGGGAGTTTCCTTGTTGTTTGGTTTCTATATTTACGTCTCACTGTTCTTTGCCTCAACTGACCGTCACTGATCAAACTTTTCCACAAACAAAAAGTTAGTCAAAAGTTGGTTAAGTGGATCACTTGTTTCCACTTTGCTGCCGTGTGTCTTAGGGTCCTGCCTGCCATGCTCAGCTGCCAAATTATTTTCTGTTCCTTCCTGGAGAAAACCCACCAACAAGTTAAAAACAGGCTTCCTTAAAAGTTTGGATCTAGAATCTGAAATATTGTGTATAAGAGCATCTCCAACAGATGCTTTTAGCGTGTTGGAGGACGTTTGCTCAGTGTTTTAAATAGTGGGCTATGCCAAATAGCGGCGGCTCTCAAAATCAGCTATAGCGAGGCTATAGCCCGCTATTTCGTAAGTTTAGCGGGCTATGCCACATAGCGGCACCTGCTGAAACAGCTATAGCCCCGCTATTGCTGGGCTATAGTCGGCTATTTAAAACTTTGTGTTTGCTCCAACAGATGTGCGCTAGCGCCGCGCCCAATCCAGCAGCCTCACCTGCACTAGCTCAGAGTGTGCAGTGCGCGCGAGCGGGCGCATCAAATACGCAATGCTCGATGCCGTTTTGATCCGCGCGCTGAATCAAGTATATAGCGCGCGCGTCACTTTTACGCGGCTGCTAGAGCGCCCAAGTCGGGTCCGAGCGCGTGCTAAAAGCAGGTTTTTACAGCACGCCGCTCGGATAGCGTGTCTGTTGGAGTTGCTCTAATATGTGTTTAGATTTCTTTTGTGGGGAAATATGTGTTAATCTGTGTCTTATACCAAAAAAGGTGTTCTCTTTAGTTGGTACATTAACCTCTCACCATTATTTGTGCAAACAAATACACATCTTTTTATTAGAATTTTTAGTGTGCACACAACATGCATTTGGAATATGAATTATGCACAGAAATTTGCCGGTCGCATGCCGTTGACGGACTTCTGTTTCTGTACCTTTTACAGCAAATGCTGAACTTGACCGGTAGAGTACAATTGTCTGTTAAATAGATGCGGACTTGTCCACTATCATATTTACCACTGTAGTTACTTCACCCTATATATAAAACATGTTTGCATTTCTTAATCTCCATCTCTCAGAGGATTCATCAAAACAAAACCCAACCCACCATGCTTCCTAGTTTCGTCGTCTTCGTGCTTGTCATATCTGTTCCTCCGGTGGCGTGCTCTGCTGCAGCAAATGGCAGCAGCACGCTGACAGAAGGCCAAGAGCTCAGGGGCACTGACAGGCTCATCTCAAAGAACGGCAAGTTCGCGCTCGGCTTCTTCACATCAGAGAGTAGTAAGTCCTTCTCAGACAACACTACCTTGCCCAATTGGTATCTAGGCATATGGTTCAACAAGATCCCAAAGTTCACTCATGTATGGATTGCAAACAGAGAGAAACCAATCAGTGACCCCAACTTTAGATTATCCAAGCTCAGAATCTCTAGGGATGGCAATCTTGTCATCTTAAACCATGCTTCTAAATCTATAATCTGGTCCAGCCAAATAATAATAGTCAATGGTAGAAGAAGAGCTAACAAAAAAAAATCTGTCATGGCGGCACTCTCTGACAATGGAAATCTTGTCATTCGAGGCGCCTCGAACACATCCATTGTGTGGTGGCAGAGCTTTGATCACCCAACTGATGTTTTCCTCCCGGGTGCAAAGGTCGGCCGGAACAAGGTCACCGGACAAAAGTACAGTCTGGTTTCGAAGAAGAACCAGATAAACCCAGCTCCAGGCCTGTACTGTGTGGAGCTAGACCCCACTGGTGGTCGGCAGTACTTTGGTAAGCTTTGTAATTCATCCATAGTGTACTTTTCCACTGGTGAATGGAATGGGAAGTACTTCAACTTGGTGCCGGAGTCTTCAAGCACAAACTTTTTCCATATCCAATTCATCGACAATGATGAAGAGGAGTACTTCACCTATACCCCTTCGGATCCGACAGTCATAACAATATGCCTCCTTGATGTCTCTGGTCTTATCAAGCAACTTCTTTGGGTTGAAAGCTTGCAAGATTGGGAAACCATATATATCCAGCCCAAGGCTTCATGTGATGTTTTCGCTGTTTGCGGGCCTTTCTCTGTCTGCAGCGACAGCGCGCTTTCGTTGTGTAACTGCATGAAAGGCTTCTCCGTGAAGTCACCAGTAGACTGGGAGCTGGACGATAGAAGAGGGGGATGTATTAGAAACACTCCACTTGAACATTGCGGCAGCAATAGAAGTAACCTGACAGTGTTAACCGACCAGTTCTTTCCCCTACCTAGTGTTACATTGCCATATCATGCACATAGCATGGAAACGATTGAGAGTAGACAAGAGTGTATGCAGGTTTGTCTAAGAAACTGCTCATGCAATGCCTACTCCTATGGCAAGAGTGGTTGTTCTATCTGGCATGGTCAACTTATTAATGTAAAGCAGTATAATAATGGCACTGTTAATATTAACGAAGAGATTCTTTTCCTTCGTCTTGCTGCTGGAGAGGTGCAAAGTTTGGGTAACAACACAAAAGGAGGAAGAAGAAGACTAATCATCGGTCTCACTGTTGGTGCTTTTGGTTTGTTGGTGATGCTATTGATTATTTCGATGGGAAAAAGGAAGTGGTGTGGTCATCCACTTAACAACACCGAAGATGCCTGCGGAGTTATAGCATTTAAGTATGTTGATTTGCAGCATGCAACTAAAAATTTCTCGGAGAAGCTAGGTGGAGGTGGTTTTGGCTCTGTTTTTAAGGGGATTCTGCGTGACTCGACTGCCATCGCGGTGAAGATGCTTGATGGTGCACGTCAAGGAGAAAAACAGTTCAGGGCTGAGGTCAGTACAATCGGAATGATCCAGCATGTCAACTTAGTCAAACTGATTGGTTTCTGCTGTGAAGGTGATCGAAGGATGCTTGTTTATGAGCACATGGCAAATCGTTCTCTTGATGCCCATATATTTCAAGGCAACGGTACAATGCTGGATTGGAGTACAAGGTACCGAATTGCCATCGGTGTTGCTAAAGGATTGTCCTACTTGCATGAGAGTTGTCATGATTGCATAATACATTGTGATATGAAGCCAGAAAACATACTTCTCGATGTTTCCCTTGTCCCCAAAATTGCAGATTTTGGGATGGCAAAACTTATGGGAAGGAACTTCAGTCGAGTTTTGACAACAATGAGAGGAACGGTGGGGTACCTTGCGCCTGAATGGATTAGTGGAGTGGCAATCACGGAAAAAGTTGATATTTATAGTTATGGAATGGTACTGTTAGAAATAATATCTGGAAGGAGGAACTCGTCATCTAAAGAATGCACAAGCAACAGTGATCATGATGTTTATTTTCCTGTGCAAGCTGCGCGTACTCTTCTTGAGGGAGATGTTGGGAGTTTGGTCGACGAACGGTTACATGGTGATATCAATATAGAGGAGCTTGAAAGAGCATGCAAAGCTGCATGTTGGTGCATTCAAGATCATGACTTTGATCGTCCGACAATGGGTGATGTGGTTCAGGTTCTTGAGGGTCTAGTGGACCTTGACATGCCCCCAATGCCAAGATTGCTTCAAGCTATATCGGGAAGCTCATCTACTACTTGAATATAATCCATGTAGGGAAGAGCTCAAACTTCAGCAGGGCTGTGATTATTGATCTGAAAACTTATCTTTCATACACACTTCTCCATAGTCATTCTTACTGATAAACACATGTGTTAAACTTTAGTCTCTCTTTATTGTACAAAGTAGCAGCGCAGCCTGTCTCCCTTTGTACCTATGTGGCTAGCTTTGCCATGTATCGTTATTTGTATCACTTTACATGTAAAATGCTTGTTTTCTCCCGTAAAATCAGTTGACTTTATTGGTAAAACAACTGTAGCCGAAATACATCTCCCTATTACGTTCTAAACCTTGAATTTAGGTGGATATGTTAAATTAGATGGCTTCTACAACTTTGACTTCATATATCCATACTGGTGTTCTTCTTTGTAATTGTTAAAGTATATATTGTAAACATGTATTTCGGTGTGTATATAAACCGAATACATGGAGATAAGGGTCGGCGTGTGTTATGTAAACTCTAGTGGTTAGGAGGTTAAGATTGATCTCTATCTCTTTATATAGATATTGCTTGGAGATCAATCTAATAACCAACAACCAGATCGTGTAATCTCTATTCTATATAACACGCAGCGCGTCCCTGCTTAGGCATACCCTTATACCAAACTTTGCTTGGTATTCAGAGCCTAGTTCCTCTAGCACATCTCCCTTGCGCCGCCATGTCTTCCTCAAGCTCCGCCGCCGCCGCTGCACCCGTCCTCATACCCATTGCTGAAAAGTTTCACCGCTCCTACTTCAATGTCTGGCATGCGCAAACCCTCGCCACCATCCGTGGCGCCCAGCTGGTCTCCTACCTCAACCCAGACAGGGAGGAACCGACACCCAAGGTCGTTGACAAGGATGGCAAGCTCACCGATCTGCCTAACCCGGCATATGAGATCTATAGGGCTCGTGACTCTCAGGTTCTGAGTTTTATTCTCAATTCCATCTCACCTCCTGTGATGGTTCAGATCACAAACTGCATCACCGCATCAGCATCATGGACTGCCATTACGGAGATCCTCATCTCGCAGATGCAGGCGGCCATCGTCAACACGAGGATCGCCCTCTCGACCACCAAAAAGGGGAACTCCACCATCTTGGAGTACCTTGGCCGCATGAAGGCCCTTGGGGATGAGATGGCTGCCATCGGCAAGCCTCTCGGATGATGACATGGTGTCGTACAGCCTTGCTGGCATCGACTTCGACTATATGTCGTTTGTCTCCTCGGTTTATGCCAGGACCGTCGCCATCCAGCCCAACGAGCTCTACTCCCAGCTCATCAACTTCGAGAGTCGCCTCGCCATGTTCGAGGGGAACTCGTCCTCTCACTCCTCTCCCAATGCTGCTTCTCCTGGCGGCCGCGGGGGAGGCTTCAATCGTGGCGGAGGTCGCGGCAGGAACGGAGGCGGCCGTGGCAACGGAGGTGGCCGTGGCAATGGAGGAAATGATGGCCGTGGCAATGGCCACGGTGGCAATGGCGGCCAAGGTCGTGGCAACAGGGGTGGACATGATGAGCTCCCGGAGGTCTTTTATCAAATCTGCAAAAGGCCAAACCAGACCGCCATCGAGTGCTACAGACGCTTCGACATCGCCTTCACGAAGGACAAAAGCGCCAACGCCATCGCCAACCAGTCCTACGGCGTCGACACCAACTGGTAAGTCGACACCGGAGCCACCGATCACATCACCGACGAGCTCGACAAACTCACCATCACTACAGGAAGCAGCTTCTTTGCCGTCTGCCATCACAGACGGCAAAGACAATATCCCGGACGACAAAGACAATATCACAGACGGCAAAGATTATCACGGCCGGCAAAATTTCTGCGTCAGCCTACGACGGCATAGGACCTTCTTCGCCGTCTGCCCGCGCAAGGCGGACGGCAAAGCTCTTTGCCGCCAGCTTTCCTTAGGAGCTGTCGGCAAAGAGCTCGAGACGGCACCTTTGCCGTCTGCCATCTGATGGCACAGGTCTTTGCCATCAGCTGGCAGACGGCAAAGAGCCCATATAGTTTCTGTTTTTTTTGTTTTATATTATTTCACATCACACACACACACACACACACACACACACACACACACACACACACACACACACACACACACACACATATATATATATATATATATATATAAATATTTGACAGCACATTTATATAATTCACCACACATATATGATATATAGTTCACCACACATATACTTGCCAACACATATATATAATTCACCACACATATATGATTCACCAATGTACATCCCCATATATCCAAAGAACCAACAAACCAAGTATTACACTGTTTATCCATATATACATATACATATAGTTCGACATTGTTCATCAACTCAAATGAAAACTAGATGATATACATATAAAGTTCATCCATCGACATTGTTCAACTCCATGAATGCCAGCTTCCATGCATGTAGTATATCCAATCTGCAAAAATGTGAATAAGAAAGTTAGAAGAAGAACAAAATATGATGTTTTTCAGCTAATTATGTCATTTTTAGCGGAAAACAAGCTAAGTATATGTGTGGTGAACTATATATCATTTGTTGGAGCTAAATTACCTAATTATGTCTTTTTTGAGCTAAATGGGCTAATTATCCCATTTTAGAGGAAAACAAGCTAAGTATATAATATTAATGAGCTAACCAAGGTTCTTATGCCATTTTGAGGTTATTATTGCTTTTTGGAGCTAAATGGGCTAATTATGTCATTGTTGCGGAAATTAAAGCAAGGATAATATGAAAGAGGAGAAGCAAGAGGAGGAGGAGGAGAAGAAGAAGAAATCAAGAAGAAGGAGGAGAAGGAGGAGAAGGAGGAGAAGGAGGAGGAGGAGAAGGACTACAAGGTCCTTGGCCTTCTCCTCCTCGTCCTCGTCCTCCTCCTCCTTCTCCTTCTTCTCTTCTTCTTCTTCTCTTCTTCTTCTTCTTCTTTCTTTTCATTTTGCCTATTTCTTCTCCTCTTCTCCTCTTGTTGGAGCTAAATTACCTAATTATGTCTTTTTTGAGCTAAATGGGGTAATTATCCCATTTTAGAGGAAAACAAGCTAAGTATATAATATTCATGAGCTAACCAAGGTTCTTATGTCATTTTGAGCTTATTATGGTATTTTGGAGCTAAATGGGCTAATTATGTCATTGTTGGGTTAATTAAAGCAAGGATAATATGAAAGAGGAGAAGCAAGAGGAGGAGGAGGAGAAGAAGAAGAAATCAAGAAGAAGGAGGAGGAGGAGGAGAAGGAGGAGGAGGAGAAGGACTAGAAGGTCCTTGGCCTTCTCCTCCTCCTCCTCCTCCTTCTCCTTCTTCTCTTCTTCTTCTTCTTCTTCTTCTTCTTCTTCTTCTTCTTCTTTCTTTTCATTTTGCCTATTTCTTCTCCTCTTCTCCTCTTGTTGGAGCTAAATTACCTAATTATGTCTTTTTTGAGCTAAATGGGCTAATTATGTCATTTTAGAGGAAAACAAGCTAAGTATATAATATTCATGAGCTAACCAAGGTTCTTATGCCATTTTGAGCTTATTATGGTATTTTGGAGTTAAATGGGCTAATTATGTCATTGTTGGGTTAATTAAAGCAAGGTTAATATGAAAGAGGAGAAGAAAGAGGAGGAGGAGGAGAAGAAGAAGAAATCAAGAAGAAGGAGGAGGAGGAGGAGAAGGACTAGAAGGTCCTTGGCCTCCTCCTCCTCCTCCTTCTCCTTCTTCTCTTCTTCTTCTTCTCTTCTTCTTCTTCTATCTTTTCATTTTGCCTATTTCTTCTCCTCTTCTCCTCTTGTTGGAGCTAAATTACCTAATTATGTCTTTTTTGAGCTAAATGGGCTAATTATGTCATTTTAGAGGAAAACAAGCTAAGTATATAATATTCACGAGCTAACCAAGGTTCTTATGCCATTTTGAGCTTATTATGGTATTTTGGAGCTAAATGGGCTAATTATGTCATTGTTGGGTTAATTACCCTGGTGCATGGACATGCACCTACCACGCAAAGTTCGCAGGTCCAGAAGTTGCCCTTTTGGTCCAGAGGACTTTCCAGGTTACCTATACTACTTTTCAGGTCATATAAAACTTTTCGATATTTTCTACATTTGAGGATGGCAATATTATTTAAGTTGTCCTGTTTTGCTCCGGTACCAATAAGTATAGACGATACATTATTTTGATAGACTTGATTTCAACAAAAGAACATGTGATCTTCTTTGAAGTAGTCTTGAACCTAAGCAATAATGATGGGCGAATAAACTAACAGAATCCACCACTAAGTCTACTAATTAACTAACATAATCTACCACTAAAACTATGAATTAATTCCAAAAAACTAAATACCAAACATGTGATCTTCTTTTTGTCTTCTCCTCCTCCTATTCTTCTTCTTCTTCTTCTTCTTCTCCTCCTCCTCCTCTTCTCCTCTTCTCCTCCTCCTCCTCTTCTTCTTCTTCCTATTCTTTCTAGTAAGCTAACTAACTAACTAACCTAACTAACCAAGCTAACTAAACCTATCGCTAAACCTAGATAGCACTAAACAGCAAAAAAATAACAAAAAACAGAATCTACCACTATAACAAAAACAGAATCTACCACTAAGTAACTAAAAAAGAATCTAGCTACCACTAAATACCAAACAATAAAAAATCAACTTCTTCTTCTTTTTTCTCTTCTTCTCCTTCTTATTTTTTTCTTATTATCTTCTTCTCTTCTTCTTCTCTTCTTCTCCTTCTTATTTTTTTCTTCTCTTCTTCTTCTTTTTCTTCTTCTTCTCCTTCTTATTTTTTTCTTCTCCTCTTCTTCTTCTTCTTCTTCTTCTTCTTCTTCTTCTTCTTCTTCTTCTTCTTCTTCTTCTTCTTCTTATTCTTCTTCTTCTTCTTCTTCTTCTTCATCTTCTTTTTCTTCTCCTCCTCCTCCTACTCCTCTTCTTCTTCTCCTATTCTTGTCCTCCTCCTCCTCCTCTTCTCCTCTTCTCCTCCTCCACCTAACTAACCAAGCTAACTAACTAACCTAACTAAAACTACTAACCTAACTAAATCTACCACTAAAACTACTAACAGTAACAACTACTGAAACTACTAAAAAATAATAAAACTACTAAAAAATAATGCGGGTGGGGGGGGGTGGGGTTGGGGGTGTGGGGGCTCACCGAGAGGGGCGGCTGTGGAGGGGCCGGGGTGTTGGGGGTGGCGGGGCGGCGCCGGGGGCGCCAGGGGCGGCGGCGCGACGGTGGTGGGGCAGCGGCAGCGGGGGCGAGGTGGGGGGAGAGAGAGAGAGGGGCGGCGGCGGGGGCGACAGGGGCGGCAGTGGGGCGCGACAGGGGCGGCGGCAGGGGCGATAGGGGCGGCGACGCGACGGGGGCGGCGGCGCGACGGTGGTGGCGGCGGCCGTTACAGAGAGAGGGGCGCGCGGGGTGGGGAGAGAGAGCGAGGGGCGCGCGGGGTGAGCCGTTACAGAGAGAGAGAGAGGGGCGGGGTGGGGGGGGGGAAGGAGCCGTTAACGGAGTTAGCGCTTTGCCGTCTGCCGGCGGATGGCAAAGAGTCTAGACTCTTTGCCGTCTGCCTCCGGACTCTTTGCCGACCACTAGCAGACGACAAAGGTCCGACTCCAGTTTGACCTAGCCACCCCGCGGTCAGGTGGGCCTATCTATATCTTTGCCGTCTGCCTCTGGACTGTTTGCCGTCCGCTTGCAGACGGCAAAGAGATGACAGATGGCAAAAAGACTGTATGCCATCAGCCTATACTGTGCCGTCTGTTTTGCTGAAGCTGACGGCAAAGACACTCTTTGCCATCAGCTAGCAGACGGCAAAGACAAGGCAGATGGCAAAAAACTGTTTTCCAGTAGTGCATGCGGGAGAGGTACAATGGGCATGATCAGGTGAACATGCCAAATGGATCAGGTATGAAAATTACTCATGTTGGTCAAGCTTATGTTGAACTCCCACTCGTAATCTTCATCTAAAGGATGTCCTCTATTCGCCCGGTCTTACAAGAAATCTTGTCTATGCTCATTGTTTATCCAATGATAACCACGTTTTTCTTGAGACTCACCCTCGGCTTTTCTTTATCAAGGACAAGGCAACGAGGAACATCCTCCTCCAAGGCAGGTGTAGAGCCGGTCTTTATCCCCTTGCATCAGCTTCGTTGAGCCCGGGCAGATAAGATTTTGGCGCCACCAAGATTTCTTCATCAAGGTGGCACAATCGATTAGGTCATCCGTCTTTGCAAATCGTGTGGCATGTTCTTAGGAAAAATAAAATTCCTGATGGGGTTATAGTCCTAGGGTAGGGTCATAGGCCTGACCTGTAGGTCCTACCCAAGGACTACCCCTCACAAAGGACAAGAGCCTTAGTCAGTTCCGACTGAATTAAGGAGTCCCCATCATCCAGTCGGTAACAATGTCCTCAATGATCCAGTCGGGGACTAACATTCGGAGGATATCAAGCTGACCGACTGGATACCACTCGGTACATCGTAACCCCCCTGGAGGGAAACGGTCGTACGTTTCCAGGTGCATTTATTAGCATTTAGGTCGTACATTACCTGTAACGTACGCATTCAATCGCCACTACTCCACCCCTGTACCGGAACCGTTGTGGAGGGCAGCGCACTCTATATAAGCCACCCTCCCCCGCTGGTAAAGGGGTTAGCAACTCATTGTATTCCCTATTCCACTCGACAACAAGCTCCCTGAGCACTGAGACGTAGGGCTATTACCTCCACCGCAGAGGGGCCTGAACTCATACATCCTCGCCGTAGCTAGGACTCTGCCCATCCTTTTCGTACCCTACACATCTACTGTCAGGCTTATACCCACGACAGTTGGCGCCCACCTTGGGGCAGGCGTCTAAGCGACTTCCGGCAAGTTTGCGACTACTTCCTTTTGTCATGTCGTCCGGTGGAGGTTCAAGCATGGGTCACCAGATCTTCTTCGGCGCTCTCTCCTTCATCGTCGACGATTCGGCGTGGCTTCGGGATGCTCCTCTCAACGTCGAGGCACTTCCCCGTCGTGGGGCTACGCACTTCCGTGCCGGCGCCCGCGGCATTCTTCTTCTCCAACAGTCGACTCCGGTGTCGACCCGCACTGCCGTCACGCGCCGCAGCAAGCGGTCTCGCCGTCCGCGGCTCCAGCGTTGGGTGCAACACGCCCAGGCGCGCCAGAACGCATCTTCACAAGTGGCGGTTCTAGAGTCCGTTGTGGTTGCCCCGCTGTCCCAGCACTCGGACTCGGTTCCGACTGAGTTTCCTTCCGAGTATGCGGGTCGCGGGCCCGCAGCAGAAGTACACTTGGCCAACTCCCATGAAGATCCCCGTCAAGCTGGCCGAAGCGAGCGCGAGGTCGGCGAAACATCCGGTGCGCGCCGTCCACCTCGCCGTTCTGCCAGTCGGCACACTCGACGGAGCAACGTGGAGTTGTTCCGCACACCCCTCCTCAACTTGGCTGCGGCTGCCAAGATAGCCGATTCCCTCCAGCCGACTGATTCAGAGGCAGGAAGAGGGATCGAGCAGATCCGAGCCCTGTTGCACACGGCGCAGCAACAGAATTCGGCGGCTCCCAGTCGCACAATAGGATCCATAATAGTTTCGTTCATGCGAATACGCATCGGTCGGTTCACAGCCCTGGTTCCCATCAGCGCCACAGGGGAGGCAGCCGTTCCGTGATTCACGAAGATCGCCGCCGCTCACGCACCCCTCCGCGGGGTGGGCCCTATGGGTCCCGACATCATGATGATCGGCGTTCGGTCGGCGACACTTACAACCCAAGACCCGACGCAAGAGGGCGTATCGCCCAGCGAAGAGTCGACAGGGGCCGAGCCCACCGAGATGGTCACGATATGGACCGTCCAAGTGGAAGCAGGACCATTGTGTCTGGTCCCGAGTGTTTTAGTCGAGCCATCCGCTCGGCTGACATCCCGCCCAACTTCCGATTGGCGGCGGGATCAGTAAGTTTACAGGAGAGTCCAAGCCGGAAACATGGCTAGATGACTACCGAGTGGCAGTCCAGATCGGAGGAGGGGACGACCATGTCGCCATGAAGCACCTCTCTCTGATGCTCGACGGCTCGGTGCGAGCGTGGCTGAATCAGTTGCCCCCCTCGAGCATCTACAGTTGGGCGGATCTGGCCCGAGTGTTCATCAGGACCTTTGAAGGGACGTGCAAGCGCCCTGCGGGCCTCGTGGAGCTCTAGCATTGCGTCCAGAAGCCGAATGAGCCCCTGCGCGACTTCATTCAGCGTTGGACAACTCTCTACCACACGGTGGAGAACGTCACCGAGCATCAAGTAGTCTGCGCCTTCAAGGCAGGCGTGCGGTACAGAGAGCTGTACCTGAAGTTTGGTCGAACAGGTGACATCTCCATGAGCAAGATGATGGAGATAGCAGCTCGCTACGCAAATGGCAAAGAAGAGGACCGCATCCGAAGCGGCAAGCACAAGACAGTCGGCGAAGGAGATGGAAGCAACACTCGGAAGCAAAAGCAAAAAGCTCCATCCACTCCGCAAGCAGAAGCTGCAGTCGTGACCAATGCCAAGTTCAAGGGCAAAGGGAAGGCGCAGTTTACCCCCAAGAAGAAGCCGTTCAATAATCCCATCCTGGACCAACCATGCCCGGTTCATACGAAGATGGACGAAGAGGGCAACCCCATATATCCGAAGCATACCACTCGGCAGTGCCGCCTCCTGATCCAGGGGTTCGGTGAAGGGCAACCGAGTGAGAAGGTCAATGAACAAGATGAGGAGGATAAGGAGGATCCGTTCCCCCAAGTCCATGCGACACTCATGATTTTTGCTGACGTCGAAAGCAAGAGTCGACTGAAGCTGGTGAACAGGGAGGTTAACATGGCCACTCCAACCAGCCCCAAGTTCCTCAAATGGTCTCAGACTGCGATCACTTTCGACCAGTCGGATCATCCAGCACATGTACCCACCCCGGGGAGACAGGCTCTGGTCGTCGACCCAGTGGTGGAAGGAGTCCGACTGCGCAAAGTCCTCATGGATGGCGGCAGCGGCTTGAACATCATGTACGCCGACACACTCAAGGGGATGGGCATCCCGATGTCCAAACTCAGCGAGAGCAGCATGCAGTTCCATGGAGTCGTCCCTGGACGGAAGGCCAAATTACTCGGCCAGATCGCGTTGGATGTTGTTTTCGGCTCTGACAAGAACTTCCGCAAGGAAAAGTTAACGTTCGAAGTGGTCGACTTCCAGAGCGCTTATCACACAATTCTGGGTCGCCCAACGTATGCGCGTTTCATGGCCCGTCCATGTTACGTATACCTGAAGCTGAAGATGCCAGGCCTGAAGGGTGTGATCACCATCACAGGCAATCGACAGCGAGCCAAAGAGTGCCTGCAGCAGGGTTCAAGAATTGCCGACCAACAGATGGCCGTCCTCGAGATCGACGAGTACAAGAAAACAGTCGACCCCGCCGACCTGATGCGCTCAAAGAAGCCAGCTTCTGAATCCGCATTCCAGTCGGCGGGAGAGACGAAGAAGGTCAGCATCCACCCGACGGACGACACTGCTGCCAGACGAACATCTCCACCACCCTCGATCCTAAATAGGAAGCCGAGCTCACCCAATTCCTCCCTGAGAACTGGGACATCTTCGCATGGAAACCCTCTGACATGCCAGGTGTACCCAGGGAGTTGTCTGAGCACCGACTGCATGTGGATCCCGTCGCTCGGCCCGTCCGAGAGCGCTTGCGCCGGTCCGCCGCGCACAAGAGGAAAGAAATCGGGGAGGAGGTGGCCAAGTTGTTGGCAGCCAACTTCATTTGCGAGGTTCACCACTCCGAGTGGCTCGCCAATGTTGTCATGGTGCCCAAGAAGGACAAGTCGCTCCGAATGTGCATCGACTTCAAACATCTCAATAAGGTCTGCCTGAAAGACCATTTTCCGCTCCCCCGCATAGATCAAATTGTCGATTCGACTGCGGGTTGCGAGCGTCTGTCATTTCTTGATGCCTACTCGGGCTATCATCAGATCCGTCTGTATGGTCCCGATGAGTTAAAAACAGCCTTCATCACCCCATTTGGGTGCTTCTGCTACATCACTATGCCATTTGGTTTGAAGAATGCAGGAGCTACCTTTATGCGCATGATCCAAAAATGTCTCCTCGGCCAGATTGGTCGGAATGTGGAGGCGTATATGGATGATATCGTAGTCAAGTCACGTAAAGGTTCTGACCTGCTGACTGACTTGGCAGAAACATTCGCCAACCTTCGTAGGTACGATATCAAGCTCAACCCCGCCAAATGTTCATTCGGTGTTCCCAGCGGAAAGTTACTCGGTTTCTTCGTTTCCGAACGAGGGATCGACGTCAACCCCGAAAAGATCGGGACCATCGTCCGAATGGAGAGGCCGGTCAGAATACATGATGTTCAACGGCTCACAGGTTGCCTAGCGGCTTTGAGCAGGTTCATCAGTCGACTCGGCGAGAAAGCGCTTCCTCTGTACCGACTCGTGAAGAAATCAGATACTTTCGAGTGGACAGACGAAGCCCAAGTCGCATTTGATGACCTCAAAGTCCTACTTTCCACCCAGCCGGTTCTTACTGCTCCACTCAGTAAAGAGCCCCTTTTTCTGTATATCGCGGCTACAAATCAAGTCGTCAGTACTGTTCTTACAGTCGAACGAGAAGAAGAAGGCAAAGCATATAAAGTTCAGCGGCCAGTGTACTACGTCTCTGAAGTCCTGACCCCTTCCAAGCAGAGGTATCCCCATTATCAAAAACTTATCTACGTGATTTACATGACTGCGAAGAAGGTGGCCCATTATTTCCAAGACCACTCGGTGTCCGTCGTTTCTGATGCTCTGTTGTCGGAAATTCTCCACAATCGAGACGCGTCAGGCCGAGTGGCGAAGTGGGCAATGGAGATGCTGTACTGCGATATCAAGTTCGAGGCCAAGAAAGCTATTAAGTCTCAAGCTCTGGCTGACTTCATAGCAGAATGGGTAGAACAACAGCAACTGACCCACATCTACTCGGCCCATTGGACAATGTTCTTCGATGGGTCCAAGATGTTGAATGGCTCCGGCGCTGGCGTTGTGATCATATCACCAAAGGGTGAAAAGCTCAAGTACGTGCTGCAGATACACTTCGATTCCTCCAACAACGAGGCAGAGTATGAAGCTCTCCTCTACGGGTTGCGTATGGCCATCTCACTCGGCGTCCGTCCCCTGATGGTCTACGGCGATTCGGATTTGGTGGTCAATCAAGTGATGAAAGAGTGGGACGTCAGGAACCCCACCATGACCACATACTGCAATGCAGTAAGGAAGCTCGAGAAGAAGTTTGAAGGTCTAGAACTTCACCATGTTCCGAGACTGAAGAACCAAGCAGCTGATGAGTTGGCAAAACTCGGATCCACTCGGAGACCAGTCCCGAGTGACGTCTGCCTCGAGCACCTTCACCTCCCTTCAGTCAAAGAAGATCCTTTTACAGAAGAGCCACTACAACCAAAGAGTTCAACAGATCCGACTGAATTCGATGTACCTGCTGTGGTTCATCTGGTCATGGAGATTCTTGCTGTCATCCCCGATTGGACTGTGCCGATCATTGCATATATCCTGAGACAGGAACTACCAGAAGACGAAGTCCAGGCCAGGCAGATAGTCCGCAGGTCGAAGGCATTCACTGTCATTGATGACCAATTATACAAGGAGAGTGTTTCAGGCGTTCTCCAACGATGCATCTCCCCAGAGGAGGGGCAATTGATCCTGGAAGATATTCACTCGGGGACCTGCGGTCATCACGCCTCTTCGAGAGCAATCGTCGCCAAGGCATTCAGGGCTGGTTTTTTCTGGCTGCAGGCAAACGAGATGGCTAAAGATATGGTCGACCGATGTGAGGGATGTCAGTTCTACTCCAACAAGTCCCACAAGCCAACATCTGCGTTGAAGACAATCCCTCTTGTGTGGCCGTTTGCAGTTTGGGGATTAGATACAGTCGGACCATTCAAGACAGGCCAAGGGGGATACACACATCTGTTGGTGGCAGTCGACAAGTTCACGAAATGGATCGAAGCCAAGCCCATTAAGAAACTCGACGCCTCAACAGCCGTCAAGTTTATCAGAGACATCATCTCCAGATTTGGTGTACCTCACAGCATAATCACGGACAGTGGGACAAACTTCGACTCAGACATATTCAAAGGTTTCTGTGCAAGCCAAGGTATCCGAGTGGATTTTGCTTCCGTAGCACATCCTCAATCCAATGGACAAGCTGAGCGGGCGAATGGGCTTATTCTTCAAGGTTTGAAGCTCCGACTCCTGCGAGAGGTGGGACACACCGCTGGCGCATGGGTCATCGAGTTACCTTCAGTGCTTTGGGGTCTCCGCACAACCCCGAACAGATCTACAGGGCGATCACCGTTCTTCCTCGTTTATGGAGCAGAAGCGGTCCTTCCGAGTGACTTGCTTCATAACGCGCCACGAGTCGAACTCTTCTCCGAAGCTGAAGCAGAACAAGCAAGGCAAGATGGAGTAGACCTTCTGGAGGAAGAGCGCGAGATGGCACTGACTCGCTCAACCATTTATCAGCAAGATCTGCAGCGTTTTCATGCACGCCACGTCAGGAGTCGCGCGTTCCAAGCAGGCGACTTGGTGCTCCGAGTGGATCAGCAAAGACCTCACAAGTTGGCTCCGGCCTGGGAAGGACCTTTCATCATCTCCAAGGTACTGAACAACGGAGCATACAGACTCTACAGCATCCAGAGGGAGACGGACGAACCGCGTGCGTGGAACGGAGACCTCCTGATTGTCGACTGAAGCAGTGTAAAGAACAAGTATTGATGAAATAATATAAAGCAGGTTCAGTTTTTGCAGATTCAGAATTCTTCCGCGGTCGCTGACTCCGGTCACACAAAAAAAAAACTTAGTTGCGATCCATAATCGCCTAAGTTCTAACTTCCTCCGAGTGTGCACTAAACGTCGCACTCGGGGACTTAGCTGTGATCCAGAATCACCTAAGTAATCCATTTCTCTGAGTGTGCACTTAAAGTCACACTCGGAGACTTAGCCACAAACCCGAATCGCCTAAGTATTAAATTCCTCGGAGTGCGCACTAAACGTCGCACTCGGGGGCTTAGCTGTGATCCAGAATCACCTAAGAAATAACTTTCTCCGAGTGTGCACTAAGCGTCGCACTCGGGGACTTAGCTGTGATCCAGAATCACCTAAAAAATAACTTTCTCCGAGTGTGCACTAAACGTCGCACTCGGGGACTTAGTGTGATCACGAATCACCTAAGAAATAACTTTCTCTGAGTGTGCACTAAACGTCGCACTCGGGACTTAGCTGTGATCCAGAATCACCTAAGAAATAACTTTCTCCAAGTGTGCACTTACCGTCACACTCGGGGACTTAGCTGTGATCAAGAATCACCTAAGAAATAACTTTCTCCGAGTGTGCACTTACCGTCACACTCGGGGACTTAGCTGTGATCAAGAATCACCTAAGGAATAACTTTCCCCGAGTGCACACAAAATGTCATACTCGGAGACTTAGATGCGATCAAGAATCGCCTAAGTATCAACTTCCTCCGAGCCTGCACTCGGAGGATTAGCTGCGATCCAGAATCGCTTAACTACATGAGTTACAAACCCTCATTGAGGCCCACGTGGATGTCAAAACAATTGACAACTACATGAGTTGCGGACCCTCATTGAGGCTCATGTGGAGGTCAAAACAACTGACAACTACATGAGTTGCAGACCCTCATTGAGGCCCATGTGGATGTCAAAACAACTGACAACTACATGAGTTGCAGACCCTCATTGAGGCTCATGTGGATGTCAAAACAACTGACCACTACATCAGTTCCAATTCGCCCCGAGTGTGACCTCATAGTTGCACTCGACAACCTAGCTGCGATCCCGCATCGCCCAAGTACCATTCGACCTCCGAGTACGGCCTTCCGGTCCACTCGGTGATCCTACCGATTCACTCGGTGCTAATACGGATCCAATCGGCAATTCTACGGACCCTCAATGAGGCTCATGCAGATGTCAAGACAACTGACATGTTCCGATTGTTTGCTTTTGGTTTCACCAACAAATGCCAAACAAAAACTCGAGTCAACATTGCAACAGAAGAGCAAAAGATTCGATTCGAAGTTCAAACAAAGATACTGCCTCGGTGTGGATCAAGCTTACCCACACCGAAACAAGAATGTGACGGCCAACAGGAGTGGCCAAAGTTTCTTACAAATAAACACTCGGCATATCGAGGACCAAGTTTTCTTACGCGTTGTCTGGAGTAACGCCAGGGCTGGAGGGCTCCACGAAGGTGTCCAGGTCGATTCCGTCGGCGATGCGGGTGGCACTTTCAAGGAAGGTTTCCATGAAGTCTTCAAATCAAAGTTTCTTCGTGTTGGCCACCTTCAATGTCTTCAGCTTCTCCTCGCGCACCTCCTTGCAATGGACTCGGACCAGGGACAGAGCAACATCTGCACCACAGCGAGCTGCCGATTTCTTCCATGACTGAACTCGGTTCGGAATCTCCTCCAGCCGAGCCATCAGGTTCTCCATCTCCTGCCGCGACTCATCTTCTGGCCAAAGCTCCTTCTCGATTCAGCCGACGACTTCTCTCAGTCGACCGATGAAAGGGCCAACTTTGCCCACGCGGATGTGCGCCCGGAGCAGATCCCGATTGGCGTCCTCGTTGAGTGGAACGTTCTCGAGAATCGACCGCTCCACATCAGCTGCTTCAGCTTCAGCGTCAAAGCAAAAATCTGTGACAACAGGACAAGCAAACAATAAGTGCCGAGTGTGACGCACATACCACAAGCACTCGAAAAACAGGACTTACCAGCCAGACGCGTCATCATCTGCCGAGCCTAGTCGCTGACATACTTCTCCTGAGCTATGCATCGTTTATTCAGCACGACCATCTCACCCGTGAGAGCAGTCCTCTGTTTCTTCATCTTTTCAACTTCCTCCATCAGCACTTTGTTGGCTTCACGCGCCTGCTCCAGCGCTTTCTCTCGCTCCGCCAGCACCACCTTCATACCATCCATTGCAAGCAGTGCCGCATCCCGCTCACCAGCAAACTGCATCTTCTCCGCCCTCAGAGTCTCGTATGCGGTCCCCATCTCACAAGTTTTTTGCCAGCCAGCATCAAGAGGCAATCAGATAATTCAACAATAAAAGTCTAAGTTCTTCAGACCCCTGCCGAAGCAAGCAGTCGACAGCGGTCTCGGGGACTACACCCAGTGGGTTCACTGAGAGTGACCCCACTGGTATGCAACTCAAGCAGGCCCGCCCTATTGAGATGCATGTTACAACCTACGCCTACGAGGCCAACACTACCCGACCTGAGTACAAATTACTCTCGGGGACTCTTACAGTAAGTGCACTCCGAGTGCCACAACTGCTCGCAGTCGGTCATATTATTTACAGACCTGACCAAAGCAAAGACAATATGTATAAAGACAACTACCGGTGCAAGCACTCGGCAGAAGTCTCGGGGACTACACCCACTGGGTTCACTCAGAGTGAACCCATTGCAAACAACAGATGCTATCCAAGAACACCCAGCGGGTTACAAGAGAAAAGTAAATACTTACTAGCCCACTTACTCGGATATCATCCCGCAGCTCCAAGCTCTGCTGGTACAAGGATGCGACGGAGTCATAGGCCCTCATGGCTTCTCCAGTCATCAGCTCCACCTGCACCATGGCTCCCTTGGTCGCTCCCACCTGCTCCTCCGGGAGACGCTGGATGTTGAACTCGACATTCGACGAGCCTGGCATCGTCTGAAGATCCTGAGGCATCCCAAGGTCCGCTCCAGTCGGCTCTTCAACCACCAGCGCCGGTTCGGTCGGCGGCAACGCCTCAGTCGGCAACACGTCAGCGGCGAGAGCAGCAACTGGCGGGACGGCCTCAAGGATAGGCTCTGCGGCGGGCTCGGGTTCCTCCTGGTCACCCTCGCCCACGCAAATCGCCCCTGCCAGACCGAATGTCGCGAGATCTCAGAAAAAGAGAAGGACAAGACCGAAGATAGAATTCGAGACGCGATAGTATAAAACACTCGAAGTCACTACAACGCACCTGGCTAGGACGAGACGACGTTGTCCGTGTCCATGGGGTCGTCCTCCTGGCGCGCCGGAGAGGTGGCAGAAGTAGCGACTCTGTCGAGTGAAATCCATCCGACCAATAAAACAGGAGTTCACTCGGATATCAGAAGAAATTAGAAGATCAATACACTTACGTGGAGGTGACGGGGACAACAACCCTCATCCGCGGCAGAGCCTTCCGAGGTTTGGACCCACTCAGTTTGGCCGCCTTGGAAGACTGACCCGCAGGTTCAGCGACGGCATCCCTGGCCCTCTTGGTGCTCCGAACGCTCAGAACCGCTGGAGCAGCCGGCGGGGCGCTCGAAGATGCCGGAGGAGCCGAGGGGACGGCAGGCTCGTGTCGGCGCTTGGTCCGATGCTCTAATTGCGGAGGCGGCGAGTCCTGCTCCTCGTCTTCCTCCTCTTCCTCGCTAATCTCTTCCTCCGACTCCCCGCTGTCGGAGACATACTCAGCACTCTCCACGCTGCCCTCTTGGCTACCTTCTTCCTCCTCCTCGTCCGGGTTTCCGTTCGTGATAGGAGAAAACCAATTGGTCCACTTCTGCGTGAAAAACAGTCGGTGACATCAAGCGACAGACAGAGATTCAAAAAAGCAATGAAACCAAAACAGATACGTGCACTCGGCGCATAGTACTCACCCGATTCGGAGGAGGATTGTCCGCGCTGAAAGCCCTCACTCGCCGAGACCCCTTGGGGTTCTCGCAGGCGCCAGTGATCTGGAGCACCCACGACGCCACCTTCTCCTCGGTCACACTCAAGACGTTGGTCCGAGTGGAGTCCTCGACCCCCGAGTAGTGCCACATGGCGTGGTCGCGGGCCTGCAGCGGTTGTATGCGCCGACCAAGGAAAGTCTCTAGCAAATCCATGTCGGTGACTCCCCTCCTGACGATGTCCACGAGCGCGTCTACCAGGGGCTGGATGTCGAGCTTCTCTGCCTTCGTGAGCGCGAGCTGCTTAGGTGGAGCGGGACGATCTAGGCTAAAAGGGGGCAGCCCTGAGGAGGCATTCGGACAGGCGACGTCTTGGCAATAGAACCACGTCGACTGCCAGTTCCTGACCGACTCGCTCAGCTGGAGAGCAGGATAACTACTCCGACTCTTTTTCTGGAAACCTAAGCCTCCGCAGAGTTGTTGAAGATGCGTTTTATCATCCAACTGGCTGAGTCGTTTGATAGTCTGAGATCTAGCAGAGAATATGTGTTTGAACAACCCCCAATGGGGGGGGCAACCTATGAAGCACTCGCACATAACGATGAAAGCAGAGAGATGGGCGATGGCATTCAGAGGGAAGTGGTGAAGGTGTGCCCCAAAGTGATTCATGATGCCCTTAAAGAAAGGATGCGGGGGCAGGGAGAAACCTCGGTAGACATGGCTGAGCAGCAAGACGCGCTCCCCCTCCCGGGGCGCCGGCTCGACCTCATTCTCCGCCGGCAGCCTCCAAGACTTGTGGACGATCATCCCGTCCTCCACCAGCTGCAGCAGATCCCCCTCCGTCACCGTGGAGGGGAGGAAGTCGCCTTGAATCCACCCCGCCGGCAACGGCCGCTGCCGCCGCTGAGCAGGAGCCGCCGCCTTCCCCTTCTTCTTCCTCGCCTCCATCTTGCTGGTCTGACCCTTGGTCATGGCGGAAGTTGCGAGTTCGCTGGGAGGGAGGAGGAGTGGAGAGGTTAGGCGCGCTGGAAGAGGCGAGGAGGACGAAGCAATGACAGGCGCGCTGGAAGAGGCGAGGAGGACGAAACAATGGCAAGAGATCCGGCGGGCGTAACGAAAAACCCTTGCGGCCGGGATTTAAGTAAGGCTCCGACTGGGTCGCTGGCAAGTGGACCCGAAACCTTATCCCCCGACCGGCCGCGGCGATATCAGTGGAGGAGTTGAAGGCGCGAGAATCGAGGCGTCAGGCGCTACTCGAGCGCGCCGGCGTCATCCCCGCTGGGCGCGCGGAAACCGAAATTTGAAGATCCCGGAAAATCCGCCGCTGTGAGTTGACGGGTCGCGTCAAGAGATACCCCGAAAACACTCGGTATCCGACAGGTTGTTCCACGGAAATTTCCACTCGGATCGTTGGTCAGAAAAGATAAAATGGATCGAGGCAAGCAACGCCCAAGCCAAATCCGTTCCAGTCGGATTCAAACTTCAAGCATTGCCTCGTCGTTCCAACCCCAATCCATTCGGGGACTAATGATGGGGTTATAGTCCTAGGATAGGGTCATAGGCCTGACCTGTAGGTCCTACCCAAGGACTACCCCTCACAAAGGACAAGAGCCTTAGTCAGTTCCGACTGAATTAAGGAGTCCCCATCATCCAGTCGGTAACAGGTCCTCGATGATCTAGTCGGGGACTAACATTCGGAGGATATCAAGCTGACCGACTGGATACCACTCGGTACATCGTAACCCCCCTGGAGGGAAACGGTCGTACGTTTCCAGGTGCATTTATTAGCATTTAGGTCGTACGTTACCTGTAACGTATGCATTCAATCGCCACTACTCCACCCCTGTACCGGAACCGTTGTGGAGGGCAGCGCATTCTATATAAGCCACCCTCCCCCGCTGGTAAAGGGGTTAGCAACTCATTGTATTCCCTATTCCACTCGACAACAAGCTCCCTGAGCACTGAGACGTAGGGCTATTACCTCCACCGCAGAGGGGCCTGAACTCATACATCCTCGCCGTAGCTAGGACTCTGCCCATCCTTTTCGTACCCTACACATCTACTGTCAGGCTTATACCCACGACAATTCCCTTTTCAAATAGCAAGTTGAATAAAGAGGGAGTGTGTGATGCTTGTAAAAAAAGGCAAGAGCCATGAACTTCCCTATCCGAACTCTAGTAGTGTTTCCAATGCTCCTTTAGAGCTTATTTTCTCTGATGTATGGGGGCCTGCCCATGATTCTATCAATAAAAAGAATTACTATATATGTCAGTTTCATTGATGATTCAACAAATTTACTTGGATATACATTCTCAATCATAGATCTGAAGTATTTCAAGTGTTTCATGAATTTCAAGCACTAGTTGAGCGGATTTTTGATTGTAAAATCATCACTATGCAAACTTATTGGGGTCGTGAGTATGAGCGACTAAACTCCTTCTTTCGCCAAGTTGGCATCACACACCACGTTTCTTGCCCGCATGCTCATCAGGAAAATGGCTCTGCTGAAAGAAAACACCGTCACGTTGTCGAGGTTGGTCTGTCCCTCCTCGCTCATGCCTCCATGCCCTTGAAATTTTGGGATGAGGCTTTTCTTGCTGCTACATACCTGATAAATCAAACTCCGAGAAAGGTGATAAACCTTTCAACTCCATTAGAAAAGTTGTTCCATGAAGTACCCAACTATCATGCCCTTCGCACTTTTGGTTGTGCGTGTTGGCCTAATATTCGTCCCTTTAACACTCGCAAGCTCGAGTTTAGATCCAAACAGTGTGTCTTCCTTGGATATAGCAATCTTCACAAGGGTTTTAAATGCCCTGATGTTGCTGCTCGCCATGTCTACATCTCACGGGATGTTGTATTCGATGAAACGGTGTTTCCTTTTGCTCAACTGAATCCATACGCCGGAGCCACTCTTCGGTCGGAAGTTCTTCTTCTTTCATAAACTTCTAATCCTCTTGATCATGGGGACGAACATATAGCTAATGATCGCTTGGGTAATTCTCATGAAAATCCTGCTATTAACTTTGGAGGAAATCCAGTTTTGCATCAAGATTTTGTGCAGCAAGGGACAAACATGGAACACAAGGATGGTTCAGGTGCAGGCAGCAGTCCCGAGATGGATTCATCATCGTCTGCTGTGCAATCCTCGCCTACCATGTCATCTAGCGGTTTTGGCTCAGGTGGGTCATCTACTGGAATGGCTGCTCAGCAGCGGGTGCAGAATGATCTCGAGACCGATTGCTGATACACATGCTGCTCAGGATCTCTCTGAATTGTCTCTACCTATAGCAGTTCTGGCATCAACGCGTGTAGCAGTTCTGGCATCAACGCAGAGAACAAGATCGCAGCATGGTATCACTATGCCGAAAGTTCGTACATATGGTACAGTCAGGTATGACAAAGGTCATCGTTTTGGAGGTCTAGCTATCACGGGTGAGCCTTCTAACTTAGCTGAAGCCTTTGAAAACAAGAATTGGAAAATGCAATGGATGAGGAATATAAAGCTCTTATGAAGAATAAGGCATGGAATCTAGTTACTCCTACAAGAGGTAGAAACATTATTGATTGCAAATAGGTTTATATCAAAAAGAAAGCAAATGGAGAGATAGATAGGTACAAGGCCAGATTAGTAGCAAAAGGATTTAAACAATGATATGGTATAGACTATGAGGACACCTTTAGTCCTATTGTGAAAGAAGCTTCTATCAGACTCGTTCTCTCTATTGCAGTATCAAACAATTGGAGCCTTCGTCAATTGGATGTGAAGAATGAATTTCTTCATGGCGTTCTAGAGGAAGAAGTATATAAGAGACAACCACCTAGGTATGAGGTGAAAGGCAAACATCATTATGTATGCAAGCGTGATAAGGCATTGTATGGTTTGAAACAGGCACCTAGAGCATGGTACTCTAGGCTGAGTACAAAACTCATAAGGCTTGGTTTTTAGTTTTCCAAAGCTGATACTTCACTCTTCTTCTACAAGAAAGGCAATGTTACCATTTTCATGTTGGTATATGTTGATGATATTATTGTGGCAAGTTCATAACAGGAGGCAATAAATGTATTGCTAGAAGATCTTCAAAAGGACTTTGCTCTAAAAGATCTTGCTGACTTGCATTTCTTCTTGGGAATAGAGGTTAAGAAGGTAACAAATGGTATACTTCTTAGTCAAGAGAAATATGTATCAGATATACTAAAAAAGGCAGGTATGATGCTTTGCAAAATCTCAAACATGCCTCTGTCCACTATTGAAAAATTGTCTAAAGAAGAAGGTGAACTTTTGTGAGCTGAAGATGCTACAAAATTCGGAAGTGTAGTAGGTGCCTTACAATATCTAACTCTTACACGTCCTGACCTATGTTTTCTAGTAAACAAGGTATGTCAATTCTTGCGTACTCCTACTTCTCAACATTGGGCTGTTGTTAAGAGAATTCTGAGATATCTCACAGGTACAATGAGTACAAGGTTAAAATTCACAAGATCAACCTCAACTATGGTGAGTGCATTTTCAGATGTTGATTGGGCAAGTTGTCCTGATGACAGAAGGTCTACAGGAGGATTTACTGTCTTCTTTGGACCAAATCTCATATCTTGGAGTGCACGCAAGCAAGCAACTGTGTCAAGGTCAATTACTGAAGCTGAATACAAAGCATTAGCAAATGCCACAACTGAGTTAATTTGGGTACAAGCCCTACTTGATGAACTTGGTGTAAATCATTCTTCAGTTGCACGCCTTTGGTGTGATAACATTGGTGCTAAGTATCTGTCAGCAAACCCAGTATTTCATGCAAGGACCAAACATATTGAGGTTGATTATCACTTTGTGCGAGAACGAGTAGCAAACAAGCTGCTTGATATTCGGTTCATCCCCACTAATTACCAGATAGCAGAAGTATTCACCAAAGCCTTGTCTTGGCAAAAAATGGAAGAATTCAAACACAATCTCAACTTGGTGAAGTTATGATTGAGGGTGTGTGTTAAAGTATATATTGTAAACATGTATTTCGGTGTGTATATAAACCGAATACATGGAAATAAGGGTCGGCGTGTGTTATGTAAACTCTGGTGGTTAGGAGGTTAAGATTGATCTCTATCTTTTTGTATAGATATTGCTTGGAGATCAATCTAACAACCAACAGCCAGATCCTGCAATCTCTGTTCTATATAACACGCAGCTCGAACCTGCTTAGGCATACGCTTAAACCAAACTTTACAGTAATAACTTATAAATTCTTTAAATATTTGATGCTTTCATCCTTTCCCAACACATGGCTCGTTTGTCTTCCCCTGATTTATATTTCACAAGTAAGGATTTCGAAATCTCCAATCACATCGATCCAGCCAAGTATCTAGAAGCTTGACCAAATCATCGGTCGCGTAACAGGTAGAACAAGAAATTTCCGACCATAGTTAGGATACACAAAACTGACCAGAAACTGTGAGTAACGTGACATCGAGTAGTTAAAATCAGGAGCTCAACAATTAAGGATCCACTCAGGTATACCACCAGTACAATGGTGTTTAGCGGATACCAACGACCCTACATGGCAGACATCACCAAATGGTTGGTTTACTGAAGCAAACAAGTTCACGGAAATTGTACGTATGATGGTGGTTACCAGTCTCTACTTCGGGGACTTGGTAGCTGACCCATGTTACCTCTCTTTACACTAAGAAGGGGTACATGGTCTAGCAATGCTCATCGGATTGGGCAACAGACGTGATAGATGGGGACTTTCTTCAGTTGAACCTATGGAAACATTGTAAAGCTGAACCTATGGTATTTATGCCGCCGTCTGACAGAAGATGTTGTAATGTTCATGCATTGTTGGCCCTGAGCATTGGCCGAGCCGCAAGATCAATGGAACTCTTTGCATTGTCTAAGATTCAAATACCAAATCCGCTCTGCACGACTGCACTTTGATTTATTCCGAACTGTGCTGAACAATCAGATAGAGGAGTTGTCTTCACAACATGGCTTTTAAAGTTGGAATCCATGGAGCACAGCTAATTAATCCCAGACTGAATACCTGTACTACAAATTCGTGAGAGTTAACAGATCTAGTAACTTTGGTTCTTCTGCAGTTTCTGCTGCTCTTTCATTAGCCATCGATCCAAGGAGTAAACTCGTTGAATTTGGAGGAGGAGCGTACCTGGAGCAACATCGGCAATGTCTCTTGGCTTGCTACTCACACACTGCTCGATCCCCATCTATCTTCTCACTAGGTCAGATAGCCACATGGCTAGTGGGCCAGGATCATATGGGCCACACATACAACACTCCTCCTCAAGAGGGATGATAGATATCTATCATTTCCATCTTGTCACACATCAGATTGTATTCTTTAGCTTTCAATACTTTATTCAAGCAGTCTGCAATCTGTTGCTCATAACTCACATGCTCAATCTTCATGATCCCAGCGTCAAGTTTTTTTTTGAAAAAGAATCTGTCTATTTCAACATGCTTGGTTCTATCATCCTGCAGCTGAATTGTGCGCTATGTTGATTGCTGATTTGTTATCACATCACACCACACATTCATACAACTAGTCTTCCATATCTTTAATTCTTCTAATAAATTTTTGATCCACAACATCTCACTTAGCCCTTGAGCCATAGCTCTATATCTGGCCTTGGCAGTCGACCTAGACACAGCAACATGTTTCTTACTAAACAGCGATAATATCTAATAAGAGTTGTTCAAACTCTACCAAGCCATCACCATAAATTCACTGGGTTGCTCCCAAGTTCAGGAGCAAAATTAACTAACAATACTTATGCTCCAAGATTCAGCAGGTACCATGTTAATTGCAGAAACTAGTTTACTGAGTCAAGGAATCGTATCAGTAATCAACTAACTAAGGAATCGTATCAGTAATAATCATGTAAAAAAAAGGAGTAGGTAGATACTATTTTTATCAGGAGATGGAACATGCATGGAAATCATGTGCACCTATTTTTGCCTGTGGAAAAAGAGCTAACAATAGTGCGGGCTAATTAATCATGGGCGTCTCATGATATATCTATATACAGGAGCCTTGGCCCTCCTGGAGGTCACCCGGTTGCCCCTCGCTCCGCCGGTGGCCGGATAGCTGCAGGAGGAAGAGGTCCATTCACTTCCGATCGAGCCCGCCGGCTGGTAAGAGGTCGCCAGAAGCCGGCATGGAGACCGGAACCACCCCCTGGTCCACGGGCCTGTTCGACTGCGCCGAGGACCACGGAGTATGCTTGCTGGGGTGGTGCTGCCCGTGCATCGTGGTGGGTCGGGTGGCGGAGATCCTGGACAAGGGGGCGACGTCGAGTGGCTCTGCCGCATGCCTGTATGTGGTAATTGGGGTGCTGACGGCGTGGGAGTGCCAGTGGATCTACTCCTGCGTCAACCGCACCAAGATGCGCGCCCAGTACGGGCTCCAGGAGAATCCCTGCCCAGACTGCTGCGTCCACTTCTGGCTCGAGTCCTGCGCCATCTGCCAGGAGTACCGCGAGCTCCGCAACCGGGGCTTCGTCATGGACATCGGGTGGGAGGCCAACTTGGAGCTCCAGAAGCAGCAGGGCCGCGTCGAAGGCTCCACCGTGCCGCCCGCCATGCAGCACATGATATAAGAGACACGTTCATCATTGGTCGGTATATATATATATATATATATATTGGTGGTGCTAGCTAGCTTAGCTATTACCTGTTGGATTGGATCCGTGCTTAGTCTTTGCAGATAGCAAATCACATATGGCCGTATGCATCATTCGATGCAGAGGCCGGGGCTCGACCTCCTTTTCTAAAAAAAGATAGCAAATCACAACGGTTGTGCTTGGTTTACTTCATCCATTTAATAGGCAGGCATCCTTGTTACTCCTACAAGGTTTCAGGTTTTCATGCTTCTAAGTGTTAACCATCATGTACTATCATTCACAGTGACGTATGATGTAAATTTTGTGTTGCATCCATCTTTAATTCACCACGTTGCTTGGGTAGGAATATAAGAGTCGGTATTTAAGAGGGGATTGGGACGAGAACATATACTAGCCTAATTGTAGTCCTGCATGGACGGAGACATGAATATATATGAACTAAAGACAAGAACAAGCAGTTTGCATAGGATAGTGGATTCTTATAGCACGGGCTTTCGGACACCCCTTATCCTTACCCTTCAATATTGCTTTGAGTTCCGTACTATACAACTATAACTTACAGCATCATATTTTCTCTTTTTTGCTTCTTCTAAATAAGACAACATCTAAACTTCAAACTTTGCAAGACATCAAAACATTTTAACTAGAATGTGGGAAATAACTTTCAGATATTTCAGTCCAACATAAATGTACAAAATGAGATTTTTTTGAGTAAAAATATTATTTTCAGTATTTATGTTTCATGAAACAATCTGAAAGTTTTTTCACAAATTCTAGTTAGAATCTTTCATTGTCCTCCAAAGTTTGAAGTTGCTTTGGTGAGAACGTAGTATCCACGATTCAACTGCGAAAAGTTCACTGCATGGTCAACCATGATGGATTGGGCGCTCGAGGCCAGTGTACTCTGGGAAGCCGTCGGTCCTAGAGGAGATGAGTACCTAAAGGATGGTTCTTTGGATCTTGGAGGCTTGTCGTCTTTCTTTAGCCTATGTTCGCAGAGAGCATCATCTCCATACAGGATATTGGCAGAGGGCTGCGCAACGTGAGATAGAATTCCTTCATTGGTGGCTTTGTCAGAGTTGCCCTGCAAGGGTTCCATAGAAACGATGAACATCATCGGAGAAAGATGGTCGCGCTGCCTGAGACACATGTGGTGTTGAAAAGGTTTGTCCCGACAGGCTTGAGACCCCATGTGGATGTGTGCATACTCAAGGTCTCGACAGGCTTTTGATGCCGAGAGCATTTCGCATCATCTTGCTGTGTTAAGAAGCGACATCTTATTTAACCATCGTCTCTTTCAAGTCATTTTTAAGACAACTCTTTTCTACATTGATTGCTAACCCTAATTGGATAAAATAATTCTTGGAGCCTGTACGAATGTATTTTTTGATCGAGTTATATCTGGTATGTGCACAACAAGATGCAACTCAGAAAATAGATCATCTAAACTAAAGACAAGAACAAGTAGCTGTTGGAGTACTCAGGTGCCGTGAAGGAAACTGTTGCTCTGGTGACCATGATGGAGTGTACGCTCTAGGCTAGTGTATTCTGGGAAACCGTCGATCCTAGAGGAGATGACTACCTATGTGCTGGAAGTCGGGGACGACAGCCGAGGATCGGCCAGAAACCGCTTCGCAGCGGCTGTGTCGACTGGGGTATTCTTGGATTGTCGAGGTGGCGGCGCAGGGGCGGTGGTTCGGCCATCCCCACTCTGAATTCTTGCGGTGCTTGAAGCTGTGGTTGGAAGTGCGTTTGACGGGTGGCAGGGGCGCTCCAGGCAGTTGCAGGGCACTGGTGGAAAAACAGGCTTCCGTCCAGCCCCATAAGTCGCGAAGCTGTAGGAACCGCGACTAATGGGACCTTTAGTCGCGGTTCTGGAGGTGAACCGCGACCAAAGGCCTGGGCCCAGGGCGCTCGGTGGCCAGCTGGTGCACGTGAGGGGCTTTAGTCGCGGTTGGCCAGGACAACCGCGACTAAAGGCCTTCGGGCACCTTTAGTCACGGTTTGCCAGGCCAACTGCAACGAAAGCCCCTCCCCTATATATACCCATCCAGCAGCCAACACTTAGCCATTTGGAGCCATTCTCTTCACAAGTGGGTGTAGGTTTGCTTTTGGTTCCTCTTATGCACATAAGGTGTTTGATGAAATGCCCCAAGAGCATGAAACAAACATGACATGAAGTGTTGGAGCCACACTCCTCGATCGCGGTTAGCAACTTGATGAACCTTTGATGTGTCATTGATAAAATATGCATGTGTGTAGTTCATTGTTTAATTTATATTGTTTGTAGCTAGTTAGTTTAACAAATGCATGATGGTTAATTATATATTTTATATTATAATAATGCAGATGAATCGGCAATGGATGTACGTTAACCGACTCTCCGGCGAGTTCACTACGGGTTTGAAAGATTTCCTCGTAGTGGCTAATGCGAACAAGCGGGGGGGTTTTGTTATCTGTCCATGTGTTAACTGTAAGAATCAGAAGGGTTACTCTTCCTCAAGAGATGTTCACATGCATCTGCTTTGGCACGGTTTCATGCCAAGCTATAATTGTTGGACCAAGCATGGAGAAAGAGGGGTTATAATGGAAGAAGATGAAGAAGGGGATGATTTCATCGATGAAAGCTATCTTGCTCATTTCGGTGATACTTTCATGGAGGATGCTGAAGGTGAAGGGGAAGGTGAAGAAGAGGCACGTGATGATCCCGTTGATGATCTTGGTCGGACCATTGCTGATGCACGGAGACGCTGCGAAACTGAAAAGGAGAGGAAGAATTTGGATCGCATGTTAGAGGATCACAGAAAGGCGCTGTACCCCGGATGCGATGATGGTCTGAAAAAGCTGGGCTGCACACTGGATTTGCTGAAATGGAAGGCAGAGGCAGGTGTAGCTGACTCGGCATTTGAAAACTTGCTGAAAATGTTGAAGAATATGTTTCCAAAGGATAACGAGTTGCCCACCAGTACGTACGAAGCAAAGAAGGTTGTCTGCCCTCTAGGTTTAGAGGTTCTGAAGATACATGCATGCATCAACGACTGCATCCTCTACCGCGGTGAATACGAGAATTTGAATGAATGCCCGGTATGCACTGCATTGCGTTATAAGATCAGAGGCGATGACCCTGGTGACGATGTTGAGGGCCAGAAACCCAGGAAGAGGGTTCCCGCCAAGGTGATGTGGTATGCTCCTATAATACCACGGTTGAAACGTCTGTTCAGGAACAAAGAGCATGCCAAGTTGTTGCGATGGCACAAAGAGGACCGTAAGTCGGACGGGGAGTTGAGACACACCGCAGATGGAACGCAATGGAGAAAGATCGACAGATGGTTCAAAGATTTTGCAGCTGACGCAAGGAACATAAGATTTGCTCTAAGTACGGATGGCATGAATCCTTTTGGCGAGCAGAGCTCCAGCCATAGCACCTGGCCCGTGACTCTATGCATCTACAACCTTCCTCCTTGGTTGTGCATGAAGCGGAAGTTCATTATGATGCCAGTGCTCATCCAAGGTCCGAAGCAACCCGGCAACGACATCGATGTGTACCTAAGGCCATTAGTTGATGAACTTTTACAGCTGCGGGGTGGTGTCCGTGTGTGGGATGAGCACAAACAAGAGGAATTTGACCTACGAGCACAAACAGGAGGTGGGGTAAAGGTGGACCAGCAATACGGAATGACAATGGTGGATTTCAACAATCTTGGTTACCTTGACGAACCATTCGTCCTAGCGAAAGATGTCGCTCAGGTTTTCTATGTGAAGGACATGAGTAGCAAACCGAGGAAACGGAAAGATAAGAAAACGATCAGTACATCATGCGATGATCCAAAGCGCCACATTGTTCTTTCAGGGAAAAGAAACATCGTGGGAGTGGAGGACAAGACAGACATGTCAGAAGATTATAATATGTTTGCTGAAATTCCGCCCTTCAAAGTGAACACCGACCCAAGCATTAAGTTAAATGATGAGGATGCTCCATGGATACGGCACAATCGTAAGCAAGCAGGGACACAAGGGAAGAAATGATGTGTAATAATTTATTGTACCAAACTTTGTTGAATGGATCATGTGAATTATATTACCCGTGATGTGTTTGGTGTCCATTTTCGAATGATTCGAGATACCACTGATGATACATGAAATTTGGAGTGATTTAGTCATACTCCTGCCTAGGCGTATAATATGCATACTCGTAGTCTTCATAGCCGCCGTCGTCGTTGTACTGGTAGTCGTCGCCTTCTAAGTTGCCGCCGTCGTCGTCGCTGCTGTCGTCGCTGTCGTCGGGCGGCGCTCGTGGCTCGAACTGAGGGTAGCGCAGGCGGGGGATATCGCCGGCCGTGATGTAGTCCATGACGCTCTGCAGAGTCCGGCCGTACCACCATAGCCGACGGCCGGCCTCGTGGAAGTTCCCAGGAGGCAGACCGTCCTCCTCATACCTGGCGAGCGCCCTCTCACGCCGATTGATGAAGAAGGCGTCCCAAGTATGCTGGTTATCGGGATGCCAGCGGGGATTCATCCGCTGCTCCGGCGTGAGGTCGAGGTAGTAGTGGTTCGTGATGGCCGCCCAGCGCGCAGTACCCTGAGGGACGGGAGGGACCGGCACGCCGCCGGCGCTTAGGCTCCAGCCGGTGGGGACGCGGTAGCCCGGTGGACAAGGGTAGTTCGAGGCGCAAAGCTCCTCCACCTGCTGGTAGGTTAGAGTGGGTGCGGTGGAAGCCATGAGAGAGTGATGAGAGATTGTAGAGATGTGATAATGCTGGCCAAGCCGGGCTACATATATGTAGTGAGAAATGGCGGGAAAAATGGGAGCGGGAAGACAGGAGGCGGGAAGACAGGAGGCGGGAAGAAAGTGGCGGGAAGAAAGAGGCGGGAAGACAGGGAAGAAATGGCGGGAAGAAGAGGAATCCAGAGCTGGTCATCTAACCTTTAGTCCCGGCTGGTTGGTGCAACCGGGACTAAAGGCCAGACCAACCGCGACTAAAGGTCGTTGCGCGCGGGGAACGCAAAAACGACCTCTCAGCGGGCGGATAGGAGAAGAAAGGGGCGGCGCGCTCACGGCTCGGGCGAGAGGCCTCTCAGCGGGGCATCACAGCCACCGCACCAGGCTGGCGTGAGCAAGATGGGTCGAGGCCGAAGGCCGGCCCAGGCCGGGGGGGAGAGAGGCTGTGGCCAATGTTCCCTTTAAATGGATTCTCTTTTTTCTGTCCCGTTTTAGGGAGATTCAATGTATTGTCTCTATGCATATTTTTCCTACGAAAATATGCTTAGAAAACAGAAAATAAAATGTTTGAAGTTTCTATAAAAGCAATGATGATTTTTCTGAAAAGAAAAAGATAAAAGGTTCTGAAAATAAAAGAAGATTTGGGGGGGGCCTTTAGTCGCGGTTGGTCTGGCGACCCGCGACTAAAGGTTACCCTTTAGTCGCGGGTCGCCTCCCCAACCGCGACTAAAGGGGGGGGGCGCAGGAACGCAAAAAACCCGCCAAAAACCCTTTAGTCGCGGTTGGGGAGGCGACCCGCGACTAAAGGGTACCTTTAGTCGCGGGTCGCGTCCCCAACCGCGACTAAAGGGGGGGGCTATAAATACAAGTGCGGGTCGCCTCCCCTGCCGCCGTCTTCTCCATCTCTCTCGTCTTCTCCGATTCTCTGCCGCGCGCGCCGAAGGCCTGCCGCCGCCGTCGCCCTCGCCCTCGTCGACGCCGCCCGCCGTCGCCCTCGCCCTCGTCGCCGCCCGCCGTCGCCCTCGCCCGCGACTAAAGGGTTCACCCCTATCCTTTCATCTTTCCCGCGCCGCGCCCGCCTTCCTCGCTTCCTGTCGCCGCCTACTGCCCCCTCCGCTCGAAGCATTGCGCTCGTCGCTGCGCTCATAGCCGCCCTCGTCCCCGCGCCCATCGATGCCGACAGGGCTCGCAGAAATCAAGAACGAACATCTCATCCCGACGTCCCGTGGGTAGTTCGTCTTGGAAGAACGTCTTGGAAGAAAAAGAACAGAGACTATCTATTTAAAAGTTTCATCGAATATAAAAAGTTTCATCGAATATGAAAAAGAACAGAGACTATCAAATATGAAAAAGTTTCATCGAATATAAAAAAGATCATCGAGTTAAAAAATCATCAATTTAAATAATTAATCAATCTAAATTGAAAAAAATTAGCGAATTTGGAAAAGTTCACCATTTTTGGTTGAGTTTAAGACTATCTATTTTGGTTGAGTTATTGCAGGACATGATTTTGGGAATGTATCAATTATCTTTTAGATTATTTCAAGTTACTTTATTTGTGTAGTTTAAATTATGTGTGAGATCAATTGTGAGTATCAAAAAATCAACAGAAAACCAAGAAGAGAGGGAGTCATGGGACGAAAAAACAAAGGGAGTAGGAGAGGCAACGGAACCAACTCCTCTTTTAATAATGAGATACTTACATAATATTTACTCCCTCCGTTTTTAAATAATTATAGTCAAAAAAAGATAGTCTAGTTTTTTTAACTACAATTATTTAGGAACAAAGAAAGTATTTTCTTTTATGATTAAAAACTAGCAAATGAACCAGCGAATCGGCGGTCGGCCAGTGCAAAGCTGAAGCAGCAGGTTCACGGTCAAAAACTCTAGTTAAAACTTTTTCATGTGTCGGATATTCAGCCACAGCCGTCGGGAAGACTATGCAAGAACAAAGAAAAAGAAATAAAGAAAGGGAGGTCATCACTTCATCTTGAGAATAGAAGACGTCGGGAAGAAAACGCTCAGTTGATGCGACCGCTAGCATCCCACGAAGAGAAAATATATTGTCGAGCCCTATGATTTCTCGATGCACCTGCACAGTCCCGGGTCTCATACTCGTGTGGTTAGTACACACGGCAGTGATGAGAAAAAAAGTATGGTCCCGGGTCTCCCTCTCCGTGACGCCGTCGTCTGCCGCCCCGTCTCGCGCTCTACCGCGACACCCTCTCCCACCCCTTCCTCGCCCCCTCCTTTTGCCACCGCCCTTTCGCCACCGCCACCGCCACCGCCCCCCTTCTTCACTTAATTAATTTGTTTTTACTACATGTTTTCAGGACTGACATAATGGCGGACGATAGAGCTGACCCGATTATGGACAACTATGATCCGGACGGTGAAGCACATATGTTCGGCATCATAAACGGCGATATTCTATATGTGCCGACCGGAGAAGAAGAAGATGATATCTCTTCTTATCTGAACCTTGACGGTGAAGATGAAGGGCGCCGTCAGCAAGATGATGCCGAACAAACGTCGATAAACGACGATCTTCAAATGGAAGTAGCAACCACCTCCGGCGCCGAGGTATATATATACATTGAGCCTCTGGTGATACAAACTAACTGATTTGAATAAATATGTGTGTACTAACGCGCGCGACTCTCTTTCTTATTTTAGCCCTCGGCCGGATCGTCGAAACAATCGAGTACGTCGTCAAAGCGTGGCGCAACCAAGACGATGAAACAAGGAGAAACATGCACCATCGAGGTTGTCGACAGTGCAACCGGCAGGCCGCTGGAGCCCCGCAAGAACGCCACCAAGTTTGTCAGCCAATGCGGAGCCGTTGTTAGAGACAACGTCTCGATCACCGTCCAGGAGTGGAATGAGCCAAAGAAGGCACGAATTGCTGCAGGTTTCACTTTTGTCGATAAGAGAACAAAAAAAGATTGCTTCAAGAAGCTTATGGAACATTTCGTTCTACCTCTGGAATACAACAAATTCGATGAGGAGGGTAACAAGATTGAGGAAAACAAGGAGAGGAGGAGGCTAGTCAAACAGTTCGCTCTTCATAAGATGGCCGACGCATTCCGGAAATTCAAGCAAAATCTAGCCCATGACTTTGTCAAGCAGAACAAGACTCCGGATTTCAAAGGACAATATGAGAAACTGAAACATGATTGGCCAGAATTTGTGAAGCAAAAGAAATCGGAGCAGTTCATTCAAATATCGAAAAAAAATAAGGAAAATGCGGCTAAGAAGGAGTACAATCATATTATGGGGCCAGGAGGGTATCGCATTTTGTTGCCTAGGTTGGAGAAGATGGAGAACGAGCTGAGGGCGCGAGGAATCCGTCCAGGTACGGAGGGATGGGACCCAAGGGCCAAAAGCTGGTGGTACGGGCATGGGGGAACGCTGAACCCGGAGACAGGGGAGTGTGTTTACCGGGGCAAATTAATTAAACCCACCCAAGCCCTTATTGACGCAATGAGGGATGCTCAAGAGGGGAAGATCAAGTTCAACAGAGAGAACGACGCGCTGACAAAAGCCCTCGGGAATCCTGAACACGGAGGACGTGTACGAGGCATGGGGCACATTCCGTGGAAAATAGGGTTCCCCCAGAACGATGACCCGTACGGTTACAGAAGCCGTAAGAGAAAGATGGATCGGGAAGCAGATGTTGTGGCGCGGTTGGCATCGGAAATGGATGTGATGAAGAAAACCATGAGTGTACTAGTAGCCGAAAGAGATGCAGCTCGGGTGCAGCATGAAGATCATCCAGCAGATCTCGGAAGCCAGCAGCGGAGAAGCAGCGTGGCTTCCACGGAGGCCCCACCGGCTGGTGCAGATGCACCGACGATCGAAATTAATGCACCGGAGCCTCTGGTGGTCGAAATTACTGCACCGGAGCCTCTGGTGGTCGAAATTACTGCACCGGAGCCTCCTCGCTACCCCGTGGACGATATAAAGGAGATGAAAGAATGTCATCTGTATTATCCTATCGGGAACATGTCCATGAAGGTAGCCATCGGCAGTGCTTTACCATGTTTACCTGGAGCACTCCACCACAACAACCCCATTCAAGATGGCTATGCTCGTGTCACGGTGGAGGACATAGTCCAAGGGTTTGAGGACCTGGAGATTGACATTGCTACACCTGAAGGGGAGAAAAGACTTGGAGATGTCAAGCGCCATTTCATTCTATGGCAAAAGAAGTTTATCAAGTTTCCAGGCGAGGCGCCAAGGACAACAAGTCCACCCCCCTACGGTGGTGGTGGTAGCGGTGGCGGTGGTGGTGGTGGTGGTGGTGGTGGCGGTTCACCTACACCTCCGTCACGTCAGCCGACGCCCCCCAGTCCACAACGTCCGGCGGGTGATCAGACGCCGCCCCCCAGTCCTCGTCCGGCGGCTGATCAGACGCCGCCCCCCAATCCACCTCCGGCAAAGAAGCAGAAGCAGAAGCAGTCCTGGATTATTAACCCGGACCCTTATGTACCTAAGACCACAAAGGTACCGGAGCCATCACTGAAGCCTCTCCCCACAAGGCCTTGGGAACGTAGTGCCGAGGAAGTCGACGCGGCCGCGGCTGCTGATTTGGAGAAATGGAAGGCGGACTGCAAGAAGAAAAGAGAGCCCGAGCCCAAGCCAGTATTTTCTGATGAGCAAAAGAAGTGGGCTAAGTCATTTTTGAGCACACCGTCCCAAGCCGCGAAGAATCTGCCTGACGACTATGCACGTGAACTTCGCAGGCAGGCACTCATGTTCAAGGAGAACAAAGAGCGGGAGAAGGCCGAAAGTAAAAAAAGCGGGAAACAAGTTGCCCAGCTCGGGGAACAAAGTAAACAATCGATTGCCCCGCTTATAGTGGAAGCCGCCGGTCCGGATGCCCCCGAGATCATACAAGCTGCGGCAGCACAGGGATTGACTGCAACGAGTGCCAGAGAACAAGCGGCCAACTTAGGTATTACTCTTCGTGAACTGTTAGGCCTTGATGAGGCGCCAGTGAAGGAGGTAGTAATTACATATGTCAAGAATGGGCCTCTCGTCGAGCCTGCGCAGGAAAAGGATCTACCTCCACAAATGAAAGGTCTGCTGAAATGGTACAAGGGTTACATAAAAAATAAAAACGCCAAAGATTATATTTATGCGGAAGTTAGACATTAGCATCACTTCAAACATTACTATGTACAAATTGAACTGAGTGAATTGTTCCAGCTTTTCAATCTGCGCGATCTCGACAAATCTATCATCAGTTGCTACGTTCTGTAAGTGATTTATTTCTACCCCATCTCGTTCATATTGCCTGCACTATATATATGTCCTAACTATATTGTTGTGTCCGCTATTATACATGCAGAATGAAGATTAAGGAATGCAGAGTAAGGAACATCCATGATGTTGGGTTCATTGACCCACACATCGTTAATGGACATGTGTTGGAGCATCACCCCGCCGACATGGAGGCAGACCTGTGGCAGTTTCTTACAAAGCAGGAACTCAAAAGTGATATTCTATTTCCTTACCATTTTGGGTGAGTGTTTCTGTCTTGAGCACATTCTCTTTTGTTTACTCCATGCATGGTATGTGGCCGGCTAATCGATGAGTTATGCATGACGTACTGTGCATGTATCGTGTCCGCAGGTTCCACTGGATTCTGCTAGTAATTAAAGTTAACACCTCAGAATGTCTCGTCCACGACTCTCTGAATATGGATCCAAAGCTTTGGGGCGGCATGAGAAGAATGCTGCAGAAGTAATTATTTTCATTCATTTGCGCTCTATATCGATCGGCCTATTTCGTTCATTTCCTAATATCAAGTAACTAATAACTCTCTTGTTCATTTAATTTTCTTTGCCTCGTAGGGTTTGGAGACGGTTCGTAGATACAAAGGTCGGTGAATTCAAAAAAGAGCTAGAATTCAAAAGGTCAAAGCCTAAGAATGCTGGGGATATTCAGCCAGCGGGGACCAATCTATGTGGATACTATGTCTGTGAGATGATCCGGAGATACACCTCTGAGCGGGTTCCGAGTGATACCAATGCTCAGAGGAATAACCTCCGGATGATGCTTAGTCCAGAAGCTCGCTTCCGACCACTTCAAGAGGAACTAGCTGGATGGTTCAGCAGGGAAGTCCTCCATCCTAAAGGAGAACACCATTACGAGGACGTAGAACTTTATATGCATTAAATTATGTATGGAAACTTGTTCAAAATTGTATATGGTCATCCGATGATATTGAATATATATTGTATATTCCTCTTGAATTCTTTTTCGTTCTAATTTCAAATTTGTTTGAAATTGTACATTCATATGCATGTATGTAGTACCGTAGAATATATGAAATTCCTTCAAAATTAAAATAAAGCACAAAAGAAATAAAACAATACAAATTAAACAGAAAACAGGTTTAGGGGGGGGGGGCGCGCGCGCGCTAAAACCCTAAACCTGTGGCGGCCTTTAGTCGCGGTTGGCCAGAAGAACCGCGACTAAAGGTCCTCCGCCCCGACGGCCGCCTGGCGCCCACGTGGACGGGCCTTTAGTCGCGGTTCTTAAGAAACCGCGACTAAAGGTGGGGGGCTTTAGTCGCGCTTAGTTGGTCGCGGTTGCGCAACCGCGACTAATGGCAGTTGCGAACCGCGACCAAAGGCCTTTTTTCCACCAGTGGGGGTTCCTCTGGGTCTTGTTGTTGCCTGGGGTGGCAACAGTGACTTGGCCCCGGTTCAAAAATGGCGTGGTGCACTAGTGGGGACAGGGCCTATAGCCCCGGTCCGTAAGGGGCTTTAGTCCCGGTTCACCAACCGGGACTAAAGGGGCGAGACTAAAGGCCTAATCTTTAGTCCCGGCCTTGTTCCAAGCCGTGACTAAAGGTGCTCCATGTGGGCGCCTCGGAGCGCCCTCAGGGGCAGGCCCTTTAGTCCCGGTTCTTTACACGGACCGGGACTAAAGAGTTTTAGATTTTGTTTATTTTTGGGTTTTAGGGTTTTAGGGTTTAGGTGTTCGGGAGATTAACGTGATGCCTCGTTTGGTGTTTGGGAATTAGTTTTCATATAATTCTAAATAGAAATAATTATGCATATATATATATATATATATATATATATATATATATATATATAACTTATCTTACAAACAAGCATATATATATATATATATAATTATATGAAGATCTAAATTATCGGGACTAGAGCCGTCTATTCGATTACATGGACGAACATCAGTAATGGCCCCTAGCTACACTAAATCGTCCTTTGTCATCTATAGCTTCCGTCCTCAGAAAGGTCGCAAGCTCCTCTGCAACAGCAATCGCGCGTTGCTCTAGTAGGACCTTCTCCCTCATGGCCGTGTACTATATAAGAAGAGGAGATGAATATGAATATCAATCATGATAACAAAGAATGACGGGTAAAAATAGAGGTGTGAATGTTCATTGCTTACGTCGAATGTGTGATCCTTGTGCTCAGAGGTAAACGTGCGAATGATCTCGCAAACATAGTATCCGCATAGATGCGTCCCCCGTGGCCGCTGGTCGCACTTTACGAGAATAGAATATATATAATCAAAATAATAATCCAGCATCATAAATGTATTGAAAATAGAAGTATATCATACTACTACTTACCTGAGCTGCTCTAAAGGTCAGCTTCTCAGGCTCGATACCAGGAGTCACGCACTTGAACCGCTTTCAAACCCTGCCCGACAAGGATAATGATTTGCTAAGTTTTTCATTAATTGATATATCAGAAAATCATCGAAAGAGACCGATAGAGCGCAGGAATGATTGAAATATCCCTTGGAGCATGTCCTGCAGGCTTTGGAACTGTTCCAAGGGTCTCGATAATGGGTCGAAGGCATCAACTCTTCCCTTATCAATTTGAATGTCCAACAGAATCCAATGGAAGCTGCACATGTATATATATATATATATGTATATATATATATGTGTGTGTGTGTGTGTGTGTGAGTAACTTATCAATTACACTTATAAGTGAATGGACACAACAGAGTAAAGACCCTCACCTGAAGTTGTATGGAAACAGTATGTGGTCACAGAAATTTTTATCTGTTAGAAACCTTAGAAGGTTTTCCTCCGTCTCCTTGGGTTTATCAGTTAGCGTCGCTATATGTATTTTATCTGGGTCAATAAACCCAATATTTAGGATGTTCCTATTTTTACAATCCAGAATCTTCATTCTGCATAATAGAGTACAAGTTATATATAGACAATGAATTGAAATAACTAAACAAGTTATATGTAGAAAACGAATTGAAAAACTTACAAACAATAGCAACTCATAAGCGATTTTTCGAGGGCGTCGGCATTGTACATCTGGAAGAGTTTATCAAAGTCGATATGGATTTCTTCGGGGCGGCCGTAGTACTCCCGTGGGACATTCACCACGATCATCGTTCTCCCATTCTTTGATTCACTTAAGTACCATGTATGCAAGTAACGCATATTTGTTGGGAGATCATCTTTGCTGACCAAAGGCGCTCCCATGACAAACTGTGGCTTAGGGGCTACCACAGCCTTGGGTAACCTGTCGTCTTGGGAAGCCAGAATGTCTTCAACCGGGATACCCCATTCATTCGCCCACTTCTTTGCTAATTCCAAATCTTGCCCCTGCACCAGAGGGGGGACATTCTCGGGTAAGGTGGGATCGACTGTTTGGCCTGTTGTCCAAGCTAAGGAACGTCTGATCTTTTTTTGCTTGTAGTTGAACTTGATTTGCTCCCACTTGCACTTGCACGTGATCTGCTCTTTTTCACTTCCTTCTGCAATGTGCGTGTATAGTCATCAGGCTTATGGTGTAAGTCATACTGTGATGGAAGGGTCGTGAAGTTTTTTGCATATGCTATTTGCTTCTCGGTGTATTCCGGGCGGGGCTCAGGTTTCTTCTTTTTCATCTGCGCATCATGATGTTCCTTTGCTATCCTGGCGTTTTCCTCGGGGGTACGATCATAAGGTCTGATAGGAAGATTAGCATGAGGTACCTTGGGAGGGGTGACAGTTTGCGCTTTGGGGGGCTCCGTCGCTTAGAAATCATCGGCGGAGCGTTCTTGCTGGCACGCTTTAGCTTAATATCCGGAACGGGCGGCGGCGGAGACGGACGACCAAAGTCCGGCGGCGGTGATCGAGATGGACTCGTGTTGTGCTAGCCGACGTCATGTGGAGGGCTTGGAGGTGATGGAGGTGTAGGTGACCTGTGACGACTCGAAGGCGGTGTTGTCCTTGGGGCCGAGCCTGGAAGCTTGATGTAGTTCTTGTCCCATAGGATGACTCCACCCAGTACTTCTCCGAGTGTCCTCTCATCTTCGGGTCCAGCTATGTCGAGCTCCATATCATGAAACCCCGCCATGATTTCATCCACCCCGACTTTAGCAAAGCCAGCTGAAATCTCACGGCCATGCCAGCGTGCATCAGGGCCAGAAGGTAAAGCTTGTCCGACGGCCACCTTCATGGATATGTTCTTGAATTTCTGATGGAGTTCACATGATGTTGACTCCTTGATTCCATCCACGGGGTAGCCGGGACCGCCCTCTATCATTCTTCGTGCATCGTCGGGCGGGGCCTCAGATTCAGCCACGCTGCTTTTCCGCTTAGATGGGGCGCCGGTAATATCAAATGCAGGATCTTCCTGGCGCGCTACTCCTCTAAGCTTATCAATCTGCTTCTGTTGCTCGTTAATCCTGGCAAGCAACTGGTTGAACTTGTCATTCTCCTCATCCTGCTGCCGCTTCTTTGCTCTCTCTCGGCTTCTGTAAGTGTCTTGGTCTCTGGCAAACCCAAGCCACCACGGGTAAGAAGGACCGAAGCCTCGCGTTCGTCCTCCATGTTCGTCATTGCCGAGGACCAGTGTGAGCAAATCTTTATCTCTATCTGCAGTGAACTTTCTTTGTCCCTCCTTAATTTCTTTCACTATCCTTTTCCAATTCTCCCTGGGTATCCTAAGACCGTCACTGCAGATGAGGTCCCCTGTTTCTTCGTCTTACGAACCACCATGCGCAAGGAACCAATTTCTTGCTCTCAATTCCCACTCATCACGGAGTGGTTCAGGTATGATGCCTTTATCTAGCAGTTCTTGCCCTTTCTTATCCCACTTTGGGATGGCAATCTCATTGCCCCCTGGCCCCAGCTTATGGTGATATTTCTTCTTGTCGGCATTTATCTTGTTCTTTTCTGATAATGCCTGGGCATCTTCTGACTCCTTGTACTCTTGAGATGCCTTCCAGTGTTTCGCCTGCTTGGCTAGATACCCCTCGAATACTGGCACTTTCTTTCAGCTTCTTCTTCCAGCTTCTTCTTCCAGCTACGGAACAGTTCGACCATCTTCTTTAGAGTCCACTGCTTGACTTTGGCCCTCAGTTTGTCTGCGGCGTCTTCATTGTCACATTCTGGCAGGTTGAAATGTGACATGAGATCATTCCAAAGATTATCTTTGTACCTTTCGGCGACATAGTCACTATCGGCTGCCCCTTTGCGCTTGTTCCACTCCCGAACGCTGATCGGGACGTGATCCCTAACGAGAACTCCGCATTGCTTCTTGAATGTGTCAGCAACATTCTTAGGAAGCTTGGGTTCGCCCGTAGGCAATATCACCTCAAAGGTGTAATGCGTCCGTGCATCCAACTTTCTAGTCGGGCCTCGTTTCGTAGCTTTGCTTGATGTGGAGGCCTAAGAGGGAGAAACATTCGTCAAATGAATGTATATGTATACAATATAGAGCTATCTCTAATATTTTTCACATATTACAAGTGATTGTCAAACTTCATATGTATACCTCGCCGGACTTTATTATTTCTCCACCGGCTTCTCCACCGGCTTCTCCATCAGTGGAGCTATCACCTTCTCCGTCATTGGACCTATCTCCTGCCCCATCGGCTTCATCTTCGTGTCGGTCGACCTCCATTCCATATCCGAAGGGGTTTAGATATGACGACGAAGATTCAGCTGGTTCAACGTCGGGGCCGTCTTTGATTATATCTTTGAGAAGTTCTTCCTCTTCGAGGTTCCTGATATGTGGATCCATAATTCTTCGTCTTTGATTAACTAATAAACTAACAGACTATATAAGAGGGGTTGGAAACTTCGAAGTGTCGTATTATATAGGAGGACCTTTAGTCCCGGGTCTTGGCTAGAACCTAAACTCTAAAATATGTCTAACGGATTCTCTTAACCTTTAAGGATTTAACAAAATGGCGACATTCTAGATGTGTAGAAAATGATCCTATTTTTCCTGATCTCATCTACCCTTCTATATGTCACATTGTCTAGTGTCAAAGGACTTTGTTGAACTTTGTACCAAAAAAGAATTATTCTATCAGGAACTCCGTTCCAAAACAACTTTAGTCCCGGGTCGTGGCTCCACCCGGAACTCCTAGATTTCTGCATAGTATTCAAAGTAGGAGTACTTTTCCAATTTGAGCATTCAATAAGCAGAACCAAATCGTAAAAGAAAGTAGTATTCAAATTAGCATGCATTCAATTATAAGCAAAACTACATCATCTCTTTTGTCCGTACATCGTCGAATATTATCACTAATACTCCTCGAATACTATCATACATATAGCATCACTGATACAGCTAGAACCGTAGCGCCCGACGGGTATCGTCGCGGGCGGTGGACACCCAAAGAGAAGGAACCATCACAGGATCATAGCTCCAGTGAGATCCCCGAAGAACCTGCCAGGTATGCTCGAACCTGCCCTCCAACGCAACCATGTAGCGACGGACGTGCTCATCCTCCTCGTTGACACGGTGACGTACCACCTCCGCAGTGTCCGGAAGCCTCGGCACCGTCACTGGCCCACGCGACCGCCACCAAACAAGGAGCGGGTCAACAATGGGCTGGCTCCTCACCAACCTACGCCCCCCGGGAGGTAGCACCTCCCAATACCAGCCGGGCGGAGCCCAGTCCCGGACAGGGCCCCTTTGATCAAGCAGGTGTCCTCCGCCGAGTCGACGACGAGGATGCGGGATAGGCATCATAAAATGAACTAAAAAAATAAACTAGTTCTATTAATTTTCTTGCTAAAAATAAACTATTAACACTTAAGCATATACAATAGCAAAATTAAACTATTAACACTTAAGCATATACAATAGCAAAATTAAGCAATAATCTAAGAAACACTAATTAAGCATCTATATACGTAGAAATGTCTTCTTCTTCTTCTTCTTCTTCTTCTTCTTCTTCTTATTCTTTTTTATTTTCTTCTCCGCTTCTTCTTCAACTTCTCTTCTTCTACTTCTCCTCTTCTTCTATTTTTCCTCTTCTTCTCCTCTCCTCCTCTTCTTATTCTCCTTTTTCTTCTTTTCTTCTCCTGCTCTTCTTATTTTCCTTTTTCCTAATCTTATTTTCTTATTTTTGTTCATATTTCTTCTTCTTGTAACCCTAACCTAATTCTAAATATTACTAACCCTAATAATCTAGCACAAACCTAATAACAATAGGAATTAAATGAAAAAAAAATCTTTTTCTTTTTCTTCTTTTCTTCCCTTTTTCTTCTTTTCTTCTCCTTTTTCTTCCTTCCTTCTCCTTTTTCTTCCTTTCTTCTCCTTTTTCTCCCTTTCTTCTCCTTTTTCTTCCTTTCTTCCCTTTTTCTTCTTTTCTTCCCTTTTTCTTCTTTTCTTCTTTTCTTCTCCTTTGTCTTCTTTTCTTCTCCTTTGTCTTGTTTTCTTCTCCTTTTTCTTCTTTTCTTCTCCTTTTTCTTCTTTCCTTCTACCGGCCGGAGTGTTGGGAGGAGGGGGCGGGGGGCTTACCGGCCGGAGGCGTCCACGACGGCGAGGAGGATGGCGGCGGCGAGGAAACGGCGGCGGCGAGGAGGACGACGACGACGGCGAGGAGGACGGCAGGCGGCGATGAGCAGGACGGCGGGCAGCCTGACGGCGTCGTCGAGTTCGTCGCTGTGCCGCGCCGGGCAGGAGAACGAGGAAGAAGGAGAGAAGGAAATGCGATTTGGGTAGGAAATTTTCTAACTCCCGCTTATATAGGTGGATCTTTAGTCCCGGTTCGGGGCTCGATCCGGGACTAAAGACCCACTTTAGTCCCGAGTGGAGCCACGACCCGGGACTAAAGGCCCTTTTTCGGCAGACCAAAAGGCAGGAAGCAGGGGCCTTTAGTCCCGGTGCGGGGCTCCAATCGGGACTAAAGGGGGTCTTTAGTCCCGGTTCGAGCCCCGAACCGGGACTAAAGTGCTCGGCAGGCGGCAGGTGAGGGGCTTTAGTCCCGGGTTGTGGCTCCACCCGAGACTAAAGCCCCTCCTCGGCTGCACGATAAGTTTAGTCCCACCTCGCCCAGCGAGGGGGACTAACACTTGTTTATAAGCCCCGTTGCAGCATCTCCATCGAGCTCCTCTCTAAAGCAGGCTTACGGGCCTAAACTGACTGTAAATTAAAAAATTGAAACTATATTTGAAATTGTGGAGAAAATTAAACCTGAATTCAAAGTGAAGCCACTTTGAATTTAGGTTTAATTTTCTTTACAAATTCTCATATAGTTTCAATTTTTTTCTATTTTCAAAATTAACTATTTTGTTATTTTCAATTAAAAACTATGTTTATTAAAATTCTTTTTGCATATTTGAGAATTTGACAAAACTATGATAATGAAAAGTGTTTGAAATTGAATAAATAATTCAAAACTATTTTCTATTTTCAAAAGTAATTATTTTGACTATCCAAACTATTAACTATTTTGTTATTTTCAATTAAAAACTATGTTTATTAAAATTCTTTTTGCATATTTGAGAATTTGACAAAACTATGATAATGAAAAGTGTTTGAAATTGAATAAATAATTCAAAACTATTTTCTATTTTCAAAAGTAATTATTTTGACTATCCAAACTATTAACTATTTTGTTATTTTCAATTAAAAACTATGTTTATTAAAATTCTTTTTGCATATTTGAGAATCTGACAAAAGTATGATAATGAAAAGTGTTTGAAATTGAATAAATAATTCAAAACTACTTTCTATTTTCAAAAGTAATTATTTTGACTACCCAAACTATTAAATATTTTGTCATTTTCAATTAAAAACTATGTTTATTAAAATTATTTTTGCATATTTGAGAATTTGACAAAACTATGATAATGAAAAGTGTTTGAAATTGAATAAATAAGGGATTTCGAACGAGAACTCATCTCTTACAAAGGGATTTCATTTTTGTGAACTTATTTGAACTCCATACTTTTTGTGTGTTCAAAATGCACCATTCAAAGGCACATCGCAAAATTTCAACAATTTCTGACTTCATTTGGTATTCTTCGTGCATTTACTTATTTTGTTTTGAGCTAGTTGACCCTGAAATTGAAAAGCACTACAAATGAACTCTGAAAATGTTGAAAGTTGGCATGCTATCATCATTTCACCCACATAGCATGTGTTAAAAAGTTGAGAGGCTACGACAAAAACTGGATGCACTTCGTGTACAAAACGGACAATCTCTCTCGAAGTATCACGGTTTCGAATGAGAACTCATCTCTTACAAAGGGATTTCATTTTTTTGCACTTATTTGAACTCTATACTTTTTGTGTGTTCAAAATGCACCATTCAAAGGCACATCACAAAGTTTCAACAATTTCTGACTTCATTTGGTATTCTTCGTGCATTTGCTTATTTTGTTTTGAGCTAGTTGACACTGAAATTGAAAAGCACTACAAATGAACTCTGAAAATGTTGAAAGTTGACATGCTATCATCATTTCACCCACATAGCATGTGTTAAAAAGTTGAGAGGTCTACGATAAAAACTGGATGCACTTCGTGTACAAAACGGACAATCTCTCTCGAAGTATCAGGGTTTCGAACGAGAACTCATCTCTTACAAAGGGATTTCATTTTTTTGAACTTATTTGAACTCCATACTTTTTGTGTGTTCAAAATGCACAATTCAAAGGCACATCACAAAATTTCAAAAATTTCTGACTTCATTTGGTATTTTTCGTGCATTTACTTTTTTTTTTTGAGCTAGTTGACCCTGAAATTGAAAAGCACTACAAATGAACTCTGAAAATGTTGAAAGTTGGCATGCTATCATCATTTCACCCACATAGGATGTGTTAAAAAGTTGAGAGGGCTACGACAAAAACTGGATGCACTTCGTGTACAAAACGGACAATCTCTATCGAAGTATCAGCGTTTCGAACGAGAACTCATCTCTTACAAAGGTTTATTAAAATTCTTTTTTGCATAATTGAGAATTTGACAAAACTATGAAAATGAAAAGTGTTTGAAATTTAGTACATTCCATACATGCATTACATAAAAGGTTTAATACATTATTACATTATTGCACCAATATTCCTATCTATTATTTCTGTTTTCTTCTGGGTCGTAGCCATGGAGAATCTTCATCATTCAGTAGGATGCTTGGGTCAGTTTTCACTTTGAAGGCCGGAATTTCATGGAACTTATTATAATCTTCTGACATGTTTGTCTTGTCATCTACTCCCACGATGTTTCTTTTCCCTGAAAGAACTATGTGGCGTTTTGGCTCATCGGACGATATCTTCTTTTGCTGATTTCTTTTTCTCGTTTTTGTAGACATGTCCTTCACATAGAAAACCTGAGCGACATCATTGGTTAGGACAAATGGTTCGTCCATGTACGCAAGATTGTTGAGATCCACTGTTGTCATGTCGTACTTTTGGTCTACAACTACCCCGCCTCCTGCCAGCTTCACCCATTTACACCGAAACAAAGGGATCTTAAAAGTAGGTCCATAGTCAAGTTCCCATATCTCCTCTATGTACCCGTAATATGTTTCCAAACAGTGCCCATTCTCGTCTGTTGCATCAAAGCGGACACCACTATTTTGGTTGGTGCTCTTTTTATCTTGGGCAACCGTGTAAAATGTATTCCCATTTATCTCATACCCTTGGAAAGTACATATAGTCGAAGATGGTGGCCTGGCCAAATAGTACAGCTGATCTCCAACGGTGTCGTCATTCATGAGATGTGTCTGCAACCAACTGCGGAAAGTTTTCTCGTGTTCCCCTTTAATCTAAGAGTCAGCCTTCCCCGGTTTTTCGGAGCGTAGAATATTCTTGTGTCTCACGATATACGGAGCCATCACGGTGGAATTGTATAGAACTGTGTAGTGTGCTTGAGAGAAAGAATGCCCGTCCATACATACTTTTGCTTTCCTTCCTAGTGTGCCTTTTCCTGTCAGCCTACCCTCATACCGAGATTCAGAAACACCAATCGGCTTAAGGTCAGGAAGAAAGTCCACACAAAACTCAATGACCTCCTCTGTTCCATAGCCCTTGGAGATGCTTCCTTCTGGCCTAGCACGGTTACGAACATATTTCTTTAAGACTCCCATGAACCTCTCGAAGGGGAACATATTGTGTAGAAACACAGGACCGAGAATTCTAATCTCTTCGACTAGGTGAACTAGGAGGTGTGTCATTATATTAAAGAAGGATGGCGGGAACAACAACTCAAAGCTGACCAGACATTGGACCACATCAATCTGTAACCCCGATAGACTTTCTCGATCGATTACCTTCTGAGAAATTGCATTGAGGAATGCACATACCTTCACAATTGCCAGGCGAACATTTTCCGGTAGAATTCCCTTCAATGCAACCGGAAGCAATTGCGTCATAAGCACGTGGCAGTCATGAGACTTTAGGTTTTGAAATTTTTTGTCTTCCATATTTACGATTCCCTTTATATTCGACGAGAAGCCAGTCGGGACCTTGATACTGAAAAGGACTTCAAAGAAGATTTCCTTCTCTTCCTTAGTAAGAGCGTAGCTGGCACGCCCTTGAAACTGCCCTGGATGCATGCCATCTCTTCCTTTATGACGTTCCTGGTCCTCCCGTGCTTCCGGTGTATCTTTTGACTTCCCATACAAGCCCAGGAAGCCTAGAATATTCACGCAGAGATTCTTCGTCAGGTGCATCACGTCGATTGCCGAGCGGACCTCATGGACTTCCCAGTAGGGTAGCTCCCAAAATATAGATTTCTTCTTCCACATGGGTACGCGCTTATCAGGGTCGTTAGGAACAGGTTGGCTGCCAGGACCCTTTCCAAAGATTACTTTTAAATCTTTGACCATATCAAATACTTCAGCACCAGTACGGATGACAGGCTTCCCCCGGGGTTCTGCCTTGCCATTGAAATGCTTTCCTTTTTTCTTTAAGGGATGCTTGGGCGGAAGAAAACGACGATTGTACGGATACACATTCTTCCTACATTTGTCCAGATATATACTTTCTGTTTGATCCAAACAGTGCGTGCATGCATTGTATCCCTTGTTGGACTGTCCTGAAATGTTACTAAGAGCAGACCAATCATTGATGGTTACGAGAAGCAACGCTCGAAGGTCAAATTCCTCTTGTTTCTGCTTGTCCCACACACGTACACCTGGTTCGGCCCACAACTGTAAAAGTTCATGAACTAATGGCCTTAGGTACACATCAATATCGTTGCCGGGTTGCTTTGGACCTTGGATAAGCACTGGCATCATAATGAACTTCCGCTTCATGCACAACCAAGGAGGAAGGTTGTAGATACATAGAGTAACGGGCCAGGTGTTGTGACTGCAACTCTGCTCACCAAAAGGATTCATGCCATCTGTACTCAGACCTAACCATAAGTTCCTTGCGTCAGCTGCAAATCTCGGGAACTCTCTCTCGATTTTTCTCCACTGCCGACCATCAGCGGTGTGCCTCAACTTATCGTCTTTCATACGATCTTCCATGTGCCATCGCAACAAATTCGCATGATCTTTATTTTTGAACACACGTTTCAACCGTGGTATTATAGGAGCATACCACATCACCTTGGCAGGAACCCTCTTCCTGGGTGGCTCGTCCTCAATATCACCAGGGTCATCTTTTCTGATCTTATACCGCAATGCAGTGCATACCGGGCATTTATCCATATTCTCGTACTTCTCACCGCGGTAGAGGATGCAGTCATTAGGGCATGCATGTATCTTCTGCATGTCTAATCCTAGAGGGCAAACAAGCTTCTTTGCTTCGTACGTGCTGGCGGGCAATTCGTTCTTTCTTGGAAGCATCTTCTTCATCAGTACCAATAACTTTTCGAATGACGAGTCAATCACACCGGTCTCTTCCTTCCACTTCAGCAATTCCAGTGTGCTATCCAGCTTCTTCTGGCCATCTTCACAAGTTGGGTACAACAATTTGTTGTGGTTCTGTAACATCTGCTCGAAGTGCAACCTCTCCTTTTCTGTGTCGCAACCTCGCCGTGCATCAGAAATGACCCGGCCAAGATCATCAACAGGCTCATCTGGTTCCCGTTCTTCATCCTGATCTTCTTCTTCATTGTCTTCCATTGCGGTATCAGCATACTCAGGGAACATAGATCGGTAGTTGTCATCATCGTTCTCTTCTTCTTCATCGTCGTCTTCCATCATAACCCCTCTTTCTCCGTGCTTGGTCCAAACATTATAGCCCGACATAAAACCGGACCGAAGCAGGTGGCTCTGAATGACTCTTGAGGAAGTGTAATCCTTCTCATTCCGACATTCAACACATGGACAAAACATAAAGCCACCACCATGCTTGTTCGCATCGGCTGCATCTAAAAAAGAATGCACGCCTTCTCTGTAAGCGGTTGTGCGTCGATCACCGTACATCCATGGATGGCTCATCTGCGTTATACGACAGTATATCAAATACAATCACGATCCTAAAAATTAGTACCGCACGGTCTAAACGAGGAAATATAGTTGCTATCTTTTAGAATAAGTAGAAATAAAGAGGAAGAGGTTTAAGCGTGGCTCAGGCATCTCATATCGTAGTTGTGTTCGGTGAACTGAAGCAGCATGGCTCTAACACACATTTCAACAAACACCTCTAGTGCATAAAAAAAATGGAGAGCTAGCACACACCCACACTCTTCCATCCAAGAAAAATGCAAGGAAGAGGGGAGAGGGGGCTGTGCTATATATAGGCAGAGGACTTTAGTCCCGGTTTGAGACAAAAACCGGACTAAAGGTGGCGCACATGCGGGCTGCACACCGCGTAGCCGACACAAACCGGGACTAAAGGCTCCTTGCGGGCCGGGACTAAAGCCTCGAGGGAGGCATTGCGATTTGGGGCGACGTGGCCGGGCCTTTAGTCCCGGCCCAGAGGCAGGCCGGGACTAAAGGGTCCAGGCCAAAGGCCCGTTTTCTACTAGTGTGTGGTTGCTACGTGGACGAAAACTGTCGATGGCCTTCACCTGCCCTGGTCCGGCCGGCTTGGGACGGGCTTACTTTTCAGGCAACAACTTTAGTGGCCCATGTTGAGGGGGATGGGCTGGTCCTAGATGCTAGGGTGGCCGCTCTGGTGGTGGGAGTGCGGGGCTCGTGGGCGCAGCTTGTAGCCCGGGTGCTGCCGGATGGCCGTGGTCATGTGGGCAGCCTGGGGGCCAAGGTGAGATGATCAGTGGTGGTGGTGTGGCATTCATACCTATGAGAGGGCGATGTGTGTGGGCCAGGGTATAAATCTGTTATGTCTTTGGGCAGGCCTACGGCGGCGATGTCCGTACCATTGCTAAAGGCGTCGCTGCGGCCCTCATTGCTCGTCGTGTTCCTTTAGGGGAAACCATGATCCTCGGATTGGGCGATGGCGCCGCACTGATGTAGTTTCCTTTCTGAAGGCGTCGTTTTGGACCTCACGGTTCGTCATATGCAGCTTCATCTTCGCTCTGGCGTGTTCACAGTTAAGGTCTTGAGGACCTCGATAGCTCTTGTAGTGATAGGGTGATGTGTGTGTGTGTGTGTTACTGTGGCGTAAGTTTGTATCGAGTTGTTGATGGTCATTGCTTCATATATATTGCGGGGTAAAGCTTTTTTCGATAGAAAAGTAGGAGAATGAAAATATCTACTATATCAAAAGCATATGCAGCTAACCGCCCATGCTTTAGAAGGTTCACAACACACTAGTGAGCACCAGAATTTGTTAGATGTAAAAGCGCTCTAGCAATAGGGCACCTCAAGCATGCATGTGTCATATGCTTTTTACCCATCTCGTGCCCCAGCCGCCCACCCCCTCTCATGAGTTCCACGCCGCTGCCCCGGCTCCCAATCTGCCTGGCCCGCGCTCCTCCAGTCCGGCGCCTCGCGAGCACGTCGCCGGCGCATCCTCTCCGCGTAGAGACACGCACCGCGCCGCCACCGGACCCCCTCTCCACCTCCCTCCCGCTTTGCCGCTGCCGGAGGGGACGCCGACGAAGCCGCGCACGCCCCGGGGATGGCGGCGGCGGGACCCCTCGCGTCGGCCTCTGGGCTCTGACGGCGGCGCCCCGCGTCGGCGGTTGCGGGATCCGGTGTGATCTCGCCAATCGGCGGCGGTGGAGGGCGGATCCGGGGCTCCATGGCCAGATCTAGCGGGGCGCTCGGCCCTGGTGGTAGGGAGCGGCAGCCGGGTGCGGTGCGCTGGTCGGCTGGGCACGAGTAGTGTCCAGGGCGCGTGATGCAGTGGCCTTGGCTGGGGGTCGTGATGGTGCGTGGCGGCCATGCTCAGCGGTCGGTGGCGGTGGATATCCAGCGCAGCTCCGGGAGAAATCCTTGCTCTGGTTTCATCGGAGCCGCGACGACGACGCTCGCGGGTGCCGCTATCTTTCTTGGAAGCGTCGTTGTGGAGGTGTGTTGTTCCCCTTCATCGGGCGCTGCCCGCACCGCCACCTGCGCCCCCCAGGTCCTGATCTGTGGGCCTCTCTCCTGCGGATTCTTGGCGGTGCCGGCGTGGTTGCCGGGGCCCTTCCCGTGGGTGAAGCCGGTGGAGGAGATTCGGATTGGGGGAAACCCCTTGGTTGGCACAGGCCGGCCGCGCCGACGACGACGCTCAAGGGCGCCGTTATTCTTTTTGGAGACGTAGGTATACATCTACTCCTGTGCTCCCCTTCCTTGCCTCTCGGGGGAAAACCCTAACTCCGGTGGGCGGCGGCGGCGTCCTTGACGTCGTGACCTTCCTGAAGGCGTCGCCTTGAGGGCTGAGTGGTGGTGGGCAATGTGTGGGTCCTGAACGGTTGCTGGTGGTGGGCACTGCTTCGGGGGAAACCCTAGGATCTGGTCTTCCAGATCGGACGATGGCGGTATTGCGGTGCCGTTTCTCTCTTGGGAGCATCGTTTGTGGAGCAGCGCTGGCAGACTGAGGCAGGAGGTGGAGCGGCTTCGTCTTGCACGGAATTTCGGTGGAGCTGTCGAGTCATGCCTGGCCGGCAGGTGCTACGCCGAGTCATGCCTGGTTGGCAGGTGCTACGCACGACAGATCTCCCGGAGTCTTCGCATATGGACGGATGAGCGCAGGGCGGTGGCGCCGTAGGGCACCGTGGTGGCGTCGACGGATGATTGGACTGGCAAGGATGATGCGGATCTCTTTCCTGAAGATGGGTCAGTGGTTCGAGGATGATGGCGGCTTGTAAAACGTGTGCGTGAGGTGTGCGTTTTAGGTGTGCTGCACCGACTATTGTTTCCCATACGTTATGTGGATGGATTGAAAACAACACCGGTCTTAGATATGTGGAGTGAGAGCACTCCACATTGTCGAGTTTGTAGGTGTGAGTGGTGGCTTTGGGTGGATTGATGTATACTCTAGTTAGACCTTTGTGAAATAATTAATAAGATGGCTGCATGCATCGATTGATGCAGAGGCCGGGGGTTTAACCTCCTTCTTTAAAAAAAAATGCTTTTTACCTACAGAGTCCACACCGGCCGGCCATACCATACGGTATCGGAGACTCATGCAGATCACATATGTAAATGAAAAGAAGTTGTGCGCATGAGAAATGAGGGGATATATGCATTACAAGGAGATATAAGCATGAAAAATGTGGGAGCGCTCTCTCTCTCTCTATATATATCTTTCCTCGGAGATAACACGTCTTCACAACTTCAAAATTTTGGCATCGTATCCTTCACCTTCTCCAAATTTAGCAATTGTGAGATTTTGGAGAAGACCAAATCCAGACCAATGCTGCAGTCTGCTTTTGTCCAATAGCTGCTGTAATACAAACAAGTTGAATTTCAAGTCCTTTATAGACTTGAACACATGTACCTTGATGGTCTTGATCGAGCACCACGATGAGAACGTGAATGCTCAGAAGATCCTGAAGGTATGCTACAACTCAGTCCATCACTCCATTGGGGTTGATCAACATCAAGCCCCTGCAACGAGGGATGCTACGAGGCGTTGGTCGGTCAGGGTAGACGCTGAGAGCGGGCTTTTCAACCCGCTCGTGGACCGTTGGGTCTTTGCCCGCACAGTCCTAGCCCGAGGAAAAACTGGCCGGTCCAATTCTGAAGATTCAGACCGACAAACGCTTGGTCCGGTCCGGATTTTGATCAAGTGTCCGAATAGGACTGACCAAAGGCAGTAGCCGTATCTGTCGTTCCTCGTCGTCGGCCACAGCTTACCGGTTTCAACCATGAAGGCATGTCCAAGGAAACTGCAAACATGTTTTTAGCCAAGAAAATGTATTTCAGTGATGGGAATAAAATTGGTTGTGTGCATCACAATGATGTAGAGGTCATGTGGTTATCCTTATATTCTAGAAAAACAATTATGAGTGTAAGAATAGAAACGTGAACAATAGGAGTAGTTACACACATGTTATTAATATAGTGATAAATTAGTTCATCCTACAATATTGTTGCATAGCTGGTTGTGCAGTGATACACCATAGCAGATACAAATTTTACAAGTAGAAACATTTTTTTGCGGTAACAGATCTCCAGCTGAAGCTTGGCCGGCCACATGTGCACTGGGTCATCCGCCATTGTTCTTACGGTTATGTCGTCTAGAGATGAGGTGATGATGACTACCGATCAAGCGAGGGCGTGGATTGACCCGTGAGGCGATAAGGCGAAAACACATCCGTTGAGGCTGCTGCCATGGCGCCTTGTGGGTGAGGTCCTAACTTTTGTTTTTTTAGGCAAGGTGAGGTCATAACTGATGTGTCGCTTTGTGCGGCATCGCTGTTGTTTTCCGAGCAAGGCCGTGCGTTTTATTTCACAACTTCGCGAGCGAGTCCTGTCCAAGGTTGCGGAGTGAGGACGAGCGTTATAGACCAAGTATTTGAACACGCAAAGTAGATGAACACAAGAAAATAGGGAAGATGTTGTCTTTATTAGTGATTGATCTCTGTTGCAATGATGGCGCCTCATCTATTTATATAGGGATAGGGGGGGGGGGTGTCAAAGGATAAGTACTCACTTAACGCAAAGTGTGGAAACCTTATGGGCTTAGAGGGCACCCCGCATGGCCTATCGTGCCACGACCTAGGTGGGCCCGGTTTTCCAACACTCCTTCTTGGGTAATTATTCGTATATCCATGACACAAAGCTACGAAAAACCATCAGGAAAATATATGAAGAAAGAACGCATAGTATACGTTATTGTATTGCACGAATAGCTTTGTCAAAAACATCGTATGGGAAACATCAGGAAAACCACTGAAGGAAAAAAGAGTACGATCCACCCAACCATCAAGTTGAGTACCTGATATTTAGGATCAAGATTTTAATGATGAGTTTGTGAAGTTCCTCCCCCTGAACCTTGCATCTCCCTAAGTCTCATCATATAGATTCCACACACACACACCTCGAAGGATGATGTCGGTAATGATTTAGTAAACATATCAACAACACTGTCACATGACTTAGTATGCAGAATTCTCACCTCATCCAACTGCTGCAACCTATGTGCATAGTAGAAATTGGGACCAATATGCTTTGTGAGGTTACTCTTCACATAACCCATCTGAACTTGTGCAACACAAGCGGCATTATCTTCATAGATAATGGTAGGGGTTTGTATGGTGTTTAGCTGACACGTTTAATGAATTTAATGTGGATAATCATCCGCCAAAGTGATACACATTCTTTTGATAATTGGAATAGTGCCATAATTTCCAAGTGGTTCGTGGATGTCAATACGAGAGTCTGCTTGGACGATCTCTGGAAAAACGCGGTTCCGCCACAAAGGAAAATATATCGAGTTTGTGATTTCCAACTATCCGGGTCCGACAGGTACCCAACATCGGGATAGCCTATAAGAGATAGGTATTGATTCCCTCAATATAAATGGCCAAGATCTTTGCTCCCTTGTAGGTAACGGAAGATATCCTTGTTGCCTTTCCAATGTATTTTGGTAGGCTCAGAACTATACCTAGCAAGAAAATTGACGGTGAAAGCAATGTCTGGCCGTGTACAATTAGTGAGCTACAAAATTCCTCCAACTGCAGTTAGGTAAGGAACCTCTGGTCCCATAGTTTTATCCCCCTCTTCCTTTGGTCAGAATGGGTCCTTCTCTGGTTGTAAAGGTCTCCCGACCATCGGGGTCTTAGAAGGACATGCTTTGTCAAAATCAAATCATTCCAACACCTTCTAAGCGTAGGTCGTCTGGTGCACTAGAATCCCATCAGGTGAATGTTCAAGTTACAGGCCTAGACAGAACTTGGTTTTACCCAAATCCTTCATCTCAAATTCCGACATCAGGTAGGAACTAGCTTCCTCAATATCCTAAGGTGTACCGGTTATGTTTAAATCATCCATGTAAACTGAGAGTATACATGACCAATCTTGGGATCGCCGTATAAAAACACATGGGCAATTTTACTGCTCGTGCGACCCTTCTGATGAAGGAAATCAATTATTCATTTATACCACATTTACTAGAATGTCTGGGTCCGTACAATGCATTTTGAAGTTGACCACTATACAGACTCCCACTACTAAGGAAAACCCTAGCAGCAGCGCGGGTCAGAAGCCTATCAGTAGCGCAAGCAACCGCACTACAGCTATGACGCTAAAGCTAACATTTAGCAGTAGCACGTGTGGACCATCGCTATTGATAACAACGTTAGCAGCAGCGCGCTTTTTCTGACCCGTGCCACTACTAACCGCACATTTTTTTATATTTATATTGTATTTACACAGGGTTATACATATTAATATACAACAATAAAAAAATTGTGCAAAAAACAATATTTAAATTAAAGTGAATGTGTGCATGTGATCAAGTTGGGTTAGAGGGAAAATATGATGTTGTATTTTCCTCTAATTCAACTTGGTCAACTGCATCCATCCACTTTAGTCATCTAAGAACTCATCATCCTTTTAATCATCTAACATCTCATCATCATCTTAATCATACCAAGTTAAAATGTCATAAAAAAACGCCATAATCATCTTAATCCTCGTTGATAATGTTAAGTTCATATAAACCAGAAAAACTCCTCTCTCATAGGACCTAGTCTTCTCTCCTAAGTAAAATGTCATAAAACAGAATAACACCTATATCTCCATGATGAAGCAAACAGATCCAACGGTCTCCAACTTGTGGCTTACGATCCTTCTTTATTTCTCCCCATGCTTCAATTTGGAGTTTTCCTTGTGGTTTGATCTCAATCGAGTATGAAAAAGCGAATTGGGCCCTTGTAGGCCTTTTAGTTGTCATATTACCTTTGCCATGCATGGACGGAGGCACAACATCATTTGACAGTTTCTCTTGAAGAACATAGTAGTACCCCAGTTAACAATGTAATTTACATAATCGTAGCATAATTAGCAATGTAATTTATGGAATAGCAGTGTAGTTAGCAACAATTGCCAAGATATTTGCGTGAATATCATTAGCTCTCAACCTATGCACTAGTGACATGTATAATGTATCATTTGGGCAAGGTCCATTATATATGTTATCCTTAGCAGACATGAAACATTAATTAACAAAGGTGACAAGAGAATCCTTCTCCTCCCAAGTTAGCTGTGATCCATAAGTGTAGTGTGTCATGTTTGTTGTCTTCCGTGTTTCGCTCGAAGACAGGAAATAAGCTATCAATCAAAAATAAACAACTTAAGCAGGGATGAACACCAAGTAGTTTTAAATAAAGAATGCAAATTACTTAACATATATAGTTGAAAAACTCGCCTAGAGATAAAAACTGAAGTATATCAACATCCACCCAAATGTCGGTATTACCTTCAATATCATATTCAGGACGAATATCGAAGGTTATTTCTATATCCTCCTTAAATCCATATGCCTTGCATAGAGCTTGCCAAGTTGAGCAATGAAAATGGGAGTGATTAACTCCATTGTATAGTTTAACTAGAAATGTAAAACAATGTTTAGTCCTCAGGTGAGCTCTCTTCATCTCCATATTCTCCCTTCCTTCAAAATCGAGCTTCTCCAAGACATACCTTCTTTCATGTCAAGGGATACACTAGTCGAATTGGAAAAAGTAAAAATTACACGTTGAAGAAAATAAATACAAAGCAAAGAATCAAAAATAGTAGTGATCATTGCATACCATAAAAACATCAAAAGTCTCGCCAAGCTTCATGGTGAAAAACATGCAGTTTCGTAGGTGAGGCATGTCGCATAGACATCGATCTTCGCCGCAATAATCACATTAAGGAATCCCCTCATCCTCAGACGACATTTTCTATGTTCACGATTCAAAGATTTAAAATCGACGACAACTATTGATGTATATGAAAAAGCAACATGGTTGAGTGTCGGTTTGTCGAATATATCTCATGGTGTATATGGTGCATACTCTCTCACACTGATATGATGATGTATATTGGTGGACACTCCCTCACACTACTATTGCGACCGTTGGTGATGACCACTCCTCCCTTCGTTCCCTCGTGCACTACCAAAATCTGTAGCAGACGGGAACGAAGGAGGAAGTGGCCCCCACAACAATAGTCGGGATTCTTCCTCTGATATTTCCACCGTTGGTGTTGGTTGCTTCCTCCTGAGTGCTCAACTTTTTTTCCCATTGCCGTGCAATAAAAGACCGTTGGTTTTCTGCAACTAGTTATGGGCGTCATTAGAGACCGTCAAAGCCGCCGCTATGGGCACATCTAAGTTCCCATGTATGGACACAATGACCAGGAATTGGCGGTATGTACAACTAGCTCTATATAGATCTTTCTTTGGAGATATCACGTCTTCCCAACTTCGAAATTTTCGCAACGTATCCTTCGCCTTCTCCAAATTTAGCAATTGTAAGATTTTGAAGGAGACCAAATCCATATCCATCCCACAGTTTGCTTCTATCTCAGAACTGCTGGAATACAAACAAGTTGAGATTCAAGTCCTTTATAGACTTGAAGACCTGAACCTTGCTAGTCCCGGGCATGCTCAGAAGTTCCGGAAGAGATGGTACGACAACTCAGTCCACTGAGGTTGATCAACATCAAGCCCCTGCGTCGAGGACGGCTACGAGGCGTTGGTCGGGCAGGGTGGATGCTAGGAGCGGGCTTTTCTACCTGCTCGTGGCCTGCTGGGTCCTTGCCCGCTCGGTCCTGGTCTGAGGAAAAAACTGGCTGATCCAATTATGAAAAATGGGCCCGACAAACATTTGGTCCGGTCCGGATTTTGACTGAGTGTCCGAACAGGACCGACCGAAGGCAATACCCGTGTCCCTCGTTCTCGGCTACCGGCAACATCTAAGTAAACCACCATGTCTCCGAGCATCGTTCGGTCATCATTGTTGCCCACAGGATGATTTGTGCTAGGACGCCACCTACTCGACACCGGGCACAACGGTGCAGGCCGTGCACACACGCACGCATGGCATGAACCGCATCTCCTTCTTGCACACCCCCCTCGACAAATACATTGGTGTGCTGCCTCTAGGGCTGCCCTGTCTGGTTCCTCAGGAAACGTGTTTTTGCGTATTTTTTTATTTTTTCTATCGAAAAGCTAAGAAAGACCAGTGAAAAACCGAAACACAAAAAAACTAGAAAAAAACCAATCTAAAAAGCTGAAAATGCGTGCGAAAAAAAACAAAATCCATAGAAAACGCTGAAAGTGCGACAGGTGGCGTCGGCTGAGACCGTATCAAGTGACAACGCGTTGAAGTGCTCGCTGGGAGGCTCGCGAACATGGGTTCCATAACTAGTTGCTCTCGGGTCCGGCTCAGTAAAACAGGCCCACTTCATACCTCGCGGACTGGTCGCTTCTCGATCAGTATCGAACTGTGTCCACTCTGATTGGTTGGTCCACCAAACGCCACAACGCAATGTCGTACGGCCAGAACGCTTATTTGCTCATCCTTAGGCTGGTCGTAATGGGAGTATCATAGGTAGTATCATGCATGCCAACATGTCGTTGCGATTGCCAAATGTGTAATTTAACTAATAATCTTTCCAATAACTTTTCTACTATGGAATCCCGACAAAATAAGTTTGATGGTGTGAATCACAGCATTTCTTATTGCCAGTTCAGTGGCTAACTTGTGACTGGCGTTGCTTCCTTTCCCATGACAAGGTACCTTCATGCTATTGGTCTCCTTCTACAAGTCTAATCAAGGTGAAATGCATGATCATACAATTGTTGAAACGGTGTACTCTGGCTGGCATGCAGCCACTATTTATATATGCATGCTTCTTCGGGGATATCATTCCCACTATTTGTGGTATGATAGGAACTACTCCACACCTTAACTTCCATTTGACTCATGTGAGATTTTGGTGGAAACCAAAACTCCAGGCCATGTTCCTCTGGAAATACTCCCTTCGTCCCGAAATATAGGTCGTTGCAGAAATCATACCGACCAGATGAAAATCAAGGAAAGGACCTTATTACCCCCCACTACATTTGAATCCTCTGCCCCCCGATCGACTTCTGCCTGCTTGCGCCACCTCCGCCTCCGTACCACCTCCACCAACACCCACAACCTCAGTCCCCACCTCCACCTCCGCCCCAAAGCTATGGCCCCGCCTCCACATCCGCCCATGTCCTCAGCCCCCACCTCCGCCCAGATCCTCTGCCTAGGCCTTCACCTCCGCCCAGGTATTCCTCCCAGGTCCTCGATCCTCCACCCAAGTCCTCGACCCACTGCCCTCATGGTCGCTTGTGCTTCTTCTTCCCTACCCAGGGTCGTGGTGCTTCTCCTTCCCGGCCACTGCCGCAGGAGTTTGGCAGGTGAATTTCTGGAAACAATCGATTTGGAAGCAATTAATACTCAACTATTAATTTTGGAAACATTAAATTTAGGAAATGATCAATAAACTCAATAAGTTTTGGAAAGGATCAACAAGTTGGGCAGATGAGTATTGCATAAATTTTAGAAAGACACAATAAATGTTGGAGTATTAATTTGGAAACAATCAATCCTCCAATACTGAAAAATTGCATGGACTACGACCTATTATTGCTCTATGGCATATTTTGGAAATAAGCATATTTTGCCAACACGAGCAAGCAAGTTCTATGTATATATGTTTGGATCAATGGAATGAGATTACTCCCTATCACTGTTCATATGTGTATATACTTCCCGTGAAAGGCCAAACATATGTGTATATACTCCCTGTTACAGACTGTACAAGTGAATTTCGCAGAATTTTCAGTGCAAAATGTATGTATATATACTCCGCGTAAAATTGTATAAACGAGTTTGGCAGAATTTTCAGTGCAACATGTATGTATATTTATAGACTGTACCACGGACAAAACATGTGTGTATAAACGAGTGTACAGACTTGCTACTGAATTTGGCAGAATTTTCAGTGCAAAACATATGTATATATGCTCCCTGTAAAACTGTCTATAAAAATTTGTCTATACTCCCTGCAAAACTGTATAGATAATCCAATATGACAAGAGTATAAGAATGCCAAATGTGTGTATAGAGAAGAATGCCAAATGGAGTAAAAATATAGGTCTTGATCCCTTTTCAAAATTTTAGAAATAAATATTGTACCACAGACTTGGAATACCATGTTAATTAACTGAAACTTAACAGCACTAAAACTTGTAGTAGCACTCAAATAGAGCAAAGGGTTAAATGAACTACTCCATTTGGAATTTACCAGGAGTAAGGGCAAAATATTCAGCCAGCACAATTTTTTAGTTAGCCGGAGTAATACACAAATGTTTAGTTAACCGGAGTAATACAGAAAACATAAGGACAAGCAAGTTTGTCAAGATGATTCAACCGTCCCAAACATATGGCGCTCGGAATCGAGTTCACAAGATGACCCACCAAGTCTTCTCACAGAAATACTCCTTTATCAGCAACTATGTCAAGTGCACGCAGAGATTTACAAGAATATCTGATATCTTATATCTTATCTTATCTATAATCTATAATCTCTCTATAACTATACTAATTAAGGACTCTTTAGAAATTCTCACGTTATTCAGTAATTAAGAGCACTGGCGAAGGCAGAAAAACATTATAGGTGTGGCAAGATTTATGAAAGAGAAAATCATCTATGATGCAACTATGCAAAAGCTCAAAAAAGTACCAGATATATATTAATTAGAGTTCTGCAAATACAACCACAAAATCCAAAATTGAAGCATTGACACTCAAAATCACCGGAAGTTTGAAACGGGGAAGCCGATGCAACTCGCAGCCGGCCGGTTAGATCATTGTTGTGCATTTGTGTTTTAGTTCGGTATAGGTAAGTTGCAAACACATTACATCAAGCCCGTCAAGAAGACACCCAACACACATGCAATATTGTATAAATGTGAAGTATTTGTAGGCTACTATACATAATACATCAGCTCCACGAGCATGCAACACCTAGGCGCATTAGTATATGAGTCGTATCCTCAACCCGTCAGGTTCAAATCCTAATGCTCGTATTATTTTTGAATTTATTTCTATATTTCCGACGACGCGCATTCAGTGGACGAAGACGTTTCCGTCGACCAGAACACATCTACACTGACTCCGTAAATTTCAAGATGATATGCCAGTTCAATCTGTGCTCATAGAGATAAGTTTTGCGTGTGTGCATTTATATAAGGAGATGAGTGCATGCACGTGCATATAAACGTTTGCGTCTATACTTTGTTTAAAAAAAGTATATGTACCAAGTACTTCCGAAAGAATTAGGTGTGGCGGACGCCAAGGCTTGCCATATAGCTGGCTCCGCCACTGATTAGGAGCCGTTAATTTCGTAGGGCCAAGTTATTACGATGTAGATTAATCCTATAAATTTTGACGTTAATGAGTAATTATGAGCCGTTAATCTCGTAGGGCCGAGTTATTACGGTGTAGATTAGTCTTACAAATTTTGATATTAATAAAAAGGGCAGTACTAGGCGCCGGCGCGCTGGCCAGAACGCTCGGCCGGCTGTGTGCGGGCCATCCGATCCGTCAGCTGTACGCGGGCCACACCGTTAGATCTCCATGCAGCAAAAAAATTCGATGCAATAAATTTCGTCCACGATGCAGCAATTTTCGTCAACGGTTGCAACAAAAATAAAGTTGTAGCAAAAAACATATCTACGTGATCGTAGCAAAAAAACGAAGCTGAAGATGCATGGTAGCAAAACAAAATAAGGGTTGTAGCAAAACAATACGGTGAACTCGGTTGCAACTCTGATGAACGTGTATGCAACTTTTTTAGTAAACGGTTGCATAAAAAAATGATACCGGTTGTAGCAAAAAACAACACGGTTGTAGCAAAAATTAAACGTCGGTTGTAGCAAAAAATCCAACAAACTCGAGTTGCAACCAACCGTGGATGCAACCAAATGGAAAACGTTTGAAGTAAATTTAAACATGATTGCAGCAAATCTGAATGACAAAATGTTGCATGCCTAGCCAGCGAGGCGCGCGGCCCGCGTCCGAACGGCCGAACGATTCGGCCGGCGTGTTGGGTGGAAGAGTTTCCCTAATAAAAATTGATTATGCACTCTCCTTCTCTCCTAATCACTCACTCCTTATCTCCTAATCTCTCACGACTCCCCTTTCTGAATATCTCTATGTCAAAAAAAAAAAAAACAATTCCGATCTCACAAACGATATGTTGAGTTTCAACGCAGCTTTTCTACATCAATCAGCCAAACGAAGTAGATCGTTCCAGAGGGGCTCTTCTCCTCGTCACGCCCATGTACGCCGCGGTCATGGCCGCGCCAAGCCTTCTATCTCAATCAGCCAACCAAATTTGATCGGACAAGGGTAGGCCATAGCATGGACGATGGATGGTCCTTCTTTTATGTCCTGTCTTCTTTCTTCTTTCTTCTATCTCCCTCTGTTTCTAAATATATGACCTTTCAGAGATTTTACTACGGACTACATACGAATGTATATAGACATATAGAGTATAGATTCATTCATTTTGTTCCGTATGTAGTTCATATTGTAATCTCTAAAAAGTCTTATATTTAAAAACGGAGAGAGTAGATAGCTAGCCAGCCAGGTACGCATCAAAATTGATCGATCAAGGTAGACCATGGCATGGATGGATGCGCTTCTTCTTTCTTTTTTCATCTAGCTAGCCAGCAAGGTACATCATATAAATATGTTCTGGTATATAAATACATAGTATGCATCCATACGCATGTCTGTACTAATTAATAAGCAGTATTACAATGTATGATTTATATATGAGACGATGGCCTCATATAGATGTTCTTCCCGTTCCGTTAGGGTTCTCCCCGCCGCCCCGCCCTGCGCCGCGGGCCGCCCTCGCTGGGTGCTTCGCCCCCCTCCTTCCCCCGTCCTCCCTCCCCCATCTGCACCGGACCCCATCTCCGTCCCCCTCCCGCTTCGCCGCTGCCGGAGGGGACGTCGGCAAAGCCACGCGCGCCCCAGGGATGGCGGCGGCAGGGCCCCTCGCGTCAGCCCTCGGGCTATGGCGGCGGCGCCCGGGGCTCCATGGCTGGATCTAGCGAGGCACTCGGCCCTGGTGGTAGGGAGCGGCAGCCGGACGAGGCTGCGCTGGTCGGCTGGGCACGAGCACTGTCCAGGGCGCGCGGTGCAGTGGCCTTGGCTGGTGCGTGGCGGCCATGCTCAGCGGTCGGTGGCGGTGGATATCCAGCGCAGCTCCGGGAGAAATCCTTGCTCCGATCTTCATCGGAGCCGTGACGGCGACCCCCGCGGGTGCCGCTATCTTTCTTGGAAGCGTCGTTGTGGAGGTGTGCTGTTCCCCTTCGTCGGCCGCTGCCCGCACCGCCACCTGCGCCGCCCAGGTCCTGATCTGTGGGCCTCTCTCCTGCGAATTCTCAGCGGTGCCGACGTGGTTGCCGGGGCCCTACCTGCGGGTGAAGCCGGTGGAGGAGATTCGGATTGGGGGAAACCCCTTGGTTGGCCCAGGCCGGCTGCGCCGACGACGGTGCTGAAGGGCGCCGTTATTCTTTTTGGAGACGTCGGTATACATCTGCTCCTCTGTTCCCCTTCCTTGCCTCTCGGGGGAAAACCCTAACTCCGGTGGGCGGCAACGGCGTCCTTGATGTCGTGACCTTCCTGAAGGCGTCACCTTGAGGGCTGCGTGGTGGTGGGCACTGTGTGGGTCCTGAACGGCTGCTGGTGGTGGACACTGCTTCGGGGGAAACCCTAGGAATTGGTCTTCCAGATCGGACGATGGCGGTACTGCGGTGCCGTTTCTCTCTTGAGAGCATTGTTTGTGGAGCAGCGCTGGCAGACTGAGGCAGCAGGTGGAGCGGCTTCGTCTTGCACGGAATTTCGGTGGAGCTGTCAAGTCATGCCTGGCCGACAGGCGCTACGCAGAGTCATGCCTGGTTGGCAGGTTCTACGCACGACAGATCTCCCGGAGTCTTCGCATCTGGACGGATGAGCGCAGGGCGGTGGCGCCGTTGGGCGCCATGGTGGCGTCGACGGATGATTGGACTGGCAAGGATGATGCGGATATCTTTCCTGAAGATGGGTCAGTGGTTCGAGGATGATGGCGGCTGGTAAAACGTGTGCGTGAGGTGTGCGTTTTAGGTGTGCTGAACCGACTGTTGTTCCCGATACGGTATGTGGATGAATTGGAAACAACACTGGTCTTAGATATGTGGAGCGAGAGCACTCCACATTATCAAGTTTGTAGGTGTGAATGATGGCTTTGGGTGGATTGATGTATACTTTTGTTAGACCTTTGTGAAATAATTAATAAGATGACTGCATGCATCGATTGATGCATAAGCCGGGGGGTTTAACCTCTTTTTTTTAAAAAAAATAAAAAAATGTTCTTCCCCTCAAGCGTCATGCATGACGACATCATGTCCGTCGACGCCGGCTATTCCCTGTCTAATCCATGTTAGCACGTCATAGTGTTCTGCATGTAGCAACATAGAGGACCTTCAGCCCATGACACCACGGTTTGCCAGCAGCAGGAGCAAGGTTTTCTCAATTCCTCCTCTTTATACCCAGCTTACTCTTCCTATGATCATCAGATGGATAAAAGCATGCATGCATGACGTATTTAACTTAATATAAGGAGATCCGATGGGAGATATGTTGTTGTGCTCTACTTTCCTTCATCTGTAAAAAAAAATCAAGGTAATTGAACCGAGTTGGTTTCATCAGCTACATGTGCAATACACGGGAATTCGTTACCTCTATAAATTTATTCCATGAGCACACAAATAGCAGTTCAGATTGAGGTTTGGAGGCTAACGCGGAATTGCATTGACGATACCGATGGCCATGATCAATCAAACATACACGGGCACGTTCAACTCAGTCGAACTGCCCCAACTGCAGGCCGTTAGCACATAGACAGAGGCTTAGGTAAGGTCCACATGATGAGATTATACCCTGTATGTCGCTGCATGACAGAATTACTCAACGAGAGGATCACTGTTATGGTTGGCGAAGAGAGCATGTTATGGAATTGGAATCCAATTTCTAGGTGTGCATGCTGTGGTTCTACGTTCTGCACATCAGCGATGGAGAGGACAAAGAAAAATCCTCAAAACAGTTGAACGTCCAAGCTATGCTATCGTCTCATCATTGGAGTAGAAAAACTGCTTTGAAAACTGAGACCGCTCAAGATTGTATGAGATGTTTCACTTCGCATGCTTATTATTCTATTTTCTTCGTGTTCTAATTGGTGGTAGTTTCGTTTCTTGCTTTTTTACAGAATGTGTACATATTCTAAAACAATTTATAACCCAAGAAAGAAATAGCATCGGAGACCGAGCGGTCTGGACGTAATTGGAGTGAGAGAACATGGGATTGTACAGGACAGCATTGTCGGACGCATTATTTGGCAAGCAACACCTATCGCCATCCAGTTCAATAGACAACCAAAATCAGGACTTCATACATGCACTTGAGCTATGCAATCATATATACATGCACTTCTGCAAGTATGTATGTATGCATGGACCGAAGTACATATCAATTTCGACGTATGCAATCATACATGCACATCTACAAGCATGTATGTATGCATGGTCCGAAGTATGTATTGGTTGATCTGTGAAGGATAGGCTACAATAGGTACATTTAAAAAATAATACAGTACAATTTATAGATTAACTTATCACAATCTTTCCTTCAAACAAAAAATCTCTATAATCTACCTTCGTAGTACTTCTCCTTCCACAAAGAATTGTCTAAATCAAAAATCGAAATATGGAAAGTAGTATTTGAACATGATATGTTCTCCTTAGGACTTGGTATGATTAAAAGGTATTCGATCTACCGCAAGTTATTTCCTCTTCTCATGTCGAATGGTTGAACCTTGCAAAATTCTTATGTAGTCTTCTACGATACTAACCCATACAATTGATTTGCTGGCATGATCATGACCGGACCTTCTATGACCTTGACGTACAAGGAGAAAAAGTTGTACGAAAAGACACGCAAGCAGTTGTTTCAGGCATCCTGTTCTAATCCCCTGTCATAGTCAATGTGCATCAAGTCATGGGTTAGAGTCTATAAGGAGCCTGTCCAATTGCATACACTAGATTTGATCTGGGGAGTGTTACATTTTGACAAAAAAATCATATACTTTTTTAACCGGATGAATAAAAGATACCAGTGAAATAGATGTACACCATTGAAGTTGTGTGTTCTTCTATTTCATGTTTTGTACAAGATAAGTGAGAACACAACTTGACAACTACATCACAAGTAGTCTATTTAAGGTTTCTAAACTTTAGTATATATAGTTAGACATATACTAGTAAAAATGCCCGTTCGTTGCAACGGGAGAAAAAATATACTAAAAGAACACAACATGGAAGGCAAGAAAATCAGGCTTGAAGGTACATATATTCTTATGGTGAACGTGTACTAAATCCTCATGCACACCAGACAACATTGTCTTCTTCTCTATAGCCGTTATCTCAGCTCACAAATTACTCAGTTTACATGAGCTTGGTACAATCTCACTGAAATCTCTGTATTTTTGCTAGCCATTGATAAATAATATGTTCAATGACAGGAACAATGCCTCTGTGGCAATAGATCATCGGTCTCTTTCTCTTGTTCTGATGCAAATGGTGGGACATAGCTATCTGGAAAGGGTGGAGGGTAGGGCAGAAGGCAACTGAGAAGAAATATGTCACCAGTTTGAGAGTAAACAACAAATGGTTGACAAGGCAGTTTGATGAATACACTTCTGGGTACAATATAACAGTAGAATTTGAGGAACATTTTACTCTTGTTCTTGGGACTAAGGAGTGGTCAGGAAATCTCATGTGCAATAGAAACTTAGGGTTCCGAGTACAATACAGTAGCAGAACTTCATAAACATTTTACTCCCGTTCTTTGGACTAATAAGTGGTCAGGAAATCTCATGTGCCCCCATCTTTCTTTTGTGTGACGGCTGCCATTATGTACCTAGGTAAGTAATAGGAAATATGCTTTTTCTTTCTAAAGTAGGAATGTTTTGCTAGAAAAAAGCATACTACCTCCATTGCAACTTGCAAAGACACATGAGGATATGATCAATTCATTTCAACTCCTTCAAGTCAAGTACGTTGCAACGGGTTAAATATTGACCATGACGACCGCTCATACACGTCCACGTGGCAACCTACATGTTTCTCCCATATTCAGCTAGATCTAACAATATTGAGATTGTGCAAAGTGTAGTCAACATGGATTTTAATCCCTCGTCGGGTGTTGAACCAGATCTTAAAATTTCCCCAACACTACACGTTCCGTTAGCGCCAAGATATAATGTGATACGGTAAAGATTGTTATCACCGATTGAACAATTATGGCATGAATTATGCAGGCTAATAAAGGTTTCATTAATTTGTGGCATGAATTATGCAGGGTAATAAAAATTCATTAATTTATAGTGAAACCTTCGTGCACATCTCTGCAAATTCAAATGCATTAAATCATTGTTAATTATCTTCTCAACTGCAAAGCATTTCATCTATGCTTCCTTGGTCCTATCATTCATGAATCAATAATGGATAACTCTGCACAAATTTTCTGGAAATGATGTTACCCTAAGAATTCGTTTTCTAAATACAATAAACAACGAAAAAGTTTAGGGTGAGAGCTTTTACCAAAAGTCATCCAGGTCTTAACAACTTATCCTTTAACTATGCAAAGTTGTTGGCAATGTAACACTAGTGGAAAACGGGCCTTGGGCCAGGACCCTTTAGTCCCGGCCTGCCTCTGGGCCGGGACTAAAGGCCCGACCACGTCGCCCCAATTTTCAATGCCTCCCTTGAGGCTTTAGTCCTGGCCCGTAAGGAGCCTTTAGTTCCGGTTCGTGTCCCAAACCGGGACTAAAGGGCTACGCGGTGGGCAGTGGTGGTGGCACCCGTTCGTATCCCCCTTTAGTCCCGGTTGGTGGCTCAACCCGGGACTAAATGCCTAACACGTGGCCTGCCGTAGTGGTGGCAACCGTTGGTATACCTCTTTAGTCCCGGTTGGTGGCTCAACCCGGGACTAAAGGCCCAAACGGTTTGCATCCCGCGTCGTTTCGGGCGATGAAAAGCACGAACCGAAGCACAGTCGCCATTTCTCTGTTTCTTCTTCTCTCTCGCTCTCCTCTCTGTTCTTCTCCCCTCTTCTTCCCTTCTCTTCTTCCACCATGCCAACTCGCTTTGAAAAGGTGCTCGCACATGTCACGACCATGCTCGGTGTCGTGTACACGAACGAGAGCAGGGAGGTGCCGTTTTTTCTTGAAGAGTTGAAGGAACGATGGCTTGACGCCGCAATGGATCATGAGAAGTTCTTGGGGCTTGATCTGGAGTACACGTCCGATCAACGCGGTGTTTCCGTCATCCAACTATGCTTCGCACGCCATGTCTTGATCTTCCAATGGGCGAAGTAAGTTTTGAGGCTTTCTTTGATCCAAGATAATGACATTGTAAGTTTATTTGTTTCAATCATAGTTGGTTCCCTTCAGATAGTTGTAGTGAAACAATTTTGATTAGTTGAAGGGGAACACAATCTAATTGGAATAGTGTTCCATAATCTGAAAAATCGTATTAGAATCAACTAGTGTTTAATATGTTCCATTGGAATCATAGTTGGTTCCCTTCAAATAGTTGTAGTGAAACAATTTTGATTAGTTGAAGGGGAACACAATCTAATATGAAAAATCGTATTAGAATCAACTAGTGTTTAATATGTTCCATTGGAATCATAGTTGGTTCGCTTCAAATAGTTGTAGTGAAACAATTTTGATTAGTTGAAGGGAACACAATCTGATTGGAATAGTGTTCCACAATCTGAAAAATCTGATTGGTTCAATATGTTCCATTGAAATCATAGTTGTAGTGATACAATTTTATGCGGTGTTCTTTGATCCAAGGTTATGAAAATTGCATATAGCTAGTGATCTCTCTAGGTTCCATTGGATAGCAATATGATATGTCATAGTCATGAAAATTGCATATAGCTAGTGATCTCTCTAGGTTCCATTGGATAGCTATAGTAATCTCTCTAGGTTCCATTGCATATGTTCTATTTGAATCCTAAAGATAATTTTCTCTTTAGTTGTAGTGAAACCTGTTTCCTTATTGCATCAGTATGTAACATTTGTTCCATTTTAATTTGTTTCTGTTGCAGTAGTGACAAGCATTGTCCAGAACTCATGGACTTCCTTCGCAGCGGCATCACTTTTGCTACCCTTGACATAAGGAACGACAAGCTGAAGATGAGGTACAGCTTCGGTATTAAGATACCAACTGGTTGCCTCATTGATCTCCAAACGGTATTCAGGCTGCGACATGTCAGGACTTCGATGGCTCATATGGCAGTTGCCTTGATCGACGAGGAATATGGTGATATGAAGACCAGTTTCCCAAAGTCTCAGCACAAACTTTGGGAGAAGGCCCCACTTGATCCTATCAACATTGAGTATGCAGCAAAAGATGCATACGTGTCATACGAGTTGTACCGCAAGATTCGAGTCGTCAACTATGGCCAGCGTCACCTCGAGGAAGGTGGACATTCTGATTCAGACGATTCAGACGAGTAGTGTTCTCAACGTCGAACACTTGTATATATATCTATGGTTGCTATTATTATGTACTGTTTGGACTAGTATCATGTATTGCTTGGACCAATTTATATATGTCTAGTTTCTGTTTGTGCCATTATAGTTTCCAAATTTGAATGGTTTAGCCCTTTCTAACTTCATTTGCTACTTTTGAATGGTTTAGCCCTTTCTAACTTCATGGTATCATGCATTTCGACCACATATATATACAAAAAGTCTTCAGTTCAAATAAGTTCAAAAAATGAAATCCCTTTTGTAACAGATCTGTTTTTGATTAAAACAGTCATTTAAAAATGAAAGACCATTAGTCCCACGTGGCGTGCAGCGGAACCACTTTTGTTGTGGGGGTCGCTTTTCCTTCTTCTCCTTGTGCTAGATATTTCTTATGCATTAGGGAAAGAAGGAATAGGCGACCATCATCGATGGTCAAAAAATCAGGTGAGGGAGTGTCCACCATACATGAGAGAAGAAGAATGCCGACTGTTGTTGTGGGGGTTGCTTCTCCTTCTTCTCTTTGTGCTAGATATTTGTTATGCACTAGGGGAAGAAGGAGTAGCGACCATCATCGACGGTCGAAAAATCAGGTGAGGGAGTGTCCACCATACATGAGAGAAGAAGAATGTCGACTGTTGCTGTGGGGTCGTTTCTCCTTCTTCTCCTTGTGCTAGATATTGGTTATGCACTTGGGGAAGTAGGAGTAGCGACCATCATCGACGGTTGAAAAATCAGGTGATATGAGATAAGAAGAATGTCGTCTCTTATTGTGGGGGTCGCTTCTACTTCCAAAGAGATTGTCCATTTTGTACACGAAGTGCATCCAGTTTTTAACGTAACCCTCTCAACTTTCTCGCACATGCTATGTGGGTGAAATGATGATAGCATGCCAACTTTCAACATTTTCAGAGTTCATTTGTAGTGCTTTTCAATTTCAGGGTCAACTAGCTAAAAAAAATAAGTAAATACATGAAGAATACCAAATGAAGTCAGAAATTGTTGAAATTTTGTGATGTGCCTTTGAATGGTGCATTTTGAACACACAAAAAGTATGGAGTTCAAATAAGTTCAAAAAAATGAAATCCCTTTGTAAGAGATGAGTTCTCGTTCGAAACACCGATACTTCGAGAGAGATTGTCCGTTTTGTACACGAAGTGCATCCAGTTTTTGTCATAGCCCTCTCAACTTTTTAACACATGCTATGTGGGTGAAATGATGATAGCATGCCAACTTTCAACATTTTCATAGTTCATTTGTAGTGCTTTTCAATTTCAGGGTCAACTAGCTTAAAAAAAAAGTAAATGCACGAAGAATACCAAATGAGGTCAGAAATTGTTGAAATTTTGTGATGTGCCTTTGAATGCTGCATTTTGAACACACAAAACGTATGGAGTTCAAATAAGTTCAAAAAAATGAAATCCCTTTGTAAGAGATGAGTTCTCGTTCGTAACGCTGATAATTCGAGAGAGATTGTCCGTTTTGTACACGAAGTGCATCCAGTTTTTGTCGTAGCCCTCTCAACTTTTTAACACATGCTATGTGGGTGAAATGATGATAGCATGCCAACTTTCAACATTTTCATAGTTCATTTGTAGTGCTTTTCAATTTCAGGGTCAACTAGCTCAAAAAACAAATAAGTAAATGCACGGAGAATACCAAATGAAGTCAGAAATTGTTGAAATTTTGTGATGTGCCTTTGAATGGTGCATTTTGAACACACAAAAAGTATGGAGTTCAAATAAGTTCAAAAAAATGAAATCCCTTTGTAAGAGACGAGTTCTCGTTCGAAACGCTGATACTTCGAGAGAGATTGTCCGTTTTGTACGCGAAGTGCATCCAGTTTAAAAAAAATAAATCCCTTAATAGTTTGGATAGTCAAAATAATTACTTTTGAAAATAGAAAATAGTTTTGAATTATTTATTCTATTTCAAACACTTTTCATTATCATAGTTTTGTCAAATTCTCAAATATGCAAAAAGAATTTTAATAAACATAGTTTTTAATTGAAAATAACAAAATACTTAATAGTTTGGATAGTCAAAATAATTACTTTTGAAAATAGAAAATAGTTTTGAATTATTTATTCAATTTCAAACACTTTTCATTATCATAGTTTAGTCAAATTCTCAAATATACAATTTTTTTTAATAAACATAGTTTTTAATTGAAAATAACAAAATAGTTAATAGTTTGGATAGTCAAAATAATTACTTTTGAAAATTGAAAATAGTTTTGAATTATTTATTCAATTTCAAACACTTTTCATTATCATAGTTTTGTCAAATTCTCAAATATGCAAAAAGAATTTTTAATAAACATAGTTTTTAATTGAAAATAACAAAATAGGTAATAGTTTGGATAGTCAAAATAATTAATTTTGAAAATAGAAAAAAATTGAAACTATATGAGAATTCATAGAGAAAATTCAATCTAAATTCAAAGTGAACTCACTTTGAATTCAGATTGAATTTTCTCCATAATTTCGAATATAGTTTCAATTTTTCAGTGAGTTTAGGCCCATAAGCCTGCTTTAGAGAGGAGCTCGATGGACAAGCTGCGACGGGGCTTATAAACAAGTGTTATTCCCCCTCGCTGGGCGAGGTGGGACTAAACTTATCGTGCAGCCGAGGAGGGGCTTTAGTCCCGGGTGGAGCCATGCCCCGGGACTAAAGACCCCCTTTAGTCCCGGCTGGAGCTACGCACCGGGACTAAAGACCCCGTGCTTCCCGCCTTCTGGTCTGCCCGAAAAAGGGCCTTTAGTCCCGGGTCGTGGCTCCACCCGGGACTAAAGGGGGTCTTTAGTCCTGGATTGAGCCCCGAACCGGGACTAAAGATCCACCTATATAAGCGGGAGTTAGAAAATTTCCAACCCAAATCGTCCATTTCTCTTCTTCTTCCTCTCGTTCTCCGGCCCGGCGCGGCACAACGACGAACTCGACGACGCCGTCAGGCTACCCGCCGTCCTGCTCGCCGCCGCCTGCCGTCCTGCTCGCCATCGCCGTCGTCCTCCTCGCCGCCGCCGTCCTCCTCGCCGCACGCCGCCGTCCTCCTCGCCGCGCGCCGCGCCGTCCTCCTCACCGCGCGCCGTCGACACCTCCGGCCGGTAAGCCCCTCGCCCCCTCCTCCCCAACATTCCGGCCAGTAGAAGAAAAAAAGAAAAAGGAGAAGAAAAGAAGAAAAAGGAGAAGAAAGGATGAAAAGAAGAAAACGATTTTTTGTCATTTAATTCCTATTGTTATTAGGTTTGTGCTAGATTATTAGGGTTACTTATATTTAGAATTAGGAAAAAGGAAAATAATAAGAGGAGGAGAAGAAAAGAAGAAAAAGGAGAATAAGAAGAGGAGGAGAGGAGAAGAAGAGGAAAAATAGAAGAAGAGGAGAAGTAGAAGAAGAGAAAAAATTAGAAGAGGAGGAGAGGAGAAATAGAAGAAGAGAAGAGGAGAAGTAGTAGAAGAAGAGGAGAAGTAGAAGTAGAAGAAGAAGTAGAAGAAGAGGAGAAATAGAAGAAGAGGAAAAATTAGTTTAGGGTTACAAGAAGAAGAAATATTGTATAGTGTATATGCTTAAGTGTTAATAGTGTTTCTTAGATTATTGCTTAATTTTGCTATTGTATATGCTTAAGTGTTAATAGTTTAATTTTGCTGTTGTATATGCTTAAGTGTTAATAGTTTATTTTTAACAAGAAAATTAATAGAACTAGTTTATTGTTTTAGTTCATTTTACGATGCCTATCCCGCATCCTCGTCGTCGACTCGGCGGAGGACACCTGCTTGATCAGAGGGGCACTGTCCGGGACTGGGCTCCGCCCGAATGGTATTGGGAGGTGCTACCTTCCGGGGGGCATAGGTTGGTGAGGAGCCAGCCCGTCATTGACCCGATCCTTGTTTGGTGGCGGTCGCGTGGGCCAGTGAGGGTGCCGAGGATTCCGGACACCGCGGAGGTGGTACGTCACCGTGTCAGCGAGGAGGATGAGCACGTCCGTTGCTACATGGTTGCGTTGGAGGGCAGGTTCGAGCATACCTGGCAGGTTCTTCGGGGATCTCACTGGAGTTATGATCCTGTGATGGTTCCTTCTCTTTGGGTGTCCACCGCCCGTGCCGATACCCGTCGGGCGCTACGGTTCTAGATGTATCAGTGATGCCTATATGTATGATAGTATTCGAGGAGTATTAGTGATAATATTCGACGATGTACGGACAAAAGAGATGATGTGTTTGCTTATAATTGAATGCATGCTAATTTGAATACTACTTTATTTTACGATTTGGTTTTGCTTATTGAATGCTTAAATTAGAAAAGTACTCCTACTTTGAATACTATGCAGAAATCTAGGAGTCCCGGGTGGAGCCACGACCCGGGACTAAAGTTGTTTTGGAACGGAGTTCCTGATAGAATAATTCTTTTTGGTACAAAGGTTAAGAGAATCCGTTTTTTGTAGAACTATGGATCCACATATCAGGAAGCTCGAAGAGGAAGAACTTCTCGAAGATATAATCAAAGACGGCCCCGACGTTGAACCAGCTGAATCTCCGTCGTCATATCTAAACCCCGACGTTGGAATGGAGAGCGAGCGACACAAAGATGAAGCCGATGGGGCAGGAGATAGGTCCAATGACGGAGAAGGTGATAGCTCCACTGATGGAGAAGCCGGTGGAGAAGCCGGTGAAGAAATAATAAAGTCCGGCGAGGTATACATATGAAGTTCGACAATCACTTGTAATATGTGAACAATATTAGAGATAGCTCTATATTGTATACATATACATTCATTTGACGAATGTTTCTCCCTCTTAGGCCTCCACATCGAGCAAAGCAACGAAACGAGGCCCGACTAGAAAGTTGGATGCACGGACGCATTACACCTTTGAGGTGATATTGCCTACGGGCGAACCCAAGCTTCCTAAGAATGCTGCTGACACATACAAGAAGCAATGCGGAGTTCTCATTAGGGATCACGTCCCGATCAGCGTTCGGGAGTGGAACAAGCGCAAAGGTGCAGCCGATAGTGACTATGTCGCCGAAAGGTACAAAGATAATCTTTGGAATGATCTCATGTCACATTTCAAACTGGCAGAATGTGAGAATGAAGACGCCGTAGACAAACTGAGGGCCAAAGTCAAGCAGTGGAATCTAAAGAAGATGGCCGAACTGTTCTGTAGCTGGAAGAAGAAGGTATGGAAAAACTATCTGAAGACAAAGAAAGTGCGAGTATTCGAGGGGTATCTAGCCAAGCGGGCGAATCACTGGAAGGCATTTCAAGAGTACAAGGAGTCAGAAGATGCCCAGGCATTATCAGAAAAGAACAAGATAAATGCCGACAAGAAGAAATATCACCACAAGCTGTGGCCAGGGGGCTATGAGACTGCCATCCCAAAGTGGGATAAGAAAGAGCAAGATCTGCTAGATAAAGGCATCGTACCTGAATCACTCCGTGATGAGTGGGAATTGAGAGCAAGAAATTGGTTCCTTGCGCATGGTGGGTCGTACGACGAAAAAACACGGGACCTCATCTGCAGTGACGGTCTTAGGATACCCAGGGAGAATTGGAAAAGGATAGTGAAAGAAATTAAGAAGGGAAAAAGAAAGTTCACTGCAGATAGAGAGAAAGATTTGCTCACACTGGTCCTCGGCAATGACGAACTTGGAGGACGAACGCGAGGCTTCGGTCCTTCTTACCCGTGGTGGCTTGGGTTTGCCAGAGACCAAGACACTTACGGAAGCCGAGAGAGAGAGAGCAAAAAAGCGACAGTAGGATGAGGAGAATGACAAGTTCAACCAGTTGCTTGCCAGGATCAACGAGCAACAGAAGCAGATTGATGAGCTTAGAGGAGTAGCGCGCCAGGAAGATCCTGCACTTGATATTACCGGCGCCCCATCTAAGCGGAAAAGCAGCGTGGCTGAATCTGAGGCCCCGCCCGACGATGCACGAAGAATGATAGAGGGCGGTCCCGGCTACCCCGTGGATGGAATCAAGGAGTCAACATCATGTGAACTCCATCAGAAATTCAAGAACATATCCATGAAGGTGGCCGTCGGACAAGCTTTACCTTCTGGCCCTGATGCATGCTGGCATGGCCGTGAGATTCTAGCTGGCTTTGCTAAAGTCGGGGTGGATCAAATCATGACGGGGTTTCATGATATGGATCTCGACATAGCTGGACCCGAAGATGAGAGGACACTCGGAGAAGTACTGGGTGGAGTCATCCTATGGGACAAGAACTACATCAAGCTTCCAGGCTCGGCCCCAAGGACAACACCGCCTCCGAGTCGTCGCAGGTCACCTACACCTCCATTACCTCCAAGCCCTCCACATGACGACGGCCAGTAGAACACGAGTCCATCTCGATCACCGCCGCCGGACTTGGGTCGTCCGTCTCCGCCGCCGCCCGCACAGGATACTAAGCGGAAGCGTGCCACCAAGAACGCTCCGCCGACGATTCCTAAGAGACGGAGCCCCCCAAAGCGCAAACAGTCACGCCTCCCAAAGGTACCTCATGCTAATCTTCCTATCAGACCTTATGATCGTACCCCCGAGGAAAACGCCAGGATAGCAAAGGAACATCATGATGCGCAGATGAAAAAGAAGGAACCCGAGCCCCGCCCGGAATACACCGAGAAGCAAATAGCATGGGCAAAAGACTTCATGACCCTTCCATCACAGTATGACTTACACCATAAGCCTGATGACTATACACACACATTGCAGAAGGAAGTGAAAAAGAGCAGATCACGTGCAAGTGCAAGTGGGAGCAAATCAAGTTCAACTACAAGCAAGAAAAAATCAGACGTTCCTCAGCTTGGACAACAGGCCAAACAGTCGATCCCACCCCTCGAGGTGTTAACCGAGAATGTTCCCCCTCCAGTGCAGGGGCAAGCTTTTGAAATAGCAAAGGAGTGGGCGGCTGAATGTGGTGTCTCGGTTGAAGATTTGCTGGCTTCCCAAGACGATAGGATACCCAAGGCTGTGGTAGCCCCTAAGCCACAGTTTGTCATGGGAGAGCCTCTGGTCAGCAAAGATGATCTCCCAACAAATATGCGTTACTTGCATCAATGGTACTTAAGTGAATCAAAGAATGGGAGAACGATGATCGTGCTGAGTGTCCCACGGGAGTACTACGGCCGCCCCGAAGAAATCCATATCGACTTTGATGAACTCTTCCAGATGTACAATGCCGACGCCCTCGAAAAATCGCTTATGAGTTGCTATTGTCTGTAAGTTTTTCAATTCGTTGTCTACATATAACTTTTTTAGTTATTTCAATTCATTGTCTATATATAACTTGTACTCTATTATGCAGAATGAAGATTCTGGATTGTAAAAGTAAGAACATTCTAAATATTGGGTTTATTGACCCAGATAAAATACATATAGCAACGCTAACCGATAAACCCAAGGAGACGGAGGAAAACCTTCTAAGGTTTCTAACAGATCAAAATTTCTGTGACCACATACTGTTTCCATACAACTTCAGGTGAGGGTCTTTACTCTGTTGTGTCCATTCACTTATAAGTGTAATTGATAAGTTACTAACACACACACACACACACACACACACACACACACACACACACACACACACACACACATATATATATATATACATGTGCAGCTTCCATTGGATTCTGTTGGACATTCAAATTGATAAGGGAAGAGTTGATGCCTTCGACCCATTATCGAGACCCTTGGAACAGTTCCAAAGCCTGCAGGACATGCTCCAAGGGTAATTTCAATCATTCTTGCGCTCTATCGGTCTCTTTCGATGATTTTCTGATATATCAATTAATGAAAAACTTATCAAATCATTATCCTTGTCGGGAGGGTTTGGAAGCGGTTCAAGTGCGTGACTCCCGGTAACTTTCCTGAGAAGCTGACCTTTAGAGCGACTCAGGTAAGTAGTAGTATGATATACTTCTATTTTCAATACATTTATGATGCTAGATTATTATTTTGATTATATATATATTTTAATCTCGTAAAGTGTGACCAGCAGCCACGGGGAACGCATCTATGCGGATACTATGTTTGCGAGACCATTCGCACGTTTACCTCTGAGCACAAGGATCACAGATTCGACGTAAGCAATGAACATTCACAACTCTATTTTTACCCGTCATTCTTTGTTATCATGATTGATATTCATATTCATCTCCTCTTCTTATATAGCACACGACCATGAGGACGAAGGTCCTACCAGAGCAACGCGCGATTGCTGTTGCAGAGGAGCTTGCGGGATTTCTGAGGACGGAAGCTATAGATGACAAAGGACAATTTAGTGTAGCTAGGGGCCATTACTGATGTTCGTCCATGTAATCAAATAGACGGGCTCTAGTCCCGATAATTCAGATCTCCATATAATTGTATATATATGCTCGCTTGTAAGATAAGTTAATCTTATATATATATGGATAATTATTTCTATTTAAATTATATGAAAACTAATTCCCGAACACCAAACGAGGCATCACGTTAATCTCCCGAACACCTAAACCCTAAAACCATAAAACCCAAAAATAATTTCATTAAAAAAAACCCCAAAAATAAGCAAAATCTGAAACTCGTTAGTCCCGGTCCGTGTAACGAACCGGGACTAAAGGGCCTGCCCCTGGGGTGGCTACGAGGCGCCCACGTGGAGCACCTTTAGTCCCGGCTTGTAACAGGGCCGGGACTAATGGTTAGGCCTTTAGTCCCGCCCCTTTAGTCCCGGTTGGTGAACCGGGACTAAAGCCCCTTACGGGCCGGGGCTAAAGGCCCCGTCCCCACTAGTGTAAGATTTTGAACCTGCGACAAAAAATTAACTCAATTTTTAATTGGGAAGGATTTCTCACTGTAAGATAGCTATATCATCAAACATGTGATGTGAAACTATATCGGGCAAACCCGCAGTTACAAGGCCGCACCACTACATGTTTATTCAAAAACATCTTTGAGATTTGAACTATGGGCGCAAATTGGATATGAGGAATGACAACAGGAACATGGCAAACTGTCTTCATCGCTATATCTTTGAAATGATCACTTTATAATTTGACCGAGTAAACAGAACTCAAAAATTAATGTATGTATCTTCTGAGTCAGAACCGAAGTTTAGCAAACATGAAAACTTATAAATCGTTGCATCCCAACCAAATTATTTTAAATCACTGAAGGTTTTGGGGTAGTAGTGGTTGCTGATGGCGCCACCAAATCTTGCAGAAGATCGAGTTGCAGTTCATATGAACATTATTAATGTGATTATCATTCTTGGAAGACGCACAACACAATCACACATCTCAACGATGTTTGAACTTTGTAGTCAATCCACATTATAACATGTTAGCTCGGAAAATTTAAATAGTTGGTGAAACAAAAATATAACCTAGTTCCACTAAATAGATATCAATATGTTTCGAGCGTAAAACCATTTGCATCTCAAGTAAATGACAATTAGCTCCCATGGCACCACCTTTGCTAATCTGAAAAACAATGTATAATCTAAGGAAATATGTGTGTTTCTTTGATATAACAGATCTACTACCCTGCTGCCCATGGATCCCCTAGTACGAACAATACAAGCTAAATGAGTAAAACGACGGAGAGGAGGAAACATATTTGTCTGTATTCTAGAAAAAAGTACCTGAGTTTCTAGGACATTGTTGTAGGTCAGTTCTCTTGCAGCACTATCTGACAATTGGAATATTACAGTTTATTCTCTTACTTCAGGTAAGATTTTGCACTGAGCAGCTGACTGTAATATTAAATTTATTCACTCTAGTATTAAGTGTTCAATTATCCCAGAACAACAAACTATAGTCAGACTGTCTCAAAAAAGTGTGGCTATGTGCTGACAGTAGCCATTAATAGGATATCAGACCTGAGCTTATTAGCAGCTGGCTGGTATGCAGTTAGGCGATGGATGCTATGATTTCTCCGTTCTTAATATAATTACATGAAGCAATTGGCTCCAAAGCTTATAATCTGATGTGTCCTTGTGTCATCGGTTTCTCACCTAATTTGGATCTAAACATTATGTTACCTCACGCTTCAAATATCTTGCATCTACTAATTGCATCCATGCATGCAACTTCAGGATGGAAGAGACACATACAATTAAGGTTGGAAGAAACAAACCTGAGGATATCAGTACACCTCAAATTTATCTATGAGCAGCAGCAGAAATAAGTACCCATAATTCATGGTAATTAACTTGTCGTTGGAGGAAGCTGACGATCCAGTCTGATCTTTTACCCCACAGAGGAAAATAAATCAGAGCACATCACTTCATCCGGTGAACCTGAGCTACAGGCTTCCTTGGAAAATTGGAATTTGTACTACCACTACTAATTATTTGTTATCCATATGAGGTGAGCAGAGAGAGAGCTACAGGAGCACTAAACCACATAGATTATTCCGGTTTTAATATAATCAAACAATCAGAATGTACGGAACATGAGCAGTGTATCAATGAAGACTTTCACATTAGTGTCGCCCTAGTAACAGAGTAGGAATTAGTTTAATTAAAGAACATTACACTTGACAGTCTGTGACATTGCATGTGAACGACACAGATAATTGATCGAATCCCTGTGCCATGCACTCTAGTTAGGACATCTCTGAACAAAGTTTCACTTTTCTCATGCGCTAGTGCAGTAAGCAGCAAACTGGGCATCAAATTCGTGAGGAATAAAACTCACACGCTTGGATGATACAGCCAAAGCATGAGAGAGAGATGGAGGGGGCGCTACCTCGACGAGCTCCATGGCGTTAGTGCAGGGCGTGCCGGTGCCGTGAAGATGCGCACGCTGGTCTGCGCGCGTGAGGAGAACATATCAAGGAGAGGCCGAATCGAAACGAATGGAGGGGGAGACAGAGGCAAGGAGGAAAAGATGGACCTTGACGAGCTCCAGCGGTGAGAAGACCTTCCATGGATGGGGCTGTTGTGGGTTCCGAGCTCCACGGCGGCGTCGCGGGAGAGAAGAAGCGCATTGAGGAAGGACCTCCTCTGTCGGTGCGTAGTCGTGAAGGATCCAGAGGTGGATCCAGCTGGCCTTCGTTTTCAGCGTGGTGCATGAGCTCACCCACGGCCGAGCTCGCACGCCCCACATCCAGTTGTGCCCGCATCGGCACCTCGGCCCCATGTTCCCTCCAGCAGCCTCCTCTTTACCCCGATCTTGTCGAATCCCACCGCCTCACCAACACCCGCAGGAGGAGCAGATCCCATTCGCGGAAGGCAGTCACCAGAACCAGCGACAAGCAGCGGTGACGCCGGTCGCCGCTGGAAATCTTGTTTTACAACCGCTGCTATGTAGTGGTAGTAGTATTTTTTCTTGTTTTTCTCCAGGATATCTGCTCTCTCCAATTTTGTTGGATATCTTCTCTCTCTAAAGGGAGTCGCCATGGATCTGCAGCAACACTCGCCGCCTTGGAGCTCGCCTCGCCACCGGTCACCTCTCCGTCGGCCTCGTGCTCCTCCGCCTCGATTCGTCCACCCTTTCGTCGGATCCTCCGCCCAGACCACCAACCAACGCGTGCTCCCTCGCCTACGGATGGCCAGAGACGGGTTCCCGCGGTGGAGGAGCTGATGGATAAGACACAACAGTGAAACTGGGTGTCGATGGGGAGGGGGGCTGTAAAACTGAATCGTTTTTTCCACTCAAATCAGGAGTGCAGGTTGAATACACAAAACATCAGGGACTTTTTCGCAAAATTACCACGACAGACAAGACAGACGACACAAGCAATGTGTGCTTTATTATTAAGGAGAGATATTCTTGGTTCGTCATATGGCTATCACAAGAGTACTAGACACCATGATATATGTATATATATAGTCAAAAATGAAATCACTAAAAAGACTTATATTTGACAACGGAGGGAGTATATAAAAAGCACATGCAGCTAACCGTCCATGCTTTAGAAGCTTCACTACAGGGTTTGAGCACCAGAATTTGTTAGATGGAAAAGCGGTCTAGCAATAGGGCACCTGAAGCATGCATGTGTCATATGCTTTTTACCTACAGATTCCACACCGGCCGGCCATATCATACGGGATGGGAGACTCGTGCAGATTAGATACACTAGTAGAAAACAGGGCATTGAGCCAACAACATTTGACCCGGATTGGATATAAACCGGTTCTAAAGGGTCTGTCCGCTGGGCCCCCTCCCTGCAGCAAATGGCCGCAAGGCCTTTAGGACCGGTTTGTAACACAAACCGGTCCTAAAGGTTTTTGGACCGTTTGCTGCAGGGAGGGGGGCCCAGTGGACAGACCCTTTAGAACCGGTTTGTATCACAAACCGGTTCTAAAGGTTTTCTTATTTTTGCAGCAACTGCAGGGCCCCGCTGTCAGACCCTTTAGCACCGGTTTTTAACACAAACCGGTCCTAAAGCCCTCCTCTCCTTCCTCCCTGAGCACCCTATATTCCACCCCATTTTTTCTAGCTCGAGCTCAACTCCATTTTTGCTCTCTCCTTCCTCTTGGGAGCTCTAATCCATCCCCATTTTTCTCCACCATTTGTCAAGATTGTTGGCACCCGTCGGTCCTACGGTTAGCATCAACATTCCCTCTTCCGGCATTGCAAGTTTTGCTCGTTTTCTTGCTCATTTCATTTTTGTTGTGCTAGCTAGGTGTTTGATGAAATGCCTAAGCTAGAGAGAGTTCATCATTTGTTATGTATACATATGCAATTTGAGCTCAAATTTAATTATGATTTATGGTTTTTTTTAGTGTCGCGCGCCTTGTCCCCTTCCTCACCGCCGTCGATCGCCCCGTCACCGACACAACCTTGGTGAGCCTATTGTTTTTATTTACCAAAACAAATTTTCATTTTCTATGATTCGGATGTGGTATATTATCTTTTATAACTACATATTTTCATTTTCTGATTATATGACAATTAATTACGCCGACCAACTTGACATAGATATTTTTATCTAGGAGGTAGTGGAACCGGAAATGCCAATCGACCCTATTGGTGAGAAGTTACACTTAGTTGAACAAGAAAATGTTGGCCTGAAAGAAAGATTGAAAAAAACTGAAGAAAGGTTGGAAAAAACTGAAAGAGAGAAGATGACCTTGGAAAAGGTTCTTGCCGGTGTCGTCGATGGTCACAAGAGCGAGATGGACGCAATGCGTCTGAAGATTAGAAAGATTAGAAAATATGCAATTAGTAAAGAGGCTTGGTATCATTATGCCGTCGGGTCAATTGTTACCTTTGTTGCGATTTTGATCGCATTTGTTGTTGTTTTTAAATGCATTAATTAGAGAGAGTTTTTATGGTTTGGTTTCAGTGTGTGTTTTTATGAGAACTATATATGTATGGTCACTACGCTACTTTGGTTTTAACGTGTGATGAACTTTTTGTATTAATTAATTAATTTAGTCATGATGATTTAGCATAATGGTTTTTGATAAATTTATATAATGCAGATGAACCGGCAATGGATGTACAGTGATCGACGTCGTCCCGAATTCCTTAATGGCATGCATAGTTTTCTCAATGTGGCTGAGAAAAACAGGCAGAATGGATTTATTTTTTGTCCATGTAAAAAATGCCAGAATAAGAGGAATTTCCCTAACTCAAGAACCATACACACCCACCTGTTGCAAGAAGGCTTCATGCCCAGTTATTTTTGTTGGACCAAGCACGGAGAAAGAGGGGTTGTAATGGAAGACAATGAAGAAGAAGAGGATAATGATAACTATCCTATGTTCGGTGAACACGGTGATACTGAAATGGGGGAAGACGAGCCTGAACTTGAGGACATTGTTGATGAGTCTGATGATGATCTTCGTCAGGTCATTCGTGAAGAACAGATAAACTGCGGAAGTGAAAACGAGAGGTTGAAGTTGGAGCGCATGTTAGAAGATCACAAAAAAATGTTGTACCCAAATTGCGAAGATGGCCAGAAAAAGCTGGGCACCACCCTGGAATTGCTGCAATGGAAGGCAGAGAATGGAATATCTGACAAGGGATTTGAAAAGCTGCTGAAAATAATGAAGAAGATGCTTCCAAGAGATAACGTGCTGCCCTGCAGTACGTACGAAGCAAAGAAGGTTGTCTGCCCTCTAGGATTGGAAGTGCATAAGATACATGCATGCATCAATGACTGCATCCTCTACCGCGGTCAGCACGAGAATTTAAATGCCTGCCCGGTATGCGGTGCATTTTGGTATAAGATCACGCGAGATGACCCTGGTGATGTTGAGGGCGACGACCGCCCCAGGAAGAGGGTTCCTGCCAAGGTGATGTGGCATGCTCCTATAATACCACGGTTGAAACGTTTGTTCCGAAACAAAGAGCATTCCAAGTTGCTGCGATGGCACAAAGAAGACCGTAAGGAAGACGATATGCTGAGACAACCCGCTGATGGGTTGCAGTGGAGAAACATCGACGATAAGTACGAGGACTTTGCACGTGACCCAAGAAACTTAAGGTTTGGTCTAAGTACAGATGGCCTGAATCCGTTTGGGGAGCAGAGTAGCAGTCATAGCACCTGGCCCGTGACTCTATGTATCTATAACCTTCCTCCTTGGTTATGCATGAAGCGTAAGTTCATTATGATGCCAGTGCTTATCCCAGGCCCGTCGCAACCCGGCAACAACATTGATGTGTACCTGAGGCCACTGGTTGATGAACTTTTAGAGTTATGGGCTGACGAAGGTGTACGTGTGTGGGACGAGTACAAACAGGAGGAATTTGACCTACGAGGGTTGCTGTTTGTAACCATCAATGATTGGCCCGCTCTTAGTAACATCTCAGGACAGTCAAACAAGGGATACAGCGCATGCACACACTGTTTAGGCGAGACTGAAAGTATACATATAGGCAAGAATGTGTACCCGGGGCATCGTCGATTTCTTCCAGACAGGCATCCCGTAAGAAAGAAAGGAAAGTATTTCAAAGGCGAGGCAGATACACGGAGGAAGCCAACCCTCCCTAAAGGTACTGATATATATGACATGGTCAAAGATATAAAAGTAATCTTTGGTAAGGGTCCTGGCGCACAATTTGTTCCGAATGACACCGACAACCACGTAGCCATGTGGAAGAAGAAATCTATATTCTGGGAACTACCCTATTGGAAATTCCTAGAGGTTCGCTCTGCGATCGACGTGATGCACGTGACGAAAAATATTTGCGTGAACCTGCTAAACTTATTGGGTGTGCATGGGAAGAAGTCGAGAGAGACACCAAAAGCACGGCTGCACCACCAACGTATGCACGAACGAGACGACCTGATGAATCGAGAGAATTTCAAAGGTCCTGCCAGCTACGCTCTTACCAAGGAAGAGAAGGAGATCTTTTTCCAAGTCCTGAGCAGTATCAAGGTCCCGTCTGGCTACTCGTCGAACATAAAAGGAATACTAAACCTGGAAGAGAAAAAGTTTCAAAACCTAAAGTCTCATGACTGCCACGTGATCATGACCCAGTTACTTCCGATTGCATTGAGGGGGCTTCTGCCAGAAAACGTGCGAGTACCCATTGTGAAGCTATGTGCATTCCTCAACGCAATTTCTCAGAAGGCAATCGATCCAGCAACTCTACCAAGTTTACAGAAGGACGTGGTCCAATGTCTTGTCAGCTTCGAGTTGGTGTTCCCACCAACCTTCTTCAATATTATGACGCACCTCATAGTTCACCTAGTCCAAGAGATTTCCGTTCTCGGTCCTGTATTCTTACACAATATGTTCCCCTTTGAGAGGTTCATGGGAGTCTTGAAGAATTATGTTAAAAACCGTGCTAGGCCAGAAGGAAGCATGGTCAAGGGCTATGGAACAGAGGAGGTCATTGAGTTTTGTGTTGAGGTCATTGAGTTTTGTGTTGACTTTATTCCTGACCTGAACCCGATCGGTGTTCCTCAGTCGCGCCATGAGGGGAGACTGCGTGGAAAAGGCACGCTAGGAAAGAAATCAACAACATGTATGGACGAGCAATCTTTCACTCAAGCACACTACACAGTTCTAGTTAATTCCAGCTTGGCGGCTCCATATATCCAGGAACACAAGGATATTTTACGCTCGGAATACCCGGAGCAACCTGAAGATTTCATTGCTAAAGAACACGCGAAGACTTTCGGCGGTTGGTTGCAAAGACGTCTCATTAATGACAACATTGTTGAAGATGAGCTATACTTGTTGGCCAAGCAACCATCTTCGACTGTATTGACCTTTAAAGGGTACGAGATAAATGGTAACACATTTTACACGGCAGACCAAGATAAAAAGAGCACCAACCAAAACAGTGGCGTCCGGTTTGATGCAAAAGACGACAACGGGCAAAGGGTCACATACTATGGTTACATAGAGCAGATATGGGAACTTGACTACGGACCTTCCTTTAAGGTCCCTTTGTTCTGGTGCAAATGGTTCAACCTGTCAGGCGTGAAGGTAGACCCGAAGTACGGAATGACACCAGTGGATCAGAAGAATCTTGGGTACGGGAATGATCAATTCGTCCTAACCAATGATGTGGCTCAGGTTTTCTATGTGAAGGACATGTCTAGCAGACCGAGAAAAAGAAAAGATAAGGAAGCGAATACATCAGACGATGAGCCAAGGCGCCACATAGTTCTTTCAGGGAAAAGAAACATCGTGGGAGTCGAGGACAAGACAGACATGTCAGAAGATTACAATAAATTTGATGAAATTCCTCCCTTCAAAGTCAAAGATGATCCAAGCATCCCGTTAAATGATGAAGATAGTCCATGGTTACGGCGCAATCAGAAGAAAGGTAAGAAGAAAAATAGATAGGGGGTGTTGTTGGTGATGTGTAATAATGTATTAAACCTTTTATGTAATTGTGTTGACCATTTTGATAAATATTAAAAATTTGACCAGTTTCCACTAAATTTGATCATTTTGATAAATATCATTTTTTATTTTTTAAGTGTAAAAATGACATTTTGACAATTTGTAAATAAATGTAAAAAAAACAGAAAAGGAAAACAAAAAAATAAAATAAAAGAAGAAACAGAAAAAAGAAAAAGGAAACAAAAAGAAAAAAAAAACAGGAAACAGAAAAAAGGAAAAAAGAAAAATAAAAGAAGAAACAGGAAAAAGAAAAAGGAAACAAAAATAAAAAGAAAACAGGAAACAGAAAAAAGGAAAAAAGAAAAATAAAAGAAGAAACAGGAAAAAAAAAAGGAAACAAAAAGAAAAAAAAACAGGAAACAGAAAAAAGGAAAAAAGAAAAAGGAAAAAAACCTTTAGGACCGGTGTGTAACAACAACCGGTCCTAAAGGTGACCTTTAGGACCGGTCTGTAACAACAACCGGTCCTAAAGGTGGGTTCGGTTCGCGCCCGAATTTGGACCCTTTAGCACCGGTCTGTGTTAGCAACCGGTGCTAAAGGGTCTTTAGCACCGGTTGTTAACACGGACCGGTGCTAAAGGCCCTATACCTCTCCGGGGTCGCCAACTTCTCGCCTTCCCGCGCGTGCCTTCTCTCCTTCTCTCGCCTCCTCGCCGCCTCGATCTCTCCTCGCCGCCTCGCCGCGCCGTCGCCTCCTCGCCGCGCCACTGCCTCCTCGCGCGGCGCCGCCTCCTCGCCGCGCCGGCCGCCTCCTCGCGCCGCGGCCTCCTCGCGCCGCGGCCTCCTCGCGCCGCCTCGCCGGCCGACGATCCTCGCCGCCTCCTCACCGCGCCGTCGCCTCCTCGCCGCGCCGGCCGCCGCCTCCTCGCCGATCCTCGCCGCCTCCTCGCGCGCGGCCTCCTCGCGCCACCTCCTCGTCGATCCTCGCGCCGCCTCCTCGCCGCAACGTCGCCTCCTCGCCGCCTCTTCGCCGCGCCGTCGTCAAAGGTATATCCATATTTTCGTATATTCACGTAAGGACATCCTATAAAAAAAAGTTACGTGAAGCCGCCTTCATCATATTCCGACGATTCCGTAAAACCCTAAACCGACGATTCCGACGATTCCGACGATTCATAGTTTACCCTAAACCGACGATTCCTTCGATTCCGTAAAACCCTAAACCGACGATTCTGACGATTCATAGTTTACCCTAAACCGACGATTCCGACGATTCCGTAAAACCCTAAACCGACGATTCATAGTTTACCCTAAACCGACGATTCCGACGATTCCGTAAAACCCTAAACCGACGATTCCGACGATTCATAGTTTACCCTAAACCGACGATTCCGTAAAACCCTAAACCGACGATTTCGTAAAACTTTCCGACGATTACAATTCCGTAAAACTTTCCTACGATTCCGACGATTCCATAACTGCGGGGAAAGTTTCCGACGATTCCGACGATTCCGTAAAACTTTCCGACGATTACAATTCTGTAAAACTTTCCTACGATTCCGACGATTAATTCCATAACTGCGGGGAAAGTTTCCGACGATTCCGTAAAACTTTCCGACGATTCCGTAAAACTTTGCGATGATTACGACTCCGACGATTCCGTAAAACTTTTCCGTAAAATTTCCGGTTCCGTAAAACTTTTCCGTAAATAATTTTGCTAAGTTAAATTCTTGTTACTAGCAGGTGTTGAGCTATGGATCCCCAAGAACCACATGATCAGCACGCCGATCAGCTCGCGGAAATGGGTGAGGCGGAGAAGGAAAGATACATGTGCCAGATGATTTTTGAAGATGCAACGGCCATATATCATGATGACGACGGTGGGCATGCGTTTAGCAATCAATTTTTGAACGACTCCGGTGACGGAGCTGAGAATATAGAAGATGTAGTAGATGAAGAAGTGCCCTCCGGAACAAACTCTGCCAATGTATATCTCAAGTCACTGTTGACGCAACAATTAATTTGTATTGCACTTACTAACGAATCATTATTTTCCCGTTTAGGTGCCCTCCGGAACACCTAGCGCAAGTACTGAGACAAAGTCGAAACGAGGCCCGGCCGCAAGGTTGAAAGATACTGCAAGGTACTCGATCGATAAAGTTGCTGCTGATGGCAAACCACTGGAACCCCCAGAAACTTATCGCAAATTTGTAAATCAGTGCGGAGTTGTTGTAAGAGACCTGGCCCCGATCAACTTAATAGAATGGAATAAGCCGAAGACCGGCGCCAACGTTGGAGCTACTTATGTCGATGACAGATTGAAAAGAGTGCTTTGCGACACGGTCTGGCTAAATTTCAGCGTAGCGGAAGATAAGAAGAAGAAAGTCGAGGAGTGGGCTTTGAAGAAGATGGCCACACAATTCCAGAGGTGGAAGAAAGACTTGTGGAAGAAATATAAGGACGAAGATCCATTTTTCACTGGGCACCTAGTGAAGATAAGAGACGCTTGGCCTGATTTTAAGGCGTACAAGAAATCGGGTGTCTTTACATCCCGATCAGCCACAAATACGGAGAATGCGAAGAAGAAGAAATATCACCATATTTTGGGGTCAGGTGGCTACATGACTGCCCTGCCTAGGTGGCGACGCTATGAAGATGCGCTTCTGAAAAGAAATATCATTCCACAGACACATGACTGGCCCGATAGGTCCAAGTTCTGGTTGTTCGCGCATGGGGCAACGTTGGACGCTGAGACTGGGATGATTGTTGCGGAGGGACCATGGTCGGAAAAAATAAGACAAGTCGTATCAGATCTAGAGAAGGCAATAGAAGCTGTTCGAAAAGGAACTTTTGTTCCCGATAGAGAGAACGACGAGTTGACGAAGGCACTCGGGAACCCCGAAAAGTGGGGACGAACACGAGGCTTTGGAGCCACTACCCCGTGGAACCAAGGGTTTCCGGCGGACCTTGGCACTTACAGAAGCCGTGGTAGAAGCAAGAGGAAGGCGCTGGAACGGATAGCGACATTAGAAGAAAAGGTGTCGTTTCTCTTGAAGAAAGGGGGACACCCTGTACCTGACACTGAAGAGGAGGAAGAAGATCCTGCACCTGACGCTGATAGGCAGCAATTAGAAGACGATCCTGTAGCAGATGCCGTCCCATCTCAGCATGGAAGCAGCGTGGGTTCCACGCAGCTGCAGCTAGAAGACGGTCCTGCAGTCGAACCGTCGGCGCCTCACTACCCCGTGGATGATGTCACGGAGAAGACAAACTGTGAGATACATATGCCAATGGGGAACATATCCTTCATGGTGGCGTCAGGCTATGCTTTACCGAATCAACCTGGAGCAACCTACCATGGTGGTCAGATTCCAGCATCCCATGCTCGTGTCGGGTTGTCAACAATTACGCCGGGATGCCAGTCAATTGGGCTTGATATTCCTGGCGGCGAGGTGAGAAGACACTGGAAGAAACACATCGTGTTTCCTAATGCGGCGCCAAGGCCACCGACTCCTCCAGGTACAATTATGCACCACCTCCAACAATTACTGAATGTTGCACCACATGTAAGCCTATTTTTAATAGTTTTTTCACTTTCGTACAGAGAATGCACGACCTCCAAGTCCACCCCCCAACGCACCTCCAAGTCCACCCCACAACGAAGATAGGGAGCCCGAGGCCGAGTGTCCATCGCCCGTGCACTCCAGTGAGCCGACGGATGCGCGCACTACGGGTACGGCAAAGCGGAAGCTGCAGTTCAGAAGAAACGGGAGTCCTCCCAAGAAGAGAGAAAGGAAACCCAATAAAGTCAAGACTCCCCCGAAGTTACCAGGCCTGATGACTCCGGAGGAACTAGACGAGGCCGTGAAAGCCAAAAACAAAGCATGGTTCGCACGGTTTCCCCTGAAGCCCCCTCCAGACATCTGTAAGGAAACTCTGAAGAACGTACCAAAGTGGAAAATTGAGCGCACCATCGACAACTTATATTATCCTGAACCGCCGCCACCGCCGCCCCTTTCAGACTATGAACGGTTCATTGAAAAGATGCACACCGCACAGATGAAGCAGGTGGAGCAGATGAAGCAGGCGGAGCAGACGAAATGCGGGAAACAAGTTCCCCAGCTCGGACAACAAGAAGCACAGTCAATTGCCCCGCTCAAGGTGTTATCTGACCAGGCTTCAGTGTCCGGTCCACGCATGGGCGACGTAGGTTACGCTATTGCTGATGTGGTATATAAATATAAGCCCGAGCAGCCTCTGGTCGAAAATCCTAGTGCTCTAACAACCCAACTATGGAATTTACATGGTTGGTACTTGGAGGCCGCAAGGCAAAAGAGAGACTGTATCATGGCGGCAGTTCAAGATCAACACTACTTCGGAGAGTACGGTGTGGAGGTTGGGTTCGATGATTTTTTCCAGATGTACAATCAACGTGCCCTCGACAAAGCTATCGTCAGCTGCTACTGTTTGTAAGTGATTTATTTGTGTAATTTAATTATTTAGTTAAGCTCGCGTTCATTGCCCGTATAATTATCACTCATGAGACATTCTTTTTGTACGCTACTATGCAGAATGAAGATTCGTGAATGCAGGCTGGCAGGAATCTGGGACTTTGGGTTCATTGACCCGTATTCGTTTCATCAAGAGACAATAGAAAAGTTCAACAAGGATACACCGGATGATTTGCTAAGGTTTTTGAAGCGACAAAGTACCAAAAAAAAATACTTTGGCCCTACGCATTCAAGTGAGTGTTACTGTCTTGTACACATTCCATTTTGCTTACCTGATGTTAAGTGTAATTGATGAGTATGCATGACTGCGTGTGTACATGTGCGCAGGTCCCACTTCATATTGTTCATCATTAGAATCGATCAAGGAGTGGTTGAAGTCTGGGACCCGTTAACCTGGGACGCTGACAAATGGAAGAGCGCGTGTCAGATGCTTCAAAGGTATATATATATCGGCCTCTTTCGTTCATCGGCCTCTTTTTCGTTCATTTCCTGATATCAAGTAAGTAATAATTAACTCTTGTATTCATTTTTCTTTGTCGGCCAGGGTTTGGCAAATGTTCATCAAGGAAGAACCCGGTACATGGGCAGACAAGCTCCACTTTCAGATTAACAAAGTAAGTAGTACTACGTACCCTGGTTTCAATACCATTACCATTCTCTTGATTATTATTAATTTGACTGAATTATGTTCTCGTATATAGGGCATCCCGCAACAACCACAGGGCACTGATTATTGTGGATACTACGTTTGCGAGTACATTCACAGGATTATCAATGAGAAATCCCGTACTTCCAGAAATCTAGAGGTACGTAACCGGATCTTCATAACTTTATTTATGTTGCCATCAATTATGTTAGTTTTGTTCATAACTTAATTGTTTTCATCTACTTCTTTTAAAGCTGCAACGAAAGCGGGCGATGCTAAGACCAATCCAACGTTGCAAGGCAGTTGCAGAGGAATTGGCAGGATTTCTCCTCACGCAAGTCATAGATGAAGGCGGAGAATTTTTCCATCCTATGAACCAATAGCCAGCTCCCTTCTCTATGCAAGTATAGAGCTATATATAGGAAACGAACTTCAAATTATGTAATGATAATCGATCCAGTATTTCGTGTTACATGTATATATGTACTTTTATTTGGTGCATCAACATTTAACCGCAAACACGGAATCGGAGAAACACTTAACCGCAAACACGGAATCGGTGTTTCCGGATACGTGTTTCCGATTACGTGTTCGTAAAAAACGGAACACGGACACACGGAATCGGAAACACGGAATCGGAAAGACGTAAACGGAAATACGAAACCGGAAACACGTAAACGAAAACCCTGAAAATACGGACCACGGAAACACCGAAATACGGAATCGGAAACCCTGAAAAGAAAAGGAAAAAAAAAGAAAAAAAAAGCATTAGGACCGGTTGGTGTTACCAACCGGTCCTAAAGGTCCTCCGCCTGCGCGCACTTTTCGACGCCCACGTGGAGGCCTTTAGCACCGGTTTGTAAGAGACCGGTGCTAAAGTGGGGGGCCTTTAGTCCCGGATACGTAGCACCGGATGTGTATCCGGGTCCAAAGGCCCTTACCAACCGGTTCTAATACCCCTTTCTCCACTAGTGATATATATGCATGACAAGACGATGTACGCACGAGAAACGAGGGGATATATGCATGACAAGGAGATATATGCATGAAAAATGACGGATCTCTGTGCCACTGTGATGTGATATGTACATCTCTCTCTATATATATCTTTCCTCTGAGATAACACGTCTTCACAACTTCAAAACATTGCCATCATATCCTTCGTGTTCTGCAAATTTAGCAATTGTGAGATTTCGGAGGAGACCAAATGCAGACCAATGCTGCAGTTTGCTTTTATCCAATAGCTGCTGGAATACAAACAAGTTTAATTTCAAGTCTTTTATAGACTTGAACACATGTACCTAGCTTACCGGTCTAGATCGAGCCCGGTGCTGAGAGGGTGAATGCTCAGAAGTTTCCGAAGGGATGGTACAACTCAGTCCACTGAGGTTGATCAACATCACGCCCCTGCAATGAGGACGGTGATCATTCAGGGTGGGCGGGACGAACGGGCTATTCGACCCACTCGTGGCCTGTTGGGTCTTTGCTCGCTCGGTCATGGCCCGATGAAATATTTAGACAGTCCAATTTTGAAAATAAGTTTCGACAAACACTCGGTCCAATGCAAATTTTGACCGAGCGTCTGAACAGTACCAACCAAACACAAGAGCCGTGTCCTTTGTCTTCGGCCACCGGCACCCGCAAGTGAACCACTATGTCTCCGAGCATCGTTAGATTGTCCTCGTCTTGCCTGCATGATGATTTGGGCTGGAACGCCACCTGCACGACGGGCCCCACAACAGTGTAGCCCGTGCACCCACGCGCGCATCGCATGAACTGCGTCTCCTTGCCCACGACTTCGACGAACATGTTAGTGGAATTTTTGTCTAAAAAGACCACTAGCCAAATGTTATTGTTAAAAAGACCACATGCGGTATGAAATGAAACAAAAGATCCCCATTTTTTATGGCGACAAGCGCGCCAGGTGACGCGTGACACCTGCCGCCACGGGCCGAGGCGGCTGGGCCCCGCCGCCACCCGGCTAGGCGGCCGGCCGTGCAGGTGGCACCTGTCGCCACCACTCCAGGCGGCAGGCGGCATGCTGTGCATGGCAGCAATGCATGGCGCCGTGATGGGCAGCCAGCCAGGCATGGGCAGCCAGCTCGAGGCATACATGTACCTGTACGAGAGCATGGCATGCTGTGCATGGCAGCAATGCATGGGGCGTGATGGGCAGCCAGCTCGAGGCATGCATGTACGTGTACGAGAGCATGGGCAGCCTGCCGCCTCGAGTGGTGGCGGCAGGTGCCACCTGCCCGGCCGGCCGCCTCGCCGGGTGGCGGCGGGGCCCAGCCGCCTCGGCCCGTGGCGGCAGGTGTCACGCGTCACCTAGTGCGCCTGCCGTCACGAAAAATGAGTGTCTTTTCTCTTATTTCATACCGCATGTGGTCTTTTTTAACAATAACATTCGGCTAGTGGTTTTTTTGACAAAAATTCCATTTTAGTATCCGGCGTCTAGTGTGCGCTGCACCGTCTCGTTTGTCAGGACGAGCTTCATGAGGGTGGAGACGCTACCATAGATGATCTTCTTTTTCGTATGCTGCAAGCAGCCCGAGGAGTTACTATTTAGGATAGGGCAGGCCACGGCATACAGAGCACGCACTCAGCTCACGCTCCCCCGCAGGCGCTCCGGACGGCTTTCGCCTCGCCGGTCTGCTCCGGACGGCTCAGTGGTGCCCGAGGGACGCCTCAACACCATGCCGTACAGCGAGAACGCTTACTTGCTCACCCTTGGGATCATGCTCCACCTGGACCTGGTGCGCCGTTCGCCGAGTGGCTCCGTGCATGCATGGCATGCGTTGCCGAGGCTTGTGGCCATGTTAGCAGATACTGACGTCGAGGGGTGCCAGTGTGACCAGTTCCAATCTTTTGCAATCTGAGAAAGGTAATAAGAATGCTGCTTCAGGGAGTTGTTTTTTTTCTTTTCAAATGGAGGATAACCCCGGCCTCTGATCAAGCAATGCACACAGCAACTTTCTGTATGTTTTTCAACAGAACATAACAAATACATAGATCAACTCCGAGCCACCTTCTCACGCTCTAAATCGCAAGACCTGCTCTGGGTGATGGGCCTTGTACGCGCCAACACACGCCATGTAATCCGGTGGTCTTCCCAAGCCTTAGTACGCATCGTCAATCGGTCTAGCTGACCGTCAACGTGCACCACATGAGGCGTAAGAGAGGGCATGTTAAAATTTGCCCCCAAATAATAACATTTCCCCATCTTTGGGGGGGGGGGGGGGGGGGGGGGGGGGGGGCGTAAGAGAGGGCATGTTAAAATTTGCCCCCAAATAGTAGCATTTCCCCATCTTTTGGATCAGTTTTGTTACTAGTACGGTAGTACCAGCACCATATTTCGAGGACCCTGCCGTCACAGTTAAAGTGCCCAAGGATTGCACCAACGACATCAAACCTTTAGTGAGTACATCATTCTTCAGTCGACTATTCTCCATGCATGCTAGTTCGATTCCCCTTTTGATGGTTTCCTAGTGATCAAGAAGTGTTTGAGATTGGACAGAAGCACTGCAAGTGAAGGAATGAGCTCGTATTGCCTTGATGTATTCAATCCCTCTTGGGTGCTTATATACAGTTACAGAGGGAGAGATAAGAGGCCACAACAGCCACGATGGGCATGGCCCTGCATGGGAGTCGTGGCTAGTGGCATGTGATATGCATGGGTTGGTTGAGATCCAAGAGAGCCGGTTGTGCGGTCAGCTAGGGGCCCAACAGGCATGCGACGTGTTCCAACACAACCCCCCCCCCCCCCCCCCCCCCCAGCCACAACGTGGGGAGCTCGAATGTTGAGGCTGGTGCGGAACTCGTTGAAGAGGGAGGTCGGAAGCCCTTTGGTGAAGATGTCGGCGAACTGGGAGCTCGTAGGAACGTGCTGGACACGCACTTCGCCAAGGGCCATGCGCTCGCGGACGAAATGAAGGTCGATCTCCACATGCTTCGTGCGTTGGTGCTGCACCGGGTTGCTGGACATGTACATGGCGCGCACATTGTCGCAGTAGACGACGGTTGCACGTGCAGGAGGCTGATGGAGCTCGCCGAGGAGGTGACGAAGCCAGGCGGACTCGGCAACGGCGTTGGCGACGGCGCGGTACTCGGCTTCGGCGCTGGAGCAGGAGACCGTGTTCTGCTGCTTCGAGGACCAGGTGAGCAGGTTGGGACCGAGGAAGACGCAGTACCCCGAGGTAGATCGTCGAGTGTCGGGGCACCCGGCCCAATCGGCGTCCGAGTATGCAACAAGATCCGAAGCAGTGGAGCGATGGAGTTGCAGACCGAGGTGCACCGTGCCGCGAAGGTAGCGCAGGATGCGCTTGACGACCTGGTAGTGGGCGTCGCGAGGCGCGTGCATGAAGAGGCAGCACTGCTGCACCGCGTAGGACAAGTCCGGGCGCGTGAGCGTGATGTACTGGAGCGCGCCGGCGAGACTCCGGTAGAGCGTCGGGTCGTGGAAGAGTGGCCCAGCGTCGATGGAGAGCTTGGAGAGCGTGTCGACCGGCGTGGAGATGGGCTTGCAGTTGAGCATGCCGGCGCAATCGAGGATCTCGAGGGCGTACTGTTCCTGGGAGAGGAAGAGCCCAGCGTCGGTGGTGGTGACGTTGATGCCGAGGAAGTGGTGCAGGAGACCGAGGTCCGTCATGGAGAACTCAGTATGAAGCGAGGCGATGATGTGCTGAAGAAGCCCGTCGGAGCTGGCGGTGAGGATGATGTCGTCCACGTACAGCAGCAGGTAGACAAGGTCACGCCCACGCCGGAGGATGAACAACGACGAGTCGGAGCGAGACGCGGTGAAGCCGAGCGTGCGGAGGAAGGCGGTGAAGCGCGAGAACCAGGCGCGCAGAGCCTGCTTGAGGCCGTACAGGGAGCGGTTGAGGCGGCACACGCGCGACGGGTGAGCGGAGTCGACGAAGCCGGCCGGTTGCTGGCTGTAGACTGTCTCGCGCGAGGTGCCCGTGGAGGAAGGCGTTCTTCACGTCCAGCTGGTGAATGGGCCAGGAGTGCCCGGCGGCGATGCTGAGTACAGTCCGAACAGTGGCCGGCTTGATGGCGGGGCTAAAAGTCTCGCCATAGTCGACGCCGGCTTGTTGCGTGAAGCCGCGAAGGACCCACCGAGCCTTGTAGCGAGCGAGCGTGCCGTCGGTGTTGAACTTATGGCGGAAGATCCATTTTCCGGTCACCACGTTAGCACCTGCAGGACGAGACACCAAACACCATGTATCGTTCCTCATTAGAGCATCATATTCCTCAAGCATGGCGTTGTACCAGTTGGGGTCTTGGAGAGCAACGCGGTAGGAGGATGGGATGGGGCTAATGGAAGGAATGGTGGTGTGCAGGGAGACGATCTGTTTGGGGAGGGACATGCCGGACTTGGCCCGCGTGCGTATGGCGTGGGTGTTGGTTGGCGGGGCGACGGGAACAGACCCAGGGGGAGGCGCGCTGGCGCTGCTGGGAGGAGCGGCCTGGGTGTCGGGAGCGGCTGGAGACGAGCCACGGGGCAAGGGGGGAGGCTGCATGGGGGTGTAGTGGTGGGGCCCGCCGGAGGGGAACTGCATGGCGGTATAGTCGTGGGGCCCGCCGGAGGGGGACTGCATGGCGGGGTAGCAGCGGGGGACGTGGGAGGCGCGCTGCATGGGCTCGGGGGAGGTGCGCTGCGTGGGCGTGAGGATGGGGGGTTGGTTGAACAGCGGGCATGGGACCAGCGGGCATGGGACCAGCGGGAGTTGGTTGGCTGGGAACTGCATGGCGCTGCATGGGTGGGTAGCGAGGCGCGGGTGTAGGAGGCGGGGCGCTACGTGCGGGGGAGGCGGTGCAGCCGCTGGTGACGTAGCGGAGAAGTAAGGAAAGACAGTTTCGCCGAACACAACGTGCCGGGAGATGATGACACGACGAGAGGCGAGATCTAGACAACGGTAGCCTTTGTGTTCGAGGGCATACCCGAGGAATACGCAGCGAACGGCGCGAGGCGCAAGCTTGTGTGGGCTGGTGGCGTAGGTGTTAGGGAAACATAGGCAACCGAAGAGCCGAAGGTGGTCGTAGGAAGGGTGGCGGCCGAGCAGGCGAAAGTGAGGTGTTTGATGCGCGATGGCAGACGATGGGCGGCGGTTGAGGACATGTGTTGCCGTATGGAGTGCCTCGACCCAGAACTGTTCCGGGAGGCGAGCATGGATGAGCAAGACACGGAGGATGTCATCCGTCGTGCGAATGAGGCGCTCGGCCTTGCCGTTTTGGGGCGATGTGTGGGGGCAAGACATGCGGAAGGAGGCGCCATGGCGGGAGAAGAGCGAGCGGAGAGGTGTGGTGAGGAACTCGCCGCCGTTATCGCATTGCATGGTGACATGGAACTGCGTCTAGACGTAGGCAAAGAAGCGTGTGATTGTGTCTGTGGTGTCGGACTTGTTCCGGAGGGGAAAGGTCCAGGAGTAGTGAGAGAAATCATCAAGTACCACGAGGTAATATTGAAAACCAGAGAAGCTACACACGGGCGAGGTCCATAGATCACAATGTAATAATTGAAATGGTGTTGTTGTAACAGAAGTAGAGGAAGAAAACGGCAGTCGAGGCTGCTTGCCTAATTGGCATGAGTTACAAATGCTACGGGGGCTCACGCCAGGAGTACATGAGGGAAGAAAATCTTTAGCTAAAATGGAGATGGAGTTATTGCTCGGGTGGCCGAGGCGAAGATGCCACAGGGTGTCGACGACGGAGAGTGCATGTTGGACGCCGGAGTTGCCAAAGAAGGGGTACAGGTCGCCGTGGCTAGTGGACCTCATCATGACACGCCCGGTCGCTAGGTCCTTCACAGTGAAACCATATGGGTCAAATGTAATGGAACAGAAGTTGTCAATGGTAAAACGACGAACGGAGATGAGGTTGCGGATGATGGAGGGGGAGACGAGGATGTCGTTGAGGGTGAAGGAACCCAAGTTGGTGCGACCGACGGCGGTGATGGGAATACGGGAGCCATCCCCAACGGTGATGCCAGAGGAGTGATGCGCTAGGGGGGAAGAACATGAGGTGAGGGTGGACGTCTTACCGGCGACGTGGGAGGAGGCACCGGTGTCTAGGATCCAGTCCTGGGCGCCGGCATGCTACTGTTGCTGGAGCGACAGGTTGTGGAGCGCGGCGTTGAGGTTGTGGTACTGCTCCCAAGAGGGGCCGCCAGCGGCCAGGGGCGCCGTGGTGTACGCGTGATGCGGAGGGGGCGGGCGAGGCCCGAGGACGTCGGCCGCGTTGGGGGCGGACCTCGGCGTGCGAGGCTGGGGCGGCTGGGGAGGGAAGGGGGCATCCCAAGGGGCGAAGTAGCCCAGCCAGGGATGAGCGTTTGTCGAGGCAGGCGTCAGAGCACTGTGGCCGCCTGCCGTGGGGTTGCCCGAAGGGGAGCTGCGCCCGCCGCCGCGCCCACGGCCTCTCCCGCGCGAGCTTTTGTCGCCAGGAGGGGAGGACGCGCCCCCCTTGCTCTTGTCGGTGTTGGGAGCAACGGCGGGGTCGGACGCACGTCCAACGGTGAGCGCAGTGGAGGGCGAGCCGCCTGAGCCGCCAGTGTGGCCATCCATGCATGCCCGTTCGTTGGCGGACAGCTCCTCCATGAGCAGACGAGAGCGGGCCTGGATGAACGTGGGGAAGGGGTGCTGCATCGTCAGGAGGGTTGCCATGACGTGGAAACGGCGGTTGAGACCGCGGACGAGCTGGAGGGTGAGCGCTTGGTCAGAGATGGGGGCGTCGGCGTCGCGGAGCGCATCGGCCAGCGCCTTGAGCTGCCGGCTGTACTCGGCGATGGAGAGGTCGCCTTGCAGGGTGTTGCGGAACTCCGCCTCGAGAATGATGGCACGCCCCGGCTGGTTGTCGCGGAACAACAGGTGGAGTTGAAGCCATACGTCGTGCGCCGTGTGCTCCGGCGACATCACCACATCCTGGAGGTCCTCGGCGATCACCTCGTAGAGCCAGAGAACGACGGTGATGTCTTCATTGCGCCAGACGGCGGAAGCGGCTGCGGGATCGGCGGCGATGTCGAGATGATGTTGCACGTTGTGCTTGCAGCAGATGAAGTAGAAGAGTTGACGCCACTTGGAGTAGTTGCCGGTCTCCAGCTCGAGCTTGCGGGGGTAGTGATGGGCGATGGAGGCAGGGAGGCCGGCGAGGGCGGATGGGCCAGCGTCAGCGTCGGCGTTGCCGGGGGCGCCGAGGGTGAGGCGCGGGACGAGCTCGCTGCCGGCAGTACGGAGGGTGGTCGCAGGCAGCTGGGAGAGAGCGGTGCGGGGAAGAGGAGCGCCGCGGGCGGGAGTGGCGGAAGAGGAACCCGTCGGAGGGGCGGGGAGGCCGTCGAAGGGGTGCGAGCTACGGGAAGAGGGGCGAGGGGGTTGCTGGGTGTGTTGTCGAAGTCGGCGGAGCGGCTGCAACGGAATAGACGATTCATGGCGGAAGCGAGGATCGAAGTCTGATACCAAGTGAAGGAATGAGCTCGTATTGCCTTGATGTATTCAATCCCTCTTGGGTGCTTATATACAGTTACAGAGGGAGAGATAAGAGGCCACAACGGCCTCGATGGACATGGCCCTGCATGGGAATCGTGGCTAGTGGCATGTGATATGCATGGGTTGGTTGAGATCAAAGAGAGACGGTCGTGCGGTCAGCTAGGGGCCCAACGGGCATGCCACGTGTTCCAACACTGCAAACTCCTGCACCTCGAGGAGTGTGTGGAAAAGAGAGCTGATGAGTCCATCTGTTGGAGCTTCAACCAAGACCGGGTAATGGTGATAGGGACCTACCACAACTGTGTCGACAATGACAATTGTGAGAATCTTCAGAAGGGCGTCGACAGATAACACGGCTCTTCTGCTGAAACATAACCAGATCAAACAAGACTTTGTTGCCAGAGACACCTTGAATGGCTCGCTATCAACTGACCACTCTCTATGAGCTTTAGGTGTATATTTGTGTTGTATTTTTTGATCATGGGTACTTGTGATCTCCATCTCCATCATTTGACAGTTGCATCGCTCATACCCTTAGAAGGCATATCGTTTGAATCGACAACAGCCTCACTAGCATCGTTGTATGAGCCAATCTCGTCTCCATGCAGCGCTGCACCTTCAAGGTGACGCCAATCACGGGAGTGCTCTTCACCCATGACGCCAGTTGTGGGTTTTGAAGAAATGAAATTTTCGCGGTCTAGGCGAGCCTCAAGGATTAAAACAACAACCGTTTCTACAACAGCGATATCTCCTACAGACAACTTTCCCCAGCTCTAGTACAACAATATGCCTGAAGTGAAAGGTCAGGTGGAGCTTACCCTAATTTGGCTTCCTCCAAGAAGAACTCCAGACATCCATGGCGATCCGTCGCACACACAGCTCCCGCACGAAGGCGATGAATAGCCTAGCGACACCGAAAAGTTACTCACCGTCGAAGTTTTGTTTTGTTTTGAAGGAACCGTCAAATCAAATTATAAAATAAATAAATAAAATGGGAAGCTATATGCAGGCTCGCGTGGCCCAATCAAAACATTATTAATCACCCACCAGCCCACCTACTGACGCGACACTAAACCCGGCCTAGTAGGTACATAACACATGTAACAGCTCGGCGCCACTATTATGCCTCCATAATTTTTTGAGTTTTTTTTATCTGTGCGAACTTGAACATGTCCCCATTGTTTACCCATGCTGATTTTTCCCATTTTACTCAATGGGTAAGATACCCTTATGGTGATGTTTGCTTGTATAAGGATAGTGTAAGAGTCGCTCACCATTTGCCAAAAACAAACATTCAGAAAATCACATGAATCAAATGCACATCATACTAATAAAATTTTATGTTGATGATATTAGAAAGGTTCTATATTGAACACACGATTCGTTTTTCCGAAAAGGCCATTCTCAAAACACATTAGTTAGCAAACATATGTGTGTTTTGATCTTAATACCTTCTTGGCAACCTCTTTTCTACAAAGGAATTATGGCTTTGATGTGTGATAAAGTTTTAAAAGATCCTATATACACGCACTCAACATTGTTAACCAATGATACTCCGTCAAACCCGGGGCACATTCGCCACTGAGCCAAAAATATCGCTTCCATGTGCTACCACCATGTCATGTTTATGTGGGGAGCATCCTTTCCCTCCTGATCACGAACACCCCACCCTCCCGCCGGCTTTAATTCCAACACTCGATAAATGCAAGAATAGAAAGAACAATCTCAAACCACCTACGTATCATATTTTGATTTTGTTTTCTCAATTATATTTAAATTGCATAAAAGAAAAACACCCGCTTAATATCACGATAACCATATTAAAATAGTGGCACCATCTAATTGGGTATTCTAAATACCAACACGCGCGGCTTTCAATGCATAATGCCATAACGGTGATGCAAATGTGGTAGCATACACACAAAATTATTTGACCTTGGCAACACGCCAATCAAAAATTTCACCCGGCAACTTATCGTGCATAAATAATTATCGTATAATTTGACTTATTTCAATTTTCTCGGCATCGACACCTCGTTGTGCTAGAATACATTGCAAGTCCATTGCCCATTTCCTCCCTCCGAGCATCCAATAATTAGGGGATTTAATCCATTTCCTCATTGTACCATGACAGTACATCATATCAAGTATGCGGAACATTTTCAAACCCACTGCCATTTTCTTCTTCCGATCTTCCAATAGTTAAGGGATTTAATCCATTTTCTCGCTATAGCATATGACAGTACATCATATCGAGTATGCAATCATACTTTTAAAAATTAAGAAAATAATAACTCGTCAAGTGTCTCAACCTTTTCATATTTTAAAATTAACATGCTTGTTTTAGAATTTTATGTACTTAAGTTCATTTTTTATTCTTAGATTTTCATAAAAATAGCAGTGTCTATTTTCTAATATTTTTTCAAAAAAATATTACGTGGCCGGTAGCATAATACTAACCGTCATAGGGGATCACAAAGTGTCTAGCAGCTGCATGCATTGTCTCACTTTGACAAACCATTTATTTCCTGTCACACTTAGCATTTAACCCAAGCATCTGCTCTGACGCACCGCAGCCATTAGCACAGCTCGCCCACTTGTTTGTGCAAACATCAGAGAGAACGAGCGTCCATGTACAAAGCAAGCACATTAACTCATGGCACCGCTGTATTTCCTCCAGACAACCGGCATATAGTACTGCAATATGCAGAGTGCACAAATCCCAATGTAACAATGACCGGAGTAGATAACGGGAGTCATGTAGCTCGGCCTCCAAAACGCTCCTCTCGGCATAGTTCACCTACAGCAATGCTAGTAACACCAACCGAGCCAGCAAATAGCACATTCTGTCTGGCTCCCAATTCGGCTGATTACTTATTCATGAGGTCATGTAATAGTTGTGAATACATATTTATTGTAGTGGCAGTCATGGTGTGACATGCTCTATTTTCATCGTGGTTTAACTACCTCCAAATTTTGCCGGAAAACTAACCATAACCTATTGCTATCGGAACCTGCACGTGTGTGCTTGGAGCCTGTAGTGCAGCTGATAGAATGGATGCCTCTTGAGGTCATGTGCAATCAAGAGAAGATAATCTTTCTTTAGGGTCTAATTTTGTCATATTGAACTATCTATATTATATTTGACAGGAAGTCCCCAGATCATGTAACAATGTTGTCCCGTTGTCAAAAATTACTTGAAATTCTAACTTTCGTCATAAGCTAAACATTAAGTTTCGCCAAGTATATGCGAAAATATGATAATATTTACAATATGAAATATATACAGTACAAACATATATTTTATAATGAAGCCCATGAAATTGATATTGAGTTGTAGATGTTAATATATGTTTTTCATACACTTGGTCAAACTTAAAAAAGATTGACTTGAAACAAAGCTAGAACTTGAAGTAATTCGAAGGAGAAGAGTATGGGCTATCGTCAACAGAAAAAGTTTCTCCGACCATCTATGAGTAGAACAGTCCCAACCCTCCCACCCCCCCCCCCCCCCCCCGCGGCCTCACTCCCTCCCCCTCCCTTCCTCGCCGCCGCATGAGGCAGCCGTCGGGCAAGCCCGGGGCGCCAAGGATCGTGGCGGCGGGGCCTTGGCTGCCCTGCCTCTACGTGGGGAACTCCAAATCTGAAGCGGCGGCTCCATGGACGAGGCACGGCAAGCTACCAGCCGTGCGGGCGGTGGATATGGCGTTCCGGCGGCGCGGGCGGCGGGATCCGGTGGTCGTTGGCGGTTGGCGGCGGCTTCTGTGGTGGCCGGTGCGCGCGATCTGGCGCATCCCCTCCTCCCCTGTTCGGCGTGCGGGCCAGCCTGGTCGGGCCGCGCTTCCTTGGGTCGCCGGTTCTGTACAGGAGGCACTGCTGGTGGCGGGGATCTAGTTCGGGCGAAATCCCTAACCGGTCATGGCTGGCCGCGTTGACGGTGACGCCTCAGGGCGCCGTTCCCCTTCTTGGAGGCGTCGGTATGGACTGATCCCATCACTTCCCCTTCCCCTAGGTCTCCTGGGCGAAAGCCCTAACTTTATTGGGCGGCGACGGCACTCACGGCATCATTCCCTTCTTCAAGGCGTCGCTTTCGGAACCTTGGGACTGGGTGGCGCTTGTGGGTAGTGGGCGACGGCGGTGGTGCGGCCCTATCCTAGCATGGATCATCGTTTGACGTCATAGTGGCGTCGATGGTTTAGGCACCTATCAAGACTCGCACCTCAATCTGCTTTAAAGATGAACCAGTGGAAGATGGTTCTAACTGAAACTGACTGTCGCGCCAGAGATCGCACAGCCCGCGTCTTCTGGCGCTCTAACTGAAACTGACTGAACTAACTTAGCTAAAATGGAGCGAGTGGCTAACTGAACTAACACTACGTTATTTCTAAAAGAACTGAAACTCTTGACACGTGCGGGCTTAGACGAGCTAACACTGGGTTCATGACGGGACGGACGGGGACTTGCGCTTTCCAATGTGTTGCTGAGGTTAGCAGACCCGGTAATGTTGATGGGAACCTACCGTGTCGACAACGACGATGTTGAGAATGTTCAGAAGGGCATCTGCAAATGGCATGGCTCGTCTGCTGAAGCAGAACAAGATCAGGCAAGGCTTTGCTTCGAGAGACACCTCAAATGGCTCCCTATCAACTGACCACTCGCTATAAGCCTTAGGTGTATATTTGATATTTGTGATGTAACTTTACTCACTGGTACATATGATTTCCCCTCTTATTAGGAGTGCTACCTCTTGGTTTTTTATTTTATTTTTCTTTTTCTTATTTCTATTTTTTCATTTCCATTTTTCCATCCTGTTTTTTTATTTTTTCCACACTTTTCAAATGCATGAACTTCTTTCGAATTTTGTGAACTTTTTAACAAAACTATATGAACTTATTTTCAAAATCGATGATCGTTGTTTCCAAATTCATAAATTTATTTTAAAAATCGATGAACCTTTCAAATTCATCAACCCTTTATCAAAATCAATGAACTTTTTTCACAGTTTGTGATTTTTTTTTTCAAAATTACATGAACTTCTTCTCAAATTCTTGAACTTATTAAAAAAAACAATATGAGTTTTGAAAGTTGATAGAGCGAGCTAGCCTGCGTGTCGATGGAGGGATCGAGCGATTCCCGACCGAGGCAAATTCACCATCCACCCCCAGCAGTTTGTACCCACAAAAAAATGGTCATGAACTTGTTGTCGATTGTCTGTTGTGTGACAATGTTGCGATTGCCCAATGTGTAACTTAACTAATAATCTATCCAATAACTTTTCTACTATCGAATCCCGACAAAATAAGTTTGATGGTGTGAATCACAACATTTCTTATTGCCAGTTCAGTGGCTAACTTGTGACTGGCGTTGCTTCCTTTCCCATGACAAGGTACATTCATGCTATTGGTCTCCTTCTACAAGTCCAATCAAGGTGAAATGCATGATCATAAAATTGTTGAAACGGTGTACTCTGGCTGGCATGCAGCAACTATTTATATATGCATGCTTCTTCAGGGATATCATTCCCACTATTGTGGTATCATAGGAACTCCTCCACCTTAACTTCCATTTGAGTCATGTGAGATTTTGGTGGAAACCAAAACTCCAGGCCATGTTCCTCTGGAAATACTCCCTTCGTCCGGAAATATAGGTTGTTGAAGGAATCATACCGACCAGATGAAAATCAAGGAAAGGACCTTATTACCCCCCGCTACATTTGAATCCTCTGCCCCCCGATCGACTTCTCCCTGCTTGAGCCACCTCCGCCTCCGTACCACCTCCACCTCCACCTCCAACCTCAGTCCCCACCTCCACCTCCGCCCCCAAGCTATGGCCCCACCTCCACATCCGCCCATGTCCTCAGCCCCCACCTCCGTCCAGATCCTCTGCCAAGGCCTCCACCTCCGCCCAGGTATTCCTCCCAAGTCCTCGATCCTCCACCCAAGTCCTCGACCCACTGCCCTCAGGGTCGTTGGTGTTTCTCCTTCCCTACCTAGGGTCGTGGTGCTTCTCCTTCCCCGCCACTGCCACAGGAGTTTGGCTGGTGAATTTCTGGAAACAATCGATTTGGAAACAATTAATGCTCAACTGTTAATTTTGGAAACAATAAATTTAGGAAATGATCAATAAACTCAATAAGTTTTGCAAAGGATCAATAAGTTGGGCAGATGAGTATTGCATAAATTTTAGAAAGAAACAATAAATGTTGGAGTATTAATTTGGAAACAATCAATCCTCCAATACTGAAAAATTGCATGGACTAGACCTATTATTGCTCTATGGCATATTTTGGAAATAAGCATATTTTGCCAACACGAGCAAGCAAGTTCTATGTATATATGTTTGGATCAATGGAATGAGATTACTCCCTATTACTGTACATATGTGTATATACTTCCCGTGAAAGGCCAAACATATGTGTATATACTCCCTGTTACAGACTGTACAAGTGAATTTCGCAGAATTTTCAGTGCAAAATGTATGCATATATACTCCGCGTAAAATTGTATAAACGATTTTGGCAGAATTTTCAGTGCAACATGTATGTATATTTACAGACTGTACTACGGACAAAACATGTGTGTATAACGAGTGTACAGACTTGCTACTAAATTTGGCAGAATTTTCAGTGCAAAATATATGTATATATGCTCCCTGTAAAACTGTATATAAAAATTTGTATATACTCCCTGTAAACTGTGTATACATAATGTGTTTATACAGAAGAATGCCAAAATGTGCTACTCCCTGTAAAACTGTATAGATAATCCAATATGACAAGAGTATAAGAATGCCAAATGTGTGTATAGAGAAGAAGGCCAAATGGAGTAAAAATGTAGGTCTTGATTCCTTTCCAAAATTTTAGAAATAAATATTGTACCGCAGACTTGGAATACCATGTTAATTACCTGAAACTTAACAGCACTAAAACTTGTAGTACCACTCAAATAGAGTAAAGGGTTAAATGAACTACTCCATTTGGATTTTACCAGGAGTAAAGGCAAAATATTCAGCCAGCAGAAAATTTTAGTTAGCCGGAGTAATACACAAATGTTCAGTTAACCGGAGTAATACAGAAAACATAAGGACAAGCAAGTTTGTCAAGATGACTCAAGCGTCCCAAACATATGACGCTACAGATCGAGTTCACAAGATGACCCACCAAGTCTTCTCACAGAAATACTCCTTTATCAGCAACTATGTCAAGTGCACACAAATATTTACAAGAATATCTTATATCTTATCTTATCTATAATCTATAATCTCTCTATAACTAAACTAATTAAGGACTCTCCAGAAATTCTCACGTTAATCAGTAATTAGGAGCGCTCGTGGGCCAAGTTATTACGGTGTAGATTAATCCTACAAATTTTGACGTTAATGAGTAATTAGGAGCCGTTAATCTCGTAGGGCCGAGTTATTACGGTGTAAATTAATCCTACAAATTTTGATGTTAATAAAAAATGATTATGCACTCTCCTTCTCTCCTAATCACTCACTCCTTATCTCATAATCTCTCACGACTCCCCTTTCTGAATATTTCTATGTCACCAAAAAAAAAAACAATTTCGATCTCACAAACGATATGTTGAGTTTCAACGCAGCTTTTCTACATCTCACAAACGATCGTTCTAGAGGGGCTCTTCTCCTCGTCACGCCCATGTACGCCGCGGTCACACATCCTTACCTCCCCTTTATACCCAGCTTACTCTGCCTATGATCATCAGATGGATCAAAGCATGCATGCATGACGTATTTAACTTAATATAAGGAGATCCGCTGGGAGATAAGTTGTTGTGCTCTACTTTCCTTCATCTGTAAAAAATCAAGGTAATTGAACCGAGTTGGTTTCATCAGCTACATGTGCAATACACGGGAATTCATTACCTCTATATATTTATTCCATGAGCACACAAATGGCAGATCGGATTGAGGCTGGGAGGCTAACGCGGAATTGCATTGACGATACTGATGGCCATGATCAATCAAACGTACACGGACACGTTCAACTCAGTCGAAGTGCCCCAACTGCAGGGCGTTAGCACATAGACGGAGGCTTAGGTAAGGTCCACACGATGAGATTATACCCTGCATGTCGCTGCATGACAGAATCACTCAACGAGAGGATCACTGTTATGGTTGACGAACAGAGCATGTTATGGAATCCAATTTCTAGGTGTGCATGTTGTGGTTCTACGTTCTGCACATCAGCAATGGACAGGAGCATCCTATGATGGAGTCCAAAGAAAAATCCTCAAAACAGTTGAACGTCCAAGCTATGCTATCGTCTCATCATTGGAGTATAGAAAAACTGCTTTGAAAACTGAGACCGCTCAAGATGGTATGAGATGTTTCACTTCGCATGCTTATTATTCTATTTTCTTCGTGTTCTAATTGGTGGTAGTTTCGTTTCTTCCTCTTTTTACAGATTGTATATATATTATAAAACAATTTATAGCCCGAGAAAGCAATAACATCGGAGACCGAGCGGTCTGGACGTAAGTGGAGTGAGAGAACATGGCATTGTTCAGGGCAGCGTTGTCGGACACCTTGTTTCGCAAGCCACACCTGTCGCCATCCAGTTCAATAGACCACCAAAATCAGGACTTCATACATGCACTTGAGCTATGCAATCATACATGCCCTTCTGCAAGCATGTATGTATGCATGGACCGAAGTACATATCAATTTCGACGTATGTAATCATACATGCACTTCTATAAGCATGTATGTATGCATGGTCCGAAGTATGTGTTGGTTGATCTGTGAAGGACAGGCTACAATAGGTACATTTAAAAAAATAATACGGTACAATTTATAGATTAAATTATCACAACCTTTCCTTCAAACTAAAAACCCTATAATCTACCTTCGTAGTACTTCTCCTTCCACAAAGAATTGTCTAAAACAAAAATCCAAATATGGAAAGTAGTATTTGAACATGATATGTTCTCCTTAGGACTTGCTATGATTAAAAGGTATTCGATCTACCGCAAGTTATTTCCTCTTTTCATGTCGAATGGTTGAACCTTGCAGAATTCTTATGTAGTGTTCTACGATACTAACCCATACAATTGATTTGCTGGCATGATCATGACCGGACCTTCTATGACCTTGACGTACAAGGAGAAAAAGTTGTACGAAAAGACACGCAAGCAGTTGTTTCAGGCATCCTGTTCTAATCCCCTGTCATAGTCAATGTGCATCAAGTCATGGGTTAGAGTCTATAAGGAGCCTGTCCAATTGCATACACTAGATTTGATCTGGGGAGTGTTACATTTTAACAAAAAAATCATATACTTTTTTAACCGGATGAATAAAAGATGCCAGTGAAATAGATGTACACCATTGAAGTTGTGTGTTCTTCTATTTCATGTTTTGTACAATGTAAGTGAGAACACAGCTTAACAACTACATCACAAATAGTCTATTTAAGGTTTCTAAACTTTAGTATATAGTGTTAGACATATATATTCTTGGTTCGTCATATGGCAATCACAAGAGTACTAGACACCATGATATATGTATATATAGTCGAAAATGGAATCACTAAAAAGACTTATATTTAATAACGGAGAGAGTATATAAAAAGCACATGCAGCTAACCGTCCATGCTTTAAAAGCTTCACTACAGAGTTTGAGCACCAGAATTTGTTAGATGGAAAAGCGATCTAGCAATAGGGCACCTCAAGCATGCATGTGTCATATATGCTTTTTACCTACAGATTCCACACCGGCCGGCCATACCATACGGGATGGGAGACTCGTGTAGATCAGATATATATGTATGACAAAAAGATGTACGCATGAGAAACGAGGGGATATATGCATGACAAGGAGATATATGCATGAAAAATGACGGACCTCTGTGCCACTGTGATGTGATATGTACAGCTCTCTCTCTATATATATATTTCCACTGAGATAACTGTTATCATCGACATGACCTTTGCCGTCCCCAAATTTAGCATATACAATTGTTATCCTTCGCCTTCTCCAAATTTAGCATATACAACTGTTATCATCGACATGGATCCCAAACACGATTGCTGCTTCTCATAACTGTTATCATCGGCATGACCTTTGCCGTCCCTTCCAACATTTCATGGACCGTCTTTACTGTCGTCGGCTCGTCCTTAGCTTGATGACAACACTTTTTTTTGGTCGTGTCTTCAATCTTCACCTCTTCTTTGGTGCTTTGTAGACTGTCCTTCGGATCATCGAGGGCACATCTTTTGAACCCGAGCGTGACCATACTTTGGTCTAACTTTGAATTCCAAGCTCTTGGCGCTTGCATCAGCCCGTAAAGTGCCTTCTTGAGCTTGTGAACTTCCGCTTGTTCGTCTTTCTTCTCGTATCTGAGGGGTTGTTCTACGTACACTTTTTCTGGAAGATCACCATTGAGGAAAGCGGATTTAACATCCATAACATCCATATGATGAACCTTCCAATCTTCTTGTGCTGCCAAAGCTAGGAGCACTCTCACCGTCTCGAGTCGAGCAACCGGTGCAAACACCTCATCATAGTCAATTAATTGACGTTGTACGTAGCCCTTTGCAGCGAGTCTTGCCTTGTACTTCACAATGGCACCCTCTGTGTCCTTCTTTCACTTGTAAACCCATTTCAAACCTATCACCTTTTGGTTTGGAGGTCGGGTTACCAAAGTCCACGTGCCATTGCTCTCAATCGCCTTCATCTCCTCATCCATGACGTGCGTCCAGCTAGGACTTTTGCTCGCCTCTACGAAGTTCGCCGGCTCCTCAACTCCAAACAGACATAGTCCAAAGTACTCGAGCGTAACTGGCTTTGTGTACTTGTAGACTTTCTTGAGGGTCTTGTAGCGACGAGGCCCTGAGGAGTCCGTTGTGGCTTGCGAAGAAGGCGAAACAAATTGTGTCGGTGTTGATGCACTTGAGGAAGACGGCTGAGTCCCAGGTGTGTCATCGATATCCATCTCGTTGGCGTAGTCGGTGTGATCGTGACCATCATCTTGATTGTCGTCGTCACTATGCGCCTCGTTGTTGATGTTGTCATCGAGATCTCCGCTTGTGCCGTGCGCGTCGTTGTCGCTATCTCCTTGCGACCTATGCACGTCGTCGTCGGTGTCGGCACCATGATAATCACTACCATTGTGGTCACCTTGGTTGGGCGTCTTACCAACCACCTGGACATCCTCCCCTCCATCATCCTCACTTGGAAATTCAACCGTGAATATGTTACCGTTTGGAGCATCGTCGGCTGCGGCGCTCCAATTCCACGCTTGGTTTTCTTCAAACATGACGTCGTGTGAAATCCGTAGACGCTTGGTTTGTGGATCGTAGAAGCGGTATGCCTTGGTGCCGGAACTCCTCTCGTATCCGATGAACACCATCTTGGTGCTACGATCGGCAAGCTTTGAGAGGTGCGGCTCCGCCGTCTTCACACGTGCCACGCACCCGAACGTCCATAGATGAGACACATTCGGCTTACGTCCGTAAATTGCTTCATACGGAGTCTTGCCGATCACCGTCTTTGTTGGAGCCCGGTTGAGAAGATAGACTGCCGTCGAGACAACTTCTCCCCAAAAGGTCCCCGGCAGGTTCTTGCTCTTGAGTAAACTCCTTGCCATGTCAACGACGGTTCGATTGCACCTTTCAACGACCCCGTTATGTTGTGGCGTATAAGGTGCCGTGAGGAACCTTTTTATGCCAATCTTCTCGTAGTAGTCGTTGAACTCGTTCGACGTAAACTCTCTGTCGCGATTTGTCCATAGAGCGCGAACCTTCAACTTGTGTTCCATCTCCGTTGCAGCCTTTAGCTTCTTGAACGCTTCAAACGCCTCATCTTTAGATCGTAGGAGAACGACCCACATATATCTCGAGTAGTCATCTACCACAAGGAAGAAGTACTTCTTTCCTCCGTGAGTTGCCGGGGTGATAGGGCCACATAGATCACCATGGAGCAGCTCGAGTGCATCACTTGCACGATAGGTAGACTGAGCAGGGAACGGCCTGCGGTGCTGTTTTCCAACCAAGCACCCGTCACATACTCGATCAACATGGTCGATAACTAGCATCCCGGATACCATCTCCATCTTTGACATCTTTTCAAGGCGTAGAAGTTAACATGTCCAAATCTAGCATGCCATAATCACGAATCATCATCACTCTTGGTGAGCCAACACTCCGGTTGAGATTGATCAAGGTTGAGGATATAGAGCTTGTTCCGTGTACGAGTAACACGAGCTAGCACGTTTTGGAGGTTGTCGAAGATCGTCATCACTCTGTTCTCGATACCCACCTTGCATCCATTCTCGTCAAGCTTTCCGATAGAGATGATGTTGTTGCGAAGCCGTGGGATGTAGTACACTCCAGTGAGTATGCGATGTTCGCCTGTGAGACCCTCGAAGAGGACAGATCCTTGCCCACAAATGTCCACATTTGAACCATCACCAAACTTGATCGAGCCTTCAACATCGTATTCCAACTCGAGGAATTTCTCTTTGCAACCCGTAATGTGGTTACTGGCACCCGTGTCGAGATACCACGACACGTTGTGATCCCCGGATAACTTTGGTGTCACTTTCTTCTCATGAAGTAGCACCTTCTGATTTGGTTTCACAACCACCGTTTCAGCGAGATCATAAACTTCGGTCATTAGAAGACCTGGACCTTTGTCTTCCTCCTTTGCCAAATTTGCCTTGATCTCTCGTTTGTCAGACTCCGGACAATCCTTTGCAAAGTGACCCATCTCGTTGCAGTTATAGCACTTGACCTCGGACATATTCAAGTTCCATTGCTTCCGCCCTTTAGATCGGTCAGCCTTACCACGACCTTGTGGCTTGCCTTTTCCTTTGCCTTCTCCGGTTTGTCCATCGCCCTTCGTGTTGCTTGAGCCTTCGCGCCCGTCACGCCTTCCTTTGCTACTTGGGGTCTCCCAATCTGCGCGCGAGTACATGAGTTGGTCACTACCTCCTCCTTTGCCTTTTCGACAACCACGAGCATTCTATTCCCATGTCCGCAAGCGTCCTATCGCCTCCGTTATGGTCATGTCGTCGATGTCGTAAAGTTGCTCAAGCGTGCCGATGATGTACGTGAACTTATCAGTCACCGAACTGAAAAAATTCTCCACAATCTCGGTCTCATCGAGCTTTCCACCAAGTGTGCGGATCTCTCCCACCAAAGTAGTAAGACGCATGACGTAGTCGTTCGCTGATTCAGTTTCCTCCATCTGCAACTTGTGAAAGTGGCGCTTCAGCACTTGTGTCCGAGCCTTGATGACGTGATCTTCTCCGATCCTCATCTCCTTGAGTGCGTTCCACGCCTCTCTTGCCGTCTCGAAGTCCGCCAATGTCATCAGCACGGAATCCGGCACAGACTGGGCTATGGCGGCCATGGCACCTTCGTCGGACTCTCATCGACGTCGTCGTCCGTGATTGCCTGCCACACTCGAAGGGTTCAGAGAATAATCTTCATCTTCACCGCCCACATGTCATAGTTGGCGTCGGTGAGCATCGAGTACTGGATGGGGATGTTGCGATGCGCCTGGACGTTGGCGCCGCCCGTTTCCCCACCACTGGTCGCTGACTTGCCTCCCTTCTTCACCTTGTCGCCGTTCTTGTTCGCCTTGGAACCGCCTTTGCCGGACTTTACCGACTCAGCATCGCTGTCCGTCATCGTAGATCGTAGATCGTCGAGGCTCTAATACCAATTGTTTGCTTTGAAACCTCAAAGTAACCTTTCCATGTATGTGCAACTAGCTAGCAAGCTAGCTAGCAGGTGGATGCATTTCCCTGCTACTTGTGTGTACGCGAACTTTGCTTGTGGCTATCGCGAACACAATGGATACGATTCCGACGGAACAGGTCGGCGTAGACCGAAAGCTGATCGAGAGTTTTTTTCTTGATAGCTAAAGGCCCGTGTCGAGCCTTTGCTTTGTATTGCTTTTCGTTTTTCTGGTGTTACAAGCACCATCCCTAGGGTGCCTTTTATACACATCGACAAGGGACTATGTAAATAGACTAGGACTAGGTATCCTAATACTACTTGGACTCGGTTTGACTTTTTTCCTAATTGTATGTGTATAAGGCAACGTGATTAATTAACTCACACCGCCTAGATGCACAGAGGTCAGGATACATCCTTTTTTTCAAAAGATAAAGAAATTATCCTCACATGCAAATTGTGATGGCCAGCACAATGGGATGGCTATGAGAAAGCAATTTAGAGCCACTATATCACATGCATCCCGTGCTTTTGATCTCCAGGCCATTAGGATTCCCGTATGAATTTACTCAAGGTGAAATCATTGATCACAAGATCTTAAAATGATGTACTCTGGCTAGCATGCAGCAGCTCTTTATATATGTATGCTTCTTCAGGGATATCATTCACATTGTCCTTGTATGGTAGTGCTCCATCTTCACTTTCGTTTGGCTCATGTGGGATTTTGGAGATAACCAAATCAAAGCTCATGCTTCAATGGAAATAACCCATCTTATTCACAGATTGAGTCGGACTACATAAGACCAGAAAACCAATGTGCAGCATGGAACCAATGCGATTTATAGTGCGTTTTTTGGTTTTGGATTTTATCAGTGGAGTCCGAGAGATGATATGGATTACACACATGTCTTGAAAAGCCAAACCATAGCAGCCCAGTAAAATCCAGAATTCGCCGAGAGATGTCAGGAACTCTGCTCAACAACCTGCTGATTGAAGCACACGCTCGTCGGATGTTGCAATTCTGTGGCGTCACATTGTCGATGGTGCAGCAAGGAGTGTGCCGGAGCAACCGACGTCCACATTTCAGTCATCGCGAACCTCCCTGCAGGCGTATTAGTATTCTTCAACCGTCACAAGAATTTTTTGTGTTCATTCTTGAAATAGAACAACCATTCTTAATGTTGGAACCCTGTTTCTTCGAGATCATCAATCAATAGTTTGCCATAAAAGTGAAGAAACAGTTCATATCACGCTTACCTTTGTGTGTAGTGATTTATCTAGCATTGGCTCTTTTGAAAGGTGCCCTAATGGTTCTGTGTGACAAGAGTATGAAGCGGAACGAAGGATAACATCTGATGGTATGTGCTTACGGTCATCGTAGAACTACTGCAACCTAAGTGCCTCGGATGACCAACGCGAGTATTGCCGGTGGCCCACCCGCCGCCCCCATCTCCCTTGCCCGTTGCCGCTCGTGGCGTGTGTTCCCTGCCGCGGATTCGGTCTCCCTTGTCCGCGTAGGCGCCTACACTGCGTCACCATGCTACGGGTGCCGAAGCGAAAATTGAGGTTCCAATGCTACCGCCCTGGTCCAGGACCGACGTTAGATCCGCCATAGAAAGCGGCACCTTTGTCGTCGCTTGCCATAGATTGGAAGGGGGCTGTCGGGGAGGAGAGAGAGAGAGAGAGAGTGAGAGAGAGAGAGAGAGTGTGGGGGGGGTGAATCACGATGGTCCGTTCCAACATGACGGACACGCCCGCGCCTTTCTCGTTACAAGCTACATTGAATCTGAAATCTGCGTCTTACTCTTTGTTTGATTCTTTGCTGCATGCATTCCTTGCATGGATACCTATTATTCGGTACAATTCCTTCATAAGTACAAATTTACGAGGGCCCCAGCCAGCATAATGTGGATTGTGATGCGGAAGCAATTAAGATGGCCTATATCTTCACGCATGCATCCCGTGCTTTTGATTTCGAGGCTGGTAAGATTCCTGTATAAGTTGAGTCGAGGTGAAATGAATGATCGCAACATGCTAAAATGATGTACTCTAGCTCTTTATATATATGTATGCTTCTTTAAGGGTGTCATTCGCATTATTCTTGTATGATAGTACTCCTTCATCTTCACTTTCGTTTGGCTCATGTGAGATTTTGGAGAAAACCAAATCAAAGACCATTCTTCAATGGAAATAACTCACGTTGTTAACAGCTTGCGTCGGACTAAGTAAGACCAGAAAACCAATCTTCTGCGAGGTAGCAAAGCAGTTTATAGTGCGTTTTCTGGTTTTTGATTCAATATGTGGAGTCCGGGAGATTATATAGATTAGACGCATTTGTCAACCCGCCAAACAATAGTAACCCAGTAAAATCTAGAATTCATCAAGAGATGTCAGAAACGTAGGTCGTTGAGCTGTTGATTGAAGCCCGCGGTCATCGGAGGTTGCAATGGCGTGGCGTTATATTGCCGATGGTGTGGCAAATTGTGTGTGGGAGCAACCAACATCCACATTTTAGCAATCGGCTAGTCCTCCGCTTGTGTCCTACCGTTCTTCAGGCTTCATGAGGCTTCTTGTTGTTCATCCTCATAACAGAACAACGTTTCTAAATGCGGGAATATAATCCTGTTTGGTCAACATCTCAATCGGTAGTTTACCATAAAACTGAAGAAGTTAAGATTGCACTTATCCTGTGTAGTGATTTATCTAGCATTGCGAGAGCCCGGTCTCAGCTGATCCCGAAATCACCATCGTCCAGATGCATCTAGATCCGAGCCAGGAGTTCTTGTAAGGTGCCTCCAAGAGCTTGGGGTGTGGGCTTCTGCTGCAGTTGCACACATTCATCTAGATGCATCCATCCATCCAGCTAAATGCACACATTCATCTAAATGCATCCATCCATCCATCCATCTAACCATCTAAATGTATCCATTGATCTAAATGCATCCATTCATCTAACCATCGGTCCATCTAATTAAATGCATCAACTCATCCACCCATTCATCTTATCTAGTAGTGCAAAAACAAATGGAGGAGGGAGAAGGAGGGAGTGGGAGAGAGGAGGGAGGGAGAGCTACCACTGCGTGGATGGCCGGCACGGGTAGGGCCTCCGCCCGGGGCAGGGCCGGGACGGGGAGGGCCGGGACGGGGAGGGCCGGGATGGGGAGGGCCACCGGGATGGGGGAGCTGTGTCGGCATGAGGGAGATAGTGGAGAGAGTGAGGATTGAGGAGTGAGGGGCAGGGGGAAGAAGCATATAAGGACCTAGCAATAGCGCTGGGACGAAGGGATGGGCGCTACTGCTAACTTAGATGAGCACAGGTGGGCCTGGCTAGCTAGACTAGTAGTGCCGGCCCACGAAAGGTGCTACTCCTAACCTTAGTAGCAGTAGCGCCTTTCATGGGCCGGCGCTACTACTGTGGCTAGCCCATGTCCGGACGGTGTGCCGCACCTATTAATAGCGCCCCTAGCACCGACCACGCTATAGCTATCGATTACCAGTAGTGTGCATTTCGCACAGTGCTGCTACTAATTAACTGTAACACGTTTATTTTATCCAACGCTATTGTTTATATTCTACCTATAACTTTTTCCCCACTAGTGTCATGTTTTCTCTGTCATGGTTTGGAAGAGGGAAACCTACCTTCATGTATATTTTCAAATCCAAGTTACATTACAAGTAAGGAGTGACAACATCCATTAATTTCATTTTCAAGCCCATAATTTTGCCATTGAGATCAAGTATCTAAAGGTGACTTCATTCATGACAGGGGAATAATTCTCCACAAAATTGACACCCGATCATTGAGTGAACCCTTGAGCAACGAGCCTTGCGTTGTACCGTACTATCTTATTATTTTCATGTATCTTTCAAGAAAAACCACCTATGGACTACATGACGTATCTGGAGAGGATTTCGACAAATTGGTTCGAAAACCTTCCCTTTGTTGAGAGATAATAATTCGGCAGTAATTTGGCTCTTGCCAATCTTTCCAATCCGACCTTTTCTTGCAATCAACGAGCGTGTTAGGATCAAGGTCAAGATCTATTATTGACGCAATTTTCGTAGCAAAGTTAATGTCGACAATCACCGATACTGGGTTCAGGGACTCCCCTGTATAAATATAATTTATGGCCATTTCGTCATGGAGTGCATCCGGTGCGAACACTTGCTCTACCAGATTTCTCATTCTGGGAGAAAGGTTCTTTAATTTTCCCACGCCGATGTGTGCGCACACATCTCCTCTCGGTGTTTTCGCTACAGGAAATTTTAAGTCCAGAATTTCGTGCAATGAATTTTTCGTAGTTGTGCTCTCAACTGGATTCCCGTTTCACTTTCGAGCACTTTGGTGACAAATTGCAATAAATCTCTCTTATCCTTTTCCGTCGGGCATCCCCGAGTATTTGGGATTGAGAAGATGTATCTCTCGTCCTTTTATGCCTTCGGATGGGAGTGCGTATACCATCATTTTTCTTGGCTATTTCAACCCTTTCCGGTGCTTTGCGCGCGTGCACATGACTGCAAATCTATTATCTTTTGGACTTTTCTCTGAGTCTCAGCAGTGCCCGGGTCATGAGCGTGGATTCCCGTGGCTTTCCACGTGATTTATCGACTTTTAGCATCAAGGGTTGGTTCTCTCCCCCTAAAGTCGGGAAAAAATGCTTCTAAAAAATGCAATCCGAACAGGAGATACCTGATTATGAATACAATCTCATAACCAACGTATATCCGTCACTTATAGAGCAGGCCCATCGTTGATAGCTGGGGTGGTGGTATTGGTACATATACCTGGCAATCGAACTTAGGAAGGTGGAAAAGTTTCGGTGTCGACCCTTGCGCAAGCTTAACAGGAGAGTGGATTTTGTAGAACGACGTTCTAAAGTTGATGAGATTGGTCCCTGTAACATTGCGTGGCCCCAACATGTAGTTGGCAAATTACAACCCTGAAGGAGCGGTTGGGCAGTGAATTTAAATCAATGCATAGACAAGTCCATTTTGTGTATGAATATGCCGTACTGAGTGCTCAACTTTGTTTCTCATTGTCGTGCAATAATTATCAAATCCTTTGAAGTAAATTCTCCGGCATTGTGTATTCAAACATACTTTACACGATAATCAAGCAAATTATTCCTTATTTGTATGATTTGAGAGATCAACTTATAAAAGGCATGGTTCATAGTTGACAACAGTTAAACATTGGATCATTTAGAGGAAGCATCAATGGACATCATGGACCATTAATTTTGTGCTCTCATAGAACTTATAAACAAATTGAAATTATTCGAATGCATTGTATGAAATAACAGAATCATGATAATTAACGAGGTAAGCTAAGTAGACTCAGTAAAGAAGTCATTGACTTCAGCCTCAATCTCCATACTAGTGATCTCATCCTCGTTTGAAATCATCTTCGAAGCAGCATCAACATCCAGTTGCGGCACCGTAGGGACGACCATGTGCTAAACCTCCATGGCAATGTGGGCGTCATTAGAGACCGTCAAAGCCGCTATGTGCAAATATAAGGTCGCCTGTATGGGCTCAATGACCAAGAACTGGAGGTATGTACAACTAGCTCTATATAGATCTTTCTATGGAGGTATCATGTCTTCACAACTTCGAAATTTTGGCATTGTATCCTTCGCCTTCTCCAAATTTAGCAATTGTAAGATTTTGGAGGAGACCAAATCCAGATCCATCCCACAGTTTGCTTTTCGTGAGCCCAGGGGGCCGGCCGGGGCCTCGTGGGCATTGGTCCCGGTTCGAGCCACGAACCGGGACCAATGGTCCTCGCTGCTGGCCCACAACCATTGGTCCCGGTTCGTGGCATGAACCGGGACAGAAGGGGTGGCTTTAGTCCTGGTTCATGTCACGAACCGGTACAAATAAGTTGCCTATATATACCCATCGCCGCGGCAGAGCACTCTGTTTTTTTGGCCGGCGAGGGGAGGGCATTTTGGTGCTCTAGCTCACCTCCTATGCACATGAGGTGTTCGATTAAATGCCCAAGCCACACTAGTTAAGCTTTCTCCTCTTGAAGCTCGACCTAGTAGCTTCATTTTCTTAATTTCTTAATACATGAGGTGATCTCGTTGCCGGCACCACTGTGGTGAGCCTCTTGTTCTTATCTTCTTTATGATTTTTGTCTGATTTTCTTACTTTAGTCAGATATTTGTCTGATTTTCTTAATTTGGACACACATAATTATATGTAATGCACGGAGATGAACCGGTAATGGATGTATGGTGACAGACGCACCTCCAAGTACATTAAGGGCGTCCATATTTTTCTCCAAGTGGCTGAGGCAAACAAGCAGAATGGTTTTATGTGTTGTCCATGCAGTAAATGTGGGAATACGAAGTCTTACTCTGACCAGAAAATCCTTCACACCCACCTGCTTTACAAGGGTTTCATGCCACACTATAATGTTTGGACGAGGGACGGAGAAATAGGGGTTATGATTGAAGACGGCGAAGAAGAAGAGGACGATGACAACTATGTGCCCCCTGAATACGGTGATGCTGCAACGGGGGGAGCTGCTGAAGATCAAGAGGAACCAGACGATGTGCCCGATGATGCTGCAACGGGGGAAGTTGCTGAAGATCAAGAGAAACCAGACGATGTGCCCGATGATGCTCTCCGCCGGATCATTGTTGATGCAAGGACGCAATGCGAAAGTCAAAAGAAGAAGCTGAAGTTCGATTGCATATTAGAGGATCACAAAAAAAGTTGTACCCCAATTGTGAAGAAGGCAAAAAATATAATAACCATAAAAATATTTTATGTCAAGTAAAATTAAGAACATACAAAAATAATGCAAAAAATACAAAACATATTATTGTTTTTCTTTTGTCAAATTTTACATAGTGATTCAATATAAATGTAACTATTTGTATTTCAAATGTAATTTATTTGTAAATTGATCGTAAGATTACCTTTGGTGAAAAATAAATTATTCTGCATCCTGGGTGATACATAGAGTATATATATATATATATATATATATGAAAATGGCTATGTACTCTTAAGAGTATGTACTCCCGTTCCTCATGTACCACATAGATGAGTCTTTTATACCTCATTATTATTTTTAATATACTTCATTAATAATTACTAGATACCTTAAAGTGAGTTTCATGAAAAAATTCATGTGGGTTTACATATTTTCAAAGGTTTACGTATATACTGCTTTATTTATAGGTGAAAAAGGTATATTATAAAAGTACGTCGCAACTTATTTTTTCAACAAAACTTATATTGAGGTATCTTAGAATATTTAATGAAGTATATTGAAAACGATAAAGAGGTATAACCAATGCATATGAAGTATATTAAGAATGAGAGTACATACACCCAGAAGTACAGAACGTTAGTATTATATGTAGTCTGTAATAAAATCACTAAAAACACTTATATTTAATAATGGAGGAAGTATATAAAAAGCACATGCAGCTAACCGTCCATGCTTTAGAAGCTTCACTACAGACTGTGAGCACCAGAATTTGTTAGATGGAAAAGCGATCTAGCAATAGGGCACCTCTAGCATGCATGTGTCATATGCTTTTTACCTACAGATTCCACACCGGCCGGCCATACCATACGGAATGGGAGACTCGTGCAGATCAGATATATATGCATGACAAGACGATGTACCCATGAGAAACGAGGGGATATATGCATGACAAGGAAATATATGCAAGAAAAATGACGGACCTGAAATGTGATATGTACACATCTCTCTCTATATATATCTTTCCTCTGAGATAACACGTCTTCACAACTTTGTAATATTGCCATCATATCCTTCGTCTTCTTCAAATTTAGCAATTGTGAGATTTCGGAGGAGACCAAATTGAGACCAATGCTGCAGTTTGCTTTTATCGAATATCTGCTAGAATACAAACAAGTTTAGTTTCAGGTCTTTTATAGACTTGAACACATGTACCTAGATTACTGGTCTCGATCGAGCCCGCCGATCAAGGGGTGAATGCTCAGAAGTTCCCGAAGAGATGGTACAACTCAGTCCACTAAGGTTGATCAACATCAAGCCCCTGCAAGGAGGACGGTGATCATTCAGGATGGATGGGGCGAACGGGCATTTTGACCCGCTCGTGGCCCGTTGGGTCTTTGCCCGTTCGGTCATGGTCCGATGAAAAAATTGGACGGTCCAATTGTGAAAATAAGTTGTGACGAACACTTAGTCCGGTGCAGATTTTGACCGAGCGTCTGAAGAGTACCAAGTACCAACCAAACGCAATAACCGTGTCCTTTGTCTTCGGCCACCGCCAACCCCCCAAGTGAACCACTATGTCTCCGAGCACTGTCAGATTGTCATTGTCTTGCCTGCATGATGATTTGGAGTGGAACGCCACCTGCACGACGGGCCCCACAACGGTGCAGCCCGTGCACCCACGCGCGTATGGCATGAACTGCGTCTCCTTGCCCACGACTTCGACGAACATATTGTTAGCTTTTAATCTTGATTCACATGTGTTTGCATGTTTGAGTTTTGCATGTAGTTTAGTCTAGGATGTCAAGTGTCCAACAAAGCATCAGCTGAGCGCGAAGGAGGCGAGATGCCAGAGATGGTCGGAGTCCAGCCGAGTGGATCAGCAAGTCTGTTGCGGCCTTGGGAAGAGGTCCTGCTATTAGGATCTGGGTGGAGTTAAGCTCGCCGTCGCAAGCAAGAAGGGAATGACACGCAAAGTGCCATCGACGACGATGCCACCGCTGTCAGCCAGTGGTTTCGTCGGACACTAGCACCTCCGAGCATCCACTAGGCCAGCCACCAGCACCTCCGAGCACGGCCGCCGGAGATCTGGACATGCTCATGAGGAGAGTCGTGCGCAAGGATGGTCCCCATCCAGACCAGGCACCACCTGCGGAGCAATGCAGCGCACTGATCGATCGAACGCATTGGCTGGACTGAATACAGTTGCCTTGAACGCATTCAGTATTCTTGTTGCCATGGCCTTGAACGCATTGGCTCGCTATCAACTGACCACTCTCTATGAGCTTTAGGTGTATATTTGTGTTGTATTCTTTGATCATGGGTACTTGTGATCTCCCCTTTAATTAATAGTGCTAACTCTTTTTATTGAAGTAATATGAGGGAATTAAGATTTTTACATACTTGACTAGGAGAGAGAAATGTCAAACTCTCAAGTACTCCATCCGTTCCTAAATATAAGTCTTTTTTAGAGATTTCACTAGGAGACTACATACGGAGCAAAATGTGTGAATCTATACTTTAAAATATGTCTATATACATCCATATGTAGTCCCCTGATGGAACCTCTTAGAGCATCTCTAGTGGATGGTGTATATTTGAACGTGTATATCTTCATATACACGTCCATATACACGTTGTTAAATTATACACGTCCTAGTTTTTCAGTGGAACGTGTAAATTAGGACGTGTATATTCCCCTCATTCTTTCCCCCTCTGCAAGATAAGAGAATTAGTAGTGCACACAGGTTCAGAGAACAAGAAACAGGGGAGCTTCGCCGCATTGCAGCCGTCTCCCTCGTCGTCGGCAGCCTTCCCCGTGGCATCCAAGATGTCCATGGACTCGAGGGTGCCTCCCTCGTTCCATTCCCATCGCTAGGGTGACCGGTGGGCCACCACAGCGACGGCCCCAACCTCTTCTCCGGCGAGTACCCGGAGCCGAAGCCCTGCAGCAGGCCGAGCTCGAGCGGGTGGAGCAGGGAGCATCAGGAGCTCGAGCATCAGGCCCCTCCTATGCCCAGGCCGCAGGCCCCTCCTCTGCCCAGGCTGCCGGTCCTCCTCTGCCAGGCCGCCGCCCTACCCCTCCCGTCGCCAGATCTGGAGCGGCGGCCGGAGAAAACGCGACACCCCGCACCCCGCCGCCGCGCAGCCTGCCGCTCGCAGCGCCGCGCACCCCGCAGCGCCGCCCCGCCGCCCGCAGCGCCGCCCCGCCGCCCGCAGCGCCGCCCCGCACCCCGCCGCCCGCAGCGCCGCCCCTCACCCCGCCGCCGCCCCGCACCCTGCCGCCCGCAGCGCCGCCGCCCGCAGCCCGCAGCGCCGCCCCGCACCCCGCACGCGCCGCCGCCCGCAGCGCCGCCCCGCACCCCGCCGCCCGCAGCGCCGCCCCTCACCCCGCCGCCGCCCCGCACCCTGCCGCCCGCAGCGCCGCCCCGCACCCCGCACGCGCCGCCGCCCGCAGTGCCGCCCCGCACAGCGCCGCCAGCAGCCCGCCCGCACCCTGCCCGCCCGCATGCCACGTTGGGACGACGCGAGCTCCACGAGCGTGGCTGGCTCGTGTTTATTTCCACGACGAGTAGCCTCGTGGATGGATGTGTAAAACTTGCACGCCCGTATACACGTTCCACTGGGAAGCATTTTTCAGTTTGCATCGTGTATATTTACCATCCACCTCCATATACACCATCCACTAGAGATGCTCTTAAAAGACTTATATTTAGGAACGGAGGGAGTAGTAATTTTACCACCGATTTTGAGATTCTGCCGTAATTTTCTGGGCGTTTTCTCTCTCGTTATTTTTTTCATTTTTTTGTTTCTGTTTTCTTTTCCTTTTTCCATTTCTTTTTTTTGTCATTTTAAAATTTTCCATATTTTTCAAATGCATGAAATTTTTCATAATCTATGTTCATTTTTCAAATTTTGTATTCTTTTTATCAAAATTCATGAACTTCTTTTCAAAATCATTGAACTTTGTTTCCAAATTTGTAAAATTGTTTTAAAAATCAATGAAATTTTCAAATTCATGAACTTTTTTTTCAAAAATTTCAAATTTATTTCAAAACTTAATGAACCTCTTCTCTAATACTTGATTTTTTCTAAATTTCAGAAAATACTGAATTATTGAAAAATCTATGGTTTAGTGTAAACAACTAAACAAATAACTCAGGCAGAAAAGAATCGATAGAGCGAGCGAGCCTGCTTGGCGATGAGTCGTATTAATGGGCCGACTAAACTCACTATTCACGTGAGCGCCAACATGGATAACTGGTATTTAAGGCGCCCTATATGACTATATGAGGTCCGTGCAGTCCCTGCCCACAAAACAATGGCCATGAGGTTGTTGTCTGTTGACTGTTGTCCAATGGGTAGTTTGAGCAGATCATTTATCCAGTAGCTTTCTACTATGGAATCCTGACAAAAAAAGTTTGAAGGTCTAAACAGGCAATTTATAATTGCAAGTTACCTTCATGCTTTTGATGTCCTTTTATAAGTCAAATCAAGGTAAAATGCATGATCAAAAAATTGTTGAAACGATGTACTCTGCTGGCTGGCATGCAGCAACTATTTATATATGTATGCTTCATCAGGGATATCATTCCCACTGTTCGGGTTTGAACGGGATTCCTTCAGCTTCACTTCCATTAATTTGACTCATATAAGATTTTACCATAAGATTTTGGAGGAAACGAAAATTCAAGGCCATGTTCCACTGGAAATATTTTTTAGTGTTCCCATGTTGTATAACAGCACACCCATGAGAGATTTTATTGAAGTCAAACACCCTATCAAACCCATTCGTGGATTATCTGGCCATTTTCTTCCACTAAACGTCACCTGGACCATGTCTACTTAAATTAGGAGTCTTTCTACGCGAAGTAAGCTGCTAAGGCAGCGAGACGAATCAGAACATAATCTTGAAGGATGACAAACGGTGGAAAGCGACGTTTTTCGCTTAACCACCAAAAGGACCGGCATAGTTCACCTACAGCAATGCTAGTAACACCAACCGAGCCAGCAAATAGCATCATTCTGTCTGGCTCCCAAATCGGCCGATTACTTATTCATGAGGTCATGTAATAGTTGTCAGTGGTGGGGATTAACCATGAAGTCCGTTGTTGGATGCCTGATGCAAGCTATGGCCTTCCGGTTTTCTTTTCTCTTTTTAAAGATATATTATGTATATGTGCACACTCAAGGAATCAACATGCATGTCTTTGACGTCGTGTTGTTTTACAAGCCAGGAGCATTTTGTATCAACATGACTTCTTTCATTTTTAAGGCAATGCTTTCTACATTGATGACTAACTCTAGCTACGAGCTTTGCTTTCAGAATGACGTCCGAGGCGAAAGGAGGGGCGGCCTCGGAGGCGACCGAAGGGGCACTCTCCTTGGTCATCAGAGGGTCGATAGGCGTGGCCACCGGTGGACCGCTTGGAGGGGAGACCGGTGCGCTGGGCGGCAATTCATCCCTCACAGAAGATGGGATCTGCAGGGATTCACATCGGAACTGGACGGTGTCGTTCATAGACACCTCCTTTGAGGAGCGACTGCAGAGATCGGGATCCATCAAACTCCATCAGGTATCTCGCTGGATCACCATTAGGGATGAAGATAACGATATTCTGGCAGGCCGATACTTGCACGATGAGGAAACTCCGACGATCGGGCATACCATGGAGATAGATGGCTTCAAGCTCATCGTTAGAGACCTCCATGAGGCTCATCAAGGGGATCTTCGTAACAGCAAGGTGGGTACTGACCTTATTTCTAATTCCCATCGGTTTGGAGGGCGTTTTTGGGTCCTAGCAGATCAGGAATCGGATGACGAGGTAGAAGAGATCAATTACGAGGACTTTGATCGTACAACAGCTGTAGCTAACGTTGTTCGTTTGGAGACTGGTTCCATCAGACAACGAGTTAAAGCACAAGCTAGGGGCCCGAAGAAGGATGTGCCGAAGCACAACGTTCGTCCTTGGATTGGCCCCTTGCCACCGGTGAAGCTTGCGCCGATTACGCTGTCCGATTTCTTCCCGACGGCGGGATGGTGCCTAGCCAAGGGAAGGAAGAAGAAAAACTTGGCAGGTCCAAAAATTACGGCGACAACGATGACCAAGCCGAGTTCCGCGTGACCTGAGATGCGTTTCCAAAGGGAGGTTTTTTTGAAATCGGTAACGGAGGCTGCTGGCTTCGTATTGGAATCTGCCAAATATAACTTTATTGGGTATATGGCCCAAGAAGAAAGCCCTGTCATGGACGAGTCCAAGTCGGACAGCGTGAGTCCTGGGTATATGGCCCAGGCGATAGCTACGTCCACGGCAGATACTCCAGACCGATCGGCTGGCTTGGGCGATTTGCATCATGGGAAATAGGCGATAGCTACGTCCACGGCAGATACTCCAGACCGATCGCTCCTCAAATTACTCTAATTATGCATCAGTATCAAAGAAGGGGGTTATATGTGGACTGACTGCAGCAATGCGAGAATAGAGAGAGAAGGCCTAGTCCTATCGAAGACTAGCATCTTCAGGGTCTTGCAGCAATAGACGAGAGTAGAACAGGGGTAACACATAAATAGTCATATTGTTGCAACAATATTAAAGTGAGGTCACGCCTAAAGATCCTCCCTCGACTCCCTGCGAGGAAGCAATCCCGAGGCAAACTAATTCCAGTTAAGTAACAATTGTAGTTGTATAAGATCGGGGCACAACTCCAAGTCGTCCTGTAACCGTGGACACGGCTATCCGAATAGTTAATTTTCATCCCTGCAGGGGTGCACCACATGTCCCGTCACGCTCGATAACACTCTGGCCGGACATACTTTTCTGGGTCCTGCCCGGCCTCGGAACATCGACACGTCGCAGCCCCACCTAAGACTAATCAGAGAGGCCAGCCCGCCGGTCTAAATCCTAAGCACAAAGGGTTCATGGGCCCAGTTCCCCTTCACGCTCCTGCACGTGGCGTGGGCGGCCGACGTCAGTCCTAGCATCCCTTAATCACAAGCGCGATGCATCTCGGGACCACTCGGGCGCGCGCCGCTACACTGCTAGCATCTGAAAAGCTTCGGCTGATACCGCGACGTCGAGTACCCATAATTCTTCCCGCGTAGCCGGTTAGTGCGAAAAGGTCTCCGACCAACCCAGATCAAATACCCAAATCCATTAGCATTTTAAATAGGCCAACAACACAGTCTCACGGGAATCCACCCGGCTTACAACTAATCACCAATGATCCCAGTAACATGGTCGAGTAACTGTGTGGTCGTAACATCGGGGGGAATCCGAGGTATCACCCTCGTTGGATCCCGAACGATGTACCCGTCAAGGTGGGCTTAGAGGAATCACCCTCGAGGGTCCGACACTCGCGGGGTTGCACGACAGAGGCGTCATCGGGAATGGTGAAAGAGGAATCACCCTCGATAACCACAACCGACTAGCTATACTACAGAGATATCATCAGGAGTACTTAGCGAGGTGTCACCCTCGGTACCCGATAGTATCTCTGTAGCGTCGTACAACGAAGGGGGGTGAATGTGCTGTGTCGGGTCTGGCTCGTCGATCAAAGATCGAGATTTGAAAACAAGCGGGGCAACTGAGCTACGGGGTCAGAGGGGATGACTGCTCCACCTATACTAAGCATATTAAAAGTACAGGACTGAAAGTAGCAGTTCATCAAAAACAGGCTATGCATCAGATATAGGAGCTAACTACAACAGTAGCAAAATACTAATGCAAGCAGTAGGAAGAAAGACATAGGCGATATAGGAATGATCAAGGGGGGGTTTGCTTGCCTTGCTGCTCTGCGGCAAAGGACTGATCGGCAGGGTCGTAGATGTACCCGGCAGCAGCGTCAGTCTCGGGGTCTACCGGTAAGAAGAGGGGGAAGAAACAATAAATAATAGCACCGATGCAACACAAAACATGACATGGAAATATGCAGGCTAGACATGAGCTAAAGCAGCAACATCCTTCATAGACGGGTCGGAAGAATATCTGACGATATTTTCCGGGTCTCGGGTTACTACCGGTTACACTGGAAACGATGGAAAAGTTCCTTGTTTGCTATGCTAGGGACGCGTGACAGACGAACGGGCCGTGTATCCGGGTTCGTCTCGCTTTGCTGATCAACTTTCATGTTGAAATTATTTCGATCTGACTTACGGATTATTTAATATTAATTTTTAAAGTTTTATTAATTATTTAAGAATTAAAAACAGATTTAAAAGATTTAGTAAAATCCTATTATGACATCATCGCGATGTCAGGCTGACATCAACGTTTGACCGGTCAACTGACCAGCGGGTCCCGAACGTCATAGGCACAAGTTTTTATTTAAGATTAAATATTAATTAATCAGATTAATTTAGTGGGGGACCCGCGTGTCATACTCTAATTATGTTAATTAATTGTTTTAACTAAATATCTATTTATTTATTTATTTTAAGAAAACATTATTTTTATATTTTTATTTCAACTAACGCGTGGGGCCTCCCTGTCATAGACCCGGGTGCAATGGCCCCACCGGTAAGTGACCTAAGGCCAAATACACATTTTAAATCACAAATAAATAAACATACAAATGTAGTATCTCTCCACATGACTATATACGCAAATACATACATAATACGGGTATCGAATACATACATACATACATACGCATCTAATACACCATTTATTCTTTTTCATTTTTCTTTTCTCTCACAACACTCATCTCTCTCTCTCTGTTAACAGAGACACAGAACAACTTCCTCTAACACCACCTGGAAGAACCTAAACTTTAATCCCTCCTACCGGAGTCCACCGTCGACGGATCGAGGCCCCGTTTGCCGGAACGGAACCGGGGCGGCGAGGAGATCGACACGGTGGGAGGAGCCCGAGGAGGGGCTCACCGACGGTGACGTGACGGCCCGGTGAAGCCGGAGTTCGCACGTAGTTGACGGTGGAGACGGACGTGGAGGCGGTGACGGTGCCGATGGTGGTGATGTGCCGACGAGGGGGAGCCGGTCGGACCCGGCGAGATGATGACGTCTCCCTGCCCGGTCCCTCCCGGACCGAGCGGGAGATGGCCGACGGGAGGCCGGGGCTCGCCGCGGGGAGGAGGAGGCCGAGGGGCGGCCGGGGCTCGCCGTGGGAGGAGGTGGCCGAGGGGAAGGAGGCCGGCGGGGGGAGGCGAGGAGGCAGTGAGGGGCGGGGCCGCCGGGGGAGGAGAGGAGCCGTGGGGGGGGGCGGCTCGCCGGCGTGGTGGGGTGGCTCGGTGGAGAAGCTCGCCGGCGGGAGCAGGGGAGGGGCCGCCGGGGGGTGAGGGGGATGAGGGGCCGCCGGGGAGGGGGCGGTGGAGGGAGAAGGCCGGCGGGGGAGGATCTGGGAGGGGAGGCGAGGTGGAGAGGAGGGGGGCGACGGGGTGGGATCTGGCGTGGGAGGTGGGTCGCTCGGCGGGGGAGTGATGGGAGAGAGAGCGTGGGATGGGGCGGGGCCCTCGTGGGGGAGGGGCTGGCGACGTGGGAGTGGGGGGGCGCTGTCGTGCGTGGGGTGGGGTGGGGCCGCGAGGGGAGGGGAGTGGCGGCGCCAAGGGGGAGGGGAGGGAGTAGCGAGGGAAGGGGTCTGGTCGCCAGGGGGGAATTAGGGTTTGGCGGGAGGGGGCGCGGGAGGTGGTCGGCTGGGCCTTGAGCCCAGTTGGGCCACGGGGGTTGTTTCCTTTTCTTTTTCTTTTTTTTTGATTTGTTTTATTTTGTTTTCTCCTTTTTTTTATTATTATTACTTCTTTTCAGTTTTCTTTCTTTCTTTTATCATTATTATTTCTTTAATACTTTCCTTTTATACATATATCCTTTTAATACTTGTAATGAACCGATAAAGTGCTTCCCTTTGCTTTCAAATCATCGATCCGGACAGACGCGAATCCACGCAGGTCTGTGATGGGAATTCGATGACGTGGCATCATTAGCGGTTGATCACTGTAGCTTAATTACAATCACTACTGTAGCAAAAGTCGAGGATGTCATAGGGATCGCCCCTCCATTGCAAAGCAGCCTGCTGCTGCGCAGATGGCGCGTCCCCCCGGTGCAGCGCAGGCATGACGGCAGCTCGGGCCTCCCGGTCAGGTGGGGGAACCTGCGGATCAGCGCCCGCAGCAGCCGGTCGTTGGGGCAGTGATGGCGGCAACACTTATGGAGAGGGCCAATATCGCGGGCCATCATCTTATGGTGGCGGCCGTGGGCATGCAGCTTTGAACAATGGACCAAACCAGTCTTTTACTGCACCCCCGGGGAATTTTGTGCCGAGGACGTCGGGACCTTCTCATCACAAGAGAGGGGGCTTTTGACAGAATTGGGCGGGCAGAGGTGGAGGTAGGAAGCCAAGGCCTACTATGCCTGCTCAAGAGCCGCCAGCAGATGATGCTGTTAGGGCGACTGTACCAGAGAAGGTGGCGGCTGACCCGGTAATACCTGAGCAAGCTCTTGTGGTTGCAAAAGGAGAGGGAGGTGATAGGCCCTCCAAGTGGGCACGCAAGAAAGAGAAGATGGTGTATTATCGCTGCAGTGAGGCGGGGCACTTTGTGTCCGAGTGCAAGGCTGAGCTCTGTGTGATTTGTCTTAAGCCGACGCATGGTGAGGCTAAGTGTCCTCTTACGGTTGGGATTTTGCCGGTTGTGACCATCTATGGCGTATCCAGTCAAGAATTAATGTTCTTCGAGTCGCCGGCGGCAACGGCAACACTCCACACACCGGATGCTGGATTCACGGGCACGGTGACGGTGACTCGGGGAGTCTTGACTGTGGAGCAGGTTGTGCAACAGCTTAAGGAACTTGTATCAGCAACTTTTCGGTGGGAACCGGTTTTGATTTCAGATAATGTCTTTAAGGTCGTTTTTCCTACTAAGGAGGACTTAGCTCGTTTGCTTAAGTTCGGTATGTGCAGAGTGGCTAGCACAAGCTGCGTACTTGAGTTTGATGCCTGGAAGTGTGAGGAGCCGAAGGGCGTTCCTCTACCTCAGATTTGGGTGCACTTGCAGGAGCTCCTACCAGGGCTATGAATGACTTTAGAGTTGTATGGAGTTTGGGTTCGCTTATTGGTAAAACAGAGGAGGTGGATATGGTGTTCACTAGAGCCAAAGGCATCGCGAGGATGCTTGTGAGTGTGCTAGATATTCAGATTATTCCAGATGAGGTCGTCTGGACTTTTGAGGGGATGCGGTACACTCTCCAGTTGGAAATAGAGAGCCCTACTCTTTTTGATTCACCAATCACAGATAAAGATACTAATATGACCGATGGAGATGATGCAGATGGTGCCAAGTAGAATGGCACTTCTTTTGAGTGAGGGCCCACCTTTTCTTCTGAGAAGAATGCACAACCCACTCAGGATATGCAACACTCAGGCACTGGCACAAATCACGGGGTTTCTGCTTCTGATCTGGATTTGCGGTTTGGATCTTTTAAACCTGCATCTGCGCCGGCAAAAATCGGTCGGTCCATGCAAATGTCTTCGGGCGTACAGGCGAGACTTCCGAGGTTCACGGGAAAGACTCCTCGGAGCAACATAGGTATTCTGCAGTCTACTAATATGTTGCAACCGGTTTCTTTAGAGGCATATCTGGCAGATGCAAAGCTTGTTAGTAACCGACCTGGGAGTATGCAGTCGGATATGGAGGCTGAGCCAGAGCGGTGTGTTAGAGCAATTGGAGATGCTCCCGTGAGGGAGTTAGGAGCTGGGTAGGTTCCCACTCCCGCGCATGGTGCTGCACTTGCACCTGTTGGTGCTAGCTTGGAGATTATGGTTGCACCAGCACCAATACAGTCCCATATTGCAGCGACTGCGATGATGGAAGATGGGGCGTGCATGGGAGGGGATCCACATGAGCTCGAGGCGTCCTGCATGGCTGTGCGTGTATACCATGCAGCCGATATTCGGATGGCTGCAGCTGCACGCTCCAATGCGGCGGCCGACCGCCAAGTGCACGGTGATGCACAGGCTTGCACGGCCGTGCCTGCGCCGGACTTTGGAGGCGAGCTGGGAGCCGCGCTGGAGGATGCCAACAATGGAGAGGCGACCTTGGCCACAGATGGTGTTATCACTGGGACAGTTCGACATGCACTGGGAGAGGGTGCTGATGTTTCTGCACCACGGCCTGTTGAGATCTCAGTTGATGAAGTCATAGTGTTTGGTGGAGTTCCAGATCCGATGGGTCCAGATAGAAGGACTAGTCATCGGGTACAATCCCAGCCAGATGTGGATGACTTGCAGATTGGGCGTGCTATGAGGGCGGCTAGAATGAAGGATGTTCAGAATTCGACAGGTATGTCCATTAATACCGAGCATTCTATTCTTCATTTTTCCCCGCAAGACATAATCGATAATGCCACCTCTGTGGGGGTCAACTTGGGTAGTACTAGCAAAGAGATTTCCAAATCTATTAATGACTTATTGGACTTAGAAGTTGATAGGGCTTTGGACATTATTCGAACCTTAGCTGCCATTAAACCAATGAATGATGAGGCAATATCTAACATGGGGGGTCTGAATTTACTATGTGATAATTTAGTCTCACATGAGGATAGAGAGGAGTGTCAGGAGGTTTTGCAGATCAATCAGCAACCCAAAGCTACACTAAATGAGGGTGCCGAAAATACGACTGGTTATATGGACCAGGAGTATGTTTCTGAAAAGCCAAAACGCACTTATAAAAGGAGGTTCTATACTGTCTCTGCAATTCCTAGGAGTGCTAGATTCAAGACTGCTAAAAAATTCCACGATGAAATATGAAAGGAATGTTTTGGAACAGCAGAGGTCTGAGAGACTTGGCTAAAATCCGGTTCCTTGCAGAAACTACGTTACATCATAGTCTTGACTTCATCGCATTGATGGAGACGGGTCGGGATAATTTTACATCGCAATTTCTTAACTCTCTTTCGGGAGGTGTTGAATTTGATTGGCATTGTCTCCCCCCAAGAGGAAGGTCCGGAGGGATCTTACTTGGTGTCCGGTCTCATACACTTCAAGTTCGAGAAGTGGTGCTAGGGGAGTTCTCGGTCAAATTTCGAATTAGAACCAAGGAAGATGGGTTCCAATGGGCTCTGGTTGCGGTTTATGGGGCCGCACAAACAGAGCAAAAGCCAGCTTTTCTGGCTGATTTGGTTCGAATTTGCGATGACACTTTATGGTAGGTGGTGATTTTAATATCATCAGGAGAGCTGATGAGAAGAACAATGATAACTTCGATGGCAGATGGTCTTTTATGTTCAACACAATTATAGAAAGTCTCAACCTACGGGAGATTGATCTCTCACGTAGGAAATATACTTGGGCCAATTCTCTACCTAATCAAACTTTTGAAAAATTGGACAGGATACTTACGTTGACTGGGAACAGAAATTCCCGCTAGTCACAGTATGTGCACTTCAAAGGGCTATATCTGACCATACCCCTCTCCTACTAGATTCTGGCCAGGCCACTCACAAAGGGAAAAATGATGCTTTCTCTTTTGAATCAAGCTGGTTCACACGTGAGGGGTTTGTGGACATGATTTCTAGGGAATGGAACAAGTATGCGGGTGGGAACTCTAGTGTTGATGTCTCGCAAAATAAAATACGACATCTTAGACAATTCTTGAGAGGTTGGGCTAATAATATATCTGGGGTCTATCGAGATGAGAAAGATAGACTGCTCAAACTCATAGATACTCTAGATCGTCAGGCAGAAACTCGCATGCTGGATGTACAAGAGAGGGCGTTAAAGTACGAGGCTGAACAAAGGGTTAGAATCCTTCTTCGAGAAGAGGAAATGAAATGGGCTGTCAGAGCAAAAGTTAGGGCAATTGTCCAGGGGGATGATAACACTAAATTTTTCCATTTGATTGCAAATGGCAAGCATCGGAAAAAGAGGATTATACAACTTGAGCAAGATGAGGGTACAATAGTAGGTCATGAGAATCTAATGTTGTACATCACAGACTATTATAAAAGGTTGTTTGGTGCTCCGACTCATAGTTATGTGTCTATGGACGAGCATCAGACCACAGATATTCCTCAGATTGGACAAGCCGATAATGAGTGTCTATCCGCTCCATTCCTAGAGAAAGAGGTGCTACAGGCGATTCAGGGTATGAAAAACGGTAAAGCGCCGGGGCCAGATGGGTTCCCGGCTGAGTTCTATAAGAGATGTTGGCATATTATTAAGAAAGATCTCATGGCAATGTTTTACGATTTGTTCTCCGGGCACTTACAACTCTTTCATCTTAATTTTGGTACGATAACGTTGTTACCAGAAAAAGAGGGTGCTTCGCGTATTGAACAATTTTGTCCCATATGTCTGCTTAATGTTAGCTTCAAATTTTTCACAAAGGTGGGGACAGATAGGTTAACTAAGATGGCACATTCTGTGGTGCAATCTTCGCAGACGGCATTCATGCCTGGTCAGAATATTCTCGAAGAGGTAGTTGTTCTCCATGAAACCCTTCACGAATTACATTCCAAGAAGCTTAACGGAGTCTTATTTAAGGTAGACTTCGAAAAGGCTTACGACAAAGTCAAATGGTCTTTCTTGCAACAAACTCTGTGCATGAAGGGGTTTTGCGAGATTTGGCGAAAACATATCGATCGTTTTATACAAAAGGGTAGTGTCGGTATTAAAGTGAATGATGATGTAGGTCATTTCTTTCACACACTAAAGGGTCTTAGGCAGGGAGACCCTTTGTCACCTATTTTATTTAACATCGTAGCAGATATGTTAGCGCTAATGATCAAGAGGGCTAATGAAAAAGGGTTAGTAGGGGGACTAGTGCCACATCTAGTAGATGGGGGCGTCTCCATCCTACAATATGCGGATGACACAATCCTTTTCATGGAACACGATCTCAACAAAGCCAGAAACATGAAGTTAATATTATGCTTATTCGAACAGCTATCTGGGCTGAAAATTAACTTCTTTAAAAGTGAACTCTTTTGCTTTGGGGACGCAAAATAAGAACAACTCACTTATAACCAACTCTTTGGTTGCGAGGATGGTACGTTACCGTTTACGTACTTAGGGATCCCTATTCATCACCGAAAATTATCTATTAAGGAATGGAAGTGCATTGAGGATCGGTTTGAGAAAAAAATGAGCTGCTGGAAGGGCAAGCTATTATCCTATGGAGGACGATTGGTTTTAGTTAACTCAGTGTTGACAAGTATGCCAATGTTCCTTCTATCCTTTTTCGACGTACCAGTTGGGGTGCGAAAAAGGCTGGATTTTTACCGATCAAGATTTTTCTGGCAGAGTGATGAGGTCAAGACCAAATATAGACTGGCTCGATGGGATATTATTTGTAGGCCCAAAGATGAGGGAGGGTTGGGGATTGAAAACTTAGAGGTTAAGAACAGGTGTCTGCTCAACAAGTGGCTTTTCAAACTATCTGTGGAATCAGAAGGTATGTGGATACAAATTCTGAAGAACAAGTATCTACAGCAAAAAACCTTAGCTCAGGTCACTGTGAGACCTGGAGATTCACCTTTTTGGAAGGGTCTCATGAAGACAAAAACAACCTTTTTTAACAGGACTAAATTCATCATCGGCAATGGTGAATCTACTAGATTCTGGGAGGATATCTGGCTAGGTGACGAGCATCTGGCCCTTCAATATCCGCAGCTGTATAACATTGCCCAGCGCAGACAGACGACTGTTGCGGCAGTGTTACGTGAGACACCTCTCAACATTCAGTTTCGCAGATCCTTGGTAGGTAATAGATGGGTCAGATGGCTACATCTAGTCAGAAGGCTAATGGATGTTAGTCTTTCTGATGATCCGGATAGGATTGTTTGGAAACTGATCTCCAATGGGACATTCTCCGTGAAATCAATGTATGACCATGTTATTGATAGTTCAATTATTCCAAAATCTTCACATATTTGGAACTTTAAGGTTCCCCTTAAGTTAAAAATCTTTTTGTGGTTTGTCCACAAAGGAGTTGTTTTAACTAAGGATAACTTAGCCAAGCGAAATTAGAAAGGAAATCGGAGATGTAGCTTCTGTCAGACGTATGAAACTATCAAGCACCTCTTTCTGGACTGCCCCATGGCTAAAATATTATGGCGCTCAATCCATATTGCTTTTAACATCACCGCGCCTACTAGCATTAACATGTTATTTGGGACGTGGCTTGACGGGTTTAATATCGCGTTCGCTAAGCTAATTCGAGTTGGAACTTATGCACTTTTAAGGGCTATATGGAACTGCAGAAATGACCTAGTTTTTAACAGACAACAATCTATTAACTTTTTGCAAGTCATCTTCAGGGCTACCGCCTTGATCCGCATGTGGTCCTTACTCACTCCTGTGGAAACCAGGGAGCCTTTGGTTACTGGGTATGTCCGATGGGAGATGGTCGCTCAGGCTATCTTCAGCCGATATGGATGGCGACATGCTGATAGAATAGGGAATTAGTCAACTACTCCTATCCATATTTTCGGCTTAGGCGTTACATCGCCTTGTAATTTATTTTCCCTTTACTTTTAACTTTGTACCTACTAAGGATCTTTTTAGTTATTAAATAAATGGTTGTATGCATCACTCGATGCAGAGGCCGGGGCGAGGCCTCTTTTTTGAAAAAAATGAAAATTAGGATAATGAACATCGGTACTATATGAAAAGTACCTGTTGTTAGCCGTTTATGGTTCACAGACTTTATGCGTAGTGCAAGACAACACAGTGTGAGCACCAGAATTTGTCACATGGAAACGATCTAGCAATATATAGTGCATATAGTCCACACCGGCCATATGGGACGAGACACTCATGCAGAGCAGTTATATGCATGACAAGGAGATATATGCATGACAAATGATGGAGCTCTGTGCCACTGATGTGATATGTACAGCTCCCACTCTATATATATTTCCTCGGAGATATCATTTCACCACCACTTCGAATTCTGCATCATATATATTGTCCGCCTTCTCTAAATTTAGCTATTGTGAGATTTTGGGGGAGACCAAATCCATACTGATGCTTCAGTTTACTTTTATATCATAGCTCCTGGAATAGAAGCAAGATTAATTTAAAAAAACTAGATGGGCTTAATAACCCAGTCCTGATACCCTCTATGGAGCACTAGTCCACTAATGTTGATGAAGCTCGTCTCCGCCGCTCCGCTGGTCCGTTACCTTCTTGGCCGCTTAATTTGTCGTCAGGCTCTCGCCGGCCACTCTGGCTGCGTAGCTCTAGTGTGGGGATGAAGGATTTAGGGATTTCTATTGAGTAATTAGGCATAATTTTTATGATTAATTTCAGAATATAAAGCATGACGATACTAGCTATTAACATGTGAAACTCTAACATACGAGATGTAGGAGACAACATGAATAGCAGCAAGACCGTATAGCAAAACATGTACGCATCTAACATGTTCATCAGGCTGACGGGAACACAACGCACGTACCTAATTCGCCTTCTCCCGTATAGGATCGCAAAGGCGACTGGTTCCGGAGACCTGCTGTCCCGTTCGCCGTTGCACACCGGCGCTCGGGATGAGGTAGACTACGATGGCGGCGCAAGTTATGAGACGAGGCAAAACCCTAGATGGTTTTCGGTGTGTCTTTGGCCGACCCCGATAACTTGTATATATAGAAGGACCAAGGTCGGTTCCGTGTCGCGATCACGTCTCAAAAATTAACTTGTTTGCCAAGACATAAAAATAAAATGACAAAAGAGAGCCGCGCCCCCGCAAGGCATCAGACCAAAATTTGGCGAACCATTCACGCGTATGCCACACGTACGCGCCGCCCTGCCCGGCCAGGTGAGGCGAGCGAGCGCGCGTGTGGTTCTCTCCTTTCTCTTCTCAACACACACTTAGAGTGGTGGGGAGAACTCACTATATAAAGAGGTCCAACACTTCCTCCACTAGCGGTATGGGACTAAACTTTAGCACCACCACTTGTCATTTTATTCGTGGGCTCAATTTGAGAATTCAGAATTTTGTAGATGGGCCAAGCCCATTTAATTCTAACAATCCCCCACCAGATCTCAAATACCCATTTAGAGATTTTCCTTGTCTCTCCACTTGTTTAATATACCAGTGTTTCAGCAGAGACAGTTAAGTTGAACTTCTTCCTCGAACTTTAAGCTACATCCATCCACAACTTGACAATGGACTATGTCTTGAATTGCTAGTTTTGTGTGAACAGGTTTCACTCAAAGTCTTAACCAGTACCTGGCTGCCAGTAGGCTACCCCGCGGTTTGGAGCACATACGTCGTACTCCTTGGTCTCTTCATGAGCTTACTAGAGATTACCTAAATCTCCTAGATTGCGACGTTTTACAATCGGAGCTCATATAGGTGTGTTCTTTCAAGATTGTTCTGTAGGACAAAATCTTTGCTATAATAGCCAATAGAATCACATTAAGGCATGTTGCCAACCTGGCTAACAGTACTTAAGCCTTACAGCTCTAAGAGTTTTGCATCTTCACTTAGCGACGGTCACTTATTACACTCCTCTGTTAACTAATAGCTTGTTCTTCCCAGGTCCTAATTCACGGGATGTCCGATCACAAAGGTTGGGTTACTATTATGGTGTAACGTCTATGGGTCTCATACCCATCTCCCTATATGCACTATCTATCACACTGCGTGATAGTCCCTTTGTAAAAAGGATTTGCCAGGTTTTTGTCTGTTTGAATATACGTAACAGTTATTACTCCGGAGTTTCTCAACTTCCTGGCAGATTTTAAACGTATCTTCACGTGTCTTGATGACTTCGCGTTATCCTTAGAATTATTCACTTTAGCGATAACCGTTTGGTTGTCACAATTCATAAGAATAGCCAGTACATGTTTTTCAACCACAGGCAAGTCCATCAAGAGTTCACGCAGCCATTCTGCCTCTACAGTGGCTGTGACTAACGCAGTTAGTTCTGCTTCCATAGTTGACCTTGTCAATATGGTTTTCTTACAAGATGTCCATGACACTGCACCACCTCCATGAGTAAATACATACCCACTTGTAGCGTAGAGTACATCAACATCAGAGATCCAATTTGAATCACTATATCCTTCTAGCACAGGGGGGGTGCCCTCAATAGTGAATTCCATAACTCATAGTACCTCTCAGATAGTGCAAGACCCTTTCTAGTGCATGCCAATGATCATTACCCGGGTTGGACATGAACCTACTCGGTTTGCTCACAGCAAAAGAGATGTCTGGTCTTGTAGCGCTAGCCAGGTACATGAGTGAACCGACAATTTGAGAGTATCTTAATTGCTCTCTCGTTTCTTTCTTGTTCTTTCTAAGTGTCACACTCGGATCATAAGGTGTTGGAGAAGGCTTGCTATCCATAAAGCCGAAACGGCTCAAGACCTTCTCAACATAGTGAGATTGCGTTAGAGTAATCCCACTCTCATCCTTAATAAGTTTGATGTTTAGGATCACATCGGCTTCTCCCAGATCTTTCATGTCAAAACTCTTTGATAGGAAAGTCTTGACCTCATTGATCACAGCAATGTTTGTACCAAAGATCAATATGCCATCCACATACAAACATAATATGACACTATTACCTCCACCATAGCGATAGTATACACACCTACCAGCCTCATTAATGACAAATCACGCATGAGTCAAAGTTCTTCCAAACTTCTCATGCCATTGCTTAGGTGCTTGTTTCAAACCATACAAAGATTTTAGCAACTTGCACACCTTTTTCTCTTCTCCTTTTACCACAAACCTATCAGGCTGATCCATATAAATTTCCTCTTCCAACTCTCCATTTAGGAAAACTGTCTTTACATCCATTTGATGAATGATCAGACCATAAGAGGTAGCCAGGGAAAGTAGCACCCAAATGGTGGTTATTCTAGCAACACGTGAATAGGTGTCAAAGTAATCTTCGCCTTCTTTCTGAGTGTAGCCCTTGGCTACAAGTCGCGCCTTGTACTTATCAATGGTACCAACAGGCCTTAACTTCTTTTTAAACACCCATTTACAACCCACAGGTTTAGAACCATAAGGTTGTTCAGTTAACTCCCAAGTTCCATTAGAAAGAATTGAGTCCATCTCATTATGAACAACTTCTTCCCAATCATCTAAATCTGGAGACACATATGCCTCTTCAATAGACTTGGGAGTATCGTCCACAAGGTATACAATGAAATCATCACTAAAGGATTTTGCAACCCTTTGTCTCTTGCTCCTTACATGAGCTTCATCGTTATCCTTCTCATGGACTTCCTCAGGTGTTTGTTCAATGTAATCATCAAGTGTACTAGATTTAGAATTTAACTGAGAAGAAAATGTAGCAATGCTATGCATATCTTTCATAGGAAACATATTCTCAAAAAATGTTGCATCACGAGATTCCATTACAGTATCTACATGCATATCAGGAACCTCAGATTTAACTACTAAAAATCTATAAGCAATGCTCTGTTGAGCATAACCCAGAAAAACACAATCCACTGTATTTGTTCCAAGTTCGCGTTTCTTGGGGATAGGAATATTGACCTTTGCCAAACATCCCCAAGTGCGCAAATAAGAAATTGATGGTTTTCTCCCAACCCACTCTTCATAAGCGGTTTTTTCTTTATTTTTGTTAGGAACTCTATTCAGTACATGACATACAGTTAACAAAGCCTCCCCCAGCATGCCTTAGATAAACCAGCAGTGTCTTTCATGGCATTCACCAAGTCAGTCAACGTGCGGTTTTTCCTCTCGGCAATCCCGTTTGATTGGGGAGAATAGGGAGGCGTCATCTCATGAATAATACCATGTTCCTCACAAAATTCATCAAAAACTTTGGAAAAATATTCTCCAACACGATCTGACCTAAGACGCTTGATCTTTCTCTCTAGTTGATTTTCAACTTCAACTTTATAGATCTTAAAGTAATCGAGAGCTTCATCTTTAGTTTGCAACAAATAAACATAGCAAAATCTACTCGCATCATGAATCAAAGTCATGAAATATTTATTTCCATCTTTTGTCAACACACCATTCATCTCACATAGATCAGAATGTATGACTTCTAGAGGTGCCAAGTTTCTCTCTTCGGCAGTCGTGTGAGGCTTTCGTGGTTGCTTCAATTGCACACAACTATGGCACTTGGAACCTTTGGCAAGTGTGAAATTAGGAATTAAACTCATACTGGATAGTCGAGACATTAAACCAAAATTAATATGACACAAACGAGAATGCCAAACACTTGTATCATCATTAATACTAGCACAAATTTGGTTTACTGATTTATTGCAAAAATCTGAAAGGGAAAAACGGAACAAGCCTCCACACTCATAGCCTTTACCTATAAATTGTCCAAATCTCGACACGATTACTTTATTTGACTCTAAAACTACCTTAAACCCATCTCGACATAGAAGGGAGCCGCTAACTAGATTCTTGTTCATAGTAGGGACATGTTGCACGTTCCTTAGTTGCACGATCTTTCCCGAAGTAAACTTCAGACCAACGTGCCAATACCACGAACTGAAGCATGCGACCCATTCCCCATTAGGACGGAAGAATCCCTTGCGACCTGATAAGAAGTAAACAAAGAGACGTCAGCACACACATGAACGTTAGCTCTTGAATCAATCGACCATGAAGATGATTGAAATACTGAAAGCACAATAGGTAAATTACCATACCCATCAGTATTGCTAGCGGTCACCATGTTGACTGTCTTGGAGCTGGTTTTCCCTCTGCGGTCTGCGCGATCTGGGCATTCCTTGGAAAAGTGTCCGAGCTTCCAGCAGGCGTAGCACTCTAGCTCAGCCTTGTTGAACTTTTTCTTCTTGAAGGTAGTAGTCTTTATAGGCTTGTTGAAAACAGGCTTGTTCTTTCCTTTGTTCTTGTTCTGTGGAAACCTTTGTACCATGTTGACAGTAGGTTGAACTTCACCTCCTTTCTCAGTAGTGTATTTAGCCCGAGCTTTTTCTTCAACATCAAAAGATGCGATCAGATTTTCAACTGATATCTCCTGTCTCTTATGTTTCGGAGAAGTGGCAAAGTTCCTCCATGAAGAAGGCAACTTTGCAATAATGCACCCAACCACAAATTTATCGGGTAGATCACACTTAAGGAGTTCCAGTTCCTTCACAATACACTGTATCTCATGAGCTTGTTCAACCACAGAACGGTTATTCATCATCTTGTAGTCGTGAAAATTCTCCATGATGTACAATTCACTGTCTGCATCCGTAGCACCGAATTTAGCCTCAGTGCATCCCACGGTGTCTTTCCATCTTGTATGTGCATGTACATATCACACACACGGTCAGCAAGAACACTCAAAATGCATCCCACAAATATAGTGTTGGCTTCCTGAAACTTCCTCTGATCTTCATCAGAAGGTCCCTCTGGCATTGCAGCACTAACATGAAAAACTTTCAGAGCAGTAAGCTAGAGCGTGGATCTCACTTCCCACCTCTTAAAGTGCACACCGGTAAACCTATCCGGCCTGAGTGCATCAGAAAATCCAGCCATAGTTAACTTAGGAAATTGCCTACAATTAGGTTTTTGGATTGTTGAGTAATTAGGCACAATTTTCATGATTAATTCCAGAATATAAAGCATGACGATACCAGCTACTAACATGTGAAACTCTAACATACTAGATGCAGCAGACAACATAAATAGCAGCAAGACCGTATAGCAAAACATGTACGCATCTAACATGTTCATCAGGCTAATGAGAACACGACGCGCGAGGCGAGCGTGCGCGCGTGTGGTTCTCTCATTTCTCTTCTCGACACACACTTGGAGTGGTGGGGAGAACTCACTATATAAAGAGGTCCAACACTACCTCCCACTAGCGGCATGGGACTAAATTTTAGCACCACCACACAACCACTTGTCATTTTATTCATGGGCTCAATTTAAGATTTCAGATTTTTATAGATGGGTCAAGTCCTTTTCTTTACCTATTAATAAAGCATCTATTGCTTCTGTAGTACGTCATTAAAAATGCCCTTAAAGTTGGCATAAATTACCCACCATGCCACTTATAAGCTAGGAAAATAGATTCGGTTTTTCCATCACAAGTCGTTGCGTCATTTGTTTGGTTAAAAACGGCCGAACCCAAGATGGTCAACAAGACTGATGTATCCTGATGGCTTGAACCGTGCCTTTCTAACTCGTGCCTTTCTAACTCGCAGACCCGAGTTCGAATCCTGTGGTTGCACTTTTTTTGCTTATTTTTATTCCTTTTTTGTTTACTTTCTCTTCTCTGGGTATTAAGGAGCAGTTTCAGAAATTATAACAAGAAAGGAAATAAATTTTCTCTTTTGTTTACTTTCTCTTCTATAAGGCTGATTCAAATAATATACGTACAAAATCAAGTAGTCCCACATTGCTACGTTCAAACCAAACTTCGTAATGTCATCGTGGCCAGATGTAGCAAAATACAACAGTAATTTCTTCTCTGACTCCCAAGTATATATGATGCTTTGTACCGTCGTGTGGATTTACTGATGCTCACATACAGTGCTGAGACTGGAGATTATGGATTTAGTAGTGTACATTGTACACACATTGGGAAATGATGCAGGCCACCTACACAATGACAGCTCAGGCTGGAGCAGCGGCGACTGCTCTAACTGCCGTCTATCTTCGACAACCCAATTCGGTCTGAATCCGTCTCCATGAAGTTCGACGCTGCGAAGCATCTGTGCAGGTGCTAATATAGATCAACTACATACACATACATATTATCAGTCATCACAGTATAAATCAACAACATAATTTAATCTTTTAAAGTGGTAATTAGTTTAAATAGTGGACAAATTATTTAAGTTTAAATTATTAAGTGTTTTTAAATAACTTTAACATGAACTTCAAGTTTATATTTGATAAAAGATGCTCAAAATAGAAAATAGTTGCAACATAATTTCAAATATAATTTTGTATTATTTGAAAGAAGCATCAGAGCCACGAAAATTAGCCCAGGAGGTTTGAGAACGAGCTCACATGGCAAATATGTCGGCCAGCTTGGCCAGTACACAACTTGAACGCTACAGCAAGGTCGAGTTAGCAGCTAGGCTTAGTCGCAAGGAGCGTTCAGAAGGTTTTGCCGGAGGGGTTTCGGCTGGAGAGGCATGTGACGGAGGAGTTGAATATTGCATATGCATACCATGAATTTACCAGCCTGGAGAATGGAGAGATCTTCAAATGGTTCGATTCCCATATGGATCACAAGATTTGAAGGCGCGTCATTTCTAGATGGCCAGCTTGATGTCGGATTCATGGAGTGTTGCTGGTTTTGAGAGGATGCACCATTAAAATTCATCGGAGGTGGAAAGAAAGCAGTATATTCTTATCCTCAAAGCTTGTAGTTTAACATATCCATTTATGGAATACGGTTTCTCATAGGGTCATGTTTTCCTTTGCTATTGTGTTTACTGCCGTATTGGTGTCACAAGCAAATGGGTGAACTGCCATTGTTGTTACTGTTGTAACTCATCCCACATAAATTAAAACTTAAAAAAACTCCTTCCGTCCAAAAATAGATGCCTTACATTTAACATTATAATTAACATTTATTAAAACTAATGTCGCATAATGACAAAAACAAGTAGGTTTTGCATTTTTTTCTAACCTGGTACAACGCACGGGCATTTGCATTTGTACTTGTACTTCTAACAATTTCTCTCTCCCTCTTGTCGCCGGGCAGAGATGGAGCGGGGAAGGGGGACGAGGGCATTGAACAAAAAGCTGGGCACGGTCTCGTACCTATCCCGCTTGGTCGGTTCACCTCTCCACATGTCGCAACCTTCCAGCAGATGGACGGTTCCTGTGCGGCCGCTCGAGCGCGGTTGATAACGTGCGCGCACCGTGCTGCATTCGGGAAAACATTATGGGCTTAAACTCCCAGTCCTGGTACCCTTTATTGAGGCACTACACAGTCCACTAATGTTGATGAAGCCCCTGCTGCTCTCCGCCATATGTAGTTCGCTTTGAATTGATGTATTTAACAAGGTTGCAGTTTCAGGTGCATTTGTGTATGCCTTTGCTAAGGGTGTGTTTGGTAGGTTCTCAACCTAGAATGGTTTTTCCGTTTTGATACATGGTGAATGTAGACATGCCGAGTACATGCATTTGCTGTTGTTTGGTAACGGTGCATGTGCTGAGACATGATAAGTTAAGACTCTGTTGACAGCTTGCATTTGTTTAGAAATGTCGGTCGGTATAGTAACAACCGGTATTTTTAAATAAGTAAACAAAACATTTTAAAACTGTTAAACATTTTTCTGAAACACGAAAATAACATTTTTCTAAAAATTAAACATTTTTTGAATTTTTGAAGTTCTTTTTTGAAAGTTTGATCTTTTTAGAATTTTGAACTAATTTTGAAAATATTATTTTTTTTAAATCAAAATTTTAAATAATCCCAAACATTTTTTGGAAATTTAAACAAAATTTGAATTTTTGTATGTTTTTAATAAATTAACAAAATTTCAAAAATCTGGACATTTTTTTGAATATTTGAACAAATTTTGAAATTCTGAAAAAAAATTGGTATTCCGGTTTTTCTTTGAAAATTAAATTATTTTTAAAAAAATTGGATATTTTTTAGAAAACATTGTCGCTCGCTTCGTTCATGCATGCTCACGAACGAACTGCTGTTGGGGTTTTCTCTCTTTGGGCATATGCTAAGCGGGTGTTTGGGTTGAGCTTATGCATGCTCAGAACTCCCCATGCATGCTACCAAACATCCAAAAATGGATCGAGAAGGGAACTTTCGGACTCATGCACCCTTCATACACTCTACCAAAAACACCTTAAATAACACATCAAGTGAAAGCACACACGTGAACGCTAGAAAGAAGCACGGAGGGGTCCCTTGTATCGCTCCCTCCAAGGCGGTCAAGGGGCCAACCCCAGCGCCCTGGCCTCCGCGCCCTCCCCCCTCTCCTCCACCTCGTCGTCCCCAGAGACGTGTTCCGGCTAAGCCCGGGCAGCGTCGTTGATAGGGGCGGCGGGGATCTAGGCTGCAGCCCCACGGTCTGGAGGGACCAGTGGCATAAATTACCCACCATGCCACTTATAAGCTAGGAAAAACGATTCGGTTTTTCCATCACAAGTCGTTGCGTCATTTGTTTGGTTAAAAACGGCCGAACCCAAGATGGTCAACAAGACTGATGTATCCTGATGGCTTGAACCGTGCCTTTCTAACTTGCAGACCCGAGTTCGAATCCTGTGGTTGCACTTGTTTTGCTTATTTTTATTCCTTTTTTGTTTACTTTCTCTTCTCTGGGTATTAAGGAGCAGTTTCAGAAATTATAACAAGAAAGGAAATAAATTGTCTCTTTTGTTTACTTTCTCTTCTATAAGGCTGATTCAAATAATATACGTACAAACTCAAGTAGTCCCGCATTGCTACATTCAAACCAAACTTCGTAATGTCATCGTGGCCAGATGTAGCAAAATACAACAGTAATTTCTTCTCTGACTCCCAAGTATATATGATGCTTTGTACCGTCGTGTGGATTTACTGATGCTCACATACAGTGCTGAGACTGGAGATTATGGATTTAGTAGTGTACATTGTACACACATTGGGAAATGATGCAGGCCACCTACACAATGACAGCTCAGGCTGGAGCAGCGGCGACTGCTCTAACTGCCGTCTATCTTCGACAACCCAATTCGGTCTGAATCCGTCTCCATGAAGTTCGACGCCGCGAAGCATCTGTGCAGGTGCTAATATAGATCAACTACATACACATACATATTATCAGTCATCACAGTATAAATCAACAACATAATTTAATCTTTTAAAGTGGTAATTAGTTTAAATAGTGGACAAATTATTTAAGTTTAAATTATTAAGGGTTTTTAAATAACTTTAACATGAACTTCAAGTCTATATTTGATAAAAGATGCTCAAAATAGAAAATGGTTGCAACATAATTTCAAATATAATTTTGTATTATTTGGAAGAAGCATCAGAGCCACGAAAATTAGCCGAGGAGGTTTGAGAACGAGCTCACATGGCAAATATGTCGGCCAGCTTGGCCCGTGCACAACTTGAACGCTACAGCAAGGTCGAGCTAGCAGCTAGGCTTAGTCGCAAGGAGCGTTCAGAAGGTTTTGCCGGAGGGGTTTCGGCTGGAGAGGCATGTGACGGAGGAGTTGAATATTGCATATGCATACCATGAATTTACCAGCCTGGAGAATGGAGAGATCTTCAAATGGTTCGATTCCCATATGGATCACAAGATTTGAAGGCGCGTCATTTCTAGATGGCCAGCTTGATGTCGGATTCATGGAGTGTTGCTGGTTTTGAGAGGATGCACCATTAAAATTCATCGGAGGTGGAAAGAAAGCAGTATATTCTTATCCTCAAAGCTTGTAGTTTAACATATCCATTTATGGAATACGGTTTCTCATAGGGTCATGTTTTCCTTTGCTATTGTGTTTACTGCCGTATTGGTGTCACAAGCAAATGGGTGAACTGCCATTGTTGTTACTGTTGTAACTCATCCCACATAAATTAAAACTTAAAAAAACTCCTTCCGTCCAAAAATAGATGCCTTACATTTAACATTATAATTAACATTTATTAAAACTAATGTCGCATAATGACAAAAACAAGTAGGTTTTGCATTTTTTTCTAACCTGGTACAACGCACGGGCATTTGCATTTGTACTTGTACTTCTAACAATTTCTCTCTCCCTCTTGTCGCCGGGCAGAGAGGGAGCGGGGAAGGGGGACGAGGGCATTGAACAAAAAGCTGGGCGCGGTCTCGTACCTATCCCGCTTGGTCGGTTCACCTCTCCACATGTCGCAACCTTCCAGCAGATGGACGGTTCCTGTGCGGCCGCTCGAGCGCGGTTGATAACGTGCGCGCACCGTGCTGCATTCGGGAAAACATTATGGGCTTAAACTCCCAGTCCTGGTACCCTTTATTGAGGCACTACACAGTCCACTAATGTTGATGAAGCCCCTGCTGCTCTCCGCCATATGTAGTTCGCTTTGAATTGATGTATTTAACAAGGTTGCAGTTTCAGGTGCATTTGTGTATGCCTTTGCTAAGGGTGTGTTTGGTAGGTTCTCAACCTAGAATGGTTTTTCCGTTTTGATACATGGTGAATGTAGACATGCCGAGTACATGCATTTGCTGTTGTTTGGTAACGGTGCATGTGCTGAGACATGATAAGTTAAGACTCTGTTGACAGCTTGCATTTGTTTAGAAATGTCGGTCGGTATAGTAACAACCGGTATTTTTAAATAAGTAAACAAAACATTTTAAAACTGTTAAACATTTTTCTGAAACACGAAAATAACATTTTTCTAAAAATTAAACATTTTTTGAATTTTTGAAGTTCTTTTTTGAAAGTTTGATCTTTTTAGAATTTTGAACTAATTTTGAAAATATTATTTTTTTTAAATCAAAATTTTAAATAATCCCAAACATTTTTTGGAAATTTAAACAAAATTTGAATTTTTGTATGTTTTTAATAAATTAACAAAATTTCAAAAATCTGGACATTTTTTTGAATATTTGAACAAATTTTGAAATTCTGAAAAAAAATTGGTATTCCGGTTTTTCTTTGAAAATTAAATTATTTTTAAAAAAATTGGATATTTTTTAGAAAACATTGTCGCTCGCTTCGTTCATGCATGCTCACGAACGAACTGCTGTTGGGGTTTTCTCTCTTTGGGCATATGCTAAGCGGGTGTTTGGGTTGAGCTTATGCATGCTCAGAACTCCCCATGCATGCTACCAAACATCCAAAAATGGATCGAGAAGGGAACTTTCGGACTCATGCACCCTTCATACACTCTACCAAAAACACCTTAAATAACACATCAAGTGAAAGCACACACGTGAACGCTAGAAAGAAGCACGGAGGGGTCCCTTGTATCGCTCCCTCCAAGGCGGTCAAGGGGCCAACCCCAGCGCCCTGGCCTCCGCGCCCTCCCCCCTCTCCTCCACCTCGTCGTCCCCAGAGACGTGTTCCGGCTAAGCCCGGGCAGCGTCGTTGATAGGGGCGGCGGGGATCTAGGCTGCAGCCCCACGGTCTGGAGGGACCAGTGGCATAAATTACCCACCATGCCACTTATAAGCTAGGAAAAACGATTCGGTTTTTCCATCACAAGTCGTTGCGTCATTTGTTTGGTTAAAAACGGCCGAACCCAAGATGGTCAACAAGACTGATGTATCCTGATGGCTTGAACCGTGCCTTTCTAACTTGCAGACCCGAGTTCGAATCCTGTGGTTGCACTTGTTTTGCTTATTTTTATTCCTTTTTTGTTTACTTTCTCTTCTCTGGGTATTAAGGAGCAGTTTCAGAAATTATAACAAGAAAGGAAATAAATTGTCTCTTTTGTTTACTTTCTCTTCTATAAGGCTGATTCAAATAATATACGTACAAACTCAAGTAGTCCCGCATTGCTACATTCAAACCAAACTTCGTAATGTCATCGTGGCCAGATGTAGCAAAATACAACAGTAATTTCTTCTCTGACTCCCAAGTATATATGATGCTTTGTACCGTCGTGTGGATTTACTGATGCTCACATACAATGCTGAGACTGGAGATTATGGATTTAGTAGTGTACATTGTACACACATTGGGAAATGATGCAGGCCACCTACACAATGACAGCTCAGGCTGGAGCAGCGGCGACTGCTCTAACTGCCGTCTATCTTCGACAACCCAATTCGGTCTGAATCCGTCTCCATGAAGTTCGACGCCGCGAAGCATCTGTGCAGGTGCTAATATAGATCAACTACATACACATACATATTATCAGTCATCACAGTATAAATCAACAACATAATTTAATCTTTTAAAGTGGTAATTAGTTTAAATAGTGGACAAATTATTTAAGTTTAAATTATTAAGGGTTTTTAAATAACTTTAACATGAACTTCAAGTCTATATTTGATAAAAGATGCTCAAAATAGAAAATGGTTGCAACATAATTTCAAATATAATTTTGTATTATTTGGAAGAAGCATCAGAGCCACGAAAATTAGCCGAGGAGGTTTGAGAACGAGCTCACATGGCAAATATGTCGGCCAGCTTGGCCAGTGCACAACTTGAACCCTACAGCAAGGTCGAGCTAGCAGCTAGGCTTAGTCGCAAGGAGCGTTCAGAAGGTTTTCCCGGAGGGGTTTCGGCTGGAGAGGCATGTGACGGAGGAGTTGAATATTGCATATGCATACCATGAATTTACCAGCCTGGAGAATGGAGAGATCTTCAAATGGTTCGATTCCCATATGGATCACAAGATTTGAAGGCGCGTCATTTCTAGATGGCCAGCTTGATGTCGGATTCATGGAGTGTTGCTGGTTTTGAGAGGATGCACCATTAAAATTCATCGGAGGTGGAAAGAAAGCAGTATATTCTTATCCTCAAAGCTTGTAGTTTAACATATCCATTTATGGAATACGGTTTCTCATAGGGTCATGTTTTCCTTTGCTATTGTGTTTACTGCCGTATTGGTGTCACAAGCAAATGGGTGAACTGCCATTGTTGTTACTGTTGTAACTCATCCCACATAAATTAAAACTTAAAAAAACTCCTTCCGTCCAAAAATAGATGCCTTACATTTAACATTATAATTAACATTTATTAAAACTAATGTCGCATAATGACAAAAACAAGTAGGTTTTGCATTTTTTTCTAACCTGGTACAACGCACGGGCATTTGCATTTGTACTTGTACTTCTAACAATTTCTCTCTCCCTCTTGTCGCCGGGCAGAGAGGGAGCGGGGAAGGGGGACGAGGGCATTGAACAAAAAGCTGGGCGCGGTCTCGTACCTATCCCGCTTGGTCGGTTCACCTCTCCACATGTCGCAACCTTCCAGCAGATGGACGGTTCCTGTGCGGCCGCTCGAGCGCGGTTGATAACGTGCGCGCACCGTGCTGCATTCGGGAAAACATTATGGGCTTAAACTCCCAGTCCTGGTACCCTTTATTGAGGCACTACACAGTCCACTAATGTTGATGAAGCCCCTGCTGCTCTCCGCCATATGTAGTTCGCTTTGAATTGATGTATTTAACAAGGTTGCAGTTTCAGGTGCATTTGTGTATGCCTTTGCTAAGGGTGTGTTTGGTAGGTTCTCAACCTAGAATGGTTTTTCCGTTTTGATACATGCTGAATGTAGACATGCCGAGTACATGCATTTGCTGTTGTTTGGTAACGGTGCATGTGCTGAGACATGGTAAGTTAAGACTCTGTTGACAGCTTGCATTTGTTTAGAAATGTCGGTCGGTATAGTAACAACCGGTATTTTTAAATAAGTAAACAAAACATTTTAAAACTGTTAAACATTTTTCTGAAACACGAAAATAACATTTTTCTAAAAATTAAACATTTTTTGAATTTTTGAAGTTCTTTTTTGAAAGTTTGATCTTTTTAGAATTTTGAACTAATTTTGAAAATATTATTTTTTTTAAATCAAAATTTTAAATAATCCCAAACATTTTTTGGAAATTTAAACAAAATTTGAATTTTGTATGTTTAATAAATTAACAAAATTTCAAAAATCTGGACATTTTTTTGAATATTTGAACAAATTTTGAAATTCTGAAAAAAAATTGGTATTCCGGTTTTTCTTTGAAAATTATATTATTATTTTTTAGAAATTTTGGATATTTTTTAGAAAACATTGTCGCTCGCTTCGTTCATGCATGCTGGCGAACGAACTGCTGTTGGGGTTTTCTCTCTTTGGGCATATGCTAAGCGGGTGTTTGGGTTGAGCTTATGCATGCTCAGAACACCCCATGCATGCTACCAAGCATCCAAAAATGGATCGAGAAGGGAACTTTCGGACTCATGCACCCTTCATACACTCTACCAAAAACACCTTAAATAACACATCAAATGAAAGCACACACTGAACGCTAGAAAGAAGCACGGAGGGGTCCCTTGTATCGCTCCCTCCAAGGCGGTCAAGGGGCCAACCCCAGCGCCCTAGCCGCCGCGCCCTCCCTCCTCCACCTCGTCGTCCCCAGAGACGTGTTCCGGCTAAGCCCGGGTAGCGTCGGTGATGGGGGCGGCGGGGATCTAGGCTGCAACCCCACGGTCTGGAGGGACCAGTGGCGCGAGATTGCCCTCCGGTCTTCGTCTAGCCATGCAATTCGGCGCTACTCCGGCGGCTCCGTGGGGAGGGTGGATCAGGAGGGGATGTGTCCATGGTTGACTAGTCGGCAGCGCCTCTAGTCAGAGTTGATCTGCACGGTGCCGCTCGCCATGGTGGCCATCTCCTCCGTCGGAGGTGGTCGAACTGAGGCTGGATGGTCAGATCTCGAGATCCACCATCTATTTCTGGTTGCGAGTCGGGAAGACATAGTTGCCGTTTAAAACCGAGCCGATGGCCGGCGGTGACGGTGCTCTTTCTCGTTACCTTGATGAAGGCATCGTCGTGTAACTATTGTCGACTCACTCGTGCTGCTCCAGGAAAAACCCTAGGATCTGCTCTTCCAGATCGAGCGATGGCGGTACGGTGGTGTCATTTTCTCTTTTGGGAGCATCATATTGGAGCAGAGCTAGAAGATAGAGGCAGAAGGTGGAGCGGCTTCGTTATATGGATGGATTGGCGACGACACCGGTTTTAGATATGGGGAATGAGAACACTCCACATTATCGAGTTTTATAGGTTTGAGTAGTGACGTCAGGTGGCTTGATGTGTAGTGTTCTTGTTAGACCTATGTTCAATAATAAATAAAGACGACCGTAGGCACCGATTGATGCAGAGGTTGGGGATTTTAACCTGTTTTTCGAAAAGAAAAAAAAACCATTGCTTAATTTACACTAGTGAGGGTATTTGTTTTTTGTTTGTTTAGGAACGTGGTATCTCTTGGATATTGACTTTAAGCGTGATTGCCGCTGTCACAACGTTATTGAAAGGAAAACAACATGTACACTTTGAATTGTTTGAAATGTATGATTTTCTTAATAAATTGACTTTCAAGGAGATAAATAGTAATGGAGAAACAATCATTTTTGGCAAAATAAAAACCAACATCTAATTTTCATAACTGCATCTTTCAAAATGAATTCGCATGATGACGATAATTTTGCACATGTTGCAGTTCAACGTGGCACATCTCTCGAGGTAAAATTTTCGTTCTCTTTCTCTCCGTGCAATGATGACCATATTTAACAAGTGCCATAGAGGCCGTGACCCAAACTTCCCACGGGCTGGACGGAGCTTTCGGTGCACGGATTGCTCTTTTCAAAGACTGGCAAGGCGAGCACTCGCATGGTGCTTTGGAATTGCGATGGCTCGGTGATCTTCTGTGCTTATAGATATTTGTTCCATTGTAAGGATGCTTTTAAGGCCGGGATCATCATTATATGGAGGGATTATCAATGAGCTTCGAACACACTGATCTACCAGTGGTAGTCTAATTGATTGAATAACCCAACGTCCATTGCAGCCTTGACGGATGACTTGCTGCGATCCATCTGCCTATGGACATCTTATGGCAGAAATAAATATGTATTTATAAATTCAGGGTTTTTTTCTGCAAAGAATTGCTTGTAAGAAAAATAATGTTGCTCATAGTCTAGCTAATGTAGGGAGAGCTGGAGGTATAACACCGTTTGCTGGTTGCACCGGGTTCAAGATAGTATAAAGGCCTAGTTCTTTTTAGCTTTTGATTGTCCAAAATCAGCTTTTGGGAAACTTCCTCCAGAATCAGCTTTCCCCAGAATCTGTCAGAATCAACCGTCGAGTTCTTTTCAAAGATTGTGGTGTGAGATTATGGGATAAATTGTATGATGGAAATTTTGTAACGCCTCTGAACAAAAATTGGATGTTGGATTGTTCCATGTACAAAGAAGAGCCACAAATCATCTACATCCATCTATCCGTCTACTCTTCCATGTACAGAGAAGAATAAAAGAGAGGCTCACCTAGGCAGCGGACAGAAGACAACAGCAACCGACTGGATGGGCTCGTCGGGGCGGCGGGTCGAGGGACCCTCGGCGACGGCTGGAGGAATGGGGTCAGGGTCGGGGTGGGGGGGGGGGGTCGAGCAAGGGCAGGGGCTCGACCGCGGGCTGTGAAAGGGTATTTTGCCCGTGATTTCTTGTTGAAATAGGTGTATAACCTGAAAACCGAAACCTTTTCTTATGTGGGATGTCCAGAATCGTCAGAATCGACCTCCGATGCCGCTTTTCAGTTACACTACCGATTCTAGTGTGATTTTGACGATTCTGCAGAATCTAAATGAGTTATTTTCAGCTCTTGATTTGTCAAACCCAAAATCTCCATAATCGGGTCAAAAGAACCGGCCCAAAAGAGCCTGTGTAACATATTGTAACGCTATTTCAGAGAAATAAATACCTCTTTATTCCAAAAAAAAAATGATGCTTCATAAGGTAACGGCCACACTGTTCAAAGTCCCTCGGATACACGTGATTAACGCATGGAAGCTCCTCTTCATTTTCGTATCACAGATTGGGCATGAGCTTTGATTTGTAATATGACGACGAGTTTTTCCTAATTTGTATCCAACACACTGGTTCACACTTCACAGTTTTCCAAGTCATTCTTTAAAAAAAAGGAATATATATATACCATGCAGATACTAATTATACCCAACCTCTGCATCAATAAGATGTCTAGAAACATCCAGAATGCACATAGACAAAAAAGAAGAAACGATACAAAAAAAATGACGCTGCCAAGGTGATCAATCACCCGTAGTGGCAAACTCTAACCACCACCAAAGACAACACCCGGGCTGCAATTGAGGTTCTCCAAAGACAACTCCTTCAGATAAGAAACAATGCACCAGCGTTGCTTTTGCCCGTCAATGATCTTTAGTTTTCACACTGAAAAAGTCCGCGTTTCCAAAACAATGCGTTCATCAAGGCCACTGTCAGGCACAATCAATAAAGGCCAGACCTTTTGTTTTTCACCTAAAAATCACGACACGGTACTCAAAGAAGCACCACAACAAAGAAGTCCTCCAATGTTGTTTCCCTACTTGCGAAGGCCACTACTGCGAGTCACGTACCACTAGACTCACAGAAATTCATGTCCGGCCTGAAAGGGAACATATACCGCAAGCCAAGTCTGAACAACTATTGAAAACCTACCAACTCCAGCCTCCCGAGCAACTAAAAAAAAACTCCAACCTCCCACCGCGCCGCACCGCCTGCCCCTGCCCCGAGAGCCGCGCCGCCCTCCTCCCGCTCGCCGATGCTCCCTCCTCCTGAGCGTCGCCCCGCCGCCCAAGCTGTCCTCCCGAGCGTCACCCCGCCACCCAAGCTCTCGCGCCGCCGCCGTCCCGCTGCCCCTAGCGCGCCGCCCGTTCACCCGGCCAGATCCGCCGAGTCGAAGCCCCGCGCTCAGCCATCACGCCGCCCGTCGCGCGCTGCGTCGCGCGCCGCCGCCCTCCCCAAGGCCTAGCTCGGCCAGAGCTGCAACCTCTGCCGCCGTACCCCGCTGAGATCCGCACCGTTGGAGCTTGAACAAGCGAAAACATGTAGGGTCTTTTTCATAAGAGTGAAACGTTTTTTTCACTTAAATAAGGACCATGGGATTAAATACCACTAAACATAAGGATTTTTTTATAAAAGTATCACGGCGGACGATAGAAGTAGTCGGTGCTTTAGCATTAGGGAAAGATTTTAGATTTCCAAATACTATTCCAAATTGACCTACTCCGAGTACCATGCCGCCGCGTTGCTATTCCCTGTGGCAGCTCAGCATCTGCACCCGCCAACGGTCTCGTGCCAACCAGAGGAGCCGAGTGGAGAAGAAAACTGCCCCGCCGGCAGCTACACCATAAGGGATTTGCCTGGGGACGCCACTCGGCGGCGGTGGGAGAAGATGGCTGTGACAAGAGGGGGCAATGGCTAGGGTTCCACCCGTGATGCGCGTCATGAGAAGGTTGGGGATTTTATCTGGTCCGTTAGAAAAGAAGAAGTTTGAAGGGGCAAATCAGGATAATCCATATTGCTCATTCCATGGATAAATCACGCCCCTGTTGGTCACTCCTTTATTGTGAAAGGCCACCTTTGATCTGAAATCTACACTTTAGAGTTTTTTCATCGTTTACTGCATGCACTCCATACACGTATATATAGCTATTATTGTTCAGTCCAGATCCTTCAAAAGTACGCCCTCCGTCCGGAAAAAATTGTCCCCGATGACATTTTGTGAAAACCCTCTCTGATTTCCTCCGACAAACCGCTCGCTCCCCTGCTCGTCTCCCTCGAGCCAGAGCTTTCCTGCTCGTCTCCCCCGAGCGAGAGCTCCCCCGCGCTAGAGCTCCCCTACTGTACTCCCCCGCACAGCTCTCCCGCGCATCGTCAGAGCTACCCCACCCCACGTCACCGTTGCGTTGCTCCCCCTCCTCGTTATCCATGGCGAATCATGGAGGGGAGAAGCTTGATTTTTTAGATCTGCTATTCGGCGGCGTCCTTCCTGAGGGCGGCGAGTCGGAGCTTCCCATGCGCGTCGTTGACCACCTCCTCATTGTCTGGATGCCGTCGACCGTACGTGAAGCTGGCAACGCGCGTCCCCAAGCACGGGGCACGTAGACGGCCTCGATGTCGCCGCCACGGGCTCGCCGGTGCCGCGCGTCCACGAGCGCGGGGCACGTCAACGGCCTCGACGTCGCCGCCACGGGCTTGCCGGTGCCACAGCTACACGGGGATGACGCTACCCTCCGCTGGCGACGCATGTCACCGAAAGACAACCTCACTGTCAGTTCCTTGTGACTCCATCTGGCGGGCTGCAGTGGCAGCAGAACGTGGTTGGCGAAGGACGGCGGTAGCAGCAGGTCTGCGTAGTCGGCCCGCCGCCGGGGAACATCTGTGTGATCCTGCCTGCCGAAATCAGCGAGAGCAGAGCGGCGACCAGGGTTAGCAGCATCGGATGTGGTTGTCACTGGCGGGACGAGCCTACCAGGCACGCGAGCAGGGCGACAAGGTGGAAGCTCCCGTCGAGATGGCCGCCTTGCAGGAGCAGCCGCAGGTGGGCGGCGGCCGGCGGGGCAGCTGGGCGGCAGGGCAGTGGCGTAGGTGGAAGGTGGGCGGCGAGGCAGTGGAGTAGCACTAGTGGGGATAGGGCCTATAGCCCCGGCCCGTAAGGGGCTTTAGTCCCGGTTCACCAACCGGGACTAAAGGGGCGGGACTAAAGGCCTAACCTTTAGTCCCGGCCCTGTTCCAAGCCGGGACTAAAGGTGCTCCACGTGGGCGCCTCGGAGCGCCTACAGGGGCTGGCACTTTAGTCTCGGTTCTTTATACGGACCGGGACTAAAGAGTTTCAGATTTTGTTTATTTTTGGGTTTTAGGGTTTTAGAGTTTAGGTGTTCGGGAGATTAACGTGATGCCTCGTTTGGTGTTCGGGAATTAGTTTTCATATAATTCTAAACAGAAATAATTATGCATATATATATATAAGATTAACTTATCTTACAAGCGAGCACATATATACAATTATATGGAGATCTGAATTATCGGGACTAGAGCCCGTCTATTCGATTACATGGACGAACATCAGTAATGGCCCCTAGCTACACTAAATCGTCCTTTGTCATCTATAGCTTCCGTCCTCAGAAAGGTCACAAGCTCCTCTGCAACAGCAATCTCGCGTTGCTCTGGTAGGACCTTCTCCCTCATGGCCGTGTACTATATAAGAAGAGGAGATGAATATGAATATCAATCATGATAACAAAGAATGACGGGTAAAAATAGAGGTGTGAATGTTCATTGCTTACGTCGAATCTGTGATCCTTGTGCTCAGAGGTAAACGTGCGAATGGTCTCGCAAACATAGTATCTGCATAGATGCGTCCCCCGTGGCTGCTGGTCGCACTTTACAAGAATAGAATATATATAATCAAAATAATAATCTAGCATCATAAATGTATTGAAAATAGAAGTATATCATACTACTACTTACCTGAGCCGCTCTAAAGGTCAGCTTCTCAGGCTCGATACCGGGAGTCACGCACTTGAACCGCTTCCAAACCCTGCCGACAAGGATAATGATTTGCTAAGTTTTTCATTAATTGATATATCAGAAAATCATCAAAAGAGACCGATAGAGCGCAAGAATGATTGAAATTACCCTTGGAGCATGTCCTGCAGGCTTTGGAACTGTTCCAAGGGTCTCGATAATGGGTCGAAGGCATCAACTATTCCCTTATCAGTTTGAATATCCAACAGAATCCAATGGAAGCTGCACATGTGTGTGTGTGTATATATATATATATATATATATGTCAGTAACTTATCAATTACACTTATAAGTGAATGGACACAACAGAGTAAAGACCCTCACCTGAAGTTGTATGGAAACAGTATGTGCTCACAGAAATTTTGATCTGTTAGAAACCTTAGAAGGTTTTCCTCCGTCTCCTTGGGTTTATCAGTTAGCGCCGCTATATGTATTTTATCTGGGTCAATAAACCCAATATTTAGGATGTTCTTATTTTTACAATCCAGAATCTTCATTCTGCATAATAGAGTACAAGTTATATATAGACAATGAATTGAAATAACTAAACAAGTTATATGTAGACAACGAATTGAAAAACTTACAAACAATAGCAACTCATAAGCGATTTGTCGAGGGCGTCGGCATTGTACATCTCGAAGAGTTCATCAAAATCGATATGGATTTCTTCGGGGCGGCCGTAGTACTCCCGTGGGACACTCACCACGATCATCGTTCTCCCATTCTTTGATTCACTTAAGTACCATGTATCCAAGTAACGCATATTTGTTGGGAGATCATCTTTGCTGACCAAAGGCGCTCCCATGACAAACTGTGGCTTAGGGACTACCGCAGCCTTGGGTAACCTATCGTCTTGGGAAGCCAGAATGTCTTCAACTGGGATACCCCATTCATCCGCCCACTTCTTTGCTAATTCCAAATCTTGCCCCTGCACCGGAGGGGGGACATTCTCGGGTAACACCCTGAGGGGTGGGATCGACTGTTTGGCCTGTTGTCCAAGTTGAGGAATGTCTGATCTTTTTTTGCTTGTAGTTGAACTTGATTTGCTCCTACTTGCACTTGCACGTGTTCTGCTCTTTTTCACTTCCTTCTGCAATGTGCGTGTATAGTCATCAGGCTTATGGTGTAAGTCATACTGTGATGGAAGGGTCGTGAAGTATTTTGCAAATTCTATTTGCTTCTCGGTGTATTCCGGGCGGGGCTCGGGTTCCTTCTTTTTCATCTGCGCATCATGATGTTCCTTTGCTATCCTCGTGTTTTTCTCGGGGGTACGATCATAAGGTCTGATAGGAAGATTAGCATGAGGTACCTTTGGGAGGGGCGACAGTTTGCGCTTTGGGGGGCTCCATCACTTAGAAATCATCGGCGGAGCGTTCTTGCTGGCACGCTTCCGCTTAGTATCCGGAGCGGGCGGCGGCGGAGACGGACGACCCAAGTCCAGCGGCGGTGATCGAGATGGACTCGTGTTGTGCTGTCCGACGTCATGTGGAGGGCTTGGAGGTAATGGAGGTGTAGGTGACCTGCGACGACTCGGAGGCGGTGTTGTCCTTGGGGCCGAGCCTGGAAGCTTGATGTAGTTCTTGTCCCGTAGGATGACTCCACCCAGTACTTCTCCGAGTGTCCTCTCATCTTCGGGTCCAGCTATGTCGAGCTCCATATCATGAAACCCCGCCATGATTTCATCCACCCCGACTTTAGCAAAGCCAGCTGGAATATCACGGCCATGCCAGCGTGCATCAGGGCCAGAAGGTAAAGCTTGTCCGACGACCACCTTCATGGATATGTTCTTGAATTTCTGATGGAGCTCACATGATGTTGACTCCTTGATTCCATCCACGGGGTAGCCAGGACCGCCCCCTATCATTCTTCGTGCATCGTCGGGCGAGGCCTCAGATTCAGCCACGCTGCTATTCCGCTAAGACCGTCACTGCAGATGAGGTCCCCTCTTTCTTCGTCGTACGAACCACCATGCGCAAGGAACCAATTTCTTGCTCTCAATTCCCACTCATCATGGAGTGGTTCATGTACGATGCCTTTAGCTAGCAGATCTTGCTCTTTCTTATCCCACTTTGGGATGGCAGTCTCATAGCCCCCTGGCCCCAGCTTGTGGTGATATTTCTTCTTGTCGGCATTTATCTTGTTCTTTTCTGATAATGCATGGGCATCTTCTGACTCCTTGTACTCTTGAAATGCCTTCCAGTGATTCGCCTGCTTGGCTAGATACCCCTCGAATACTGGCACTTTCTTTGTGTTCAGATAGTTTTTCCATAGCTTCTTCTTCCAGCTACCGAACAGTTCTGCCATCTTCTTTAGAGTCCACTGCTTGACTTTGGCCCTCAGTTTGTCTGTGGCGTCTTCATTCTCACATTCTGGCAGGTTGAAATGTGACATGAGATCATTCCAAAGATTATCTTTGTACCTTTCGGCGACATAGTCACTATCGGCTGCCCCTTTGCGCTTGTTCCACTCCCGAACGCTAATCGGGACGTGATCCCTAACGAGAACTCCGCATTGCTTCTTGAATGTGTCAGCAGCATTCTTAGGAAGCTTGGGTTCGCCCGTAGGCAATATCACCTCAAAGGTGTAATGCGTCCGTGCATACAACTTTCTAGTCGAGCCTCGTTTCGTAGCTTTGCTCGATGTGGAGGCATAAGAGAGAGAAACATTCGTCAAATGAATGTATATGTATACAATATAGAGCTATCTCCAATATTTTTCACATATTACAAGTGATTGTCGAACTTCATATGTATACCTCGCCGGACATTATTATTTCTCCACCGGCTTCTCCACCGGCTTCTCCATTAGTGGAGCTATCACCTTCTCCGTCATTGGACCTATCTCCTGCCTCATCGGCTTCATCTTCGTGTCGGTCGACCTCCATTCCATATCCGGAGGGGTTTAGATATGACGACGGAGATTCAGCTGGTTCAACGTCGGGGCCGTCTTTGATTATATCTTCGAGAAGTTCTTCCTATTCGAGGTTCCTGATATGTGGATCCATAGTTCTGCAAAAAACGGACATTTGATTAACTAATAAACTAACAAACTATATAAGAGGGGTTGGAAACTTCGAAGTGTCGTTTTATATAGGAGGAACTTTAGTCCCGGGTCTTGGCTAGAACCTAAACTCTAAAATATGTCTAACGGGTTCTCTTAACCTTTAAGGATTTAACAAAATGGCGACATTCTAGATGTGTAGAAAATGATCCTATTTTTCCTGGTCTCATCTACCCTTCTATATGTCACATTGTCTAGTGTCAAAGGACTTTGTTGAACTTTGTACCAAAAAAGGATCTCATCTACCCTTCCAAAACAACTTTCGTCCCGGGTCGTGGCTCCACCCGGGACTCCTAGATTTCTGCATAGTATTCAAAGTAGGAGTACTTTTCCAATTTGAGCATTCAATAAGCAAAACCAAATCGTAAAATAAAGTAGTATTCAAATTAGCATGCATTTAATTATAAGCAAAACTACATCATCTCTTTTGTCCGTACATCGTCGAATATTATCACTAATACTCCTCTAATACTATCATACATATAGCATCACTGGTACAGCTAGAACCGTAGCGCCCGATGGGTATCGTCGCGGGTGGTGGACACCGAAAGAGAAGGAACCATCACAGGATCATAGCTCCAGTGAGATCCCCGAAGAACCTGCCAGGTATGCTCGAACCTGCCCTCCAACGCAACCATGTACCGACGGACGTGCTCGTCCTCCTCGCTAACACGGTGACGTACCACCTCCGCGGTGTCCGGAAGCCTCGGCACCGTCACTGGCCCACGCGACCGCCACCAAACAAGGAGCGGGTCAACAACGGGCTGGCTCCTCACCAACCTACGCCCCCCCCCCCGGAAGGTAGCACCTTCCAATACCAGCCGGGCGGAGCCCAGTCCCGGACAGGGCCCCTCTGATCAAGCAGGTGTCCTCCGCCGAGTCGACGACGAGGATGCGGGATAGGCATCGTAAAATGAACAAAAAAAATAAACTAATTCTATTAATTTTCTTGCTAAAAATAAACTATTAACACTTAAGCATATACAATAGTAAAATTAAACTATTAACACTTATCTTCTTCTACTTCTCCTCTTCTTCTATTTTTCCTCTTCTTATCCTCTCCTCCTCTTCTTATTCTCCTTTTTCTTCTTTTCTTCTCCTGCTCTTCTTATTTTCCTTTTTCCTAATATTATTTTCTTATTTTTGTTCATATTTCTTTTTCTTGTAACCCTAACCTAATTCTAAATATTACTAACCCTAATAACCTAGCACAAACCTAATAACAATAGGAATTAAATGACAAAAAAATCTTGTTCTTTTTCTTCTTTGCTTCCCTTTTTCTTCTTTTCTTCTCCTTTTTCTTCCTTTCTTCTCCTTTTCTTCCTTTCTTCCCTTTTTCTTCTTTTCCTCCCTTTTTCTTCTTTTCTTCTCCTTTTTCTTCTTTTCTTCTCCTTTTTCTTCTTTCCTTCTACCGGCCGGAGTGTTGGGAGGAGGGGGCGGGGGGCTTACCGACCGGAGGCGTCGACGACGGCGAGGAGGACGGCGGCGGTGAGGAGGACGGCGGTGGCGAGGAGGACGACGGCGAAGGCGAGGAGGACGGCAGGCGGCGGCGAGCAGGACGGCGAGCAGCCTGACGGCGTCGTCGAGTTCGTCGCTGTGCCGCGCCGGGCAGGAGAACGAGGAAGAAGGAGAGAAGGAAATACGATTTGGGTTGGAAATTTTCTAACTCCCGCTTATATAGGTGGATCTTTAGTCCCGGTTCGGGGCTCGATCCGGGACTAAAGACCCCCTTTAGTCCCGGGTGGAGCCACGACCCGGGACTAAAGGCCCTTTTTCGGCAGACCAAAAGGCGGGAAGCAGGGGCCTTTAGTCCCGGTGTGGGGCTCCAACCGGGACTAAAGGGGGTCTTTAGTCCCGGTTCGAGCCCCGAACCGGGACTAAAGTGCTCGGCAGGCGGCACGCGAGGGGCTTTAGTCCCGGGTCGTGGCCCCACCCGGGACTAAAGCCCCTCCTCGGCTGCACGATAAGTTTAGTCCCACCTCGCCAAGCAAGGGGGACTAACACTTGTTTCTAATCCCCGTCGCAGCATCTCCATCGAGCTCCTCTGTAAAGCAGTCTTACGGGACTAAACTGATTGTAAATTAAAAAATTGAAACTATATTTGAAATTGTGGAGAAAATTAAATCTGAATTCAAAGTGAGGTCACTTTGAATTTAGGTTTAATTTTCTTTACAAATTCTCATATAGTTTCAATTTTTTTCTATTTTCAAAATTAACTATTTTGTTATTTTCAATTAAAAACTATGTTTATTAAAATTCTTTTTGCATATTTGAGAATTTGACAAAACTATGATAATGAAAAGTGTTTGAAATTGAATAAATAATTCAAAACTATTTTCTATTTTCAAAAGTAATTATTTTGACTATCCAAACTATTAACTACTTTGTTATTTTCAATTAAAAACTATGTTTATTAAAATTCTTTTTGCATATTTGAGAATTTGACAAAACTATGATAATGAAAAGTGTTTGAAATTGAATAAATAATTCAAAACTATTTTCTATTTTCAAAAGTAATTATTTTGACTATCCAAACTATTAACTATTTTGTTATTTTCAATTAAAAACTATGTTTATTAAAATTCTTTTTGCATATTTGAGAATTTGACAAAACTATGATAATGAAAAGTGTTTGAAATTGAATAAATAATTCAAAACTATTTTCTATTTTCAAAAGTAATTATTTTGACTATCCAAACTATTAACTATTTTGTTATTTTCAATTAAAAACTATGTTTATTAAAATTCTTTTTGCATATTTGAGAATTTGACAAAACTATGATAATGAAAAGTGTTTGAAATTGAATAAATAATTCAAAACTATTTTCTATTTTCAAAAGTAAATATTTTGACTATCCAAACTATTAACTATTTTGTTATTTTCAATTAAAAACTATGTTTATTAAAATTCTTTTTGCATATTCTAGAAATTGACAAAACTATGATAATGAAAAGTGTTTGAAATTGAATAAATAATTCAAAACTATTTTCTATTTTCAAAAGTAATTATTTTGACTAACTATTAACTCTTTTGTTATATTCAATTAAAAACTATGTATATTAAAATTCTTTTTGCATATTTGAGAATTTGACAAAACTATGATAATGAAAAGTGTTTGAAATTGAATAAATAATTCAAAACTATTTTCTATTTTCAAAACTACATATTTTGACTATCCAAACTATTAACTATTTTGTTACTTTCAATTAAAAACTATGTTTATTAAAATTCTTTTTGCATATTTGAGAATTTCAAAAAACTATGATAATGAAAAGTGTTTGAAATTGAATAAATAAGGGCTTTCGAACCAGAACTCATCTCTTACAAAGGGATTTCATTTTTTGAACTTATTTGAACTCCATACTTTTTGTGTGTTCAAAATGCACTTTTCAAAGGCACATCACAAAATTTCAACAATTTGTGACTTAATTTGGTATATTTCGTGCATTTACTTATTTTTTTTGAGCTAGTTGACCCTGAAATTGAAAAGCACTACAAATGAACTCTGAAAATGTTGAAAGTTGGCATGCTATCATCATTTCACCCACATAGCATGTGTTAAAAAGTTGAGAGGTCTACGACAAAAACTGGATGCACTTCGTGTACAAAACGGACAATCTGTCTCGAAGTATAAGGGTTTCGAACGAGAACTCATCTCTTACAAAGGGATTTCGTTTTTTTGAACTTATTTGAACACCCTACTTTTTTTGTGTTCAAAATGCACCATTAAAAGGCACATCACAAAACTACAACAATTTTTGACTTCATTTGGTATTTTTCGTGCATTTACTTATTTTTTTTGAGTTAGTTGACCCTGAAATTGAAAAGCACTACAAAAGAACTCTGAAAATGTTGAAAGTTGGCATGCTATCATAATTTCACCCACATAGCATGTGTTAAAAAGTTGAGAGGGCTACGGCAAAAACTGGATGCACTTCGTGTACAAAACGGACAATCTCTCTCGAAGTATCAGGGTTTCGAACAAGAACTCATCTCTTACAAAGGGATTTCATTTTTTTGAACTTATTTGAACACCATACTTTTTGTGTGTTCAAAATGCACCATTCAAATGCCGATCACAAAATTTCAACAATTTCTGACTTCATTTGATATTTTTTGTGCATTTACTTTTTTTTTTGAGCTAGTTGACCCTGAAATTGAAATGCACTACAAATGAACTCTGAAAATGTTGAAAGTTGGCATGCTATCATCATTTCACCCACATAGCATGTGTTAAAAAGTTGAGAGGGCTACGAAAAAACTGGATGCACTTCGTGTACAAAACGGACAATCTCTCTCAAAGTATCAGGGTTTCGAACGAGAACTCATCTCTTACAAAGGGATTTCATTTTTTGAACTTATTTGAACTCCATACTTTTTGTGTGTTCAAAATGCACCATTCAAAGGCACATCACAAAATTTCAACAATTTCTGACTTCATTTGGTATTCTTCGTGCATTTACTTTTTTTTTGAGCTAGTTGACCCTGAAATTGAAAAGCACTACAAAGAAACTCTGAAAATTTTCAAAGTTGGCATGCTATCATCATTTCACCCACATAGCATGTGTTAAAAAGTTGATAGGTTTACGACAGAAATTGGATGCACTTCGTGTACAAAACGGACAATCTCTCTCGAAGTATCACGGTTTCGAACGAGAACTCATCTCTTACAAAGGGATTTCATTTTCTTGAACTTATTTGAACTCCATACTTATTGTGTGTTCAAAATGCACCATTCGAAGGCACATAACAAAATTTCAACAATTTCCGACTTCATTTGCTATTCTTCGTGCATTTACTTTTTTTTTTGAGCTAGTTGACCCTGAAATTGAAAAGCACTAAAAATGAACTCTGAAAATGTTGAAAGTTGGCATGCTATCATCATTTCACCCACATAGCATGTGTTAAAAAGTTGAGAGCTCTACGACAAAAACTGGATGCACTTTGTGTACAAAACGGACAATTTCTCTCGAAGTATGAGGGTTTCGAACGATAACTCATCTCTTACAAAGGGATTTCATTTTTTTGAACTTATTTGAACTCCATACTTTTTGTGTGTTCAAAATGCACCATTCAAAGGCACATCACAAAATTTAAACAATTTCTGACTCCATTTGGTATTTTTCGTGCATTTACTTATTTTTTTTGGGCTAGTTGACCCTGAAATTGAAAAGCACTACAAATGAACTCTGAAAATGTTGAAAGTTGGCATGCTATCATTATTTCACCCACATAGCATGTGTTAAAAAGTTGAGAGGGCTATGAAAAAAACTGGATGCACTTCGTGTACAAAACGGACAATCTCTCTCGAAGTATAAGGGTTTCGAACGAGAACTCATCTCTTACAAAGGGATTTCATTTTTTTGAACTTATTTGAACACCCTACTTTTTGTGTGTTCAAAATGCACCATTAAAAGGCACATCACAAAATTTCAACAATTTTTGACTTAAGTTGGTATTTTTCGTGCATTTACTTTTTTTTTGAGCTAGTTGACCCTGAAATTGAAAAGCACTACAAAAGAACTCTGAAAATGTTGAAAGTTGGCATGCTATCATTATTTCACCCACATAGCATGTGTTAAAAAGTTGAGAGGGCTACGGCAAAAACTGGTTGCACTTCGTGTACAAAACGGACAATCTCTCTCGAAGTATCAGGGTTTCGAACAAGAACTCATCTCTTAGAAAGGGATTTCATTTTTTTGAACTTATTTGAAATCCATACTTTTTGTGTGTTCAAAATGCACCATTCAAATGCAGATCACAAAATTTCAACAATTTCTGACTTCATTTGATATTTTTCGTGCATTTACTTATTTTTTTTGAGCTAGTTGACCCTGAAATTGAAATGCACTACAAATGAACTCTGAAAAAGTTGAAAGTTTGCATGCTATCATCATTTCATCCACATAGCATGTGTTAAAAAGTTGAGAGGGCTACGACAAAAACTGGATGCACTTCGTGTACAAAACGGACAATCTCTCTCAAAGTATCAGGTTTCGAACGAGAACTCATCTCTTACAAAGGGATTTCATTTTTTTGAACTTATTTGAACTCCATACTTTTTGTGTGTTCAAAATGCACCATTCAAAGGCACATCACAAAATTTCAACAATTTCTGACTTCATTTGGTATTCTTCATGCATTTACTTTTTTTTTGAGCTAGTTGACCCTGAAATTGAAAAGCACTACAAACAAACTCTGAAAATGTTAAAAGTTGGCATGCTATCATCATTTCACCCACATAGCATGTGTTAAAAAGTTGATAGGTTTACGACAGAAACTGGATGCACTTCGTGTACAAAACGGACAATCTCTCTCGAAGTATCACGGTTTCGAACGAGAACTCATCTCTTACAAAGGGATTTCATTTTTTTGAACTTATTTGAACTCCATACTTATTGTGTGTTCAAAATGCGCAATTCGAAGGCACATAACAAAATTTCAACAATTTCCGACTTCATTTGGTATTCTTCGTGCATTTACTTTTTTTTTTGAGCTAGTTGACCCTGAAATTGAAAAGCACTAAAAATGAACTCTGAAAATGTTGAAAGTTGGCATGCTATCATCATTTCACCCACATAGCATGTGTTAAAAAGTTGAGAGGTCTACGACAGAAACTGGATGCACTTTGTGTACAAAACGGACAATCTCTCTCGAAGTATGAGCGTTTCGAACGAGAACTCATCTCTTACAAAGGGATTTCATTTTTTTGAACTTATTTGAACTCCATACTTTTTGTGTGTTCAAAATGCACCATTCAAAGGCACATCACAAAATTTCAACAATTTCTGACTTCGTTTGGTATTTTTCGTGCATTTACTTATTTTTTTAGCTAGTTGACCCTGAAATTGAAAAGCACTAAAAATGAACTCTGAAAATGTTGAAAGTTGGCATGCTATCATAATTTCACCCACATAGCATGTGTTAAAAAGTTGATAGGGCTATGACAAAAAATGGATGCACTTCGTGTACAAAACAGACAATCTCTCTCGAAGTATGAGGGTTTCGAACGAGAACTCATCCCTTACAAAGGGATTTCATTTTTTTGAACTTATTTGAACTCCATACTTTTTGTGTGTTCAAAATGCACCATTCAAAGGCACATCACAAAATTTCAACAATTTCAGACTTCATTTGGTATTCTTCGTGCATTTACTTAATTTTTTTTAGCTAGTTGACCCTGAAATTGAAAAGCACTAAAAATGAACTCTGAAAATGTTGAAAGTTGGCATGCTATCACCATTTCACCCACATAGCATGTGTTAAAAAGTTGAGAGGGCTACGACAAACACTGGATGCACTTCGTGTACAAAACGGACAATCTCTCTCGAAGTATGAGGGTTTCGAACGAGAACTCATCTCTTACAAAGGGATTTCATTTTTTTGAACTTATTTGAACTCCATACTTTTTGTGTGTTCAAAATGCACCATTCAAAGGCACATCACAAAATTTCAACAATTTCTGACTTCATTTGGTATTCTTCGTGCATTTACTTAATTTTTTTAGCTAGTTGACCCTGAAATTGAAAAGCACTACAAACGAACTCTGAAAATGTTGAAAGTTGGCATGCTATCATCATTTCACCCACATAGCATGTGTTAAAAAGTTGAGAGGTCTACGACAAAAAATGGATGCACTTCGTGTACAAAACGGACAATCTCTCTCGAAGTATGAGGGTTTCGAACGAGAACTCATCTCTTACAAAGGGATTTCATTTTTTTGAACTTATTTGAACTCCATACTTTTTGTGTGTTCAAAATGCACCATTCAAAGGCACATCACAAAATTTCAACAATTTCTGACTTCATTTGGTATTTTTCGTGCATTTACTTATTTTTTGAGCTAGTTGACCCTGAAATTGAAAAGCACTAAAAATGAACTCTGAAAATGTTGAAAGTTGGCATGCTATCGTCATTTCACCCACATAGCATGTGTTAAAAATTTGAGAGGTCTACGACAAAAACTGGACACACTTCGTGTACAAAACGGACAATCTCTCTCGAAGTATGAGGGTTTCGAACGAGAACTCATCTCTTACAAAGGGATTTCATTTTTTTGAACTTATTTGAACTCCATACTTTTTGTGTGTTCAAAATGCACCATTCAAAGGCACATCACAAAATTTCAACAATTTCTGACTTCATTTGGTATTTTTCGTGCGTTTACTTATTTTTTGAGCTAGTTGACCCTGAAATTGAAAAGCACTAAAAATGAACTCTGAAAATGTTGAAAGTTGGCATGCTATCGTCATTTCACCCACATAGCATGTGTTAAAAAGTTGAGAGGTCTAGGACAAAAACTGGATGCACTTCGTGCACAAAACGGACAATCTCTCTCGAAGTATGAGGGTTTCGAACGAGAACTCATCTCTTACAAAGGGATTTCATTTTTTTGAACTTATTTGAACTCCATACTTTTTGTGTGTTCAAAATGCACCATTCAAAGGCACATCACAAAATTTCAACAATTTCTGACTTCATTTGGTATTTTTCGTGCATTTACTTATTTTTTTTGAGCTAGTTGACCCTCAAATTGAAAAGCACTAAAAATGAACTCTGAAAATGTTGAAAGTTGGCATGCTATCATAATTTCACCCACATAGCATGTGTTAAAAAGTTGAGAGGGCTACGACAAAAACTGGATGCACCTCGTGTACAAAACGGACAATCTCTCTCGAAGTATGAGGGTTTCGAACGAGAACTCATCTCTTACAAAGGGATTTCATTTTTTGAACTTATTTGAACTCCATACTTTTTGTGTGTTCAAAATGCACCATTCAAAGGCACATCACAAAATTTCAACAATTTCTGACTTCATTTGGTATCACTACTGAAATTCAGAAATTTGCCGTCTGCCAAGGCAGACGGCAAAGGGGGCAACCACACACGGCAAAGGCTTTGCCGTCTGCCCCCTCATGGCAAAGTAGACGGCAAAAAAAAATCCGGTGAAGAGGCTCTTTGCCGTCTGCTTTCACAAAGCGGACGGCAAACAATCTTTGCCATGAGGGGGCAGACGGCAAAGTAAATGGGACGGCATATATTGCAACGTCCCCGTTAAGTGTTAACGGCAGGCCTCCTCTCTTTGCCGTCTGCCTTCCCCCCTTTGCCATGTGTTGGCAGACGGCAAAGAGGGGAGAGAGAGGGGGCAGATACCCTCTTTGCCGTCTGCCTTCCCCCCTTTGCCATGTGTTGGCAGACGACAAAGAGGGGAGAGAGAGGGGCAGATTCCCCCTTTGCCATGTGCCTTCCCCCCTTTGCCATGTGTTGGCAGACGGCAAAGAGGGGAGAGAGAGGGGGCAGATTCCCCCTTTGCCATGTGCCTTCCCCCCTTTGCCATGTGTTGGCAGACGGCAAAGAGGGGAACCAGCCCCTTTTTTATTTATTTTTTGTTATATCCAGCATTTTTAACAATAATCAGGATATATATATATATATTTGACATAAATAAATTTATTTCCGTACTCATAACCATATTAAAATAACTCTCATCGATAGTGCATACATATTATGCAAGTTACATCCGTACCAAACCATATATTACACCAGTTTCATCCACGTGCATACAAAGTTTCATATATTTCATATACTACAATAGTTTCAATACAACGCATGGTACAAGAAATCATCTTCAAGCATTCCATCAACCAAGCTTCCCGTGAAGTGAAGGTAATCTGCAAAATGACAAATAAGAAAGTTAGAAAAATAATACTGGATGAAGTAGTGTATATATAGGTTATTTCGGAAAGAAATTAGCTAAGTATAGACCATTTAGGAGCTAAGTAAGCTAATTATGTCATTTAGGTGGAACCCTAGCTAACTATAGGAGAAGAGAAAGAGAAGAAGAAGTAAAAGGAGAAGGAGGAGGAGGAGGAGGAGGAGGAGGAGGAGGAGAAGGAGAAGGAAGAGGGGAAGAAGAAGGAAGAGGAGAAGAAGAAGAAAAGAAGAAGGAGAAGGAGAAGAAGAAGGAGAAGGAGAAGGAGGAAGAAGGAGGAAGAAGAAGGAGAAGGAGGAGCTCCTTCTCCTTCTTCTCCTCCTTCTCCTCCTTCTTCTTCTCCTCCTCCCTCTCCTCCTTCTTCTTCTCCTCTTCTTCTTCTTCTTCCTTCCTTTCATTTTTCCTCTTTTTCTCTTCTTGTCCCCTTCTTCGGGCTAAATTGGCTAAGAATGCCTTTTTGGAGCTAATTATGTCATTTCGAGGATAATTAGCTAAGTATAGGTCATTTTTTATTAAATAGGTCATTTAGGAGCTAACTAAGCTAATTATGTCATTTCGTAGGATAATTAGCCAATTTAGCCTTTTTTGGATGAGTCTAAGCTACGTAGAAGAAGAGATAGAGAAGAAGAAGTAAAAGAAGGAGGAGGAGGAGGAGGAGGAGGAAAAGGAGAAGGAAGAGGAGAAGAAGAAGGAAGAGGAGAAGAAGAAGAAAAAAAGAAGGAGAAGAAAAGAAGAAGGAGAAGGAGAAGAAGAAGGAGAAGGAGAAGGAGGAAGAAGGAGGAAGAAGAAGGAGAAGGAGGAGCTCCTTCTCCTTCTTCTCCTCCTTCTCCTCCTTCTTCTTCTCCTCCTCCCTCTCCTCCTTCTTCTTCTCCTCTTCTTCTTCTTCTTCCTTCCTTTCATTTTTCCTCTTTTTCTCTTCTTGTCCCCTTCTTCGGGCTAAATTGGCTAAGAATGCCTTTTTGGAGCTAATTATGTCATTTCGAGGATAATTAGCTAAGTATAGGTCATTTTTTATTAAATAGGTCATTTAGGAGCTAACTAAGCTAATTATGTCATTTCGTAGGATAATTAGCCAATTTAGCCTTTGGATGAGTCTAAGCTACGTAGAAGAAGAGATAGAGAAGAAGAAGTAAAAGAAGGAGGAGGAGGAGGAGGAGGAGGAAAAGGAGAAGGAAGAGGAGAAGAAGAAGGAAGAGGAGAAGAAGAAGAAAAAAAGAAGGAGAAGGAGAAGAAGAAGGAGAAGGAGAAGAAGAAGGAGAAGGAGAAGGAGGAAGAAGAAGGAGAAGGAGGAGCTCCTTCTCCTTCTTCTCCTCCTTCTCCTTCTTCTTCTCCTCCTCCCTCTCCTCCTTTTTCTTATCCTCTTCTTCTTCTTCTTCCTTCCTTTCATTTTTCCTCTTTTTCTCTTCTTGTCCCCTTCTTCGGGCTAAATTGGCTAAGAATGCCTTTTTGAAGCTAATTATGTCATTTCGAGGATAATTATCTAAGTATAGGTCATTTTTTATTAAATAGGCCATTTTGGAGCTAACTAAGCTAATTATGTCATTTCGTAGGATAATTAGCCAATTTAGCCTTTCTTGGATGAGTCTAAGCTACGTAGAAGAAGAGATAGAGAAGAAGAAGTAAAAGAAGGAGGAGGAGGAGGAGGAGAAGGAGAAGGAAGAGGAGAAGAAGAAGAAAAGAAGAAGGAGAAGGAGAAGAAGAAGGAGAAGGAGAAGGAGGAAGAAGGAGGAAGAAGAAGGAGAAGGAGAGGGAGGAGGAGAAGGAGGAAGAAGAAGGAGAAGGAAGAAGTAAAAGGAGGAGGAGGAGGAGGAGGAGAAGGAGAAGGAAGAGGAGAAGAAGAAGAAAAGAAGAAGGAGAAGGAGAAGGAAGAGGAGAAGGAGAAGGAATAGGAGAAGAAGAAGAAAAGAAGAAGGAGAAGGAGAAGGAGGAAGAAGGAGGAAGAAGAAGGAGAAGGAAGAAGTAAAAGAAGGAGGAGAAGGAGGAGGAGGAGGAGAAGGAAGTCTAGCAATTTTTGAGCTAACTAAGCTAATTATGTCATTAGATGGAAGTCTAACTATTTTGGAGCTAACTAAGCTAATTATGTCATTAGATGGAAGTCTAGCTATTTTTGAGCTAACTAAGCTAATTATGTCATTAGATGGAAGTCTAGCTATTTTGGAGCTAACTAAGCTAATTATGTCATTAGATGGAAGTCTAGCTATTTTTTATTAAAACACTAGAAATAACATACCTAAGTTAGGGTGAAGCACGGTGGCTCTGGCTTGTTTCACCTGGAGAAGGCTGCCCTGGAGAAGGCTTGACTGTAGAAGGGTCGTGCGATGCGTTTCGGGAGATATTCTGCACCAAACATCATTTGCAATGTATAGTTAGCATAAGGACACTCTTAAGATCACTGCACTGAAATGAAACTCACCGTCCCCGCCACGTTAATGACTGGCATCGGCGGAGGGACTTGGCCGTTCTTCTCGCACATAGACTGTACATTTGGTTTTGACAAGTCAAACTTTTTATTTATTAATGAAACGGACATTCAAATGCAAGATTTTATATAACATGAAGAAGAAACTTACCACGAAGAGCTCGTATATGGCCCTGTTAGACGCATCATTCCGTGCCCTCTCCGCCTCCATCAATGCAGTCGTCCTCTCCTCCAGCTCCCTAATTTCCTTATCCTTATAAGCTATAGCCGCCTGCATTGCCTCTCTCTCTTTCTGAATAGCAGCCTGCAACACAACTCATTGTTAGCAATGTAATCATATTGGTTCGAACGCACAACATAATGCGGAAAGATAGTTGAGTCCATTAAACTAACCTCGATGGCGAGCTCGACTGGCCGTGGACGACGTGTTATCTCCGGACAAGAGCTCGTTTGGCGTGCCTTTATCTGCCGGAGAGTGCTAGGACAACGTATAAGGCCGTCTCCAATGGCGATCGAGCCATGGGGCCTCCCGTTGCCAGCTATCATCACCAGCTCTGGATCAATAGGCCCCTCGCTCGGGTTAAAGTCCTCACCTTTCCTCGCCTTCCCGTGATCTCTGTACTTCACAAGCTTGTCGTGGGAGGAGATGTTGGTGAAGTTTTCTGGATGCTCGAGGTCAGACTCAGAGAATGCCTTGACCTTCTTGTACGAGGCAGTATGGGCCATCGCATACAGGTCGTACATCTGTGGCGCCTCCGTCTTATTGTGACGCGCCTAAAAGAAAGAGAGAGGAAAATTGTATTGGTAAAGGGCTCAAGATAGCATTAAGAATGAATTGCATGAGGCATGAAGCAAACCACATACCCAGTTCTCGCCAAATTGGATTAAGTTGACGCTCCCTTGATGGTGTGGCACGCCAACCATTTTTCCACGCCTCTCCTTGCCGTTGTTGTGGCTGGCCTCCCACGTTTCGGAGCACCACTGATCCACCAAGGCCTCCCAACAATCCATCTTATCCACACACCATCTCGGGGGCACCTAAGTTAATAAATAGAAATTTGAGTGCGTAAGAACCAAATCAAGGAAACTAACTACAAAGCCTTAATAATATGTAATTACCTTCATGTAATGCTCCTTCACCATCTTAGCATCACGGCACTTCGCCTTGTCAATCCTAATACGCCGCGTGGCATAGTAGTCTCGAACAGCCTGCACCCGAGCCTCGTGCCGAAAGTTTTGAAGTAGGCGGCGACATTGGGTTTCGATAACCTTTGTCGCGTCCTCCTCGTATCCCTCCTCACACCTGTAGAAGGTCTGCAAACGAGACAACACCGATTAGCACAATAAATAGCTATGGTTGATTTATAATTGTGTGAAAGAGAAATTACCCAGAACTTTCGGATCACCATGTCCGCCCTCGTGTCACACAAAACACCGCCGATCTCCACCTCCGGCGGGGCCGGGGCACCCAAGTAGTGCTCCCAGGTCATTCCTACCTCTCGCTCCCGACCGGGCAACGTAACAAACCCTGGGAAGTTTTGACGGCAAAGAACACCAAGGACGCTGTTGGGCTTGCGGACACCATTGGCAACAATCCAACCCCTACAATATGACAAATTAAAGCCAAAACATTAGATATTTGAAAAAATGTGAAGGCAAAAGGTTAAATAAGAGTAAATTAACTTACTTGTCCCCATTTGGCCTAATCAACCACCTCTGCTCGGGCGTCGCTGGCACGAGCGGGAGCCCCGAACTACCACGCTGGTAGACGGTATCCCCCTCACCCAGCTCCTCGTCGCTACCAGCATGGCCAGTTGGCTCAGGCCAGGTATCCCACTGGGTCTCTTGGGACGTACCCTCATCCCTGCTGTGCTCCGCAGTCGTCTGGAAGGAAGCCTCTGGGACACGAGTCTCGTGGGTCGAAGGCTCGTCGACCTGAGGCTCGTCGGCCCGAGGCTCGTGAACCGGAGACCGTGTAGCCTCCACCTCAGACGAATCCACCCTAGAAGTCCTCCTGTGCTCAGGTGAATCAGCTTGGGGTGGTGGCGGAGACCGTGTAGCCCTACCTCTCCCGCGGCCACGTGTACCTTTAGTACAACATAAATACCAACATGAGTAATAAAATGTATATAAATACCAATATGCATACAACATGAGTACAACATAAATACCAACATGAATACAACGTGTACCTTTAGTGCCTCTCGGCTTCGCGGGTGGTCGACCTCCTCTCACGGGGGGCGCTCCTTGCATAGTAGAGAGCAACACTCTCCGAAGAGGCGAGGCAGGAATGGAAGTACCCATCCCATCACCCGCCGACGAAGAAGCAGCCGCGGCGTGCTTTCGACCCTTTCCCACCATCTTTCAACACCTGTCATGACAAAGAGTAAATGAAATTAGTACAACATAAATACCAACATGACTAATAAAAATTGAATGCCTAACATGAACTCAAAATTTATATATAGTATAATAGTTGAATACCTGACATGAACTAATAACAATCGTCCTCGTCTATATATGCTTCGGGGTCAATAAATGCATCATGATCATCACTATCATCAATAAATGCATCATCATCATCACTATCTAGAAGAACATGTGGAAGGCCACCATTATGTAATCGGTCAAGAAGTGACAGGTCATCCGCAGCAGTAACCTCTTCTTCTTCCAGCTCTTCCTGTTCGGGCTCAGGGGTTAAGACGGATTCACTGTCGCTGTCTACTTCAATGTTCCGGGGTGAAGTAGAGCGGTTCTTGAAACGTTTCTTGGACATACGTGTTTCTTGGAAGAATTCTCCTTCATATGTGTCTGGGTTAATGTGAGGTTCGTAATCCTCTTCATTGAGGGTAGGTGGTCTAAAATGTGGTGGCACTTCATAAACGACATCCCAACCTTTGAGATTTGGATCAGTTTGGCAGGCCCACGGTAGATAGAAAACTTGTGTCGCCTGTTGAGCCGTAATATAGACATCGGGAACATCTAAGTGGGTGTTTTGGTTGATTTCGACTAGTCCTATATGTTCATGAGTCCTTCTAGTCTCCCTCGGCTCAAACCAATAACATTTGAAGACTACGACGGTCGGTGGGTTTTCACCATAGAATAGAAGTTCATAAATTGCTTCAACTCTTCCATAATACTCGGTGTCTCCTTCGCCGATAGCAGAGACAGAACAATTTGTAGTCTTTAGGTCGGGCATAGATAGCTCTTTGCCAAAGGTACGAAAGTGGTACCCGTTGATGTTGTATTTGTCAAATGAACGAACCTTATAGTCAAAACCATTAGCGACTTGTCTCAACTCGGCGTCCATAGACTCTGCATCAGCCTACAAGTTTAATACGAAAGAATGGATGCATTAGCCGCAAATTAGACCAATAAATCAAATGGGCCCTTAATGGTAATTAATTACCCTTTGTTTGAACCAAGAGATGAAACCGGGATAGTCGCCTCCATGCTTTGCGAGAAGCTCATACTCTTCGACGGAATCCTTTTCGATGACCGCTCCAACCGAGAATTCGGCGACGTATCGACTATATCAAATATACGGGAATAAGAGTAGTTCAAAGCAATTAGAAGTTGCGGAACAATAAATTACCGAGAACTTACTCGATGTACGGCCGCACTTCTGTTAGGTTGGTGAAGATATACAATGAAATGGTCCGCCATTCTTCGACATCCAACGATTTCCCTTTCGAAGCACCGGATGGTGCGAGCTTACCTTTGAATAGGCTGAGGTTGGATCGAAATTTTTCTCGATCGCCATCATTGTACCGAGGCTTCGGGTTATGCAAATGATGATTTTTGGCTTCGTAGTGTGCTGTCACGAAGTTTGCCGCCTCCTCAGTAATGAATGCCTCAGCCATCGATGCTTCAATTCTACGTTTATTTTTACACTTAGCTCGAAGCGTCTTCTGCATCCTCTCAGTTGAGAAGCACCATCGATTTTGAACGGGCCCCCCCATTCTTGCCTCGGTCGGGAGATGCAAAATCAAATGTTGCATTGGATTAAAGAAGCCCGGTGGAAAGATCTTTTCTAATTTGCAGATCAACTCCGGCGCCAACTCTTCCATTTCATCTAGCACGCCAGGCGATAGTTCTTTCGCACAAAGAGAACGGAAGAAATAGCTCAGCTCTGCCAGTACTAGCCATTCATCCTCAGGGATAAAGCCACGCAACATCACCGGCATTACCCGCTCAATCCATATGTGCCAATCATGACTCTTTAGCCCAAATATTTTCAATTTCTCAAGACTCGCTCCCCTCTTTAGATTCGCAGCATACCCATCGGGGAACATCAACCGCATTTTCACCCACAATAGCATTTCCCTCATAGCTGGCCTTTCAAGATTGAACCATGCCTTTGGCTTCGCTATGCTTTGCTTTCCTTTCCGTTGTCGCAAGTTTTGCAACGGTCTATCACATAGAGCCTCCAGGTCGATTCTAGCCTTAGGATTATCTTTTGACTTCCCCTCTATGCCGAACAATGTACCAAAAACGGCCTCCGCAATATTCTTTTCAGTGTGCATCATGTCAATGTTGTGTGGGCAAAGGAGGTCTTTGAAGTAAGGGAGATCCCATAAGCATGACTTATGAGTCCAGGCGTGTTCCGTATTATACCCTTTGAAGTATCCTGGACGCAAAGGATCAGGCTCGAGAGCGTTTAACTGATCAAGGGTCTGTTGGCCTGTCAACGCAGCTGGTGCAGTGTTTTTGACAAGTCTACCTTTGATGAAATTCTTCTTGTCTTTTCTGAACTTATGGTCAGGATCCAGGAATTGTCTATGCATGTCGAAGCAAGAATACTTGCGACCAGCCTGCAGCCAACGGAACTGAAGAGCTGCCTTGCATGTGGTGCACGGGAACCTTCCATGCACACACCAGCCAGCGAATAGCGCAAACGCCGGATAATCATGCGTCGAGTACATGTACCACACATGCATTTTGAAATTTGTTTTGGTAGCCGCATCGTAGGTCTTGATCCCATTATCCCAGGCTTCTTGCAACTCATCCTTAAGCGGCTGCATGTACACATTCATATTCTTCCCCGGATAGTTGGGCCCTGGAATTATCAACGTCAGGAAAATGTTCTTTCTTTTCATAATCTCTCCGGGTGGCAAATTTAGTGGAATGACAAATACAGGCCAACAACTGTATTGTGCTGCCGTCATACCATACACATTGAACCCATCCGTGCTGATGGCAACTCTAGGTTGCCTTGGATCTTCCGATTTATCCTTATGTAATGCATCGAAGTGCTTCCACGCAAAACCATCTGAAGTGTGTACCAGCATCTTGTTCCCATCCGCATCTAGTTCGGTTCTTTTGCCCAATTTGTGCCATGTCATCTGTCTGGCCGTCTCTTCGACCATGAAAAGACATTGAAGTCTTGGTACGATTGGCAGATACCGAAGAACACTAATGGGGATTTTGGTCTGATTCTTCTCACCCATGCCGTTGTCTACCACAAGATACCTGGAAGAATTGCAAATGGGGCAATAGTTCAAGGCCGCATACTCAAGCCTAAATAAGGCACATCCATTCTCACAGGCATGTATCTTCTCATAGGGCATCTTAAGTACACGGAGGATTTTCTCTGACTGGTATAGGTTTGCAGGCAGTACATGGCCTTTGGGTAAAAAGCGTCCAAATATCGTCATCATCGCGTCGTAGCATTCTCTGCCTAGGTTGAATTGAGCCTTCAGAGCCATTACTTGCGCGATGGCATCCAGCTGACAAAGCTCAGTCTGCTCGTGGAGAGGACGTTTTGAAGACTCCAGCATTTCATAGAAGGCCTTTGCAGATTCCTCCATCTCATCGTCCGAATCACGAGCATCATCAAAGTCTTGCACCATGTCTTCAATCCCGGTACCATGCTCGTCGGTGCGACGACGAATCACCTCAGCTCTGGCACGTTGGTCAGACTCACCGTGAAAAGTCCACACCGTATAATTAGGCGTAAAACCCCACTTCTGCAGGTGTTTACCCATTTCAAACTCTGTCTGCTTTTTCCAGTTGTCGCAGTTGGGACAGGGGCACCATGTTTTATGCTGGCCATTTGCAAATGCGGCTCTCACAAACCCCCTGGTTTTTGTTAACCATTCATGGGTCATGTCTTTCTGACTAGGGTGACCAGTGTACATCCAAGCACGATCACTCATGTTGCCTAGCTACCTATGGGGGCACAAGAAATAAATATATAATTCATCATCTATATTCATACGCTAATCAAGTTTGTCAGTTTTATTACGTCCATGCAACCTACACGCTAATAGGTAAAGATAGGTCCTAATCCCACCCGAGTATGTGTAGACTGGGTTCGTTTTCCCATGCTCTGCTCCAGATGCGACGCAGAATTTCGACAGCACCTCCCCGCTGTTCTCCTGATACACGTCTCGGCAATAAGCAGAGAGGATGTGTACCCGGAGAACAACAGGGGAGGCACTGACGAAATTCCGCATCGGATCCGGAGCACAGCATACGGAAAAACAAACCCAATCTACACATACTCGGGCTGTCCATGGATAATGTTGGACAATTCGAAAGGATAACGGTTATAAATATGCAAAGAAATGCATATTTATAGATGTCGCCCTTTCGAATGGGAGACGCATACTGGTCACGCATACTCATGATTGAAGAAACCTATAGCTAGCAAGTTTCATCGGCACGAAGACCGGGACAGAGCAAATTAAGGGGGTAGGAGGAGAAGTCATTTGTGCTCACCAACAAACGCAAGGGCGGAGCTCGTCCAACGCACGTGGAGGTCGTCGAACAACTGCACATTGAAATTCACCCGATCAACACAAATATAGTAATTTTGGTCTACTCAATTTAGTAACTCATTCTAGAAAAAACTGAACAAACATATATACTATCATGCTTGATACTTAAATTGGGGCAGTATTTCTTTCTCTTTTCTGTCTTTAACTGTATATTACATGTACATTTATATTTATTTTTTATATATACTAGCCGTGTCCCCGATGGGCTGTTTTTGGAAAAAGCCGTATCCCGTGTCCCCGTATGCGTGTCGCCGTGTCCGTGTCGCCATGTCGGTGCTTTTTAGCCTAAAACAGCACAAGGTTGTGGACGAGAAACGCCGCCTTTGCATCTACAAAGTGTACAACACATGTGTTGAAGGAACTACTTCAACGCATTGCCCTAGATATCATTCTAAAAGGCAAAGATAACACATATGGCAGCAGGAATTCAATCCAAAACTCCTGGAACACAAGATTTAGTCCAAGATCTAAGATAAGAACACCAAGTTCTGTTCAGAATAGTGGGTACAGAGTCTCCACTACAAAATTAGAGGGCTTTGTGAAACCTTCACATCTCAACTTAGCTAAAAGACCTAGAAAACATTACTTAAATAAAGGTTAAGAAAACAAATTAACATACTCCTATGACTTAAGGGCCAGCTTTCCAGAATGGAAAACAAGTATATATAAGTCAAAATGGATTTGCCTATTGATATTTTTTCTTTATTGTCCCTCTTCAATCTATTTCGTTTGACCATGTGTATCGACGACATTACAGGTAGCTCACGCAGATCCAAACCATCGAGCGCACGGCAGGAGTGATCCATGACACGGCAGGGGACATTGGGGTTATTTTTATCTTGGGCAGTTGGGCCCGATAAATCATGTTAAAATCCCCTGCTACCTGCAAGCTGCCTCCTTGCAGGGCAGTAAATTGTGCCTTCTATCATTTGATTACTTCTATATTCATCCAGTGTTCCTTTTGTGTGTTACTCTGGTTCAAAGAGCATTAAAATTTTCCTTTAGGATACAATTGCAGTTGAGTTGCACAGGAAAGTTTCTCTAACTCGGAAGTAAAACTAATAGTTCTTGCTTCCAAATTAAATCAGAATAACAATGTTTCCTGGAGATTTAGTGCAGTTATTCTTCTAGCAAAGTGCATCTGGCACAAGATTTGGAGAACAGCAACACTTCTGAAATATGAAACACGATCTGGATTTGGTCCAGTTACTATTCTAGCAAAGTGTCTTGTTTGAAACTTATCACAAGATTGCAAAAGTAAGAATCTAATAAAGAACTACTGAGATGATAAGCCAAAACTTACTTGGGCGCAGACGGGACGGGGCAAGGACGACGCAAGCTCAGCCGGGACGGGGCAAGGACGGGCGGGGCGGCGGCGCGCAGGCGGGGCGGCGGCGGCGGCGCGCATGCTCGGGGCGGCGGCGGCGGACGGACGGGGCGGGGCGCAGACGGGGCGGGGCGCAGACGGACGGGGCGGGGCGCAGACGGGCGGGGCGGCGGTGGCGCGCAGACTCGGGGGTGGCGGCGCACAGACTCGGGGGCGCGGCGCGCAGACGGGGCGGGGCGGCGGTGGCGCGCAGCCGGGACGGGGCAAGGACGACGCGCAGGCTCGACGCGCGCAGCCGGGACGGGGCAAGGACGGCGCGCAGGCTCGGGGCGGCGGCGCGTAGGCTCGGGGCGGCGGCGCGCAGGCTCGGGGCGGCGGCGGCGCGCAGACGGGGCGGGGCGGCGGCGGCGGCGGCCGACGGGACGCGAGCTGGTACGGGACGCGAGCTGGTACGACGGGACGCGAGGTAACGTTGAAAGACTGCCTTTGCCGTCTGCCTTAGTTTGATTTGGGGTAACGTTGAGAGAGAGAGAGCGTTTGTACTGTCGATGCAAAAAAAAAAACTGGGTACTAGCCTTTGCCGTCTGCCTTAATTTTCTTTGCCATCTGTGGGCACACGGCAAAGAGCTGGCACCTCTTTGCCGTCTGCCTTTGGGATATTTGCCATACGTTAGCAGACGGTAAACAAAAGGCACATGGCAAATCATCTCTATGCCATCAGTCTTTTCTTTACCGTCTGGCAGTTGTAAGCTGATGGCAAAGAAATTCTTTGCCAACCGTCAGCACACGGCAAAGATTAGGCACATGGCAAATTTTCTGTTTCCAGTAGTGTATACTTCGTGCATTTACTTATTTTTTTTTGAGCTAGTTGACCCTGAAATTGAAAAGCACTACAAACAAACTCTGAAAATGTTGAAAGTTGGCATGCTATCATCATTTCACCCACATAGCATGTGTTAAAAAGTTGAGAGGGCTACGACAAAAACTGGATGCACTTCGTGTACAAAACGGACAATCTCTCTCGAAGTATCAGGGTTTCGAACGAGAACTCATCTCTTACAAAGGGATTTCATTTTTTTGAACTTATTTGAACTCCATACTTATTGTGTGTTCAAAATGCGCCATTCGAAGGCACATAACAAAATTTCAACAATTTCCGACTTCATTTGGTATTCTTCGTGCATTTACTTTTTTTTGAGCTAGTTGACCCTCAAATTGAAAAGCACTAAAAATGAACTCTGAAAATGTTGAAAGTTGGCACGATATCATCATTTCACCCACATAGCATGTGTTAAAAAGTTGAGAGGTCTACGAAAAAAACTGGATGCACTTCGTGTACAAAACGGACAATCTCTCTCGAAGTTTGAGGGTTTCGAACGAGAACTCATCTCTTACAAAGGGATTTCATTTTTTGAACTTATTTGAACTCCATACTTTTTGTGTGTTCAAAATGCACCATTCAAAGGCACATCACAAAATTTCAACAATTTCTGACTTCATTTGTTATTTTTCGTGCATTTACTTATTTTTTTTGAGCTAGATGACCCTGAAATTGAAAAGCACTACAAATGAACTCTGAAAATGTTGAAAGTTGGCATACTATCATAATTTCACCCACATAGCATGCGTTAAAAAGTTGAGAGGGCTACGACAAAAACTGGATGCACCTCGTGTACAAAACGGACAATCTCTCTCGAAGTATGAGGGTTTCGAACGAGAACTCATCTCTTACAAAGGGATTTCATTTTTTGAACTTATTTGAACTCCATACTTTTTGTGTGTTCAAAATGCACCATTCAAAGGCACATCACAAAATTTCAACAATTTCTAACTTCATTTGCTATACTTCGTGCATTTATTTATTTTTTTTGAGCTAGTTGACCCTGAAATTGAAAAGCACTACAAACAAACTCTGAAAATGTTGAAAGTTGGCATGCTATCATCATTTCACCCACATAGCATGTGTTAAAAAGTTGAGAGGGCTACGACAAAAACTGGATGCACTTCGTGTACAAAACGGACAATCTCTCTCGAAGTATCAGGGTTTCGAACGAGAACTCATCTCTTACAAAGGGATTTCATTTTTTTGGACTTATTTGAACTCCATACTTATTGTGTGTTCAAAATGCGCCATTCGAAGGCACATAACAAAATTTCAACAATTTCCGACTTCATTTGGTATTCTTCGTGCATTTACTCTTTTTTTGAGCTAGTTGACCCTGAAATTGAAAAGCACTAAAAATGAACTGTGAAAATGTTGAAAGTTGGCATGATATCATCATTTCACCCAAATAGCATGTGTTAAAAAGTTGAGAGGTCTACGACAAAAACTGGATGCACTTCGTGTACAAAACGGACAATCTCTCTCGAAGTATGAGGGTTTCGAACGAGAACTCATCTCTTACAAAGGGATTTCATTTTTTGAACTTATTTGAACTCCATATTTTTGTGTGTTCAAAATGCACCATTCAAAGGCACATCAAAAAATTTCAACAATTTCTGACTTCATTTGTTATTTTTCATGCATTTACTTATTTTTTTTGAGCTAGATGACCCTGAAATTGAAAAGCACTACAAATGAACCCTGAAAATGTTGAAAGTTGGCATACTATCATAATTTCACCCACATAGCATGTGTTAAAAAGTTGAGAGGGCTACGACAAAAACTGGATGCACCTCGTGTACAAAACGGACAATCTCTCTCGAAGTATGAGGGTTTCGAACGAGAACTCATCTCTTACAAAGGGATTTCATTTTTTGAACTTATTTGAACTCCATACTTTTTGTGTGTTCAAAATGCACCATTCAAAGGCACATCACAAAATTTCAACAATTTCTGACTTCATTTGGTATACTTCGTGCATTTACTTATTTTTTTTGAGCTAGTTGACCCTGAAATTGAAAAGCACTACAAACGAACTCTGAAAATGTTGAAAGCTGGCATGCTATCATCATTTCACCCACATAGCATGTGTTAAAAAGTTGAGAGGGCTACGACAAAAACTGGATGCACTTCGTGTACAAAACGGACAATCTCTCTCGAAGTATCAGGGTTTCGAACGAGAACTCATCTCTTACAAAGGGATTTCATTTTTTTGAACTTATTTGAACTCCATACTTATTGTGTGTTCAAAATGCGCCATTCGAAGGCACATAACAAAATTTCAACAATTTCCGACTTCATTTGGTATTCTTCGTGCATTTACTTTTTTTTGAGCTAGTTGACCCTGAAATTGAAAAGCACTAAAAATGAACTCTGAAAATGTTGAAAGTTGGCATGCTATCATCATTTCACCCACATAGCATGTGTTAAAAAGTTGAGAGGTCTACGACAAAAACTGGATGCACTTCGTGTACAAAACGGACAATCTCTCTCGAAGTATGATGGTTTCGAACGAGAACTCATCTCTTACAAAGGGATTTCATTTTTTAACTTATTTGAACTCCATACTTTTTGTGTGTTCAAAATGCACCATTCAAAGGCACATCACAAAATTTCAACAATTTCTGATTTCATTTGTTATTTTTCGTGCATTTACTTATTTTTTTTGAGCTAGATGACCCTGAAATTGAAAAGCACTACAAATGAACTCTGAAAATGTTGAAAGTTGGCATCCTATCATAATTTCACCCACATAGCATGTGTTAAAAAGTTGAGAGGGCTACGACAAAAACTGGATGCACCTCGTGTACAAAACGGACAATCTCTCTCGAAGTATGAGGGTTTCGAACGAGAACTCATCTGTTACAAAGGGATTTCATTTTTTGAACTTATTTGAACTCCATACTTTTTGTGTGTTCAAAATGCACCATTCAAAGGCACATCACAAAATTTCAACAATTTCTGACTTCATTTGGTATTTTTCGTGCATTTACTTATTTTTTTTGAGCTAGTTGACCCTGAAATTGAAAAGCACTACAAACGAACTCTGAAAATGTTGAAAGTTGGCATGCTATCATCATTTCACCCACATAGCATGTGTTAAAAAGTTGAGAGGGCTACGACAAAAACTGGATGCACTTCGTGTACAAAACGGACAATCTCTCTCGAAGTATCAGGTTTCGAACGAGAACTCATCTCTTACAAAGGGATTTCATTTTTTTGAACTTATTTGAACTCCATACTTATTGTGTGTTCAAAATCCGCCACTCGAAGGCACATAACAAAATTTCAACAATTTCCGACTTCATTTGGTATTCTTCGTGCATTTACTTTTTTTTTGACCTAGCTGACCCTGAAATTGAAAAGCACTAAAAATGAACTCTGAAAATGTTGAAAGTTGGCATTCTATCATCATTTCACCCACATAGCAGGTGTTAAAAAGTTGAGAGGTCTACGACAAAAACTGGATGCACCTCGTGTACAAAACGGACAATCTCTCTCGAAGGATGAGGGTTTCGAACGAGAACTCATCTCTTACAAAGGGATTTCATTTTTTGAACTTATTTGAACTCCATACTTTTTGTGTGTTCAAAATGCACCATTCAAAGGCACATCACAAAATTTCAACAATTTCTGACTTCATTTGGTATACTTCGTGCATTTACTTATTTTTTTTGAGCTAGTTGACCCTGAAATTGAAAAGCACTACAAACGAACTCTGAAAATGTTGAAAGTTGGCATGCTATCATCATTTCACCCACATAGCATGTGTTAAAAAGTTGAGAGGGCTACGACAAAAACTGGATGCACTTCGTGTACAAAACGGACAATCTCTCTCGAAGTATGAGGGTTTCGAACGAGAACTCATCTCTTACAAAGGGATTTCATTTTTTTGAACTTATTTGAACTCCATACTTATTGTGTGTTCAAAATGCGCCATTCGAAGGCACATAACAAAATTTCAACAATTTCCGACTTCATTTGGTATTCTTCGTGCATTTACTTTTTTTTGAGCTAGTTGACCCTGAAATTGAAAAGCACTAAAAATGAACTCTGAAAATGTTGAAAGTTGGCATGCTATCATCATTTCACCCACATAGCATGTGTTAAAAAGTTGAGAGGTCTACGACAAAAACTGGATGCACTTCGTGTACAAATCGGACAATCTCTCTCGAAGTATGAGGGTTTCGAACGAGAACTCATCTCTTACAAAGGGATTTCATTTTTTGAACTTATTTGAACTCCATACTTTTTATGTGTTCAAAATGCACCATTCAAAGGCACATCACAAAATTTCAATAATTTCTGACTTCATTTGTTATTTTTCGTGCATTTACTTATTTTTTTTGAGCTAGATGACCCTGAAATTGAAAAGCACTACAAATGAACTCTGAAAATGTTGAAAGTTTGCATACTATCATAATTTCACCCACATAGCATGTGTTAAAAAGTTGAGAGGGCTAAGACAAAAACAGGATGCACCTCGTGTACAAAACGGACAATCTCTCTCGCAGTATGAGGGTTTCGAACGAGAACTCATCTCTTACAAAGCGATTTCATTTTTTGAACTTATTTGAATTCCATACTTTTTGTGTGTTCAAAATGCACCATTCAAAGGCACATCACAAAATTTCAACAATTTCTGACTTCATTTGGTATACTTCGTGCATTTACTTATTTTTTTTGTGCTAGTTGACCCTGAAATTGAAAAGCACTCCAAACGAACTCTGAAAATGTTGAAAGTTGGCATGCTATCATCATTTCACCCACATAGCATGTGTTAAAAAGTTGAGAGGGCTACGACAAAAACTGGATGCACTTCGTGTACAAAACGGACAATCTCTCTCGAAGTATCAGGGTTTCGAACGAGAACTCATCTCTTACAAAGGGATTTCATTTTTTTGAACTTATTTGAACTCCATACTTATTGTGTGTTCAAAATGCGCCATTCGAAGGCACATAACAAAATTTCAACAATTTCCGACTTCATTTGGTATTCTTCGTGCATTTACTTTTTTTTTGAGCTAGTTGACCCTGAAATTGAAAAGCACTAAAAATAAACTCTGAAAATGTTCAAAGTTGGCATGCTATCATCATTTCACCCACATAGCAGGTGTTAAAAAGTTGAGAGGTCTACGACAAAAACTGGATGCACTTCGTGTACAAAACGGACAATCTCTCTCGAAGTATGAGGGTTTCGAACGAGAACTCATCTCTTACAAAGGGATTTCATTTTTTTGAACTTATTTGAACTCCATACTTTTTGTGTGTTCAAAATGCACCATTCAAAGGCACATCACAAAATTTCAACAATTTCTGACTTCATTTGGTATTTTTCGTGCATTTACTTATTTTTTTTGAGCTAGTTGACCCTAAAATTGAAAAGCACTACAAACGAACTCTGAAAATGTTGAAAGTTGGCATGCTATCATCATTTCACCCACATAGCATGTGTTAAAAAGTTGAGAGGGCTACGACAAAAACTGGATGCACTTCGTGTACAAAACGGACAATCTCTCTCGAAGTATCAGGGTTTCGAATGAGAACTCATCTCTTACAAAGGGATTTCATTTTTTTGAACTTATTTGAGCTCCATACTTATTGTGTGTTCAAAATGCGCCATTCGAAGGCACATAACAAAATTTCAACAATTTCCGACTTCATTTGGTATTCTTCGTGCATTTACTTTTTTTTGAGCTAGTTGACCCTGAAATTGAAAAGCACTAAAAATGTACTCCGAAAAAGTTGAAAGTTGGCATGCTATCATCATTTCACCCACATAGCGTGTGTTAAAAAGTTGAGAGGTCTACGACAAAAACTGGATGCACTTCGTGTACAAAACGGACAATCTCTCTCAAAGTATGAGGGTTTCGAACGAGAACTCATCTCTTACAAAGGGATTTCATTTTTTGAACTTATTTGAACTCCATACTTTTTGTGTGTTCAAAATGCACCATTCAAAGGCACATCACAAAATTTCAACAATTTCTGACTTCATTTGTTACTTTTCGTGCATTTACTTATTTTTTTTGAGCTAGGTGACCCTCAAATTGAAAAGCACTACAAATGAACTCTGAAAATGTTGAAAGTTGGCATGCTATCATCATTTCACCCACATAGCATGTGTTAAAAAGTTGAGAGGGCTACGACAAAAACTGGATGCACCTCGTGTACAAAACGGACAATCTCTCTCGAAGTATGAGGGTTTCGAACGAGAACTCATCTCTTACAAAGGGATTTCATATTTTGAACTTATTTGAACTCCATACTTTTTGTGTGTTCAAAATGCAGCATTCAAAGGCACATCACAAAATTTCAACAATTTCTGACTTCATTTGGTATACTTCGTGCATTTACTTATTTTTTTTGAGCTAGTTGACCCTGAAATTGAAAAGCACTACAAACGAACTCTGAAAATGTTGAAAGTTGGCATGCTATCATAATTTCACCAACATAGCATGTGTTAAAAAGTTGAGAGGTCTACGACAAAAACTGGATGCACTTCGTGTACAAAACGGACAATCTCTCTCGAAGTATCATGGTTTCGAACGAGAACTCATCTCTTACAAAGGGATTTCATTTTTTGGACTTATTTGAACTCCATACTTATTGTGTGTTCAAAATGCGCCATTCGAAGGCACATAACAAAATTTCAACAATTTCCGACTTCATTTGGTATTCTTCGTGCATTTACTTTTTTTTTGAGCTAGTTGACCCTGAAATTGAAAAGCACTAAAAATGAACTCTGAAAATGTTGAAAGTTGGCATGCTATCATCATTTCACCCACAAAGCAGGTGTTAAAAAGTTGAGACGTCTACGACAAAAACTGGATGCACTTCGTGTACAAAACGGACAATCTCTCTCGAAGTATGAGGGTTTCGAACGAGAACTCATTTCTTACAAAGGGATTTCATTTTTTTTGAACTTATTTGAACTCCATACTTTTTGTGTGTTCAAAATGCACCATTCAAAGGCACATCACAAAATTTCAACAATTTCTGACTTCATTTGTTATTTTTCGTGCATTTACTTATTTTTTTTGAGCTAGGTGACCCTGAAATTGAAAAGCACTACAAATGAACTCTGAAAATGTTGAAAGTTGGCATGCTATCATAATTACACCCACATAGCATGTGTTAAAAAGTTGAGAGGGCTACGACAAAAACTGGATGCACCTCGTGTACAAAACGGACAATCTCTCTCGAAGTATGAGGGTTTCGAACGAGAACTCATCTCTTACAAAGGGATTTCATTTTTTGAACTTATTTGAACTACATACTTTTTGTGTGTTCAAAATGCACCATTCAAAGGCACATCACAAAATTTCAACAATTTCTGACTTCATTTGGTATACTTCGTGCATTTACTTATTTTTTTTGAGCTAGTTGACCCTGAAATTGAAAAGCACTACAAACGAACTCTGAAAATGTTGAAAGTTGGCATGCTATCATCATTTCACCCTCATAGCATGTGTTAAAAAGTTGAGAGGGCTACGACAAAAACTGGATGCACTTCGTGTACAAAACGGACAATCTCTCTCGAAGTATCAGGGTTTCGAACGAGAACTCATCTCTTACAAAGGGATTTCATTTTTTTGAACTTATTTGAACTCCATACTTATTGTGTGTTCAAAATGCGCCATTCGAAGGCACATAACAAAATTTCAACAATTTCCGACTTCATTTGGTATTCTTCGTGCATTTACTTTTTTTTTTGAGCTAGTTGACCCTGAAATTGAAAAGCACTAAAAATGAACTCTGAAAATGTTGAAAGTTGGCATGCTATCATAATTTCACCCACATAGCATGTGTTAAAAAGTTGAGTGGTCTACGACAAAAACTGGATGCACTTCGTGTACAAAACGGACAATCTCTCTTGAAGCATGAGGGTTTCGAACGAGAACTCATCTCTTACAAAGGGATTTCATTTTTTGAACTTATTTGAACTCCATACTTTTTGTGTGTTCAAAATGCACCATTCAAAGGCACATCACAAAATTTCAACAATTTCTGACTTCATTTGTTATTTTTCGTGCATTTACTTATTTTTTTTTTGAGCTAGATGACCCTGAAATTGAAAAGCACTACAAATGAACCCTGAAAATGTTGAAAGTTGGCATGCTATCATCATTTCACCCACATAGCATGTGTTAAAAATTGAGAGGTCTACGACAAAAACTGGATGCACTTCGTGTACAAAACGGACAATCTCTCTCGAAGTATGAGGGTTTCGAACGAGAACTCATCTCTTACAAAGGAATTTCATTTTTTTGAACTTATTTGAACTCCATACTTTTTGTGTGTTCAAAATGCACCATTCAAAGGCACATCACAAAATTTCAATAGTTTCTGACTTCATTTGGAATTTTTCGTGCATTTACTTATTTTTTTTGAGCTAGTTGACCCTGAAATTGAAAAGCACTACAAACGAACTCTGAAAATGTTGAAAGTTGGCATGCTATCATCATTTCACCCACATAGCATGTGTTAAAAAGTTGAGAGGGCTACGACAAAAAGTGGATGCACTTCGTGTACAAAACGGACAATCTCTCTCGAAGTATCAGGGTTTCGAACGAGAACTCATCTCTTACAAAGGGATTTCATTTTTTTTGAACTTATTTGAACTCCATACTTATTGTGTGTTCAAAATGCGTCATTCGAAGGCACATAACAAAATTTCAACAATTTCCGACTTCATTTGGTATTCTTCGTGCATTTACTTTTTTTTTGAGCTAGTTGACCCTGAAATTGAAAAGCACTAAAAATGTACTCTGAAAATGTTGAAAGATGGCATGCTATCATCATTTCACCCACATAGCATGTGTTAAAAAGTTGAGAGGTCTACGACAAAAACTGGATGCACTTCGTGTACAAAACGGACAATCTCTCTCGAAGTATGAGGGTTTCGAACGAGAACTCATCTCTTACAAAGGGATTTCATTTTTTGAACTTATTTGAACTCCATACTTTTTGTGTGTTGAAAATGCACCATTCAAAGGCACATCACAAAATTTCAACAATTTCTGACTTCATTTGTTATTTTTCGTGCATGTACTTATTTTTTTTGAGCTAGGTGACCCTGAAATTGAAAAGCACTACAAATGAACTCTGAAAATGTTGAAAGTTGGCATACTATCATAATTTCAGCCACATAGCATGTGTTAAAAAGTTGAGAGGGCTACGACAAAAACTGGATGCACCTCGTGTACAAAACGGACAATCTGTCTCGAAGTATGAGGGTTTCGAACGAGAACTCATCTCTTACAAAGGGATTTCATTTGTTGAACTTATTTGAACTCCATACTTTTTGTGTGTTCAAAATGCACCATTCAAAGGCACATCACAAAATTTCAACAATTTCTGACTTCATTTGGTATACTTCGTGCATTTACTTATTTTTTTTTGAGCTAGTTGACCCTGAAATTGAAAAGCACTACAAACGAACTCTGAAAATGTTGAAAGTTGGCATGCTATCATAATTTCACCCACATAGCACGTGTTAAAAAGTTGAGAGGGCTACGACAAAAACTGGATGCACTTCGTGTACAAAACGGACAATCTCTCTCGAAGTATCAGGGTTTCGAACGAGAACTCATCTCTTACAAAGGGATTTCATTTTTTGAACTTATTTGAACTCCATACTTATTGTGTGTTCAAAATGCGCCATTCGAAGGCACATAACAAAATTTCAACAATTTCCGACTTCATTTGGTATTCTTCGTGCATTTACTTTTTTTTGAGCTAGTTGACCCTGAAATTGAAAAGCACTAAAAATGAACTCTGAAAATGTTGAAAGTTGGCATGCTATCATCATTTCACCCACAAAGCAGGTGTTAAAAAGTTGAGAGGTCTACGACAAAAACTGGATGCACTTCGTGTACAAAACGGACAATCTCTCTCGAAGTATGAGGGTTTCGAACGAGAACTCATATCTTACAAAGGGATTTCATTTTTTTTGAACTTATTTGAACTCCATACTTTTTGTGTGTTCAAAATGCACCATTGAAAGGCACATCACAAAATTTCAACAATTTCTGACTTCATTTGGTATTTTTCGTGCATTTACTTATTTTTTTTTTTTTGCTAGTGGACCCTGAAATGGAAAAGCACTATAAATGAACTCTGAAAATGTTGGAAGTTGGCATGCTATAATCATTTCACCCACATAGCATGTGTCAAAAAGTTGAGAGGGCTAGACAAAAACTGGATGCACTTCGTGTACAAAACGGACAATCTCTCTCGAAGTATCAGCGTTTCGAACGAGAACTCATCTCTTACAAAGGTTTATTAAAATTCTTTTTGCATATTTGGGAATTTGACAAAACTATGAAAATGAAAAGTGTTTGAAATTTAGTACATTCCATACATGCATTACATAAAAGGTTTAATACATTATTACATTATTGCACCAATATTCCTATCTATTATTTCTGTTTTCTTCCGGGTCGTAGCCATGGAGAATCTTCATCATTCACTAGGATGCTTGGGTCTGTTTTCACTTTGAAGGGCGGAATTTCATGTAACTTATTATAATCTACTGACATGTCTGTCTTGTCATCTACTCCCACAATGTTTATTTTCCCTGAAAGAACTATGTGGCGTTTTGGCTCATCAGACGATATCTTCTTTTGCTGATTTCTTTTTCTCGTTTTTGTAGACATGTCCTTCACATAGAAAACCTGAGCGACATCATTGGTTAGGACAAATGGTCTGTCCATGCACGCAAGATTGTTGAGATCCACTGTTGTCATGCCGTACTTTTGGTCTACAACTACCCCGCCTCGTGTCAGCTTCACCCATTTGCACCGAAACAAAGGGATCTTAAAAGTAGGTCCATAGTCAAGTTCCCATATCTCCTCTATGTACCCGTAATATGTTTCCAAACAGTGCCCATTCTCGTCTGTTGCATCAAAGCGGACACCACTATTTTGGTTGGTGCTCTTTTTATCTTGGGCAACCGTGTAAAATGTATTCCCATTTATCTCATACCCTTGGAAAGTACATATAGTCGAAGATGGTGGCCTAGCCAAACAGTACAACTGATCTCCAATGGTGTCGTCATTCATGAGATGTGTCTGCAACCAACTTCCGAAAGTCTTCTCGTGTTCCTTTTTAATCCAAGAGTCAGCTTTCCCCGGGTTTTCGGAGCGTAGAATATTCTTGTGTCTCATGATATACGGAGCCACCATGGTGGAATTGTGTAGTGTGCTTGAGAGAAAGAATGCCCGTCCATACATACTTTTGCTTTCCTTCCTAGTGTGCCTTTTCCTGTCAGCCTACCCTCATACGGAGATTCAGGAACACCAATCGGCTTAAGGTCAGGAAGAAAGTCCACACAAAACTCAATGACCTCCTCTGTTCCATAGCCCTTGGAGATGCTTCCTTCTGGCCTAGCACGGTTACGAACATATTTCTTTAAGACTCCCATGAACCTCTCGAAGGGGAACATATTGTGTAGAAACACAGGACCGAGAATTCTAATCTCTTCGACTAGGTGAACTAGGAGGTGTGTCATTATATTGAAGAAGGATGGCGGGAACAACAACTCAAAGCTGACCAGACATTGGACCACATCAATCTGTAACCCTGATAGACTTTCTCGATCGATTACCTTCTGAGAAATTGCATTGAGGAATGCACATACCTTCACAATTGCCAGGCGAACGTTTTCCGGTAGAATTCCCCTCAATGCAACCGGAAGCAATTGCGTCATAAGCACGTGGCAGTCATGAGACTTTAGGTTTTGGAATTTTTTGTCTTTCATATTTACGATTCCCTTTATATTCGACGAGAAGCCAGTCGGGACCTTGATACTGAAAAGGACTTCAAAGAAGATTTCCTTATCTTCCTTAGTAAGAGCGTAGCTGGCACGCCCTTGAAACTGCCCCTGATGCATGCCATCTCTTCCTTTATGACGTTTGAAAGGATCGATATGGTTGACTAGAGGGGGGGGGGTGAATAGACAACGACCACTTTTTAATTAAACTTAGCAAGTTAAGGTAAACAACATATGGGTTCACAAATATTATGACAATGAGGTGAACCCTAATGACGCTAACAACGAGAGTTATTAAGACAAGTAAGATATAGACAACAACATAATCATACACAAAGTAAAGGTTAGAGATAACCACAAGTGGAACCGATGGAGACGAGGATGTGTTACCGAAGTTCCTTCCCTTTGACAGGAAGTACGTCTCCGTTGGAGCGGTGTGGAGGCACAATGCTCCCCAATAAGCCACTAAGGCCACTGTATTCTCCTTACGCCCTCGCACGATGCAAGGTACCGTGATTCCACTATAGGTGCCCTTGAAGGCGGCGACCGAACCTTTACAAACAAGGTTGGGGCAAAGTCCACACAAAGCTTGGAGGCTCCCAACAATACCACGAAGCTTCACCATAATGGAATATGGCTTCGAGGTGACCTCAACCGTCTAGGATGCTCAAACACCCAAGAGTAACAAGATCCGCAAGGGATTGGTGGGGGAATCAACTTTTCTCTTGGTGGAAGTGTGAATCTAGGCCTTCTCAACCAATACCTAAAGAATCAACAAGTTTGATTGGCTAGGGAGAGAGATCGGGCACTTTTGAGCTTAGGGAGCAACAATGGAGCTTGGGAGGGTAAGAGATGAGGTTCCACAGCTAGAAGAACCCTTTATATAGTGGGGGTAAAAATCCAACCGTTTTCCCCACTCTCTGCCCGAGCTCCAGCGGTACTACCGCTGACTGCAGCGGTACTACCACTGGGCCCCTGGTAGTGCAAAGGCACCACCACCGCCAAGAAAGTCTTCGCAAAAAGGTCTGTCCACGTACAACCGCTAGGCAAGCGGTACTAAGCTCCTGGAGCGGTACTACCGCTGACCAGGGGCGGTACTACCGCTAGGGCCAGCGGTACTACCGCTGGGGGACCATTTTGCAAAGAGGAAAGAAACACAGAGGCGGGAGCCACTCCAAAGATGCATGTAAGGGAAAATATGTGAAGTGTGCGTGTGCAAAGATTGATTCCACCCAAACCTTTCCACTACGGTTCCCCTCTTAATAGTACGGCTTTCCTATGACTCAAATAAAGAGAATCGTAGAGAACGCCGGTCTTCTGTTCCATGAATGAAGGGGGGGTGAGTCGTCTTGTGCCATTGACGTGTGTTATCTGAAATCTTAATCACACACACGGTTAGTCCTTTGCGGTACTGTCATCAATCACCAAAATTACTTAGGCATAAACTATGCCTCGACAATCTCCCCCTTTTTGGTGGATTGATGACAATACCGGATTTGCACATAGAATAATATGAGAACCAAAAGATATAGAAATATGGCAATAAGGAGCATAAAGTTCATGTCTCACAAAAGATAGCAAAATAGAAGCAAACCAAGTTCGAAGCAAAACACGAAGGATAAGCAAAGCAAAGCAAAAGTTCGACTCTCAAAGCAAATCTCCTAGACTCTCTCCCCCTTTGGCACAAGACACCAAAAAGGGGCACACCTAACACCACAGGTGATTACTCCTCATCCTCAGCATCGCCAGACTCGTCCGTACCCTCCGGGTCGTCCTGCTCCTCCTCTTCCTCCTCAGCGCCAGACCACTGGTACCCTTGAGCCCGCATCCAAGTAGCCTCTGGAGTTATGTCGTCCTCTGATCCGCTGGAGATGTCAACATCAAGAGTCCTTAGGACACATTTGTGCCTCTGACGATTCTCCTTCTGAGCCACGTGCGTCTGGTACTGGCCCTTAGCCTGCATACAAAATAGAGTCTTCATCTTATGCTGCAGTTTGATGGCCCAAGATGGCATGGCAGAAGGGCGGGACTGAGAGGCGGTTCCTCTGTCAGCGGCAGTTTCTATGTCAGTGTCCATGTGTTGAGAGGAGGTTGATGGGTTGGCCCATTTATCCTTGACGCGAAGCTTGACAGGATCGTGGACAATATAGTCAGCCTGAATGTATAACTCCTCCTGCAGATAGGTGTCCTGCCACTTCTGACAGATATAAGCGAACAGATAGGGCCCGTAGATGGGAACCTTGTGCATCATGATGCAGTTCCAGAGCTCAGTGAACATTACATAAAAAATATCAAGAGGGGCAGACTCCTTAGTCATAGCCTCCTCACAGAGCAGCAGCATCTCAGCCAGAGAGCCATGAACCTCGTCGAAGTTGCCAATGCGAGGGAAGAGGGTGTTGCGGAAGATCCGATGCATATGTCCAGATGCTTGGGGAGCACACCCTTCTTCACATAGAGTTGCTGCAATCTGTCCTTGGCGGGAGCCCTATCAGTGGGAGCTGCAGCATGAGGACGCGACCCAAGTGGAGTGTCAGCTCCCTGGCACTCAACCTTGAGGAAAGCCATGAATTCACGCCAGGTACCAGTCATCTTCTGAGTCCCAGTCATCCATACCATGGAGCGCTCGTCATGTGGAGAGAAGTGAACCGTGACATAGAACTGGGCAACAACATTGGGGTCAAAGTCTGTCTTGAAAGTGATGATGTCCTTGATGCCCAGTTTGTCAATCAGAGAAAGAGCATCACCAAAGTAGTCCAAGTTCCGCTGAAGATGAGCAAGGTCAATCCACTGAACGGGGACAAAGTTCTTCTTGAAATTCATGACAATATCACGGTATATCCTGCAGTGATCCCTTGCCCAAACATGCTCAACATTCTTGATCACAACCCGCTCTTGGAGATAATGGTTTTGAGTGCGGAACCGCAGAAAGTCCTTAGGGGGCATTGTGCGGACATTGATCCCCTTGTCCTTGTGCGCGGTCTTCTTGAAGGCCTGCTTTTTGGGTTGCAGACCTGAAGTGGCGGAGCCCTCTGGAGCCTCTGGGTTGCGATAATGCTTTGACTGCGCGTCCCGTGAGGGGTTCGAACGGCAAGCACCACATGTGACACAAAACACACACCGACAAGGAGCGACAAAAAGAGTAAAGGCAATGAACTAGAAAAGGCAGAAAAGTAAACACTCATTGCCAAGCACATGAGAAGAATACACAGTGAATCCTCCTGGCGGTAGTACCGCTACCCCTGGCGGTAGTACTGCTGGGGGTCCTAGCGGTAGTACTGCTGGAGCTCCTAGCGGTAGTACCGCTACCCCTGGCGGTAGTACCGCTGGGGTTTGATTTTTAGATCTGACAGATAAAATAGACCCCATAGATATGGCTACACGAATTTTACGAGGGACATGGGCTGTGTATGAACACTAAGAACTCCACCACATCCCGACTCACATGAGGATCACAAGTACCACCGAAATAAGTACATGCCTAGGCAAGAGAGAGCAAGTTTTTGATCTAATCCAAACATAGTTCAAGTGCTTGATCTAAAACATGTAAATCCTAGGGCATGGCAAAATAAACAGCAAAGATTCAGAGGACCTACACTCCCCTCAAATAACTCCTTCATGCCATCCAAGAACAAGGCACAAGATCAAAGACATGGATCCAAACCACCAATGCTCCTAACCCTAGAACAAGAACATCAACCAAAAGAAGAAGGGGAGGATCTTTACCGGGATTGATGGCCCTTGGAGGAGGAAGGAGAAGTGGAGCAAACCCTCCAATCCAACGGAGAGAAAGAGCTCCACGAATAGAGATCAAAATAGGGGGGTTTCGGGGTTGGGGAGGGAGGAGCCGCGTGGAAGAAGAAATAACCAGGGAAAAACGGGCTCCCCCTCCTTTATAAAGCCCAAGGGGTACGGGCCAGCGGTAGTACCGCTACCTCGCGGTAGTACCGCTGGATGCAGCGGTAGTACCGCTGGGGTCCTAGCGGTAGTACCGCTCCCCCTGGCGGTAGTACCGCTCCCCCTGAGACAACCCTAAAGAAATTCCTAGTTAGGTCGTGGTAGAATGGGATCCTGGCGGTAGTACCGCTATCCCTAGTGGTAGTACCGCTGCAAATGTCACAACGGGACCTAGGAGAAGAGAAGAACGTGGGAAAATGACAAGTAAGTGGAAAAACAAGATAGCACCAGAAATATATACTGACTTGTCATTTTATATCATTTCTTCGATATGAGAGAAAGGTGGGGGCGGTGGCCGAGGCCACCTATGTTTGAGACAACGGTATGACACCCCGAAGAATTATCCTTGGGTTCATGACCAATGCTCGTCTTTGAAGCACAAGTGCCATTTGACAATGGCTAAAGTGAAAAACTAGATTGATTTATGCATAATGGGGGGAGGGAAAGTTCATTGAGAGAACAACACTCCCCCTATGTCCATGCATACATCTAGACCAAGATAGAATGTAAGGTGAGGTGCAACATTCCTAGCTTCAATCCACATTACTTGAATCAATGATATTTAGCTCATGTCTTAACTCCCGGAACCTTGCTTCATCTAGAGGCTTAGTGAAAATATCTGTAAGTTGCTCTTCAGTGTGGATGAAGTGAACCTCAATATCACCTAGCTTGATATGTTCACGAATGAAGTGTTGGCGAATATCAATATGTTTGGTTTTGCTATGTTGCACTGGGTTGAGGGAAATCTTGATAGCACTTTGATTGTCACATAGAAGAGGCACTTTGTCACAAGTGACACCATAATCCTTTAAAGTTTGCCTCATCCATAGCAATTGTGCACAACAACTTGCAGCTACCACATACTCAGCTTCGGTGGATGATAAAGAGACGCAATTCTGCTTCTTTGACGACCAACTTACCAATGAGCGACCAAGGAATTGGCATCCTCCAGACGTTGAATTCCTCTCCACACAATCTCCTGCCCAATCTGAGTTGGAATAGCCAACTAGATTGAAGTTTGCTCCTTTGGGATACCAAAGGCCAAAGTTTGGGGTATGAGCCAAATATCGAAAGATTCGCTTAACAGCCATGTAATGACTTTCTTTTGGTGCGGATTGAAACCGTGCACATATCCCTACACTCAACATAATATACGGTCTAGATGCACAAAGGTAAAGGAGGGATCCAATCATGGAGCGATATACCTTTTGATCCACTGCTTTACCATTGGGATCGCTGTCAAGCTTGCATCTTGTTGGCATGGGGAATTTGACCGGTTTGACATCTTCGAGCTCGAACCGTTTGAGCATGTCTTGAGTGTACTTGGCTTGTTTGATGAATGTCCGTTCTAGACCTTGTTTAATCTCGAACCCGAGGAAGAACTTCAACTCTCCCATCATGGACATCTCAAACTTCTCAGTCATTAGTGCAGCAAATTCTTCATTGAAGGAAATGTTAGGAGAGCCAAAGATAATATCATCAACATATAGTTGGCATATGAACAAATCCCCTTTAACCCTCTTAGTAAAAAGAGTGGGATCTATCTTCTCAATTTCAAACCCACGATCTTGTAAGAACTCAGTAAGATACTCATACCACGCACGTGGGGCTTGTTTAAGGCCATAGAGTGCCTTATTAAGTTTGTACACATGATTGGGGAGCTTGGGATGTTCGAATCCCGGGGCTGTTTGACATAGACCAACTCATTTAAAAGACCATTAAGAAAGGCACTTTTCACATCCATTTGTTGTAATTTGAAGTTATGATGAGAGGCAAATGCAAGCAACATGCGAATAGATTCTAGACGAGCAACAGGGGCAAAGGTTTCACCATAGTCGATACCCACGACTTGGGAGTAGCCTTGAGCCACCAATCTTGCCTTGTTTCGAATCACAATCCCATTGGAATCTTTCTTGTTCTTGAATATACATTTGGTCCCGATGACATTATGTTCCTCCGTTGGTCTAGGCACTAAATCCCAGACTTGGTTGCGCTCAAAGTTGTTAAGTTCTTCATGCATGGCCATAAGCCAATCCTCATCATCGACCGCTTCCTGTACCTCTTGAGGTTCACAATACGAAACAAACGCGTGATGCTCACAATAATTCCAAATATGTTGACGGGTGGATACTCCCCTTTTCAAACTGCCAAGTACATTCTTCATAAGATGTGACTTGACTCTCAGCTTGTTCACAATCTTGGCTGCTCGACGCTCCAAGAGTTATTCATTAGATAACGGGGGATCATCGACTTGTTTACTTTGCTTGCCCTTGCGTCTTGAGCCGGCTGTTGGTGTTGCAGAAGGGAATTGTGAGACAGTCTCCTGATCATCTTGTCCTTCGACTTGAGCAGGTTCACTAGTTTGTTCTTGTATTTGTGGTTGCTCTTGATCTTGATCGTGTGCTTCTACTTGGTCTGGATCTCGTGGTTGCACTTGATCTTGATCATGAGCAGGTTCAGAGTCTTGGGAGAGTGCTTGAATATCCTGAGACACTTCATCATTGTTGGGCAATTTATCTTGACCTTGAGCGTGTTCATTTTGTTGAGAGTCTTCTCTCTGTTCATCGGAAGCGTGTGGGACTTGTGGAGGTGATGGCTCCACTTGAGTAGAGCATTGTCCTTCTCCTTCGGCCACAAGGGGTTCCTCAATGGGGAGTATTTGACCAATCCCCATTCTTCTTATGGCTTGGGGAGGAATTTCATCACCTACATCACAAAGACCACTTTGCTCCACTTGGGAGCCATTATTTTCATCAAACTCCACGTTACACGTCTCCTCAATGAGTCCGGTGAACTTGTTGAGGACACGGTAAGCATGAGAGTTTGTAGCATAACCAACAAAGATGCCCTCATGTGCTCTAGAGTCAAATTTAGCTAACCGTGCACCTTTCTTGAGAATGAAACACTTACAACCGAATACTCGGAAGTACTTGAGATTGGGTTTGTTTCCAGTTAGAATCTCATACGGAGTCTTGTTCAAGCCTTTGCGAATATAGAGCCGATTGGATGCATGACATGCTGTGTTGATGGCCTCTGCCCAGAAGTTATATGGAGATTTGAATTCTGCCATCATTGTCCTTGCAGCGTCTATCAAGGTCCGGTTCTTCCTTTCTGCCATGCCGTTTTGTTGAGGGGTATATGGTGCAGAATATTGGTGTTTTATTCCCTCATCACCTAGAAACTCATCCAAGGTGTAGTTCTTGAACTCGGTGCCGTTGTCACTTCTAATCATCAAGATCTTTGCTTCATGTTGACGTTGGGCTTCATTAGCAAAGTTGATGACAGTTTGTTGAGTTTCACTCTTCTTTTTGAAGAAATATACCCAGGTATATCTTGAGTAGTCGTCAACGATCACCAAGCAATACTTTCTGCCTCCAGGACTATCAAATGATGGAGGACCAAACAGATCCATATGGAGAAGCTGCAATGGCCTCTTAGTGTAGATAAGAGTCGTTGGACGATGAGCAGTTTCATGAATCTTTCCTTCAATGCAGGCACTGCAAACATGATCTTTAGCAAAACTCACATTTGTTAGTCCACGAATATGGTCCCCTGTCAGAAGGCTTTGCAAAGATCTCATATTGACATCAGCTAAACGGCGATGCCAAAGCCATCCCACATCAACTTTAGCCATTAAACATGTCGCGGTCTTAGTGGGTCGCTTTGAGAAGTTCACCACATAAAGACCATTTTTGACATATCCAACATAGGCTACTTTAAGAGTCTTGCTCCTCAGGAGGACCACAGTATCAAGATTAAAGAATGTGGAAAAAACCCATAATTGCGAGTTGACGAACCGAAAGTAAATTGTAGGCAAGTGACTCAACAAGCATGACCTTATCAATAGATAAATATTGAGAGCCGACCACCTTACCAAATCCCAATACCTTTGACGAGGATGCATCGGCGAATTGGACATGGGTGGGCATAGATGGAGAAGGATGCACATCCACCACTAAGTACTTGCTTCCGGTCATATGATTTGTTGCTCCACTATCGAGCAACCATGACACCCCACCGGAAGAAAACTCCAGCAATAGATCAAGGCTTGGTTTTAGGTACCCATTTTTAATGGGTCCTTTCATGTTAGAGACAAGGGTCTTAGGAACCCAGATAGCCCATTCAATATGCTCATCGTAGGAACCAACAAATCTGGCATAAACATGCCCATCACTAGCACGACATAAGACATAAGAAGAATTAAGTTTGTCGGCTGTGTTAGTAGGAATGGTTTTGCCCTTCTTGAGGTTTCCATAGTCCACCTTGTTCCTGTTCACCTTTTGAGTCCCCTCACCCTCTTTGACAAAGATGTCCATGAGGGTAGGAGATCGTTTGTTCCTGTTCCTCCTTTTACCTTTTGACTTGGAGGTAAGTCCAAGTCCCTCCTTTCCTACAACACCTTTTTGAGTGCTCAAGAGGTCGTTCAGGCTCTTCTCACCTTGTATGCATGCCACAAGGCCCTTCTCAAGTTTCTCCTTTAACTTGGCATTTTCCTCCACAAGATGTACATGCTCACAGCAGGGATTAGTTGCACAAGCATTATCAATTAACACAAAGGGAGGACAAGTAGAGATCTCCTTGGTAAGCTTTGCTTGGAGTTGATCATGAGACTCTTTCAGAGAGAAATGAGCACCTTTCAAGACCTTGTGGGCCTTGTCGAGTGTGTCAAACTCCTCCTTGAGTCTGTCATGGCCAACCCCAAGAGCATACTTTTCAGACTTAAGCATACGAGTAAGAACAACATCATGATCTAGTTTCTTTTGCATTTTAGCGCAGTCATCGTTGTATGACTCCTCAAGAGCCAAACGAAGAGTGCGCTTCTTTTCTAGAGCAAGAGATAATTCAGCAATTTCATCGGCATAGTCACGATTGTGTCCCTGAAGCTCGGAGATGGTCTCCTCATGAGACTCAATGAGGTCAGTGGCCTCACCCAGTTGTTCCAAGAGAGCAACAAAGTGATTCTTGGATTCTCCCTTAATAGTGCACAGAAACTTGTCAAGATCATGCTCATTAAGTTCCACAACATCACTATCATCAACACACTTTAACAATGCAGGAGCAGTAGCGATGTTGGTCTTAATGATGGGAGTTACCTGATTGATACCTTTTGCCATGAGGCACTTGGTGATGTGGTTCTCGTTGGGGGCGTTGAAAAGAGACACCTTCTGGGGAGAGGTAGTGGCAATAGCAACAGTTGCCGTTGCCACTGTATCATCATCATCATCATCGGAAGGGTACTCTTCAAGGGCCACCATCCCTTTTGGGTGAGGTTTCTTCACAAAGTTGTTCTTGATGGGGAATGATTTGGTTTTGTCTTTGCGAATGAGCTTGCCCCCGTTGTCTTCCCTTTTCTCATAGGGACATTCGGCCACGAAGTGACTCACGTTACCACAGTTATAACATGTCCTTACTCATTGTTTGGGTTTGAATCCACTCGAGTTGTTCTTGGTGAAGGTGGGTCTTGAGTTCCTCTTGTTGCCCCAGAATTGCCTTGATGCAAGAGCCATGTGCTCATGATAGGCATACTTTGTGTCTTCAGGGCAGCTCTCTTCTTCATCACCTCTTCTTCTTCTTCAGGCATTGCTTTTGCTTTCAGTGCAAGGTTGGGTGAAGTTGTCTTTGAGCGAACACTAGCAAGTGCATTGTCGGCTGTTTCGTTCATGATTGACATTGCAATGAATTCATCCAACACCTCACTGGAAGACAAGGAGTGGAAGTCTGGTCGCTGATGAATGACAGATGACATGGCTTTGTTGAAAGGCATGATGGCTTTGAGAAACTCGCGCTTGACCCATGTATCATCCACATCCTTGCTCCCATGATCCTTGAGTGCCACAGCAATAGCAGTCACCCTCCGATAGAGATCACGAGGGTCCTCGTCTTCCTTCATCACAAACTCATATCGGCCTTATCAAGTATCACTTTATAGTTGGATTGTTGAATGCTTGAGCTTCCCTTATACAACACCATGATATGCTCCCAACAATCCTTGGCCAATGTGAAGGGACGCAAGTGAGGAAGATCTTCAGGTGGCACTGCGGACTGGAGAATGAACAAAGCGGAGTGATTGTATTGATTGTCTGCATCTTCTCTTGGTGTGAGGTTTCTTGGATCATGAGGATAATATCCTTGTTCGATGATTCTCCACAAGTTTGTTGAGCTGTGATTCAAATGAGACTTAATAGAAAATACCGAGTTAGCAAAGTCACCTTTTACAAGCTTAGGAGGAGGACCAACAGGATTAAGACGCGGTGCGGGAACGGATCCTCCATAGGCCATGGGGGTGGAACTGAGGCATATGTTCCAGTCCCATCCTTTTCATGAGACGAGGAAGGTCGCATACCTTTAGCCGCTTCCTTAGAGGAGTTGGCCTCTGAACCGGTGACGGTGGGTTTAACCACTATAGCCGGTTCGGGAGAACTTTTAAATCCCTCAATTAACTCTTTAAGCATGGTCTTGACTTTGTTCGTCAAGGACGTCTTGAGGGCGGCCATAGCCGTATTCAAGTCGTCCCTTGTGACCGAAGTCAAGTCCATGGCCTCGGGTTGCCCATGGTTAATTCCCTCTTCGCCTTCCATACTCTTCGGTGGTTAAACCCTTAATAAAGAGACGTGGCTCTGATACCAATTGAAAGGATCGATATGGTTGACTAGAGGGGGGGTGAATAGACAACGACCACTTTTTAATTAAACTTAGCAAGTTAAGGTAAACAACATATGGGTTCACAAATATTATGACAATGAGGTGAACCCTAATGACGCTAACAACGAGAGTTATTAAGACAAGTAAGATATAGACAACACCATAAGCATACACAAACTAAAGGTTAGAGATAACCACAAGTGGAACCGATGGAGACGAGGATGTGTTACCGAAGTTCCTTCCCTTTGACAGGAAGTACGTCTCCGTTGGAGCGGTGTGGAGGCACAATGCTCCCCAATAAGCCACTAAGGCCACCGTATTCTCCTCATGCCCTCGCACGATGCAAGGTACCGTGATTCCACTATAGGTGCCCTTGAAGGTGGCGACCGAACCTTTACAAACAAGGTTGGGGCAAACTCCACACAAATCTTGGAGGCTCCCAACAAGACCACGAAGCTTCACCACAATGGAATATGGCTTCGAGGTGACCTCAACCGTCTAGGATGCTCAAACACTCAAGAGTAACAAGATCCGCAAGGGATTGGTGGGGGAATCAACTTTTCTCTTGGTGGAAGTGTGAATCTAGGCCTTCTCAACCAATCCCTAAAGAATCAACAAGTTTGATTGGCTAGGGAGAGAGATCGGGCACTTTTGAGCTTAGGGAGCAACAATGGAGCTTGGGAGGGTAAGAGATGAGGTTCCACAGCTAGAAGAACCCTTTATATAGTGGGGGGGGGGAATCCAACCGTTTTCCCCACTCTCTGCCCGAGCTCCAGCGGTACTACTGTTGGGCCCCTGGTAGTGCAAAGGCACTACCACCGCCAAGAAAGTCTACGCAAAAAGGTCCGTCCACGTACAACCGCTAGGCAGACGATACTAAGCTCCTGGAGCGGTACTACTGCTGACCAGGGGCGGTACTACCGCTGGCTGCAGCGTTACTACCGCTAGCACTCCAGCGGTTCTACCGCTAGGGCCAGCGGTACTACCGCTGGGGGACCATTTTGCAAAGAGGAAAGAAACATAGAGGCGGGAGCCACTCCAAAGATGCAGGTAAGGGAAAATATGTGAAGTGTGCGCGTGCAAAGATTGATTCCACCCAAACCTTTCCACTACGGTTCCCCTCTTAATAGTACGGCTTTCCTATGACTCAAATAAAGAGAATCGTAGAGAACGCCGGTCTTCTGTTCCATGAACGAAGGGGGGGCGAGTCGTCTTGTGCCACTGACGTGTGTTATCTGAAATCTTAATCACACACACGGTTAGTCCTTTGCGGTATTGTCATCAATCACCAAAATTACTTAGGCATAAACTATGCCCCAACAACGTTCCAGGTCCTCCCGTGCTTCCGGTGTATCTTTTGACTTCCCATACAAGCCAGGAAGCCTAGAATATTCACGCAAAGATTCTTCGTCAGGTGCATCACGTTGATTGCCGAGCGGACCTCATGGAATTCCCAGTAGAGTAGCTCCCAAAATATAGATTTCTTCTTCCACATGGGTACGCGCTTATCAGGGCCGTTAGGAACAGGTTGGCTGCCAGGACCCTTTCCAAAGATTACTTTTAAATCTTTGACCATATCAAATACTTCAGCACCAGTACGGATGATAGGCTTCCCCTGGGGTTCTGCCTTGCCATTGAAATGCTTGCCTTTTTTCTTTAAGGGATGCTTGGGCGGAAGAAAACAACGATTGTACGGGCACACATTCTTCCTACATTTTTCCAGATATATACTTTCTGTCTGATCCAAACAGTGCGTGCATGCATTGTATCCCTTGTTTGACTGTCCTGAAATGTTACTAAGAGCAGGCCAATCATTGATGGTTACGAAAAGCAACGCTCGAAGGTCAAATTCCTCTTGTTTGTGCTCGTCCCACACACGTACACCTGGTTCGGCCCACAGCTGTAAAAGTTCATCAACTAATGGCCTTAGGTACACATCAATATCGTTGCCGGGTTGCTTTGGACCTTGGATAAGCACTGGCATCATAATGAACTTCCGCTTCATGCACAACCAAGGAGGAAGGTTGTAGATACATAGAGTAATGGGCTAGGTGTTGTGACTGCAACTCTGCTCCCCAAAAGGATTCATGCCATCTGTACTCAGACCTAACCATAAGTTCCTTGCGTCAGCTGCAAATCTCGGGAACTCTCTCTCGATTTTTCTCCACTGCCGACCATCAGCGGTGTGCCTCAACTTATCGTCTTTCATACGATCTTCCATGTGCCATCGCAACAACTTCGCATGATCTTTATTTCTGAACAGACGTTTCAACCGTGGTATTATAGGAGCATACCACATCACCTTGGCAGGAACCCTCTTCCTGGGTGGCTCGCCCTCAATATCACTAGGGTCATCTTTTCTGATCTTATACCGCAATGCAGTGCATACCGGGCATTTATCCATATTCTCGTACTTCTCACCGCGGTAGAGGATGCAGTCATTAGGGCATGCATGTATCTTCTGCACGTCTAATCCTAGAGGGCAGACAAGCTCCTTTGCTTCGTACGTGCTGGTGGGCAATTCGTTCTTTCTTGGAAGCATCTTCTTCATCAGTACCAGCAACTTTTGGAATGACGAGTCAGTCACACCGGTCTCTGCCTTCCACTTCAGCAATTCCAGTGTGCTACCCAGCTTCTTCTGGCCATCTTCACAAGTTGGGTACAACAATTTGTTGTGGTCCTGTAACATCCGCTCGAACTGCAACCTCTCCTTTTCTGTGTCGCAACCTCGCCGTGCATCAGAAATGACCCGGCCAAGATCATCAGCGGGCTCATCTGGTTCCCGTTCTTCATCCTGTTCTTCTTCTTCATTGTCTTGCATTGCGGTATCAGCATACTCAGGGAACATAGATCGGTAGTTGTCATCATCGTTCTCTTCTTCTTCATCGTCGTCTTCCATCATAACTCCTCTTTCTCCGTGCTTGGTCCAAACATTATAGCCCGACATAAAACCGGACCGAAGCAGGTGGCTCTAAATGACTCTTGAGGAAGTGTAATCCTTCTCATTCCGACATTCAACACATGGACAAAACATAAAACCACCACCATGCTTGTTCGCATCGGCTGCATCTCGAAAAGAATGCACGCCTTCTCTGTAAGCGGCTGTGCATCGATCACCGTACATCCATGGATGGCTCATCTGCGTTATACGACAGTATATCAAATACAATCACGATCCTAAAAATTAGTACCGCATGGTCTAAACGAGGAAATATAGTTGCTAACCTTTTAGAATAAGTAGAAATAAAGAGGAAGAGGTTTAAGCGTGGCTCAGGCATCTCATATCATAGTTGTGTTCGGTGAATTGAAGCGGCATCGCTCTAACACACATTTCAACAAACACCTCTAGTGCATAAAAAAAGGAGAGCTAGCACACCCACACTCTTCCATCCAAGAAAAATGCAAGGAAGAGGGGAGAGGGGGGCTGTGCTATATATAGGCAGAGGACTTTATTCCCGGTTTGAGACACAAACCGGGACTAAAGGTGGCGCACATGCGGGCTGCACACCGCATAGCCCTTTAGTCCCGGTTTGAGACACAAACCGGGACTAAAGGCTCCTTACGGGCCGGGACTAAAGCCTCGAGGGAGGTATTGCGATTTGGGGCGACGTGGCCGGGACTAAAGGCCGGGACTAAAGGGTCCAGGCCAAAGGCCCGTTTTCCACTAGTGTAGGTGGGAGGTGGGCGGTGGGGCAGTGGAGTAAGTGGGCGGTGGGCAGCGGGGCAGGTCGCCGCCGTTTCTACGGCGGCTGGTCTATCCGCGGGCGAAGGAGGAAGAAGCAGAGGAGGGCGGATTAACAAGAGATTTTAAACCACAAGGTTTGTTTTGCAAAATTAGAAAATGAACTAGGGTGTGGACATCTTTTTTCGGACGGAGGGAGTATAAGCTTATGAGCGCCAGCATATGCAGAATTCGAATTGAAAATTGAATTAGACGCGCTATATCCTGTCATTTATCCCTTGTTTTTGATCTCCATGGCAGTACAATAGGATTCCGGTGAAGAAGTTGACTGAAGGTGAAGTGCATGATCACAACATGTTGAAACGATGTACCCTAGCTGGCATGCTGCTGATCTTTATATATGTATGTATGCTTCTCCTGGGATATCATTCCCATTATTCCGGTATGATAGACCTCCTTCACCTTCGCTTTTCTTTTGCTCGTGTGAGATTTTGGAGAAAACAAAATCAAAGCCCATATTTCAATGCAAATAACTCATCTTGTTCATAGCTCGAGTTAGACTAGACAGGACCACAAAACAAATCTGCAGTGATGCAACAAAGTGGTTTAGAGTGTGTTTTGGGGTTTCAGGTTTAACCTCTGGAGTCCGAGAGCTGACATGGGGTAGACACCTGTTTGGACAAGCTAAATCATAGCAAGCCAGTCAAATCTCTAATTCACCAAGAGACATCAAGTGGGACGACAGACAATTGACATACTTGGGTGAAGCTCCGTGAACTGTATTATAGTCAATAGTGAAGCTCCGTGAACTGTATTATAGTCATTGCACTCTATATACCTGCCAGTTCACTCTCCATCAACCCCACTGAGCCACTCATCCAGTGCATTTCAAATGAATTTAGGCACAATTCTCTGGCACTCCATGCAACCATCCTAGCTACCGTCCATAACGTTCTTCCAAGCTTTCTCTACAAAACTGACAATGGGTTAGAGCTGTTATGCATCACAAAAGTGCATATTATTAATAAAATGGATCCATCTGACGGTAGCGTCGATGGTGAAGAGGCCTGGCAAGGTCAACGCGTCTATCTGATCTGAGGATGGATCGATGGATGAAGGAGGTAACAGCCCTTGCAGCTTGCGCATGTGATGCCCAATGAAAGTGTGTCGGACTGATGTGTAACCCAGTCCAAGTATTGTCGCTTGGATGGGGCATCGGGCATTACATGTTAGGTGTTGTTGTGATGTATGTTTAGTACATACAAGCCACAATACTTGGACTGGGTTACTCCTATTCCCGTGATGAACGAGTACCGAATGTCTGGATTTATTACCTTGTAAGGACTTTGTAAATAATTAATTAAACGACTGCATGCATCGCCCAGATGCACAGGCGGGATACATCCTTTTTTCAAAAAAAAAAATCTTTGTTGGAAATATGAGCAATTTACCAAAGGATTTTATTAAAAGAAAAGCTAGGATAAACCTAACCATCATAACTAAGACGGAAGAAGACATGCAATATAGAGATGAAATGACAGAAGACAGGTGCACATATGATCTAAAAAAACATATGCATAACCATTCTATATAGACAAGGTACCATAGAAAGTGATGAGCAGACACGGTACATATCTAGAAGAGATACTATAGCAAAAACTTGCGATAGAAACTGAAAGAAGAAGAACATGAGTGCGTACTGAGTTGCAGCAGCAGGATTGATGTTGGCGTTGTCGTTGGCCATGTTACCAGAGAGGTGGTCGACGTCAGGGAAGTAGTCATCGTCCGGAAAAAATCGTCGGTGTCCGTGATGGAAGCCAGTAGTCGCGCAGAGCGCTCCCCAAAAACCTTATCGCCCTTCTCCCGTACAGGACTCGAAGAGACGGAGTTTTGGAGGCCTACTGTCCCGAGGAACGGTGCACGCCGCAAAACGGGATGAGGAAGAACGTAGCAGCAGCACAGAGAAAGGAACTGGTGGCGAGAGGAACTTTTGATGCGTTATTCTGGAGAGGAGCGACTTAGTTCGGCTCGGCTCATTCCCGCAACCCGCGACGCGTCGTGACGAGGCGAGGCGGGCGGCGGAATAGGAGGAGCGCGCGTGTATGTCTCTATTGTTCTCAAGCTCATACATGTGTGGAAACATCCTCCCTTATAAGGAGGTCCGACTCCCACTAAACTAGCAATGTGGGACTAAACATTTCCACCTCTTGCCTTGCACAAATGGGATGCGTGGGCCTCTAGGATTTATTAGGAATTATATATTGGGCTGGCCCAAATAATTGAATAAAATTCTAGCAATCCCCCACCAGATCTCAGAGGCACACAAAATTTTGCCTTTGGTTCCAAAACACTGTTTTATATACCGATACTGCAGTGGAGACTGTTAAGTTGAACTTCCACCTAGAACTCTATGCTACACTAGTAAGCAACTTGAACAGTGGACTAGGCCTTGAACTGCAAGTTTTCTGCGAAACTAGATTCATACAGAGGTTTGATCGATACTAGGCTACCGTAGGACTTCCCCGCGGGTGGAGCTTATGCGTCATATTGCGAGACCTTTCATGCGTTTACTAGAGAGCACCCTACTCTCATAGATTGCGACGTTAACAATCAGACTCATATAGGTATGTTCTTCAAAAGATGTTCTGCAGGATAACATCTCTGCTTCAATAAGCCACTTAAAACATATTAAGATGTACATCAACCTGCCATGCAGTTTTAGGAAAGTATTGCATCTTCATGGAGTGGTATTATCAATGATAAGGATACTTTCCTCTCAGTTGACCAACAGCTTGTCTTCCACATCTAATTCACGGGATCTCCAATCACAAAGAGTAGGTTACCACTGTGAACAACTCAAATTGTGGGTCTCATACCCATCTCCCTCGATGCATTTTCTATCACATTACATGATAGACCCTTAGTAAAAGGATCTGCCAGATTTTTAGATGTTTGGATATAATCCAATGCAATAACTCCGGAGTTTCTCATTTTCCTCACAGATTTTAACCTTCTCTGAATGTGTCTTGATGACTTCATGTTATCCTTTGAGCCGCTCACTTTCGTGATCACAGTTTGATTGTCGCAGTTCATAAGGATACCCTGTACAGGTTTCTCGACAACCGGCAAGTCACTCAAGAGCCGGCGAAGCCAATCTGCTTCGACCGTAGCTGTATCTAGTGTTGTGAGTTCTGCTCCCATTGTTGACCTTGTTAAGATCGTTTGCTTGCAAGACTTCCAAGAAACAGCGCCACCTCCATGAGTGAATACATATCCGCTCGTGGCTTTGATCTCATCAACATCAGAGATACAGTTTGAATCACTATACCCTTCAAGCACCTTTGGATGTCCAGCATAGTGAATTCCATAATTTGCAGTGCCTTTCAAATAACACAAAACTCTCTCTAGAGCTTTCCAATGCACATCTCCTGGTTTTGAGACAAACTGACTCAATTTGCTAACAGCAAAAGAGATGTCAGGTCTTGTAGCACTGGCTAAGTACATAAGCGAGCCAATAATTTGAGAGTATTTCAATTGGTCTCTAGCAATTCTTCGATTATTTCGAAGTAGCACGCTCGCATCATATGGTGTGGGAGAGGAGTTGTAGTCACTATACCCAAAGCGACTCAAGATCTTTTCCACATAGTGAGATTGAAGCAGCGTAATCCCACCATCTTCGTCTCTTAACAACTTGATGTTCACAATGACATCAGCCACTCCTAAATCCTTCATCTCAAAACAGTGAGATAGGAAATCCTTGACCTCCTTAATAACTTCCAGATTTGTTTCGAAAATCAGTATGTCATCAACATACAAGCAAAGGATAACTCCCACGCCCCCACCATGGCGATAGTACACACATTTATCAGCTTCGTTTACAACAAAGCCTGCAGTTGTGAGAGTCCTTTCAAACTTCTCATGCCACTGCTTGGGTGCTTGCTTAAGTCCATATAAAGACTTCAGCAACTTGCATAATTTCCCTTCCTGACCATCTACTACAAACCCATCTGGTTGTTCCATGTAAATTTCCTCATCCAATTCTCCATTTAGGAAAGCAGTCTTAACATCCATTTGATGAACGAGAAGACCATGTGAGGCGGCTAGTGAAAGTAGTACTCGAATAGTGGTCAGTCGAGCCACGGGTGAGTAAGTATCAAAGAAGTCTTCACCTTCCTTTTGGGTATAACCCTTAGCCACTAGCCGTGCCTTATACTTTTCGATAGTACCATCAGTCCTAAGCTTCTTCTTGAATACCCATTTGCATCCTATAGATTTGCACCCATAAGGACGATCAGTGATCTCCCAAGTTTCATTTGCCAAGATGGAATCCATCTCACTAAGGATTGCTTCCTTTCAGTAGTCAGCATCTTCAGACGCATAGGCCTCTGAAATAGAACTGGGAGTATCGACTATAAGATACACAAGAAAATCATCACCAAAGGACTTTGCAGTCCTCTGTCTCTTGCTCCTGGTCGGAACTTCATTGTTCTCCTCCACAATATTTCCAAAGTGTTCCACCGAAATGATAGGTTCACTAAGTGTAACTAATTCATGATTCGATGAATTAGGCATCTCCTGATTAGATGAGGTAGCCATATCCTTCATGGGAAAGATATCTTCAAAGAAAGTCGCATCATTCGACTCCATGATTGTACCGACATGCATGTGAGATACCTCAGATTTTACAACCAAGAATCTGTATCCAATGCTATGATAAGCATATCCCACAAAAACACAATCCACGGTTTTTGGTCCTAGCTTGCGCTTCTTTGGGATTGTCACATTAACTTTCGCCAAACAACCCTAGGTTCGTAGATAAGAAAGTTTTAACCTTTTCTTTTCCCACTCCTCGAATGGAGTTATCTCTTTGTTCTTTGTGGGAACTCGATTCAGGACATGACATGCAGTCAATATCGCCTCCCCCCACTATGCCTTGGAGAGACCCGATGTATCTAACATGGCGTTCACCAAATCAGTTAGAGTACGGTTCTTTCTTTCGGCTATTCCATTTGATTGAGGTGAATAGGGAGGCGTCCTCTCATGAATTATACCATGTTCCGCACAAAAGAATCAAATTCATTTGAGAAATACTCTCCACCACGATCGGACCTAAGCCTCTTGATCTTTCGATCAAGTTGGTTTTCTACTTCAGCTTTATAGATCTTGAAAAAGTACAAAGCCTCATCCTTAGACTTTAGAAGATACACTCGGCAGTATCTAGTGGAGTCATCAATTAGTGTCATAAAATATTTCTTTCCACCTTTTGTCAAAATGCCATTCATTTCACATAGATCTGAATGTATGAGCTCTAGTGGTGCAAGATTTCTCGTTTCGGCAATTGTATGAGACTTACGAGGTTGTTTGGCTTGCACACAAACTTGACACTCAGATCCCTTGACTGTGTTAAAGCTAGGGATTAAGTTCAATTTGACTAGTCGCGACATGCAACCAAAATTAACATGACAAAGACGTGAATGCCAAACATTTGATTCACTATTGTTGTAAACATGATTAACAACTTTATTGCAAATGTCTGCCAAGGATAAACGGAACAGGCCTCCTGACTCGTAGCCTTTACCAACAAAAGTTCCATACTTGGATATTACAAATTTATTAGACTCAAAGACAAGCTTGTAGCCATCTCTACACAAAAGAGATCCGCTGACAAGATTTTTATTCACGGAGGGGACATAATGCACATTCTTCAGCCGCACGACCTTTCCCGAAGTAAACTTCTGATCGACCGTGCCAACACCATGAACAGAAGCAGGTGAACCTTTGCCCATCAGGACGGTGGAAGTCCCTGCGGACTGATAAGATGAAAACATGGAAATATCACCGCATATATGCACATTAGCACCCGTGTCAATCAACCAATCGGGAAAATGACATACTAAAAAATAGTGGGTAATATACCATACCCAACATCTTCCACGTCAGTGTCAGCAATGACGACATTAGCAGACTTGCCGCTTTTCCCATGTTGACGCTTGTCATAACGATTAGGGCAGTTAGGTGCCCAATGATCAGGATCTTCGCACACATGACAAACACCTTTCTTCTTGTCATTCTTCTTCTTGAAGTTGGTGTGTTGTACAGCCTTGTTCTTCCCATCGAACTTTGCTTTACCATCAAACTTGCCCTTGTTCTTGAAATTGTGGGGCTGGAAGTTTTTCTTCTGTACCAGATTGGCACTAGAACCCCCCCCCCCCCTCAATAGCTCGAGCACGTGAGTCTTTTGCTCTCGCCTTTTCTTCCACATCAAGAGTGCCAATGAGATCCGGAATGGAAAACTCCTGTCTCTTGTGCTTCAGTAAGGTAGCAAAGTTCCTCCACGAAGGAGGAAGTTTAGTGATGATGCCTCCAGCAAGAAACTTGTCCGGTAGCAAGCAATTGAAGTGCTCAAGTTCTCTTGCAAATGACTGTATTTCATGAGCTTGCTCAACCACGGAGCGCTCTTCAGTCATCCTGTAGTCATAGAATTGTTCCATGATGTACATCTCAGTGCCAGCATCCGAGACCCCAAACTTGGTCTCAAGTGCATTCCACATATCTTTTCCATTATCAATTGAAGCATAAGCATCAACTATGTTCTCACCAAGAACGCTCAAAAGAGCAGCCTTAAACAAGGTATCCATTTTCTGAAAGGCTAGCTCCTGTTGAGCATCATGATCTTCTTCAGGTTTGCCAAGAGTGGCGTCATAGCAGCTCATGGTTTGAAACCATAAAACAGCTCTCACGCGCCATCTCTTGTAGTGAGCATGCTCAAACATAGGAGGTTTCATGGAGGCAGCAAAACCACTCGGGGTAAATTGCCTATAATAAGGTTTTTGGATTGTTGGAATATGAGAAATTTACCAAAGGATTTTATTAAAAGAAAAGCTAGGATAAACCTAACCATCATAACTAAGACGGAAGAAGACATGCAATATAGAGATGAAATGACAGAAAAACAGGTGCACATATGATCTAGAAAAGAACATATGCATAACCGTTCTATATAGACAAGGTACCATAGGAAGTGATGAGGAGACACGGTACATATCTAGAAGAGATACTATAGCAAAAAGTTGCGATAGAAACTGAAAGAAGAAGAACATGAGTACGTACTGAGTTGCAGCAGCAGGATTGGTGTTGGCGTTGTCGTTGGACATGTTACCGGAGAGGTGGTCGACGTCAGGGAAGTAGTCGTCATCCGGGAAGAAATCGTCGGTGTCTGTGATGGAAGCCAGTAGTCGCGATGAGCCCTCCCCAAAAACCTTATCGCCCTTCTCCCGTACAGGACTCGAAGAGACGGAGTTTCGGAGGCCTACTGTCCCGACGAACGGTGCACGCCGCAAGACGGGATGAGGAAGAACGTAGCAGCAGCACAGAGAAAGGAACTGGTGGCGAGAGGAACTTCTGATGCGTTCTTCTGGAGAGGAGCGACCTCTCTTTTATAGGCGTAGGAGAAGAAGGCGAGAGACCAGCGACGGGAGCCGAAGAGAGCGACGGGATACGAAACGAACAGACAGCAGCGAAACTGCAGCGTTCGGTTTCAATTTCCACTAGCAAAACATTCAGGTTCTCCGAGTGGACTTTTAAATACCAGTCGTGCGTGGAAAAAATTTAGTTCGGCTCGGCTCATTCCCGCAACACGCGTCGAGGCGGGCGGCAGCGGAGGAGAAGCGCGCGTGTATGTCTCTATTGTTCTCAAGCTCATACATGTGTGGAAACATCCTTCCTTATAAGGAGGTTCAACTCCCACTAAACTAGCAATGTGTGATTAAACATTTCCACCTTTTGCCTTGCACAAATGGGCTGCCTGCGCCTCTAGGATTTATTAGGAATTATATATTGGGCTGGCCCAAATAATTGAATAAAATTTCAGCAATCTTCACATGCAAATTGTGATGGCCAGCACAACGGGATGGCTATGAGAAAGCAATTTAGAGCCACTATATCACATGCATCCCGTGCTTTTGATCTCCAGGCCATTAGGATTCCCGTATGAATTTACTCAAGGTGAAATCATTGATCACAAGATCTTAAAATGATGTACTCTTGCTAGCATGCAGCAGCTCTTTATATATGTATGCTTCTTCAGGGATATTATTCGCATTGTCCTTGTATGGTAGTGCTCCATCTTCACTTTCGTTTGGCTCATGTGGGATTTTGGAGATAACCAAATCAAAGCTCATGCTTCAATGGAAATAACTCATCTTCTCCACAGATTGAGTCGGACTACATCAGACCAGAAAACCAATGTGCAGCATGAAAGCAATGCGATTTATAGTGCGTTTTTGGTTTTGGATTTAATCCGTGGAGTCGGAGAGATGATATGGATTACACACATGTCTTGAACCGCCAAACCATAGCAGCGCAGTAAAATTCAGAATTCGCCGAGAGATGTCAGGAACTCTGCTCAACAACCTGCTGATTGAAGCACACGCTCGTCGGATGTTGCAATTGCCTGGCGTCACATCGTAGATGGTGCAGCAAGTGTTAGCGACAAAATGAAATCGCCCCCGGCCGATGATCGACGAAGACAAGGAAGAAGAGATGGAAGACGAATACGATGATTTTTCGGGCGCACAAACACCCTACCGCTCGAACGACCTTTTCTATTTTTCACCACGAGCACGCAGTCGATCGCCCTCCCGCAATACACAGGGGACAGAGGGTCTTATAGGCGGGTGCACGGGCACCCCACGCCGCGCTCCAAGGCCCCCTACTCCCACGTTCATCACGCCCCGCACTCCGCAGCTCGCGCGCCCGGCGCGCACGCACGCGCACATCACGGCTGGGTCTCGTGCATGGACGCGATCACCCCTGCGCCTATTGCGCGAACTCATACACATCCGTACGCACGCACGCACACACGTACTCACACGCTCGTGCCCAGACCGCACGAGAGCATGCACATGCCCGTGGTCAGACCGCACCAGGCGCATGCACGCGCGTCGCCTCCGATCACGGATTCTTTCTAACAATCACGCCCTAAGACGTGACTAGAGAAGCACCAGCCCGACGTCGCTCCACCGATACTGCCGCCTGCCGAAGCTTCGCGCAGTTGCGTTTGAAGTGGCCGCGCTGCCCACAGTTGTAGCGCGCCGCCCATTGCGCCTCTGTGAGCATCATCTGCCCATCAGCCCGCTCACCTCCAGCCTGCGTGCGGCGCCGTGTCCGCTCCTCAAACGCTTTCACACGCCCGAGAGCCTTCTCAAACGCCATCGCTTCCACGTCACAGAACTGCTCGATCCCGGCCACCGCAACATACAGCCGGGCTGGCACGTTGTCGAGCAACATCTTCACCATTTCTGCATCGTCGAGGGTCGCCCAGAGCACCGTGTACCTCGCTGCCATCTGGTACACCTTGTCGGCGTATGCATCAAGCTCGTCGCCGTCATCCATCTGCAGCCGGTCGAACTCACCGCGCAGTGTCGCCAACCGCTCGGCCTTCACCCGATCAGCGCCGATGAAGCGAATTTTGAGGGAGTCCCGTACCTCCCTCGCCGTAGGCTTCGGCGCCACCTGCAACAACACCTCCTCCGGCAGCGCCCCGAGCAACATCGCCCATGCCGTCTTGCTCCTGCCGGCGTCCGCCGCCACACCTTCCACCGGCTCCACCATGCCCCACAGCCCCTGGGCATCAAGGATCGCCTCCAGCTTGATCGCCCAGGAGGTGTAGTTAGTCGTTGTCAGCGGCGGGGTCTGCATCGACATCGATCTGCCGCCACCACCGTACTAGACCAGTGCCATGGCCTCCGGCGATCACACCTCCAAGTGGCTCTGATATCAAATGTTAGCGACAAAAATGGAGACAAGGAAGAAGAGGTGGAAAACGAACACGGTGATTTTCTGGACGCATAAACACCCTGTCGCTCGAACGACCTTTTCTACTCCCTCCGTTCCTAAATATAAGTCTTTTAAGAGGTTTCACTAGAGGCACTACATACGGATGTATATAGACATACTTTAGAGTATAGATTCATTCATTTTGCTTCGTATGTAGCCATTTAGTAAAAAATTTAAAAAGACTTATATTTCGAAACGGAGGGAGTATTTTTCACCACGAGCACGCACTCAATCGCCCTGCCGCAATACACAGGGGGGAGAAGGTCTTATACGCGGGTGCACGGACAACCCATGCCGCGCTCCAACGCCCCCTACTCCCACGTTCACCACGCCCCACACTCCGCAGCTCGCGCGCCCGACGCGCACGCACACGCACGCGCACACACGCACATGCACGCACGCGCACATCGCGGCTGGGTCTCGTGCATGGACGTGATCGCCCCTACGCCTATTGTGTGAACTCACACATACCCGTACGCACGCACGCACACACGTACTCACGCGGACCGCACTAGAGCACGGGCATGCCCGTGTTCGGACCGCACCAAGCGCACACACGCCCGTCGCCTCCGATCACGGCTTATTCCTAACATCAAGGAGTGTGCGGGAGCAACCGACGTCCACATTTCAGTCATCGCGAACCTCCCTGCACGCGTATTAGTATTCTTCGTCCGTCACAAGAATTTTTTTGTGTTCATCCTTGGAACAGAACAACCATTAATTCTTAATGTTGGAACTCTGTTTCTTCGAGATTATCAACCAATAGTTTGCCATAAAAGTGAAGAAACAATTCATATCACGCTTACCGCTGCGTGTAGTGATTTATCTAGCATTGGTTCTTTCAAAAGGTGCCGTAGTGGTTCTGTGTGACAAGAGTATAAAGTGGAACGAAGGATAACATCTTATAGTATGTGCTTACGGTCATCGTAGAACTACTACAACCTAAGTGCCTCGGAGAACCAACGCGAGTATTGCATCCTCTGGATCCATGGGCATGTGCTTGCCTGGTGGATTGCTGAGTGGCCCACCCGCCGCCGCAATCTCCTTTGCCCGCTACCGCTCGTGCCGTGTGGCCCGTGCCGCGGATTCGGTCTTCCTTGTCCATGTCGGCGCCTACAATGTGTCACCATGCTACGGGTGCCCAAGCAGAAATTATGGTTCCGCCATAGAAAGCAGCACTGTCGTCGTCGCTTGCCATAGATCGGAAGGGGACTAGAGAGAGAGAGAGAGAGGGAGGGAGTGAGGGAGAAAGGGAGGGAGAGAGAGAGGATGGGATCTAGTGTTCGTCCGGATTTGTGATTTATTTGGGGTGAATTACGATCGTTTGTTCCGACATGACTGACGCGCCCGCGCCTTTCTCGTTAGAAGCTACACCGAATCTGAAATCTGCTATTTACTATTTGTTTGATGCTTTGCTTCATGCATTCCTTGCATGGATGCCTATTATTCGGTACAATTCGTTCATAAGTACAAATTTACAAGGGCCCCAGCCAGCATAATGTGGATTGTGATGCGAAAACAATTTAGATGGCCTACATCTTCACGCATGCATCCCGTGCTTTTGATTTTCAGGCTGGTAAGATTCCTGTATAAATTGACTCAGTGTGTAATGGATGATCGCAACATGCCAAAATGATGTACTCTGGCTAGCATGCAACAGCTCTTTATATATGTATCCTTCTTCATGGGTGTCATTTGCATTATTCTTGTATGATAGTACTCCGTCATCTTCACTTTCGTTTGGTTCATGTGAGATTTGGAGAAAACCAAATCAAAGCCCATTATTCAGTGGAAATAACTCACCTTGTTAACAACTTGCGTCGGACTAAGTAAGACTTAGAAAATCAATCTTCTGCGAGGTAGCAAAGCAGTTTATAATGCGTTTTCTGATTTTTGATTCAATTTGTGGAGTCCAGGAGATTATATAGATTAGACACATGTGTCAACCCGCCAAACAATATCTAGAATTCATCAAAAGATGTCAGTAACCTAGGTCGTTGAGCTGTTGATTGAAGCCCGCGGTCATCGGAGGTTGCAATGGCGTGGCGTTATACTGCTGATGGTGTGGCAAATTGTGTGTGGGAGCAACCAACATCCACATTTTAGCCATCGGCAAGTCCTCCGCTTGTGTCCTACCGTTCTTCAGGCGTCATGAGGCTTCTTGTTGTTCATCCTCATAACAGAACAACATTTCTAAATGCGGGAATCCTGTTTGGTCAACATCATCGATCGGTAGTTTACCGTAAAACTGAAGAAGTTCAGATTGCACTTATCTTGTGTAGTGATTTATCTAGCATTGCGAAAATCCTATTCTAAGCCCGGTCTCAGCTGATCCCAAAATCACTATCGTCTACATGCAGCTAGATCCGAGCCAGGAGTTCTTGTACGGTGCCTCCAAGAGGTCGGGGGTGTGGGCTTCTGCTGCAGTTGAGATGTGTCACGGACGGAAGAGATTTGAAAGTGGGAATGGATGGAAAAAGAAAATTGTGCCTCGCGTTTTCATTCGTAATCAAGGAGTTTCGACGAGTTCATATACGGTCGATGACTCCCAAACTGTTGCTTCAACGAGCCCTTGGGTATCAAAAAGATTGCTCAGGTGTGTCGAAGGCCGACAGACAACAACGAGCTTTGCTCATGGTGTGCCACCAGAGGATGCATATTTTTGCAAGGACTTGACCGTAATTTGTTATTCTTATAACAAACTCCTTGTAAGGGTGATTTTATTTAACATATGGTGCTTGTCCTTTTCCTGGAAAAAAAGTAAGATTATAAAAGTCCTTCCTTTTTAGCACATAACCAATAACTTACTGTACTTCCTCCGTCATAGTTTAAAAGGCATAGTTAAATTTACATGCATTTTTACAATACTCAAAGTTTAGGACGCATAACATTTACTCCAACAGCTAATTAGTACTTCGTTATAATAGTTCTATATGCATGCATAGTGTGAATGCTATATCTTAACTTATCTCACAACCAATCAATAATCACCAAGGTTTTAGAGAATTTTAAGCATACCTTCTAAACCGTGATAGAGAGAGTACTCTATTAGAGTTATGTCTATGTGTAGTAAAATACATTCTTTGACCAAATTAAGAGCATGTCACACGGCCGTCCAACCCGGCGCACACAAAATACCCTGTTTACAGCGCGCCCATTCTAAAATTTAGCACGGCGTCGAGTGCTGGCTACAACGGAAGCCCAAAAATTAGGCACGTGTGCAGCACTCCAGCGGACGGCTAAAAATGAGGCGCTTGCGGGGCAAATTAAGCACATTTTTCATCACATAGGATAAAAACGATACATAATAAAACATATTTACGTATATAGTCTAGATAGTTTAAAAAACTACATAGCATAGCATAGATAAAAAAGCCGATAAAAAACTACTCATCGTCGTCATCGGACTCCGACGCGCTGGTGTCCGTTTCCTCCGTCGTGGTGAAGGCATCACACCAGCGTTCGTCGGAGGAGGACCAAGTCGACGCTTCCTTCAGCTCCATCTGAAAGAGTGCGACTTGCTTCCGCGTATGCCTATTTGCACGATAGGCGGCTTGCTCCGCCCTCTCCACCCTCCTTTGCACGAAGAACTGGCGCTCGTCGAGGACGTCCTGCGGGAGCTGTCGGCGCCATGCCTTCATGGCATACTCGTTCATCTCAGCAATGCGGAGACGACGTTCCCTCCTCCGGTTCCGACGACGGTGCTCGTCGGTGACTACTCGTGGACGAGGCGCAAGGTTCTGCGATACTCCATCGTCATCACCTCGGGGAAGTTCATCTCCCTTCAAGGTCTGTTCAGGCACCACGCCGTCGCGTCGTACGCGCGGTGGCTTCCTCGGCGGTGTCGAACGTGCCGAGACCAAGGCGCATCTCGCCGGATCGGATCTCGGAGTAGAACGTGCCCGAGGGGCGCGCGCGGACGCCGCGGTACCCAAAAGTTCCATGACGGCGTGGCGGCATGTTGGCGGGGCGGCGGCGTGGAGAGAAAGGAGGCAGAGGGGCGCGTGGCAATGCGAGGGAGGGAGCGTGGCGGGACATGGGCGCTGAGACTCGGTGAAAGTGCGCGCGGCGAGTGCTGCGTTTTATAGGCACGTTGGACGCCGCGTGCCCGCCCGCCTTTTCTCGCGTGACCAAGCGTTTCCCCGCGCGCGAAATTGCCGCGACCACTGGAGCGCGAACTTTATTTTAGCGCGCGGACGTGTTTTTTGGCGCGGCTGTTGGAGATGCTCTAAGGCCTCGATTAATTAGTTGATAATTAATTTAGTGGCCTTATGTTTGCAGCCGAATGAGACCCATGCAACATTTACTTCCTTCTTGATTTGGGGAGAGAATAATCAAACACCGGCCAAGAAAGGCAGGCATATTTCATGTATGGAAGTTACTAGCCATTCAAGATAAGGATGACCATCTAAAAAGTTTAGCCATGATTTAATGCACAATGGACTATAAATAAAAGGAGGTAAAGTTGCAGAACAACACGATCGGTGTTAGTGGACGACGAAAATGGCGCGGGTAGCGCTCGTGCTCACAATTTGCATCTTGGGTTTCTCCCAATCCCTGGCAACGTCCTCCAAATCCAACCACAGCGACTACTTCCGGTGCCTCTCGAGGAAAATCCCCAGCCAGCTCGTGCTGACGCCCAGCTCGCCCTCCTTCAAGCCGCTCCTCGTGTCGTCCATCAGGAACGCGCGGCTGGTGGCGCCGGCGACGGCGAGCCCCCCGCTCTGCATCGTCACGCCCACCAACGCGTCGCACGTCCAGGACGCAGTGTGCTGCGGGCGCCGCCACAGGGTGCGCGTCCGCGTGCGCAGCGGCGGGCACGACAACGAGGGCCTCTCGTACATGCCGGGCCGTCCCAGCCGCGAAAAGTTCGCGGTGATCGACCTCGCCAAGCTCAACGGCGTGCGCGTGGACGCGCGCGCGGCCACCGCCTGGGTCGACTCCGGGACCACGCTCGGGGAGCTCTACTACCGCGTCGCTACGGCGGAGCCCGGGCTGGGTTTCCCGGCTGGCGTGTGCCCGACCGTCGGCGTGGGGGGCCTCATCAGCGGCGGCGGCATGGGCCTGATGATGCGCAAGCACGGCCTATCCGCTGACAACGTGCTCGACGCCACCATGGTCGACGCCGACGGGAACCTCCTGGAGGACAAGAAGGCCATGGGGGACGACCTCTTCTGGGCCATCCGCGGCGGCGGCGGCGGGAACTTCGGCATCGTGCTGTCTTGGAAGCTGAGGCTCGTGCCGGTCCCACCCACGGTTGCCTTCTTCGATGTCACCAAGACCATAGACCAGGGCGCGGTCGACGCGGTGACCAAATGGCAAACCATCGCGCCGGCGCTCCCCGACGACCTGAGCGTACGTGTGGTCGTCCAAAAGCGTCAGGCCAGCTTCCAGTCCCTGCACCTCGGCAACTGCAGCGCGGTGGTGGCGACGATGCACAGCCGGTTCCCGGAGCTCGGATTAACCCTCGATGACTGCCTCGAAATGAGCTGGCTGCAGAACAAGGCGTACCTATACTTCGGCAATGCCAGCAACAACAAGCCGCTGGAGGAGCTCCTTCTCAACCGGTCCATGACCATTGGCCCCTTCGTCAAGAACAAGTCGGACTACGTCAAGAAAGCCCTCACCAGGGACACATGGGAGAAAATCTTCCTTTGGCCCGATGGCGGGGCGGTGGGGCAGCTCATCCTCGAGCCGCACGGCGGAATGATGAGCCGCATCGCCGCCGCCGACACGCCGTTCCCGTACCGGAGCGGCGTGCTCTACAACGTCCAGTACGTCGAGTTCTGGAACGGCACCGGGGCGGCGGGCATGCCGAACTGGCTCCACGGCCTGTACGACTTCATGGCGCCGTACGTGAGCAAGAAGCCTAGGGGTGCCTACGTGAACTACCGGGACCTCGACATCGGCGTGAACACGGTGGTCGGGGGCGTGACGAGCTACGAGAGTGGCAAGGTGTGGGGCGAGAGGTATTTCGGCCCTGCAAACTTTAAGAGACTCACCAAGATCAAGCACAAGGTGGATGCTAGCGACTACTTCCGGAACGAGCAGAGTGTGCCGCCACTTCTATTGATCAGGGAATGAGCTTATGAGGATGAAAACTAGGTGTCAAATTGTGCAAATCAGGCGCGTTTGATCATATTTTGACTGCTAATAACTCCGATGGGCTAAGAGAGGTTATCAACATTCATGAATACAACTGATCAATTAGATTTTTAGGCTGTCTGCAATGGAAGCATCGTAATTAGTATCGTGGATGCTCCCTCGGAAAAAAATATATATCATGAATGCCAACTAGTTAATTTAATTTGATGGCATAAAGTTAAATGAAAAAAGAAAGGTACAACTATCATACCATGATACCATATCATACCATAACAACGTATCATATTAAGGCCCTGTTTGGAACCACTTAGATTATACTCCCTCCGTTTTAAAATATAAGACCTTTTAGATATTGCACTATGAACTACATACAGATGTACATAGATATATTTTAGAATGTAGATTCACTCATTTTGCTCCGTATGTAGTCTCGTAGTGTAATCTCTAAAAGGTCTTATATTTTGAAACAGAGGGAGTATAATTTAGTTTTTATAATTTATTTTGTCTCCAAACAGGATAGATTATGGTATAGATTATAAAAACTAGATGGACGGATTATTAAAAACTCACAATCTACTCTACCCCAGCTAAAATCAGATTATGGATTGCTAATGACCCTTAGCCTTGTAAAGTTGGAGATAATTACATTCCTGCCACCGCCACCCTCCTCTTTCTTAAAAAAAAAGGCAGACAAGTCGTTATGCAATGTAAAACCTGGATTACAGTTTATGTAATACAGCTTCCAAACGTGCCCATATAGATTATTTTTATAAATCAAATTATATAATCTACCTTCATAATCTAGATTATTATAATCTATTATGGTTCCAAACAGGGCCTAAATGATATGCCTCATGTGTCATGTATGACACTAATTAAATGAACCATCTTATAATACCAATGTATGATAATATGCACTATAAGTGTATTATCATACACTAGTATCATACATATTAGTATATGATACTATTCCCTATGACCAGCCTTTTATGGCCGCCCTCCCCCCCCCCCTCCGCGTCGCCCCCTCCCTGGCGACTCGGGGGCAACCCTAGCGTCGCCGCCGCATCCCCCCCTCTCTCCCTCCCCTCCGCCGCTGCCAGAGGGCGCCACGGCACTGGCGTGTGGCCTTGGTGAAGGTGACGGAGGGGATCTAGCACCTCGACGGCGACGGTTCCCGGGGCGGCGGGGATCTAGCGCCTCGACGGCGGCGGCTCCCGGTGGTGGCGGGGATCTAGGGCCTGGACGGCGGCGGCTCCCGGGGCGGCGGCTCCCGTCGGTGGCACGCGGCGTCGCCTGGTACTGCTGGACGTCCTCCTGTTAGCGGTGGTAGCCGATCCGGCCCGATCCACCGCGCCAGCAACCGGTTCCAGGTACCTTCTCCTGGTGCTTGCTGGCCGGATCTAATCCGGTCTTGGCGGTGCCGACGACGACGGCTAACCCGGGACCATGATGGTGGCGGCGTCCCCTCCGCCGGGGATGACGGGCCTGATGGTGGGGAGACATGGTTGCCGGTGAAAACCGAGCCGACGGCGCACGATGGCGGCTTTCTGCGCCGTTACCTTGATGAAGGCTTCGTTTTGTAACTACTGTTGATCCACTCGTGCTGCTCCGAGGGAAACCCTAGTATCTGGTTTTCCAGATCGGACGATGGCGGCATTGCGGTGTCGTTCCTCTCTATGGAGCATCGTTTGTGGAGCAGCGCTGGAAGACGGAGGCAGGAGGTGGAGTGTCTTTGTTCTGCACGAAGCTTCGTTGGTGATGTCAGGTCCTGCCTGGCCGACAGGTGCTACGCTTTGTCATGCCTGGTCGGCAGGTGCTATGTAAAACCTGGATTACAGTTTATGTAATACAGCTTTCAGACGTGCCCATATAGATTATTTTTATAAATCAAATTATATAATCTACCTTCATAATCTAGATTATTATAATCTATTATGGTTTCAAACAGGGCCTAAATGATATGCCTCATGTGTCATGTATGACACTAATTAAATGAACCATCTTATAACACCAATGTATGATAATATGCACTACAAGTGTATTATCATACACTAGTATCATACATATTAGTACATGATACTATTCCCTATGACCGGCCCTTTATGGCCTCCCTCCCCCCAACCCCCCCCCCCCCCCCCCCCCCCGCGTAGCCCCCTCCCTGGCGACTCGGGGGCAACCCTAGCGTCACCGCCGCATTCCCCCCCTCTCTCTCCCTCCCCTCTGCCGCTGCCAGAGGGCGCCACGGCACTGGCATGTGGCCTTGATGAAGGTGACGGCCGGGATCTAGCACCTGGACGGCGGCGGTTCCTGGGGCGGCGGGGATCTAGCGCCTGGACGGCGGCGGCTTCGGCTCCCGGGGCGGCGGCTCCCGGTGGTGGCGGGGATCTAGGGCCTGGACGGCGGCTCCCGCCGGTGGCGCGTGGCGTCGCCTGGTACTGCTGGACGTCCTCCTGTTAGCGGTGGTAGCCGATCCGGTCCGATCCATCGCGCCAGCGACCGGTTCCAGGTGGCTTCTCTTGTTGCTTGCTGGCCGGATCTAATACGGTCTTGGCGGTGTCGACGACGACGGCTAACCCGGGACCATGATGGTCGCGGCGTCCCCTCCGCCGGGGATGACGGGCCTGATGGTGGGGAGACATGGTTGCCGGTGAAAACCGAGCCGACGGCGGACGATGGCGGCTTTCTGCGTCGTTACCTTGATGAAGGCTTCGTTTTGTAACTACTGTTGATCCACTCGTGCTGCTCCGGGGGAAACCCTAGGATCTGGTTTTCCAGATCGGACGATGGCGGCATTGCGGTGTCGTTCCTCTCTATGTAGCATCGTTTGTGGAGCAGCGCTGGAAGACGGAGGCAGGAGGTGGAGTGTCTTTGTTCTGCACGAAGCTTCGTTGGTGATGTCAGGTCATGCCTGGCCGACAGGTGCTACGCTTTGTCATGCCTGGTCGGCAGGTGCTACGCACGACAGATCTTACTGAGTCTTTGCGTCTGGATTGATGAGGGCAGGGAGGTGGTGCCGTTGGGCGTTGTGGTGGCGTCGACGGATGGTCGGACTGGCAAGGATTATGCGGATCTCTCTCCTGAAGATGGTTCAACGGTTTGATGATGATGATGACTTCTAAAACGTGTGCATGTGATGTACGCTTTAGGTCTGCTGCACCGGCTGTGAGTTCTGATACGTCATGTGGATGGATCGAAGACGACACCGGATTTAGATATGGGGAGTGAGAGCACTCCACATTATCATGGTTTGTAGGTGTGAGAGGGGGCTTCGGGTGGTTTGATGTATGTTCTTGTCAGACCTTTGTTGAATAAGTAATAAAGATGGCTGTATGCATCGATTGATGCACAGGGTCTTAACCTCCTTTTCTAAAAAAAATGTTGGTTTGTCGAGTGCATTTTTCGGGGAATAGACAAACAGGTCCTTTGCAGAGTTTTCTCTCCACCAAGGATATCTTTATGGAGATATATATCTTTTTTGCAATGGGCAATGAAATCTTTGTTGAGATCTTTAATTTTATTTCTCACATTCTTTGTCGAGTGTCTTTTTGTTGCACTTGGCAAACACTTTTTTCGTTTTCTTCTCTTTCCTCTTGTTTCTTTTCTTTTGTACTCCCTCCGTTTCATAATTTAAGTCTTTTTAGAGATTTCATTAAAGGACTACATACGGATGTATATAGACATATTTTAGATTGTAGATTCACTCATTTTGTTTTGTATGTAGTCTCTTAGTGAAATTGCTTAAAAGACTTATATTTAGGAACGGAGGGAGTAGACAAGTGTTTCCTTTTTTTTTTCCTTTATGCTCTGTTATTTCCTAAGTGTGGATGTCCACAATATGTGTTAGGCAAAAATATGATCAAATATGTGCACGAGCATACAAGAAAGTAAGCCCTTCAATTTTATGAATGAAAAAGTTCAAAACAAACCTTATAGTTATAGACGAAAGCTAAATCAAACCCTGAACTTTGAATCCCTGAAATCGGCACAACGAACTCACTAATCCTGGTCTATTTTAAACCTTGACAGAACTTAGCCGGGATTTGCTGAATTAGGCCAGGCCCATTAGCGCAGTTGTACACGCGCGCACCCTCTGCTCTAGTTTTTTTTTTGCTTTTCCACATGTGTATATTTTTTTCAGTATCCAATATATTTTTTAACACATATATGTATATTTTTTGATAAACTTCCAATATTTTTAACACATTATGTACATTTTAAAAGTACATCTTACAAAAAAATACATGGTAATATTTTCTAAATAAATATTCTATATTTTATAAATAACAATAAACATTTTATAAAATTCATATATATATTTTTGAGGTATAAATAACAATAAACGTTGAATGTTTGGGGCTAGGATTATGCTCCTACAAATTTATAAAATGCATGTTGGACCAATAAGAATAGAATGAAAAATACGAATAGAATTAAAAATATGAATAGAATTAAAAATACGAATATAATTAAAAATACAAATAGAACTAAAAATAGGAATAGAATTAAAAAAATCCAAACATTTTTTTGAAACAAAAAAGACATAGAATTTGTGACAAAAATAGAAAACATAAATATTTTTAACTTCTGAACAATTTTAAAAATGCGTGAACTTTTTTTAAACTTCGTAATATTTTTTGTTAGTGGGCCGGTCCAATTTTTTTCTATAAGAGTAGCAGCCTAGCAGGTTATCCCGGTCGGGATTGTGGTATTGCCAGAATCCCGGTGTGCCAAACGGGCCTAGGGTTCAAAATAGACCGGGATTACAAGTTCCGAGTGCCAATTTCAGGGATTCAAAGTTTAGGGTTTAATTTAGCTTTCGTCTATAACTTTAAGGTTTGTTTTGGACTTTTTCCTTTTATGAAGGTGCAACTTTGGGTTACCGCGGATGCCAAAAACCTAGGGGTTCTTCTATTGGGAGAGTAATCGTTTATATCGTAATAAGGGTAGATTGTAACAAACACTATTCTATTCTTAATTAACGCGTGAGGCAAATCTCATGCCTCCGATTTCAGAAAAAAAAAACGAATATGCAAAACACACGTCCGTAATGAGAGTCAAAGATCAATGTTCCTTTATATATGTTTCACATACTCCCTCTTCTCTGGTTTACTAGCGATGATATCCCTCAATATCTTAATTCACATCTCTTTCTCCCCCTCCCTCTCTTCCTCTCCTAGTTACTAAAAAAAGACATGCTTACCAATTGTTTTCCTTCCGAAGACATATAAAAAGACTTAGTATATGTAGAATTTCTTGTAATATCATGCTTAGAGATTCATTGATTTTGAATTCCATTGTGTTACGTTATATCTATTGCACCAAAATCGTGTGGAAATCAAATCATTAGTTAGGGACTTCACGTTGACACATGTTATGATCTTTTTAGCTCATAAGAGTTATTAGAAGTTACAATTCGATCAAACATGATTGTTTTGTTTTTGTTTTGCACATGTATACTACTGGCTCAAGGAAAGTGGTGGCATGCTCTGCTCGCTCCGGAAGTAATCGTCGGCGTCCACCGTGCGCTTGATCTTGGCGAGTCTCCTATAGTTTTCCGGGCCGAAATAACTCTCGCCCCACACCTTGCCACTTTCATAGCTCGTCACGCCGTCGACCACCTTGTTCGTGCCGATGTCGAGGTCCCGGTAGTTCACGTAAGCGCCCCTCGGGTTCTTGCTCACGAACGGCGCCATGAACTCGTACAGGCTCCCCACCCATTTCGGCGTAACGTCGCCTCCGGCGGCTGTGCCGTTCCAGAACTCCACGTACTGGATGTTGTAGAGCACGCTGCTCCGGTGCGGGAACGGGATGCCGTCGGCGGATATTCGGGCCATTATTCCGCCGTGCGGCTCCATGACGAGCTGCCCGGTGGCGGTGCCGTTGGGCCATTGGAAGATCTTGTCCCACGTCTCCTTGGTGAGCGGTTTCTTGACGTAGTCGGACTTGTTCTTGACGAAGCGACCCAGGGGCATGGACCGGTTGAGGAGGAGCGCCTCCAGCGGCTTGGCGTTGATGGCGTCGCCGAAGAATATGTACGCCGTGTAGTTCAGCCAGCTCATCTCCTTGCAGTCGGCGGTCGTCACCCCGAGCTCCGGGAACCGGCTCCCCATCGTGGCCACCGCCGCGCTGCAGTTGCCGAGGTGCAGGGCCTGGAAGTTGGCCTCACGGTTCTGCACGACGACGCGTACGCTGAGGTCGTCGGGGAGCGCCGGCGCGAGCGTTTGCCATTTGGTGACCGCGTCCACGGCGCCCTGTTCCATGGTCTTGGGCACTTTGAAGAAGGTCACAGTGGGTGGGACCGGCACCAGCCTCACCTTCCAGGACAGCACGATGCCGAAGTTCCCGCCGCCGCCGCCGCGGATGGCCCAGAAGAGGTCGTCCCCCATGGCCTTCTTGTCCGCCAGGAGGTTCCCTTGGGCGTCGACCATGGTGGCGTCGAGCACGTTGTCGGCGGACAGACCGTGCTTGCGCATCATCAGGCCCATGCCGCCGCCGCTGAAGTGGCCCCCCACGCCGATGGTCGGGCACACGCCAGCCGGGAAGCCCAGCCCAGGCGCAGCCGTGGCGACATGGTAGTAGAGCTCCCCGATCCCCGCCCCGGAATCGACCCACGCGGTGGCCTCGTGCGGGTCGACGGTGACGGCGTGGAGGTTGGCGAGGTCGATGACGGCGAACGCCTCGCTCTTGGGGCTGCCCGACCGGTACGAGAGGCCCTCGCAGTCGTGCCCGCCGCTGCGCACGCGGACGCGCACGGCGTGGCGGCGCCCGCAGCGCACGGCGGCCTGGACATGGGACGCGTTGGTCGGGGTCACGATGCAGATCGGGGGCCTCGACGTGGCCGGCGCCACCAACCTGGCGTTCCTGATGGAGGACACCAGCAGCGGCGTGAAGGACGGCGAGCTCGGCGCCTGCACGAGCTGGCCGGGGACGTCCGTCGAGAGGCAGCGGAGGAAGTCGTTGTCGTTGTCGCTGTGGTCGGAGGGCGACGCCTGGGAGGGGGCGGCCACGAAGAAGCCCAAGACGCAAATTATGACAACGAGAGAAATGCTTGCCATTTTCGACGGATCTGCCGTTCTCCGCGGCGCTTCTGTTTCTATTCCACCTCGCTATATAGCCATGCATGCATGCGTCATCCTTATCTTGAAAGGCCGGTTCATTATGCATGCAAGTTTCTCTCGAAATCAACCTGAATAAAAGTGAATTATTAACAGATCAAAGGTAGTAAATCTGTTGACAGTAGTAGTAGGAATTGATTGACCTCCAATTAATTTAATTCTTTGACTGCGAATAAAAGTGAATTATTAACAGATCAAACGATTCCTTATAAGAAAGGTACTTGAAATTGCCGTCGTCGACGTCGGGAGGTCGAAGTACGGATCCTTCAAATATATCAAAGATAGGCTATGGGCGAAGGTGAGAAGCTGGATAGGAACGTGTATGGCCTCAGCGGGAATAGAGGTCTTGATCAAGCTATCCCGACATTCTCTATGTATTTCTTACTTATTACCAAGATATTCGTGTCAAAAGATTGACATGATGCCAACGAAATTTCTCTGGGGAAGTAAAAATAGTGAGGAAGGCTGCATGAGTCTCTTGGGATAAAATGACAATGCCAAAATACCAAGGGGGTTTAGACTACCACATGCTATGTGTCGTAAGCAACATCGTGTTTAAAATGATGAAATTCAGCTATTATACGTGGTGATTAGGGGGTGGGGGGGGGGGGGGGGGGGTGGGGGGGGAGGGGGTTAGGCTTCGGTGATACAGAGACCATGCTGGCCAAACAAGCATGAAGGCTTACCCAAGACCCTCACTCGCCAAGTGTAAGAATGATGGCCGTTCTGATGACGCTGCTTTGTTCTCTTCTCGTTATATAGCCATGTGTGTGTCATCCTTATCTTGAAGGGCCAGCTAATTACAGGCATGGAAGTCTTTCCCCAAAAGAAGTAGGAATTGATTGTGCCCCAAAGATTATGACCTCCAATTTAATTACCTCCTTAACTGGTAATAACTGAATTATTTATTGGTCAAAGATAAATGAGTTTTTATCGTTTATGCTAGTTGTGTCCATTACTCAGTTTTGCCACTAAAAGTTACAACTGGTTCATAATGATATCCTTCTATGGGATACTTGCTCAAAATGCGCTTAGATATCTAAAAAATATCATCATTCATTAGATGTTTGCTAAAAATTGCCATTAGACATCATTATTGTTAGGTCAAACTTGTTGACCATGTTATGATGAAAATAGCCCTATACCCACATGTCATCTCTCTAATCTCACAATGATAAGTGTGGACCCCACTTATAAGCAGTAAGCAAGCGATTAATTTTAAAGAGAATAAGATCGATGTTTGGATCAAGTGGGACCCACACTTTATGGTAGTGGGATTGAGGGAGAGATGACATGCTGGTCTATAGGTATTTTGGTCATTAATTATATAATGGAAAACGAGATTTGAGCTGATAGTAATGGTGTCCGTTGACATTTTTGAGCATGCGCCTAATGAAACAATGACATTTTTGAGCTGTTGAAATTCCTAATGAAAAAACTGAATCGTGAGATACAGCCAGTCTCATAAATGATAAAACTCAAGATCAATTTGTAGACATGGCTATAACTTAGTAGTAGGATGTGTTCGAAAGGAAGTCTTTTATTGAATTTAATAATCTCTCTAATTCGTGATAAAATACTTCCATTTATGCCATATAAAATCACAATGTAAAAAACTAAATGGAAGACCCGATGAGGTGGTTGGTTCAGGCTTTCATAGTTCGGACAGCTAAACTCATGAATTCATTGGCAAAAAGAAACAAGAATATTTTAGATATTTTCCAATAATTTGATATCAAATCAAATGGATACAAATAACATTGGATTTGTTTAACACTACTCAGGAAAAGCCTAGCAGTAGTGCGGGTTATACCCGTACCAGTAGCGTGGGGGTCTTCGCTACTGCTACGTCGCTACAACTAATTATTAGCAGTGGCGCGGGTTGCCCAGCACTACTCGCAATAGGGTTAGCAGTAACACTGTTTTTTAGCTGCTGGTGGTGGTGGTGAGCATTTTGGTGGTGGTGGTGGTGGTGAAGGCTCTGGTGATTGAAGGCCGCCGTTCGTCGTGCTTCTCATGCTTCAAGGGTAAGATTCAATTGATATTTTATATGCCATAGTTATTCCAGTAGCATCAGGTAATATGTTTCGATGTGAAATATCACGTTGTGCAATTATTTAGTTGGTTCGGTAATACTATGAAATATATTTAGATGTCAAATATTGAGGTGTGCAAATATTTAATTGGTCCGGTAATATTCCGTAATATATTTAAATGTCAAATATTTAGGTGTGTGAATATTTTTAGTTGCTCCGGTAATAATTTGTAATATATTTAGATGTCAAATATTTAGGTGTGCGAATATTTTTAGTTGTTCGATAATATTCAGTCATACGTTTAGATGTCAAATATTAAGGTGTGTGAATATTTTTAGTTGCTCTCACAATATTCTGTAATATATTTAGATGTCGAATATTAAGGTGTGTGAATATTTTTAGTTTGTCCTTCTGCTTAATAGTTGTCCATGTTGAAAACTATTTTTGGTCAACAGAGTTTTGTAATGTGGTGATGTTTCTTTTTTTTTACTACAGTCTAGTACTCTCCGAACAAATGAGATGGGAGCTAATCTGAGTGAATTTCAGTACATAGAGGTATCACTGCAATCATGGCGAGAGAAGTGAAGGGATGCATTTATCTATCTCAAATTTTGTGTCCAATGTTGGAGTTAATGGTCACGAATCGGGGCGGAGTAGTTAGGTGGAAGGAGGAAATGCCGACTGTTATTAGTATGGTGAGGCAGACGCTGACAAGTTAGATGGACATATGTAAAACTAGATAGAAGATGAAGATACAAATGGTGATAATGGTCATGCCGATGATTCCGACGAGTCAGATGAAGAAGAGAACGCAGAGGAGGTGCCTAATCTTGCATCATGGAATCAAGATTTCTCATTTGAAGTGATTGTGAATGATGTCCATGATTGTACCTGGCAATACCACCAGAACAACATTGCGACGGGTGCTATGTGTCCCAAAAAAGGAAGATCTGAAGGATGCAATCATTAGATGGGCAATGTCCATGCTAAGGGTTTTCATAACTGGTGTGTCAAGTTTGAAATACTTGACAATGATATGCAAGAACATACATTGTCCCATCAGGGTGCATGGATACCTCCCTAAGTATGGCACAACCTGGGTGATCAGTGACTTAGTTCATCACACTTGTGTTATTCGATTCCCAGTATCCATCAAGATCACAGTAACCTTCATCCATGCTTATTACTCGGTTGCTTTACATTGAGATAGTGGAGAGCACATCGATGAAAGTAAAGATTATGCACACAAAAGTCTTCGTCATGTTGAAGTACAAAATTTCTTATGGCAAGGCTTGAAGGGCTAAGCATAGGGTGCTTTTGACCAGATTTGATTCATATCCCCATGCATATGGCTTTGTTGTCCGTAGTCTCCAGGCAGTTTCGGCAACATATATTGTCTTTATCTAATGCATCTTGTTGTTACCTACTTTATCGTGCATACTTAATAATCACCATGACAATTTCATGCTGAGTTGGCACGCGATCTTAGGATGATATTACCCACTTTGGACGTTCACTGTCTTCTGTACCTCTTCTAATACCTAGGCCTCAGCTCCAACCCTAGGTGACGCGCATGATGCAGAAGATACGAGTTGTCTACGCATCTGTCACGCGCACCCGCATATCCAACGTTGTTCACCGGCAGCAACAACAACAACCACATCCCTCCATGCACCGGCATCAGTCGCGTCCACATGTAGAATAGCAGCCGATGACTAGGCCACCCCTTCTGGACAACCCAACAGTTCGATGTGGCAGCACCCACAGCAGCAAGATCCCACGTCGAGCTTCCTATTTCAGCCACACCCACAACATCAGGGTCCCACGTCGCGCTTCCTGTTTCAGCCACACCCACAACATCAGGGTCCCACATCGGGATTGATGTTTCAGCCACACCCACAACATCAGGGTCCCACATCGGGATTGATGTTTCAGCCACACCCACAACATCAGGGTCCCACATCGGGATTGATGTTACAACCACAACCAACCGGTATATCTTTTCATACTTATTCTTTTTCAATATCAATTGCACCAACATATTTCTTTAGTACTTATATTCCCTCCTGCATGAGCCTAAGGATAGCAGGAGGCGTCTATGTACAGATCCGCGTGGGGGAGTGATCGGGAAGGTGGGGAGAACATACAAGATTATATGTCGCAACACAACAACTGGATGGACATGTATTCAACTCCTCCACCATCGTGCAACACAGGATACATAGTATGACTAGGACGGGTCCGAGATTCCTCCTCATAACATTAGGGTACCCCACACGTACGACCGGAGTACGCCTAACACACCGCGTGATCGCCATGGCAGACATGGTCAGTGACCCTTCTATCTATCAGTAGAGACATGATTATCTAATTATGTATGAGACATATGTTTATTCTATGTAGGAGACAAATGAGTATCTACTTATGTATGAGACATATGCCTATTCTATCTTAATGCTCGGTTAGTTTAACAGGGATAATTCTGATACTACACACGAATTATCCAACATAGTGCAACAACTACAACATCAATTTAGATACAACATAATGCTCCTACAATAAGAGAATACAAACAAATAATACAATTATATGTGAATTAAACGGTAGAACTGAACTTACAAAATACAGCTTAAAAAACTATATGAAGGCATCATCGTCATCCTTCGTCGATGTATAACTCTTGCCCTTCGATGATGCAGAACTCTTGACCTTCGACGATGCGGTAGTCTTAGCCTTGGCGCTCGGCATGAAGATATCGTCTTCGTCATCGCTCCGTAAAAAAGTATGTATGTTCTGCTACATACTTTAGATATGATTCACTCTTATGCTTTTGCTTCTTCCATCATTCTTGCAACCTGAAAAGTTCTTTCCATATCTTCTCAAAGGTCCTTGGAGGCCATCCGTAACTAGTTAGTGCGTGACCGAACTAATTCACTAGGGTGTCACTATTGATGAGTTCATCCCATAAAACTATTCCATCGTCTCTCTTAAAATCGTCGGCTAAACGCAGACGACATTCAGACATACTAGGATGAAAAATATGATCAAAAGGATAACCGAACATCTTGATGAGACTACAAGACTGCACTGGACTGTTTACCCACCTTAGTATGGAGGTTTTTTCATATGTTCAGAAGAGAAGAAAATGGGGGAACACCGAAACGGAAAACCATGACGGGAGATATAGGTAGTAATCGGTGACGCTACGCAGGAACTTTGAAGAGGGAAACTATGGCGGACATATACACGGGAAACAATGTTGCCGCCTCGTCTAGTCGCGGCAGGTTCCATGCTGGTACTCAGGGGGTCTTTTAATTTGTCATTCTGGTTCAGAGTTGATCCTTTTTCTCAATTAGATTAGCTAGCTGGTATTTTTGCACAAGAAAATCATAATTACAGTGCAAAATATGATTGTATGCACCTATCGAGTTTGCCAAAGACGATAGCAGCTAATTGATTACGGTGAAACCAATTAGTGCTAATTGGACATCCTAAAACCGACTGCAGGAGGTATAGCCTGAAGCCCAGAGGACTGTCGGCCTGATCGAAGCCTACAGCAACCTAATCGGCTTAGGCAAAAGCCTATAGGATTCCAATCGATTTAGGCACGACCTACAGAAGCCAATCGGCTAAAGTGATGCCGATGCTGTATTATGTTTGGAAAAAATCAAAACAGCGTACTATTTCTGTTTTTTAATAAAAAAAAGTGTATTATTTAAGAAAAAAATAGCACATGCAGAAGTTAGGGAGGCCACTTGTTGTGCCTGAAATACAATCTTGGCATTTCAAACCATAATAGACAGCTATAATATGACATGACTTCATTACATAATCTTCTTCATACAACAACTTATTTGTTGGACAAGCACGGAAGCTACTGAAGTAAACCGATGAACGAAGGGATATCGAGAGGTCGGGATTTTGGACTGCTCCATCAAGCATCTCTGTCACTTGAAGCATGGTTGGCTGCATCGTCGGCTCCTGGTGATTTGCCTGCTCTTCATCGGCGATATGTAGCTCCACATCCCTCTTGCAGTTGCAGTCCGATCGAAGCTGTGATTTGCTCCGATCGGTGATTTCCTCGAGCAGAATCACTCCGATCGAAGCTGTGACCGAAGGGATATCCGGAGACGTCGTGGGTGTTCATCCAATCTCGTTGGACAAGCAGGACGTGGGATTTTGCGCTGCTCCATCAAGCTAGCATCTCTGTCACTTCAAGCATGCACTAGCTCAAGCAGAATCACCGTGGCTCAAAGCTTAAGTTGACTTGCTGGCCTCTTTTGCAGTTCTTGCCATGGAGACCAGTTTCCTTCCGCCCTGTTCTTGTTGAATCACCATGCATGGCTTCGTCGGTGCCTCCTCCATGCCTTTCCGGAATCACTTCCGCCCGTCTGTCTGTCGTCCAGATCGATCACGCCGGTCGGAGTCGCTTGTACACGACGCCACGGCGGTCACCTTCCACCTTGGCCCAAACGGTGAGCGGCAGCGGGCGCTCCGCCGTCCTCCAGACACCAGGGCACCGGTAAGCCTCGTGGCAGAGGGCGTCCGCCACCTGATTTCCCTCACGATAAACATGCTGCACCTCACAGATCCGGAAGCAGGCGAGCAGCTGCACGATCTCACCCTCCATCGCCGCCGGGATGCGCGTTTGCCGGGACTCCCCGCGCAGCAGCCTGACCAGTGTCAGGTCGTCCCCCTCCACCACCAGTGAAGTGCACCCCATGGCGAGCGCAAGCTCAAGACCGCGCATCAGGGCCCTAGCTTCCACCACGCCCACGCACGCGTGCTCCGTCCTCTCCGCGTACGCCAGTATGGCCTGCCCGCTGCTGTTCCGGATCACTCCTCCTATGGTGGCACGCCCAGATCCATCACGCTTCACCGATCCGTCGAAATTCAGCTTGCACCAACCCATCGGAGGGCGGCTCCAACTCACCAGCGCAACGACGCGATGGGACGGCTGGAACGTCGTGCCGGCGGCCGGATGCGGCCGGGCCATGTGCAGATACGGCGACCTGGTCGCATGATGATGGGAGAGCTGATGGGGCGCCGCCGGCGTTGTTGGCACGGTAAGAGTAGCCATAGCTGGCCGGCGACTAGGAAGGAGAGGTTTAGAGAGGTGATTAGGGGAGAGAGAGGTTAGAGAGGAGAGATATAGATCGATCAAGATTCCATGCGCATGAGGACCGCTGCATATATAGAGAGATGATTCCGAAACTAGGTCGGGAAACGAGACCAGCTATCTACTACTCCTATGCAAGCCTTGTCTAACACGTCACGTGCGTGCTTATCCGGGTCAAGGTTCCCGACCTTGTTCGCAACCTGGCAGAACTCGAACTCGAAGGACTGATCCAGGGCTAAGTTGGACAGCCGCTTCCTGGTGATCTGGAGCGACTCCATGGATGCGCTGAGCCAGTTGGGCCTGATCGTGGGCATGCCGCCATGGCGGAGGGCGTGGAGGAGCGGCGCGTAGAGGCCGAGGCAAGAGCTGAAGATGCGGGCCGACATGGCTTCGGCGAGGTAGGAGGCGACTGGCTGCCTGGATGTGCCCAAGGTAACGGCCAGCTCGGCGATCGCCAGCAGCACGCTTTCCACCTCGTCGGGGTCGTGGAAGTACACCGACTCGGCGCACTATAGACGAGGGAGCGTGAGCATGAGAAGAGCCTCCTCGTCGCGCTGTTTCTGCCGTTGCTGCGCGGTCCATGATACCGGCGACAACAGCACCCACACCGGCCGCACTGATCCTCCCGTGACGGCGGTCATGGTGGCGGACAGACCGCCCGTGACGGGCTGCCGAGGTGGGGGCAGGTCGACGTCGGGAGGTGGGGGCAGGTCGACGTCAGGAGGTGGGGCCAGGTCGACGTCGGGAGGTAGGCGCTTGCGTACCATGGCGGCGGAAGCAGGGTCCTCGTGGTGATCTAGTGGCTGAAGGTAAAGGACGAGGTCGGTTGGAAATGGAGAGGGGAGCCTTGCCTCAAACGCCCGCGGATCCGCAGATAGTCATCGGTCAATCCCCAAAACTACTTGTTCATATCCGAGTCTCATATTTAATCCCTTAGATGTACACAAGGGATGCCAAAAAGAAATCCTACGTACTACGTACTAATCTAGTTTACATTGTGGGAGATGACCTCGAGCTCATACTGGCCGGAGCAGCTCGTCGGCTTGGCGGGTTGCCCCCGCTTGTGCCCCATGTGGTTCTCGTCGGTCGCCGGTCCTCATCGCCCCTTCCTCCCCCGCCATGGACGAGCTCTCTGCAGGCCTTGAAACTCGACATGGAGCAGTTGAAAGAGGGGATGCAGCTCGCCGTGTCGATAGTCGTAGCAAAGTGAAACATCTGTCGTAGCAAAAATCGCGACGTCATATGTGATGTAGCAAATTTAAACAACGGTTGTAAAAATTTAGACCTGGTTGTAGCCAATTTGGCCACCGATTGTAACATGGTCACCCGGCCATGGGTCCGACGAAAGGCCGACGCTTTGACTGAAAACGTTTACCAACTTATTTAAAGCATCCCTTAAAAAAATTTATTAAGAGAATTTACAGCCACGGTTTGCATACGCGTTCGGACGTGTCTGTGGATACTGACCGGTCAGTCTTAAAATCTGCTCGTCCACATCCGAGTATCTCATCATTGATATCCTAGATCCATACAAAACATGCAAGAGAAAATACTATATATGTATGTACTATGTAATATCCTAGTTTTCATCGTTGAAGATGTCTTCGAACTCATCGTGGTCGGGTAGCATATGAGCCGCCTCGGCAGCTGCCAACGCCACCTCTGTATATATGGAGATGTTTCCGAAACAAGGTCGAGAAAGGACTTAGCTCCACTCTGACGACCCCGCTGTAGCCTTTAAAAGCTCTCCCGCTAGTGCTATGCATTTGTAATGCTAAATTGAGAATGACGCTAATAAATAGTACGTTGTTCCCCACAATAGCGCTAAATTCAGGGTCATTTGGCCCGCTAAGCCGTTATATAAGACCTTATTTCTGTATTTTCTTTTGTTTTTGTTTATGATATACATGATGCAATGACGTGGAGCTTGCTTATTAAATTAAGACGTCTCATTGGTACTCGCATGTTGATGTGCCGCCATGTGTATATGTTAAGTATATGTAATAAATTATATATGATGCCTGCATATATTTATTGTTTTAATTTTTCATGATATTAGTAAAACGTTAAATGGAGCTTAGCTCCGTTATAGCCTTTCATAGGTTCAGTCGAGCCGTCGTTAAATGGCATAGCCCGCTAATTAAAATATTGGTTATGATCAGGTCATGATGACATGCATTTTGTATATATATATATATCAATGTCGCATGAACCTATATTATATATTGGTACATTGTGTAGTTAGGGCATCTCCAACACTAACCTGGCCGTAAACCGTACGCCATATCCGTTCACAGGCAGGGGACCAGTCTACGGACACTGACGTAGGACCCGACAATCGAAAGCTATCAGCATATATTGCAAAAAGGATTTGAACTAACCCGAGAAATTTCATCAAACATGATAAAATTTATTCAAGTTCGGTGATAATTTACATTAATGACCGATATTTCGGCTGTTTTTTGTGTGAAGAGGAATAATAAATGAACTAAATTATAAAGGCCGAATTTCAGAATTTTGGCTCCTCGTCCCGAACGTCTTTGCAGCCATCATATGAATCTTAACGATCTCACCTTGCTACATCATCACCAAGACTCGTTGCGTGTAAGCCGGTGTCCCTCGAACAATTTTCTTTTCCACTCTTCCTGGTTGAGCGAGTGTTTATTCGTCCTATTCTTCACCCATACCCCATCCCACTCCAAATTGTCTTCTCTCCACTTGCCTGATTTTATGTAGGAGAGGATGGCACCCGGCGATACGAGGGTTGGCACGAGTGCGATGGCCTGGCCGTAGGGAGGGCGGTGGCCTGCGGGCACCAGGCTGCGACCCAGCGAGATGGGGGCGGCGACAGACAATCCAGGGGTGGGTGGGGTGTGAGTGTGCTGGCTAGCGCAGGGAGGGCGACGGCCATCAGGCACCGGTCTACGGCCGGCGTTGCAGGGAGAGCAGTGGCCGGCAGAAGCCGCACATGAGCACGCATCATCAGGAAGCTCCACAATTGCTCGTTTGCACGTAGGATATTCTACATCCCGGGATGGTTCCGACAGCCGTGGAGCTACCACTAGACCCTCCACCTTCCTGTCTCCAGTCACCCGTCCGGCTCCCTCGTCCTCAACAACCCTGTCATCGGCTGCTTGCGTTATTGGCGTGAGGAGAGGGGTTCCTTGGCGCCCATCACAAAGGTTGCGAGACAGTGTACTGCAGCTCGAGGTACGACCCCTATTTCTTCTTTTGCCTTTTTTGAGCTCCCTGCATTCCCTTGTGCAACATGTTTAATGTGCTCGTTGGATCCGGCAGATGTGAAGATGCAGAGAGCCATGGATGTGCGTCGAGCTCCATTTTTTATTCTGCCGCCCGATATGGCAGATGACATTTCTCAGATTTACAAGCACATGCAAGTTTCCACAACTTTTTGTCGTAACCAGTTTTTGCGTAGTGAGATGGTAAGATTGCGGCCATTGCCTAATATTTTTGTGTAATTTTTTGATACAGCCTATTTTTCTTTCTGTATTTTTTAGAAATGAATTTTTGATTTGAGGTTTAGTTCAACACAACTGCAACTTAACGTGTGTTCACATGGAAAATTTGCCTTGATTTCTAATCCGGTCACTAGAAATGAACCGCTTCATGTTCATATGGCTTGTTTTGAGTTCACGCTATGCTTAAGTTTTGATGCTACTCCATGGGGTTGTGTTCAACAACTGCTATTACTATGCTTATGTTTTGCTCTCCAATTTATTGAACTAAGGTTCTATTCACAGTTTTTTTTTCATGTATTTATGACATTTTGCCATTATGCTCTGTTATGCTTAAGTTTTGCTCTACAAATTTTGCATCAACTAAAATTCTCTCACGCCGCTTCCATGTCAACTCTCTATTCACATGGCTTGTTTTTTATACACAAAGTACAACAATAGAGCATAGTTTCAATAATCACATGGATTAGTAAAACAAAACATATTGGAGTTGATTCTAGAAATATGTGTTCCTTTCTTCTATTCACGTGCCTTGAACAACAATGTAAAATGGAGTGTGTTTGTTTCCCATTTGGCTTAATAGGTTTGATGATGACCACATTAAGCATGCCAACTTTTATGGGATTTGATTTTTCTTATGTACTTCTACCAAAAAACCACCATCCTTGGTAATTTTGCCATGTTACTTACATCGTGGTAATTTGTGCCATTGCAAAAAAACAACATCGTGGCAATTTTGCATTATTTTGGTTCATTTACATGGCAATTTTGGGAAGCATTTGTCTCTTAAAAGCCCTGGCAAGTTTCAGATATTTATTTCAAATAGTCATATGCATAATGTAGGCAAATCTTCTTCACGCACCATGTCAATTTCGTTTTAGTACCATGGCCAATTTAATTAATGGACTATGACAAATCCTCTTTTCATATAATGGCAATATTTTCTCATGGCGTTGAGAACTTTAATAAAGAAATATTTCCTATTTTTATTTCTCAAACATGGAAAAATGCTTTATGTATCATGGCAAACATAATTTATTTGCAATGGCAAGGTTAATTCAAGTACCAAGGTAATATTATTTTTTGTATCATGGCAACTATTTTTAAATAGATCACTAATTTCTTACATAAAGCATGAGAATTACAATAAAAATGCAATGTTCATTTTGAATATACATCTGACATGTTAATATTTGTTCACTTTTTTAATACCCCGCCACAAGTTCTAGTTCATTGAACATATAAGGGCACCATAGACAAATTAGAAAACATTTTTGTTGGGAATAGTCACATGAAAAATGTATGAAAATTTAACTATCATGACATTTGTACCTTTTGCGAACATGTCAAAACTTTACTTTTTAGTTTCGTAAATTTTACTTTTATTGCAATGGCAAATTTTATTTTTCTTGCCATGGGCATATTTTATTTTTTTATAGAAAATTTACCTTTATTCCCATGGCACAATTACTTAAACAAACATGGCAATTTTAGTTCCATTACCAAAGAAACTATCTTCAATTTGCCATGACATATTTTAAATATTAGTTTGCCATGGAAAATTTCTAACTGTTATTTTTGCATGGAAAATTTACCTCTTCCCATGGCAAATTTATATTAACATATGTGGAAATTTTTAGTCTCATCCATATGGAAATTTTCTTTCATTTTCCATGACATCTTAAAATAATTTGTTTGTCATGGCAACTTTAGCTTTATTGCCATGGCAAGCTTACTTGCACATGCATGGAAAACTTTATTTTTTTGCATGGAAAGATAAGCCAAAGTTTTGGTTTTGCCATTCAATAAAAGTTATTTCTGCGATCGAAATTTCATGTTCTTAGAAAACAGTTTTTTATAAATTTTTACATGACCATTTTTATTTGTAAATACTATGGCAATTTAATTTTACAAACCATGAAAATTTTACTAATTAGACCATGAGTGTTTCTTTAAATATACCATCAAAATTTTAATAATTACTCTATGGAAGTTTTATTGTGGTAAGGATGAAAATTTTAGTTATTTTTTCATACCCTACAACATGCAAGGCAATTTCATAATTATATATTAGTTGCATGTAATTTTTTTTATTTCCTGCCATGTCATTTCTATTTGTTGGAAATGATGAAAAATTTAGCCCTTTATGTTTACCCTAGAGCATGGTAATTTTTTGTTATCAAATTTGATCAAATTTTAAAGGTTTGACTTTTTAGAAACCCAACAACACCAACGGCAAAACAAAGCGCGCCCGTCCCTTTTAGTAGTGATGATGTTCTAAGTTTAGGCAATTATCTAGAGTTCCAATTAGTGCTATTGTTCAGGCAATTTTTTTTTAAGAATTCTCTTTTTCAGCAAGCCAAAACCTATATTTTGGATGAAATGATAAGATATTTCATTAAACATTTCCTATGTTTCATTATATCATATTCCACTTCAAAAATAAAATTAGAAAAATAATTTAATCCTTCCAATGAAAACAACTTTCGCCTAAACAATACCAAACAAAAAGTTGACCTAAATAATACTAAAGGAAAATAAGCATATATAAAAGAAGTAGACAACTGTACAAAAATCAAACATATAAGCCCAATTACTAGTGGTGTGGGCCCAACATCTCATGCCACTAAAAACGTCCCAAAAATGGGCTTTACCCCGCACAACCCACACCGGCCACTGCGTCTCCTCCACCTCTTCTGCCTTCGCCCACACGGATTTGCCTACCCGCCAAAGCCTCCTCCACGCCACGTCGGTCCTCCTCACCATCATCTTCATCCACCCTCGCCTGCCGTCCACATCCTACGAGAGCCGTCTATTTTTTAATATTAAACTGAATATATCCCAGAAAGATAATACTAATTAAATTCACTAAAAGCCTTCCTTTCTAACACTCCCATGTACTTATCTTTGACCAATTAATATTTCACTTTCAATAAAGGTGGTAGTAATTAAATAGGATAGGTCTTATCTTTGGGGCAAATTAATTTCCTACCTGGTTTGGGGAGAGACTTCCATGCTATATAACGATGTGAATTAGCACAGAAGCACCGTGTCAGTGTAGGAAAAGCATCAGATCCATCGAAATGGCAAACATAGCGCTCGTGCTCACGGTTTGCCTCTTGGGCTTCTACGCGCCCGCCCCTTCCCTGGCGTCGTCCTCCAACAACAACAACGACGACGACTTCCTCCAGTGCCTCTCGACCAACATCCCCAGCCAGCTCGTGCTGACGCCGACCTCGCCGTCGTTCACGCCGCTCCTGGTCTCGTCCATCAGGAACGCCAGGTTGGTGGCGCCGGCGAAGGCGAACCCTCCGCTGTGCATCGTGACGCCCACAAACGCGTCGCACGTCCAGGCCGTCGTGCGCTGCGGGCGCCGCCACAGCGTGCGCGTCCGCGTGCGCAGCGGCGGGCACGACAACGAGGGCCTCTCGTATCGATCGACCACCCCCAACGGCGAGAAGTTCGCGGTGATCGACCTCGCCAAGCTCCACGCCATCCATGTCAACCCACATAAGGCCACCGCGTGGGTCGAGACCGGGGCGACGACCGGAGAGCTATACTACCGGGTCGCCACGGCGGCTCCAGGGCTGGGCTTCCCGGCTAGCGTGTGCCCGACGGTTGGCGTGGGGGGTATCATCAGCGGCGGAGGCATTGGCCTCATGATGCGCAAGTATGGCCTCTCGGCCGACAACGTCCTCGACGCCAGCATGGTCGACGCCAAGGGGAACCTGCTGGCGAACAAGAAGGCCATGGGGGACGACCTCTTCTGGGCCATCCGGGGCGGCGGCGGCGGGAACTTCGGCATCGTGCTGTCGTGGAAGCTGAGGCTCGTGCCCGTTCCACCCAAGGTGACTTTCTTCAAAGTGGCCAAGACCATGGAACAGGGCGCGGTCGACGCGGTGACCAAATGGCAAACGCTCGCGCCGGCGCTCCCGGACGACCTCAGCGTGCGTGTCGTCATCCAGAAGAGTAAGGCCACCTTCCAGTCCCTGTACCTCGGCAACTGCAGCACGGTGGTGGCGACGATGCACAGCCGGTTCCCGGAGCTGGGCGTGACGACCGCCGACTGCAAGGAGATGAGCTGGCTGCAGTACACGGCGTACATATACTTCGGCGACGCCATCAACAGCAAGCCGTTGGAGGCGCTCCTCCTCAACCGCTCCATGACCCTAGGCCCCTTCGTGAAGAACAAGTCGGACTACGTGAAGAAAGCCCTCACCAAGGAGACCTTGGAGAAGATCTTCCTCTGGCCCAACGGCGCGGGGTCGGGGCAGCTCATCCTCGAGCCGCACGGCGGAGTAATGGGCCGCATCGCCGCCGACGAAACCCCGTTCCCGCACCGGCGCGGCGTGCTCTACAACATACAGTACGTGGAGCTATGGAACTTCAATGGGGCGCCCGGGGGCGAGGTTACGCCGAACTGGATCGGGAGCTTATACGATTTCATGACGCCGTACGTGAGCAAGAACCCGAGGCGAGCGTACGTCAACTACCGGGACCTCGACATGGGCGTGAACAAGGTGGTCGACGGGGTCACGTGCTACGTGACTGCCAGGATGTGGGGCGAGAGGTATTTCGGCCCGGCAAACTTTTGGAGGCTTAGCAACGTCAAGCGCAAGGTGGACGCCAGCGACTACTTCCGGAACGAGCAAAGCGTGCCGCCACTTAGCATTTGACTGTATTGTAATTGCTAATAATAGTGATCCGGATGGGCTAGCTAAAAAGGTCATTTACATTTGTCAACATAATAAACATGATCAAGTACTACTCAGTTCGTTTTTCCTGTGATAAAAGAGCCCCGTTTCGGTGGCCAACATAGACTGACAAAACATACACCCATTTTCGTATGGTGGCCACCGAAAATTGTATAGCATGCCCTACATACCGCCCAATGCCTCACGACCTACGAAGCACCGATACACAACACACGATACGGGTCATTTATACTCCCTCCGTCTCAAAATAAATATCTTAAGCTTAGTACAATTTTATATTAAAGCTAGTATAAAGTTAAGACAGTTATTTTGAGATAGAGAAAGTATTTGTCAACATAACAAATATGATCAAGTACTCAGTTTGTTTTTGCGATGGCCAACATAGACCGACAAAACATACACCTACTTTCGTATGGTGGCCACCGAAATCGTACATGTCCTACATACAGCCCATGGTCTCACGACTAGCCATTCCTCGCCCAATCCATGGCAAATACAGTGAGGGATTGAGAGTATACTGAGCCATGAGTACAAACATACTGGGCTTTCTTTATAGTGCCCGTCCATATTTTGTACTGTAGCTCCGCTACTGATGGTGTGGCCTCTGCTGTCCTAGATCACTCCTCGTTTATGTGCATGCCCTTACATATTTTACAGAACCCCAGGCAGATATGGCCAGCCTTCCCTGACTCACGGAAGGAGACCTGGGACATGGTGGGCGAGGTTTCAGCATGCACAAGATTGTGTCAAAAGTGAAATTTAAGTTTTATCTTTTTGGAGTCTTTGGTGCAATATTGCAAGGTATCTATGTATGTCTCTTGTGATGATCACATATTCACCTGTATACTCTTTTTAATTGGTTTGTCTAACTAATAAAGTATATGTGGTTATTTAAAAAAAAAACGTGTATTCATTTACAGCATGTTGCCAACAATGGATAAAGGTTGTGAGAGTTTGGTGCGATGTCTGTTTGATATTAGGCTCGGACTATTGACATCCCTTCATCAAGTGATTAGGAATAGCGACAGTTGTTGCTAAGATGATGGCTTCCAATAAACTGATGTACTACTTGTAAGGCCTTTGTGAATAATTAATAAAATAATTGCATGCATCGCCCAGATGCAGAGGCCGGGGTAATCCTTTTTTTCTAAAAAAAAGTATCATTCGGTGCATCCACACTCTTCTGGCTGGATAACCTTTGAACTGCTTGCTGAAGTTTTTCGGGCGCTCTAGTCACACCACATTCACTCACAATGCTTTTGTTATATATACCTAATATTAAAGGAAGGTGAGCTTCTCTGTTTCACATTCTAGTTTACATGTACGTTTAAGTTTTTTGTAATCTCCTAGTCGGCCCCATAGTTAACATATCATCGCCTCTAGTGGTGCCAACAATGAAGCCCTATAAGGAAGAAAAAGTACGAGATTATGATAGCCATTGCTATGGTGCTCCTCTCGAAACGGTAACATCGGCATCTTCCAGTGATGGTCGTTGCTTGCCGGCAGGTCCACCCTGATTCAGTGAGATGAGTGGATCATCGAGGAAGGACCGCTCTCCGAAGGTGCCAAACTGGCCGGTGGTGGAGACATTGCCGGAGAGGAGCGGGTTCTATGACACATTGAACATAACCAACTGCAAGAGCTTGAACATGATTGTGGGGATGTCGTCGAAGAGTTTGTTGAAGGACAAATCATTATCTTGAAAAATAGAATCTCATCAACCTCGGATGGAATCGGCGCCGAGATGTTGTTCCTTGATAAGTTCAACATGACAAAAAGGAGGCGGTTGATCCCTGATTGCAACCGCCCCGTGAGACGGTTGTCGTCGAGGAGGAGAAATTGAGATACTGCATTGCACCGATCCACGACAGTATCTCATCAGAAATCATGTTCCTTTATAACTGCACGTATCTGGGGACAGTGTTCGATCCCGCCGGTGACCAAGCCGACAACCATGAGTTGATGCAAATTGGGATGATTTCGTTGCTCTTGAATATGTAGTCCTATATGTTGCGGCATTTCTCACGAGTCATGACGGAGTAGATGAAGCCAAAGGGAGGATAGCTTGCTGGGATCCATTGTTTCATGGCCTGGCACTCGCTAGAGCCGGCGAGCACCCCTGAATCATTTCGTTTCTTTGAGAAGGTTGGACCAAGATCCCTCCCTATATTTTCCATCTCCGGAGAGATATTGCCAGTCAAGCAGTTGTCGGCCAGGTTCAGCCCGAGCAAGCTGGTGCAGTTGCCAATTTCACGCAGTATCGGTCGGAGGCCTGGTTCCCTATGAGCATTAACCAGATGAGTGAGCAGATATTCCCGATGCTTGTGGGATCCCTCCTTTTTTTAGAAAAGGAGGCGACGCCCCGGCCTCTGCATCAAGAGATGCATACAGCCCTTTATTAAAACAAAAGAAACCAGATCCGGAACGAGTACAATAATGTTCAAAATCATTACAAGTCGCTCGACGTGCCCAAGCAACAAAAGAATAATAAGTAGATGTCTAGCCACCTATCCTATTAGCTTGCCGCCAGCCAAACCGGTTGAAGATAACCTGTGCTACCATCTCCCAGCGGGTGCACCCAGTAACCATAAGCTCCCTGGAGTCCGCAGGAGTGAGTAATGACCATGTGCGGGTCAGTGCGGTAGCCCTGTATATTACCTGCAAAAAATGTATAGATGTGCATCTGTTAAAAACTAAGTCATTCCTGCAGTTCCATATTGCCCATAATAATGCGCAAGCTCCAACCCGGATACTGTTTGCCAGCGGACCACCCACTCCCTGCACCCACGTCCCAAACAACGAATTGACGCTAGTGGGTGGTGTGATATTAAAGGCAATGTGTATAGAACGTCATAAGATTTTAGCCATCGGACATTGGAAAAAGAGGTGCTTGATAGTTTCTTTATTGTCACAAAAGTTACAACGCTGGCTACCCTTCCATTTTCGTTTAGCCAAGTTATCTTTCGTGAGGATAACACCTTTGTGAACGAACCACATAAAGATGACAATAAGGTGACATAAGCAGGCTATAAGGATTAAAATATTATATTCTTGCTTAGTTGGAGGAGAAAGAGGAGGAGAGAGAAGAGAGAAGAGATGCGGGCTCTTGGTGAGTAGTCGACTGTAACACGACACCCAAGACACTTTGTGAGATTGTAAGGTGGACCAATTACTAATAAAGTAGTACAAATCTAAAACTTACTATTGTATATGCCGGCTATTAAGTTGACTCTATATGACATGCCAACTTCTTATAGCCGATTGCTGGCTATATTATTAACCATGCTCTGAGATCCTATTATTAGACACGTCCAGCGCCTTGACCTCAGCGAGCCGGCCGTAGTCTAGAGGTATCCTACCAGAGAAGTTGTTCTTGGCGAGCATCGGGTACTTGAGTCTCTTCATGTCAGCCACCTCTGGAGGGAGTTTGCCGGTGAACTCATCGAAGTTGAGGCCGAGCCTAGCAAACACAGGTAGCATGAGTATGCCAGAGGCCACGAGCCTCCAGTGTAGTTTGTTGCGGTGAAGCACAAGATACTTCAAGCTCGTAAAGTTGCCAACAATCTCTTGCACGTCGTCTCCAAATATCTTGGAACGGATGTCCAAGAAATAAAGTCTTCCACAGTTCGTCAGCTCTGGTGGTATCTTCCGGTCGAACCCGTAGTTCTCAATAAGCAATATCTTGAGGACGACGAGCTTCCTGACTCTGGTACAGGGGCAGACCGAGGCCAGAATCTCAATGCGGGGCCAAGTGAGTGCAGGGGGGAGGGGACAAACTTATTTTGCTAACTGGGGGTCTAGGTAGTAAAACCAATTTGGCTTCAAACCTAGAAAACTGTAAATTGAGTGGGTGCCTAAGGGCATGTATAATGGTCGATAAGATAGTTTTATCTTAAATCTTGCATGTAATTTAGAGATAATAAAAAATATATCTACAATGAATCATCTCTTAGCCTTATCTTCAATAACTAACTATTCCTAAAAATATGGTGAAACGTATTATGCTAAGAGACCATCTCTTGTCTTCTCTTAAGTAAGAGAAAACAAACATTTTATTATGAGTTCTCTCTCTCCTCCACTTTATCATTTACCCTATATGACACTTCTAAGATAACATCATTATACATGCCGTAAGTCTCCATAACATGGGTTCACGTAGTCTCGAGCCTAACGCAGCCGTCGAACAGGTCCATGACAGTGCCTATGAGGTTGTTGGTGGACAAGTCGAGCAAGATGAGGTCGGAGCATATCGCCGGGAGATAGACGACGATGTTGCCTTTGAGTCGGTTCCCCGACACATCGAGGTGAGGCCGAAGGTGAGTTAGTTAGTCTTTCGAGCCTGGTCTTACGATTAATCTTGTATATATCTTAAACGGAGCAAGTGTGTTGCATGTCAGGTTAAGCACTAGAGAAAAATTAAGGTGAGTTAGTTAGTTTGTTAGTGCTTGACTGCATCTGTACTTATGTCAAGTAGGCCAGATTATGTGATCGTTATGGGATGTTGCGCAAGTGCTAGACTTATGTATGCATGTTGACAGAGATTTGTTAATGGTGGAGAGTGGCAAATAATTGATGTATGCGTGAGTCCAACCCTTGTATATATGTTACATTTTGAGTAATAGGAAGGGGGTCTCAACAAATAATGTACTGTTTGTAGCTTTCAAGCAAGACTGCCTGCCTTAGCTTCTAAATGTTGTTCGATGTCGAGTCGTAGCGCACCGAGACGGCCGGCTCCACCCGGCAAATGTTGGAGTCGATCTGGACGCGGGCTTTGTGTTTTAGCATGCAGCGCGGGCAAAGGAAACCGGTCCAAATAATATTTGGACCTAGGGTGTAGTAAAATACATATCTTTATAATAATTTTTTATACTTATTTAAACTAGTTGCATAATATTATACATTATTTAGTACACCTTCAAATCAGCTAGTATAGTCAACAACATAAAATATTCGCTAAATAATTCTTATAGTGTTCTCTGTTTGATATGCAGTCTAAATGTATATCACTAAATTATGCTTCTCCTACATTTAAATTGTACTCCCTCCGTCCTAACATAAGTGTCTTAAGCTTAATACAAATTTGTGCTAAAGCTATTACAAAATTGAGACAGTTATTTTGGGACAGAGGGAGCACAATATAAAATTTTCTATTTGAATTAATTCTTTTAAATTGTATTAACTATATATTATATAAATATATATTTCCATGTGTGTGTGTTTGTCTATATATGTCGTTAAATATCAAGATAGAGATTTAGAAAGCATACAATCTAACAAGAATATAGTATTAATTAATAGTGGTTTCTAGTATATTATTAGATAAGCTCATATAAACTTCTAGGGTATGCCAAATACCTTTAATTGGTATCTTCCCGACATTAATATATTCCCCGTTTCAAAAAAAATACCAAATATGTCTTGCAACTTGGGTTCATTAATAAATTGGCAACATATGCATGAATTCTACTTATACTTCAAATAACACTGTTAATCTAATCATCAAAGAACATAGAAAATTGCAGACTATACTCTTGCACATATATGATTTCATATTTGATATGCTCATTTAGAATGTGACTAGTTTAATTTTGTGTATACCAAAGCTTCCAGTGGTTTATAAAATAAAAAGCGGTGCGTCATCAATTTGAATATAAAAATCTAGTTAATATATATTTCATTATGGCATGCATGATGTGTGAATTTTCTCCTAGATTATATACACCATTAGTATGTAGTGTGAATTTGTTCAATGAAAATTGATTCTACTTAGGAATTCAATAATCATTCAAACATAATGTATAATAATATGATCACTACTAGCATAATTTAGTAATTTGGGTCCCTGTTGCTCTCGGGGCCTGGGGCGGTTGCCCTTTTTGCCTGGCCTATGAACCGGCCCTGCTACGGGGAGCTGCGGCGGAGAGCAGCGCTGGACTTGGGCCCTGTGGGGGACTACTGAGGGGCAGTGGCGCGCCGATGAGAATAGGATCACGGTCATCGTGGTGGTGGGCGGGGCGGGAGGATGACGCGCGGAAGGCGGCGGTGGAGTTTGTCAGGAGGAGAGGAAATCACGGTCGTGGTGACTATGCTACATGCTCCTAGGGTTTACTCTCGAACCGTCGGATAGGCAACACCGAGGGAAGCCTTATGCGAGCTGGGCCGACCCAGGAGTGCGGGGGGGCATAATACGCATCCAACGTATCGATAATTTATGAAGTATTCATGTCATATTTGCCTATATTTACAATACTTTTATATGATTTTGATACACTTAACATGATTTATTTAAACTAGCAAAAATGTCCGTGCGTTGTAACGGAAAACAAAAATATTATGCCACAACCAAATAAATAAGGCTCAATACCCTCACATATCAAATTTTGCCGATTGATGCCCACTCAACTTTTTTGTGAAATACATGGACAAGTTTTTACTCAGTGAACATTTTTTATATCGATGATCTTTTCGAAATGGAGTACAAATTTTGAAATTCGCATTCTTTTGAGTTTCTGTGATGATTTTTTAAAATTTTGTAGACATTATCTTTGAATTCACACACATGTTTTGAATACATGATCATTTTCAAAATCATGTATGTTTATATTTGCTGAATATATTTTTAAAATTTTGTGAATTCTTTAGCAATATCGGAACAGATTTTTTTAAATCATCAACTTTTTTTGAGTCCGTGAACATTTTATGATTTACTGAACCTTTTTTGAATTACCAAACATTTTATGATTTCATAATTTTTTTTCCAAAACTCGAAACTTTTAAAATTTAGAATTTTGAAAAATACCAAATTTATTTAAAGAATAAAAACAAATTAAAATAAGAAACGTTTTATATTTTTCAGGATATATTTGTCAAAATTGTGAATTCTGTTATAATATGCAAACAGTTCTTTGAAAATCATAATAATTTTGAATCCGTGAAAATTTTATGATTTCGTGATCCTTTTTTTGGATTCCTAGACATTTTAATTTTTTAATGGACATTTTTCTATCTTTTGAATACTTGATCATTTTCAAAACATGAACGTTTTATAAATTTTTATTACATTTTTGGAAATTGTGATTTTTTATAATATGTGAACAGTTTTCAAAATCATCAATATTTTTTAATCCGTGAGTATTTTACGATTTCCTGAATCTTTTTTTTAATGCCCAAACATTTTCTGATTTGATGATTATTATTTTTAAACACAAAAGTTCTTTAAAAATCATCAAATGTTTTTTAATCCGTGAACATTTTATGATTTCCGGAACCTTTATTTGAATTCCCAAACATTTTATCTCAAAACATTTTAAATTTGGAATTTTGAAAATTCCAAAATAATTTAAAGAACTTAAAAAACAAATTGAAATAATAATACAGAAAAGGGGATGAAAAAGTAAGGTTCTAGGAATCAAACTTGGGTCTCCTCTGTGATCGAGCAGCGCTCTATCCACTACGCCACACACACCTTGATAATATTTCAGGGTCTCACCTTATAATTATAGGAACGGAGGATGACTTTGACAGAAAAATTCGAACTGTTTTCTTCATTTATGGATGGCATAGTGGGTAATTTCTGACAACATTAGGGGTAATTTTAATGACGTATGATCAGAAGCAGTATTTGCTTTATTATTAGATGAAGAAGTAACCCGGACTGGCACTATTTTCAGTCGAATTAGCGTGGTGTTGTTTTTGTGTAGAAAATAAAAGTTCTCGAAATCGGCAACAACTTTTTCACAATATTTTTAGGAAAAATAAGAAATACCGGAGCGAAGAACCACGGGAGGGGAGCCACCTGTGGGCCACAAGCCAACAGGACGCGCGTATCCCCCTCGATGTGCCCTGTTAGCTTGTGGGGGCCACGTGGCTCCGGCTGACGTGATTTCAACGCTGAATTTTTTTATAAATCCAGTGAGTACTCATGTTTTTGGAACACTTTGGAACATTAATATTATTTTTTCCCACAACTTCACAGATGTCATTTCATCATGCAAATTTGCATGCATGTAGAGAAAACATCAAACTTTTTTATAAAAAAAATTGTTTTATTTATTTTTTCCGATGTTACTGTTTATTCGGAATCACTGGAGCTCGGGATCACATGAGTACTTTCTTCATTTAAATTCGTACACACAGCAGGACAGTAGTGCCTAACTGGACAGAGAGGGAAAAGCAGACAAGGCTAACACGCCGAGACTGACTGACTTGGATCGTAGCCATTGATTTTTTTTCTTCCTCACTTAGCGGGTGTCCACTTACAACGTGTTGCCTACAATGGAGATAGGGGTTGTGTCTGAAGGAAATTAGTGATCCAACCGGAGTCCTCAAATGTCTGTACGTAATTCAACAAAATATAGAAATTTCAATATATTACGTGCAAACCTGACAAAATTTAACAAGTTCAAGAAAAAAACCTGGATTAAATTAAACAAAGTATGCATTGTCGTGTACGGTGACCTCCTAGGCATAGCGTCCGAGGCCGTGGCTTACTCATGTTTGCCAACTCGCCGCACAATCGCCTCCCCAACGTGAAATCCATTCCTTCGATTACAAGCGAACTACATTGGATTCCAAGCAAGATGAAGCCTGCAGATTGTCTTTTCAGCTGGATAGATCAAAACTAGTACACTTACTGACCAGTACCTACGGATGAAGGTTTTGTCTTGGCAAGAAACAAACAAACAAATAATAAGGTTTTGCAATAATATGAATTGATCTATAAAAAAAAATTTAAACACAACCATGAATCAAAGAATACTAAGAGCATCTCACTAGTAGAAAAGAGGGCTTTGGTCCACTTAATGAAATCTTATTAGTCTCGGTTCACTTACGAACCGGGACCCATGGGGCATCGGTCCCGGTTCGTGAGGCCAGGGCGCCGGCCGGGCCTCGTGGGTCATTGGTCCCGGTTCGTCTGGCCCCTTTGGTCCCGGTTTCAGACAAGAACCGGGACCAATGTGCCTCGCTCCTAGCCCACAACCATTAGTCCCGGTTTGTGGCTGGAAGCGGGACCAAATGTTGAACTTTAGTCTCGGTTCCAGCCACAAACCGGGACCAATGGTTGGCCTATATATACCCCCTGCCCGCGAGCAGAGCAGTGCACTGCTCTGTTTTTTTGGCCGGTCGTGGGAGAACTTTGTGCTGCTCCAGCTCACCTCCTATGCACATGAGGTGTTCGATGAAATGCCCAAGCCACACTTATGCTTTCTCCTCTCGAAGCACCTTGTCCAAGCTCTATTTTCCTCTAGTTTTGTGTAGCTTTGTTGGTCCGTCCGTGTCCCGTCCCTGTCCTCACCGCCGTCGATCGCCCGCGCCCATCTTGGCGTCGGCACCACCGTGGTTAGTCTCTTCTTCTTATCTTCTTTCTAAAAGAAAAAAGTTCTTACTTGTATGATTTAGATAGATACTTGTGTAATTTTCTTATTTCTATTATTGTTTGTTATTATATAGTGCAATGGTTTTGGTATCCGCCTCCGCCGGTCCTCGTCCTATCTATGATTCAGATGTCGTATATATTATCTTTTATCACTATCTGTTTTATTTAGTGTTTATGACAATTATGCCGACCAACGTAACATAGATTTTTTTAATTTAGGAGGTATGTGAACCGGAAATTCAAACCGACATACAAATTCTTGCTGAGAAGTTAAATTTGGTTGAAAAAGAAAACAGTTACTTGAAAGAAAAATTACAAAGAGTTGAAGAGGAGAAGATGATATTGGAGTTGGATGTTGCCTATGTGCGTGACGATCACATGATCAAGATGAATGCAATGCGCTTGAAGATTAGAAACATTAGAAAATATGTCATTCATACTGAGGCTTGATATCATTATGCCGTTAGATCAATTTGTACCTTAGTTGCGGTTATGATCGCATTTGTTCTTCCCTTTAAATTTGGGAAATAGTTTCAATGTATGTTATAATTAGATGCTCTAGAGAGCTATATATTGTTCAATAATGAGAACTATGTAAGAACGTTATGTATTTATTTTGATCACTACTGTACTTTGGCTTTAATGTGATGATGAAGTTCTATTAATTTGGTCAATTCTCGATAGAGAGAATTAACTGAGCTTTAATGTGATGATGACGTTCTTTCCTGACAGAGAGAAGGACGAGCTGACTGAGGCCCTAGGGAATGCTGAGCACCCTGGACGAACAGGAGGCACACCAGGCTCCGTTCCGTGAAAGGTTGGGTTTCCTGACGCAACCGGTTACAGAAACCGAGAGAGAAAGAGGAAAGCGGAGCTGAGAGACATGCACAAGATCAATGCAAGACTACAAATTCTAGAGGAACTTGAGAGCTAACGAGCTGCCGATCGACCAACCATCTCAGCGGCACGAAACTACCCTAGAAGTTACCCCGCCATCTCAGTGGAGAAGCAGCGTGGCTTCCACGGAGCTCGTTCAGCCTGACTTCGCAGCTCCTAGCTACCCCGTGGATACTATCACGGAGTCTCAACCTTGCGATCTTTTGACGAAATGCCGGAACCTCACTTTCAAGGCTGCTATCGGCTTTGTTGCACCTCCTGAACCCAACAGAACTTTTCACTGCCTTCCGATTCCACGTGGCTTTGCTATTGTGATGGTGGATGAAGTAAAGGAGGGATTTGAGAAGCTCGAGCTTGACCACCCTACAGGTGAAGGGAAGAATAAGTTGGTTCATGTTGTGAGGAGTACATGTCTATGGCCGAAGGAGTACATCAAGCTTCCAAACTTGACGCTTCCTCCTCCTTCGGCGAGTGATCTGCAGGGCACTCCTCATCCTCCTCCGGCGAGTGATTAGGGCACTCCTCATCCTCCTCCGACGAGTGATCAGGGCACTCCGGCTCCTCCGACGCGTGAGGGCACTCCGCCTCCTTCAGCTCCTCCTTCGACGCGTGAGGGCACTCCGCCTCCTTCTTCGAATCCTCCTCCAGTGCGTCGAAGCAGTCCGCCTCCTTCTTCGGCTCCTCCTCCGGCACGTCGGAGCACTCCGCCTCCTTCTTCGGCTCCTCCTCTAGTGCGTCGGAGCAGTCCTCCTCCTTCGGCTCCTCCTCAAGCATGTCATAGTAGTCCTCCTCCTTCGGCTCCTCCTCACGCGCGTCGGAGCAATCCTCCTACTTCGTCTCTTCCTCGGGTGTGTCGAAGCAGTCGCTGCTCCACCGAAAATTACACAAGTAAGAAAGATGTCGCCTCCTCCTCCTTCTCTTAAGCGGAAGACAGACTCTGCCACCGCTCTGGGGGCTAGAAGTGATGCAATGTTAGCAAAACGAAGAAGTGGGAAAACAATTCCCCAGCTCGGCCAACAGAAGAAGCAATCGTGCCCCCCGCTCAAGGTGTCTAGCAATATCGTCGTCACTACTAATTCGGGGTTGCTGCCCGGTACCAATCTTGGTGATTACATGAAGGATTCAGTAATTTTTGATATAGTTGAGGTAACAAATAAAGAAACATATGAATACGTGCTCGGGAAGCCTCTCGTCAAACCTGGTCATCCTCCTCTAACACCGAGGATGCAAGAGTTGCATGAGTGAGACTGGAAAAGACACTATCTATATGAGAGTGAAAAAAGATCACGATTTCATTGGAACTTCAGTGCTGCTTGTTCAAATTGAGGAGTTATTTCAGTTATACAATCAACTAGCCCTCGACGAACAACTCCTGACTTCCTACTGTTTGTAAGTATTACTTCTATAGTTAAGTCTCTAGCTAAGCTCGTTCATTGCATGTATATATAATTATCCTCGTTATATATATTATGCATAGTGAAGATCGTCGAATTAAAAAAAGCAGGAATCTTCGACGTTGGGTTCATTAGCCCAGAAGTTGTAAATGTATTGTCGGTACAAAATGAAACCAAATAGACCGAGATTAGCTTGCTAAACTCGTTGCTTGCAAATCAAAACAAAAGGGGAATAATCTTTCCTTACAATTTCAAGTGAGTGTTGTTGCCTTCTCTGTATACTCGGTTTCGCTTACTCGAGGTTAATTAAATGTAATTGATGAGTTATATATGCGTGCGTAGTTACCACTTTATTCTGCTATCCATTGAGCTTGACGGGGCAAAAGTAATTGTCTTAGACTCGAGTCGTAATGATCCCGAGGATTATGCGGACATGATTGCAATGCTCAAGAAGTAAGTTCAGTCAATACCGGGACCATACCGGCATGCAACTTTCGTTAATTTCCTGATATCAAGTAATCATTTTCTTTGCCTGACAGGGTTTGAAGAAGCTCTCCTCAAAGTCTCCCGGTCTAAACAAAGAGTTGCAACTTACGCACCCCCAGTAAGTAGTACTAGCTAGTTCCGTGCATCTCTAATTGATTCAATTTTTCATCAATATATCATTACCATGCTTGCTTATCAGTTTGATTGAACTCTATTCTCGTAAAGTGCTTGTACCAGGTAGCTCGGACTGAAAAATGTGCATACTACGTATGCGAGTTCATTCGCCTCTCGACCTCTGGGCGGGGCATCTCTCACAAACAATTTGAAGTACGTAAATAATATTCCCCATTTTATTTTATATATTACCATCAATTGTGTTGAGTTTTATTCATATATATATGCATGTATTGACCCCTTTCTTTAAATTAGATCCGGAAAAAGCGGGATGAACCCCTATCAGGTGATGGCATACGAGCAATTCAAGAGGAATTGGGGGGATTCTTTCTTGACCACGTCATACCTAAAGACGGAGAATACCATGTAAGCTATTTGTGATTGGATCTTAGGTAGATGATGTTAGTCACCGTAAAAGATGGTAGGGATTGTAAATGGTTTCCTTCATTTTCTTATTAGCTAGCGTCATGTTCTCTCTATATCTATAGTAGCTAGCGTCGACCAACCACGGAGAAAGACATGATACTTTCTCTATTTGCTAGCTAACACAATATGAAACCACTAAATTAACCCCCCCAAACCCCCTCCCTCCCCCCACCCCCCTCCCCCCATTCAAAAAAAAACAAAAAACCCCCATCCCCTCTTTCGGTCTGTGTTGGACGCGTCGCAAGGTATGCCTCATGGTATAATGTTATGCACCTTCTTTGTGTACACTATGGTCGAAACTCACTTATGTCTTGCGCAGAGACGCTATGCTAGCGAACAGACTAGGCGAGCCTACACTGCACTAAATGAGCAGTTTGATATTTACAATGGAGTTATTTGACAACCATACACGCAAGCAGCCAGAACTTTGAGATATCCCGGTGGTATTTCTGAGCTATGCACGAGAGATCGGGGTTACTGGATGACGAAATCGAAGATTATCTTCGATGTCTTCGTTGAGGAGATGGCGTAGCAACGGGTTTGTTGGAAATATGCCCTAGAGGCAATAATAAATTAGTTATTATTATATTTCTTAGTTCATGATAATCGTTTATTATCCATGCTATAATTGTATTGATTGGAAAGACAATACTTGTGTGGATACATAGACAAAACACTGTCCCTAGTAAGCCTCTAGTTGACTAGCTCGTTGATCAAAGATGGTCAAGGTTTCCTGTCCATAGGCAAGTGTTGTCACTTGATAATGGGATCACATCATTAGGAGAATCACGTGATGGACTAGACCCAAACTAATAGACGTAGCATGTTGATCGTGTCATTTTGTTGCTACTGTTTTCTGCGTGTCAAGTATTTGTTCCTATGACCATGAGATCATATAACTCACGGTGTCTGCTTTGTGTGTATCAAACGTCGCAACGTAACTGGGTGACTATAAAGATGCTCTACAGGTATCTCCAAAGGTGTTCGTTGAGTTAGTATGGATCGAGACTGGGATTTGTCACTCCGTGTGACGGAGAGGTATCTCGGGGCCCACTCGGTAATACAACATCACACACAAGCCTTGCAAGCAATGTGACTTAGTGTAAGTTGCAGGATCTTGTATTACGGAACGAGTAAAGAGACTTGCCGGTAAACGAGATTGAAATAGATATGCGGATACTGACGATCGAATCTCGGGCAAGTAACATACCGAAGGACAAAGGGAATGACATACGGGATTATATGAATCCTTGGCACTGAGGTTCAAACGATAAGATCTTCGTAGAATATGTAGGATCCAATATGGGCATCCAGGTCCCGCTATTGGATATTGACCGAGGAGTCTCTCGGATCATGTCTACATAGTTCTCGAACCCGCAGGGTCTGCACACTTAAGGTTAGACGTTGTTTTATGCGTATTTGAGTTATATGGTTGGTTACCGAATGTTGTTCGGAGTCCCAGATGAGATCACGGACGTCACGAGGGTTTTCGGAATGGTCCGGAAACGAAGATTGATATATAGGATGACCTCATTTGATTACCGGAAGGTTTTCGGAGTTACCGGAATGTACCGGGAATGACGAATGGGTTCCGGGAGTTCACCGGGGGGGCCCACCCACCCCGGGGAAGCCCATGGGTGTTTGGGGTGCCGCACCAGCCCTTAGTGGGCTGGTGGGACAGCCCAAGAGAGGCCTATGCGCATTGGGAAGAAAATCAAAGAGGAAAGGAAAAAAAAGGAAGGAGGTGGGAAAGGGAAGAAGGACTCCACCTTCCAAACCAAGTGGATTTCGGTTTGGGAGGGGGAGACCTTCCCCCTTGGCTCGGCTGACTCCCTTGGGAGTCCTTGGACCCCAAGGCAAGTCTCCCCTCCTCCTCCTATATATAGTGGGGTTTTAGGGCTGATTTGAGACGACTTTTCCACGGCAGCTCGACCACATACCTCCACGGTTTTTCCTCTAGATCGCGTTTCTGCGGAGCTCGGGCGGAGCCCTGCTGAGACAAGGTCATCACCAACCTCCGGAGCGCCGTCACGCTGCCGGAGAACTCTTCTACCTCTCCGTCTCTCTTGCTGGATCAAGAAGGCCGAGATCATCGTCGAGCTGTACGTGTGCTGAACGCGGAGGTGCCGTCCGTTCGGTACTAGATCGTGGGACTGATCGCGGGATTGTTCGCGGGGCGGATCGAGGGACGTGAGGACGTTCCACTACATCAACCGCGTTCACTAACGCTTCTGTTGTACGATCTACAAGGGTACGTAAAACACTCATCCCCTCTCGTAGATGGACATCACCATGATAGGTCTTCGCGCGCGTAGGAAAATTTTGGTTTCCCATGCGACGTTCCCCAACAGTGGCATCATGATCTAGGTTCATGCGTAGATGTCTTCTCGAGTAGAACACAAAAGTTTTTGTGGGTGGTGATGTGCGTTTTGCTGCCCTCCTTAGTCTTTTCTTGATTCCGCGGTATTGTTGGATCGAAGCGGCTCGGACCGACATTACTCGTACGCTTACGAGAGACTGGTTTCATCGCTACGAGTAACTCCGTTAATCAAAGATGACTGGCGGGTGTCAGTTTCTCCAACTTTAGTTGAATCGGATTTGACCGAGGAGGTCCTTGGATGAGGTTAAATAGCAATTCATATATCTCCGTTGTGGTGTTTGCGTAAGTAAGATGCGATCCTACTAGATACCCATGGTCACCACGTAAAACATGCAACAACAAAATTAGAGGACGTCTAACTTGTTTTTGCAGGGTATGCTTGTGATGTGATATGGCCAACGATGTGATGTGATATATTGGATGTATGAGATGATCATGTTGTAATAGATAATATCGACTTGCACGTCGATGGTACGGCAACCGGCAGGAGCCATAGGGTTGTCTTTATAACTAACGTTTGTGCTTGCAGATGCGTTTACTATTTTGCTAGGACGTAGCTTTAGTAGTAATAGCATGAGTAGCACGACAACCCCGATGGCGACACGTTGATGGAGATCATGGTGTGACGCCGGTGACAAGAAGATCGTGCCGGTGCTTTGGTGATGGAGATCAAGAAGCACGTGATGATGGCCATATCATGTCACTTATGAATTGCATGTGATGTTAATCCTTTTATGCACCTTATTTTGCTTAGAACGACGGTAGCATTATGAGGTGATCTCTCACTAAAATTTCAAGACGAAATTGTGTTCTCCCCGACTGTGCACCGTTGCTACAGTTCGTCGTTTCGAGACACCACGTGATGATCGGATGTGATAGACTCAACGTTCACATACAACGGGTGCAAAACAGTTGCACACGCAGAACACTCGGGTTAAGCTTGACGAGCCTAGCATGTGCAGACATGGCCTCGGAACACATGAGACCGAAAGGTCGAGCATGAATCGTATAGTTGATATGATTAGCATAGAGATGCTTATCACTGAAACTATTCTCGACTCACGTGATGATCGGACTTGAGATAGTGGATTTGGATCATGTACCACTCAAATGACTAGAGAGATGTACTTTTTGAGTGGGAGTTCTTAAGTAATATGATTATTTTAACTAATTATCATGAACATAGTCTAATGGTCTTTGCGAATTACGATGTAGCTTGCGCTATAGCTCTACTGTTTTTATATGTTCCTAGAGAAAATTTAGTTGAAAATTGATAGTAGCAAACTTTGCAGACTAAGTCTGTAAAACCGAGGATTGTCCTCGTTGCTGCGCAGAAGGCTTATGTCCTTAATGCACTACTCGGTGTGTTGCACCTCGAGCGTCATCTGTGGATGCTGTGAACATCCGACATATACGTTTCTGATGACTACACGATAGTTCAGTGCAAAATACTTAATGGCTTAGAAGCAAGGCACCGAAAACGTTTTGAAACGTCGCGGAACATAAGTGATGTTCTAAAGAGATGAAATTTTGATTTCATGTTTGTGCCCTTGTTAAGAGGTACAAGACCTCCGACAAGATTCTTTGTCCACAAAGTAAAGGAGAAAGGCTCAATCGTTGAGCGTGTGCTCAGATTGTCTGAGTACGACAATCACTTGAATCAAGTGGGAGTTAATTTTCCAGATGAGATAGTGATGGTTCTCCAAAGTCACTGCCACCAAGCTGTGAGAGCTTCGTGATGAACTATAACATATCAAGGATAGATACAATGATCCTTGAGCGATTCGCGATGTTTGACACTGCGAAAGTAGAAATCAAGAAGGAGCATCAATAGTTGATGGTTAGTAAAACCACTAACTTTCAAGAAAGGCGAGGGCTAGAAGGGATACTCCGTGAAACGGCAAAACAGTTGCTGCGCTAATGAAGAGACCCAAGATTAAACCCAAACCCGAGACTAAGTGCTTCTGTAATGAGGGGAACAGTCACTAAGGCGGAGCAACTCTAGATACTTGGTAGATAAGTGGGCTGGCAAAAGTCGAAAGAAGTATATTTGATATACATGATGTTGATGTGTACTTTACTAGTACTCCTAGTAGCATAAGGGTATTGGATACCGGTTCGGTTGCTAAGTGATTAGTAACACGAAATGAAAGCTACGGCATAAATGGAGACTAGCTAAATGCGAGGTGACGATACATGTTGGAAGTGTTTCCAAGGTTGATATGATCAAATGTCGCACGCTCCCTCTACCATCGGGATTGGTGTTAAACCTAAATAATCGTTATTTGATGCTTGCGTTAAGCATGAACATGATTGGATCGTGTTTATTGCAATACGATTATTCATTTAAAGAGAATAATGGTTACTCTATTTGCTTGAATAATCACCTTCAATGGTTTATTGAATCTCGATCGTAGTGTTACACATGTTCATGATATTGGTGCCAAAAGATACGAGTTAATGATGATAGTACCACTTACTTGTGGCACTGCCGCTTGAGTCATGTTAGTATAAATTGCATGAAGAGGCTCCATGCTGATGGATCTTTGTACTCACCTGATTTCGAATCACTAGTGACATGCAAATCATACCACATGAGCAAGGCCTTGTTTTCATTGAGATGAAACAAGATAGTAACTTGTTGGAAGTGATACATTTTGATGTATGCAGTCCAATGGGTGCTGAGGCACGCAGTGGATATCATTATGTTCTTACTTCAATGATGATTTGAGTAGATACTAGAGTATTTACTTAATGAATCACAAGTCTGAAATATTGAAAAGTTCAATTCTGTTTCGAAGTGAAGTTCGTCGTAACAAGAGGATAAACTGTCTACGATATGATCATAGAAATGAATATCTGAGTTACGAGTATTGGTACGCAGTTAAGACAATGTGGAAATTGTTTCGCAGTTCATGCCACCTGGAACATCATAGTGTGATGATGTGTTTGAACGTCATAGCCACACACTATTTCGTATGGTGCATGCTATGATGTCTCTTATCGAAATACCACTATGGTTTATGGGTTAAGCATTAGAGACAACCGCATTCACTTTAAATAGGGCACCACGTATTTCCGATTGAGATGACACAGTATAGACTGAGGTTTAGAAAAATTTAAACCGTCGTTTCTTGAAAGTTTGGGGCTTCGACACTTATGTGAAAAAGTTTTCAGTCTGATAAGCTCGAACCCAAAGCGGATAAATGCATCTTCATAGGATATCCAAAACAGTTGGGTACATCTCCTATCTCAGATCCGAAAGCAAAGTGTTTGTTTCTAGAAACGGATCCTTTCTCGAGGAAAGGTTTCTCTTGAAAGAATTGAGTGGGAGGGTAGTAGAACTTGATGAAGTTATTGAACCATCACTTCAACCAGTGTGTAGCAGGGCGCGGGAAGTTGTTCCTGTGGCGCCTACACCAATTGAAGTGGAAGCTGATGATGGTGATCATCAAGCATCGGATCAAGTTACTACAAGCCTCGTAGGTTGACAAGGTCGCGTACTACTACGGAGTGGTACGGTAACCCTGTCTTGGAGGTCATGTTGTTGAGCAACAGTGAACCTACGAGTTATGGAGAAAGCGATGGTGGGCCCAGATTCCGACAAATGGCTGGAAGCCATGAAATCCGAGAGAGGATCCATGTATGAAAACAAAGTGTAGACTTTGGAAGAATTACTTGATGGTGATAGGACTATTGAGTAAAATGGATCTTTTAAAGGAAGACAGACGATGATGGTGATAAGTCACTATTAAGAAAAGCTCGACTTGTCGCAAAGATGTTTTCGACAAGATCAAACAGTTGACTATGATGAGACTTTCTCACTCGTAGCGATGCTAAAGGTCTGTTGGAATTATGTTAGTTGTTGATGCATTATTTATGAAATATTGCACGTAGGATGTCAAAACATTGTTTCCTCGACGGTTTCCTTGAGCAAACATTGTATGTGATACAACCAGAAGGTTTTGTCGATCCTAAAGATACTAGCAAGTATGCAAGCTCCAGCGATCCTTGAATGGACTGGTGCAAGCATCTCGGAGTTGGAATATACACTTTGATGAGATGATCAAAGATTTTGGGTTTGTACAAAGTTTGTGAGAAACTTGTATTTCCAAAGAAGTGAGTGGGAGCACTATAGAATTTCTGATAAGAATATGTGGTTGACATATTGTGGATCAGAAGTAATGTAGAATTTCTGTAAAGCATACAAGGTTGTTTGAAAGGAGTTTTTCAAAGGAATACCTGGATTGCGCTACTTGAACGTTGAGCATCAAAGATCTATGGAGATAGATCAAAGGCACTTAATGGAAGTTTCAACAAGATGCATACCTTGACAAGTTTTTGAAGGAGTTCAAAATGGATCAGCAAAGAAGGAGTTCTTGGTTGCGTTGTGAGGTGTGAATTTGAGTAAGACTCAAAACCCGACCCCGGCAGAAGAAAGAGAATAGACGAAGGTCGTTTTCTATGCCTTAGCCGTAGAATCTAAAGTATGCCATGCTGTGTACCGCACCTGATGTGTGCCTTGACTCAAAGTATGTTGAGAGGTACAGAGAGTGATCCATGATTGAATCACTAGCAGCGGTCAAAATTTATCCTTAGTAACTAATGGACTAAGGAATTTTTCTCGATTATGGAGGTGGTTAAAGAGTTCGTGGTAAAGGGTAACGTCGATGCAAGCTTTGACACTAATCCGAATAACTATGAGTAGTGAAAAGGATTCGTATAGTAGAGTAGATATTTAGAGCATTTCCGAATAGCACGTAGTAGCAGCATCTATAAGATGACATAAAGATTTGTAAAGAACACACGGATCTGAAAGTTTCAGAACCGTTGACTAAAACCTCTCTCACGAGCAAGACGTGATCAGACCCCATAACTATACGGGTGTTGGATTCGTTGGAATCACATGGTGATGTGAACTAGATTATTGACTCTAGTGCAAGTGGGAGACTGTTGGAAATATGCCCTAGAGGCAATAATAAATTAGTTATTATTATATTTCTTAGTTCATGATAATCGTTTATTATCCATGCTATAATTGTATTGATTGGAAAGACAATACTTGTGTGGATACATAGACAAAACACTGTCCCTAGTAAGCCTCTAGTTGACTAGCTCGTTGATCAAAGATGGTCAAGGTTTCCTGTCCATAGGCAAGTGTTGTCACTTGATAATGGGATCACATCATTAGGAGAATCACGTGATGGACTAGACCCAAACTAATAGACGTAGCATGTTGATCGTGTCATTTTGTTGCTACTGTTTTCTGCGTGTCAAGTATTTGTTCCTATGACCATGAGATCATATAACTCACGGACACCGGAGGAATGCTTTGTGTGTATCAAACGTCACAACGTAACTGGGTGACTATAAAGATGCTCTACAGGTATCTCCAAAGGTGTTCGTTGAGTTAGTATGGATCGAGACTGGGATTTGTCACTCCGTGTGACGGAGAGGTATCTCGGGGCCCACTCGGTAATACAACATCACACACAAGCCTTGCAAGCAATGTGACTTAGTGTAAGTTGCAGGATCTTGTATTACGGAACGATTAAAGAGACTTGCCGGTAAACGAGATTGAAATAGGTATGCGGATACTGACGATCGAATCTCGGGCAAGTAACATACCGAAGGACAAAGGGAATGACATACGGGATTATATGAATCCTTGGCACTGAGGTTCAAACGGTAAGATCTTCGTAGAATATGTAGGATCCAATATGGGCATCCAGGTCCCGCTATTGGATATTGACCGAGGAGTCTTTCGGGTCATGTCTACATAGTTCTCGAACCCGCAGGGTCTGCACACTTAAGGTTAGACGTTGTTTTATGCGTATTTGAGTTATATGGTTGGTTACCGAATATTGTTCGGAGTCCCGGATGAGATCACGGACGTCACGAGGGTTTCCGGAATGGTCCGGAAACGAAGATTGATATATAGGATGACCTCATTTGATTACCGGAAGGTTTTCGGAGTTACCGGGAATGTACCGGGAATGACGAATGCGTTCCGGGAGTTCACCGGGGGGGGGCCACCCACCCCGGGGAAGCCCATGGGTGTTTGGGGTGCCGCAGCAGCCCTTAGTGGGCTGGTGGGACAGCCCAAGAGAGGCCTATGCGCATTGGGAAGAAAATCAAAGAGGAAAGGAAAAAAAAGGAAGGAGGTGGGAAAGGGAAGAAGGACTCCACCTTCCAAACCAAGTGGATTTCGGTTTGGGAGGGGGAGACCTTCCCCCTTGGCTCGGCCGACTCCCTTGGGAGTCCTTTGACCCCAAGGCAAGTCTCCCCTCCTCCTCCTATATAGAGTGGGGTTTTAGGGCTGATTTGGGACGACTTTTCCACGGCAGCTCGACCACATACCTCCACGGTTTTTCCTCTAGATCGCGTTTCTGCGGAGCTCGGGCGGAGCCCTGCTGAGACAAGGTCATCACCAACCTCCGGAGCGCCGTCACGCTGCCGGAGAACTCTTCTACCTCTCCATCTCTCTTGCTGGATCAAGAAGACCGAGATCATCGTCGAGCTGTACGTGTGCTGAACGCGGAGGTGCCGTCCGTTCGGTACTAGATCGTGGGACTGATCACGGGATTGTTCGCGGGGCGGATCGAGGGACGTGAGGACGTTCCACTACATCAACTGCGTTCACTAACGCTTCTGCTGTACGATCTACAAGGGTACGTAGATCACTCATCCCCTCTCATAGATGGACATCACCATGATAGGTCTGCGTAGGAAAATTTTTGTTTCCCATGCGACGTTCCCCAACAGGGTTATGAGACAGTTCGGTCTTCGGCAGCTCAGGGATCCACCCCGTATAGAGAACATGCTGCATGGAGTAGTCCACAGGTATTATATACTTACCGTATATTACATTTTCTTTCGCTATGCTCTATTGTTAAACAACACCATCAATTACAGGATGACAAGGAAGGGAACCAACAGGACACAGGCTCAGTGGCTAACCAGGCTTCAACAGTACGTTACAGAATGGGATACTGCCACTGAACATCTCTGGCATGAACATGTCGCATTTGATCTTGATGAATACAATGCCTATTTGGATCTGTACATGAGAGGGACACGATTACGCATTGTTCAACAGTCCAATACACATGAGATTCCTGACCCTCATACGTGTGATACGTACCCGACCTATGATACTTCTGGCTCCAGACAGTACACGGTAATATTTATTATCTTTACCTAATACAACTTCTTGTTACATACTTTGTCTTCCGTACTTATTAATCCTCGTGACAATTGCAGGGTGAGTTGGCATACAGTCTTCATACTGAGGAGATGAACTTTTATCGACAATTGTCCAGTGGACCTCTTCTGGTACCGAGGTCTTAGATTCAGCCATGGGTCAAGCGCTTGGAGCAAAAGATACGAGATGTCTATAGAGCTATCACGTGCACCCGCACTTCAGACGTTGTTCAGCAGCAGCAGCAGCAGCCGCGTCCCTCCGTGCATCGACATCGGCCGCGTCCACGTCTAGAACAGCAACCGATGCCCCATCCACCCCCTCCTGACCAGGCTGGCAGTTCGGCGTGGCATCAGCCACAACACCATGCTCCCTCATCGAGCTTCGTGTTTCAACCACCTCCGCAACATCACAGTCCCACTGCGGGTTTCATGTTTCAGCCACATCCAACTGGTATGGTCCCTCCTGCAGGATCCTACGCATATCATGAGGCGTCGGCGTCCGGATCCGGGTGCGCGAGTGAACAAGAAGAGCCACCTATGGAGCAAAACATGTGGTTGGACATGTCCTCGACTCCTCCACCATGGCCCACACAGGATACACAAAATGACCAGGGCGGGTCCGAGATTCCTCTTCGTAACATTAGCCCCCCCCCCCCCCCCCCCCCGCAGGTTTGGATGGAGTACGCCTCCCACACCACCAGAGCGCCAAGGTAGACGTCGTGAGTGATGCAGAGCTCTTGCCCTTCTATCTATCACTGCAGACATGGCTATCTAATTATGTATGAGACATATGTCTATTTTATGTATGAGACATATTCATATCTATTTCTATGCTCAGTTGGTTCATCGCGGATAAATTGGCGGGAAACTGGATGGCAAATGAAATGGCATAAAAGTTAGGCGGGAAATGGAGGCGGCAAAATTTCCATGCAAAAAAAAATCATGCACCTATTGGCCTAGCCAACACCAACTAGCTTGGCTAGGCCAATAGGGACTAATTGGTGTTCAAAGAAATAACATCACATGCATATTATTTTTCGGGTGATTTCTATTGATGATTAATTTGTTCACCAAATTACAATCATATATGTCACACAAAATAACGTTACATGCATATTATGAAGTGAGGGCCATTCAAAGAAGGAAGGAACATGGAGAAATGAAAACTGTATTACATCAGAACCATGCCACCACATTGTTGATGGTTTAGAGATGGTACGCGTTCTATGCTACGATGGATGACAGATTTAACGTTGACCGCAAGACAACACAGTCTAACCACCAGAACTCGTCACATATAAATGATGAATCAAAAAGGCAACTTACTGGTATCACAAGCTTGTCATGGACTCACACATACATAGTGAGAGTTTTTTTTAGACGTACAAAGTGAGAGTTGATTCGAAGACTCTACAACATGGCGTGTAACTCTCTATATATATATCTCTTCATTCAATGTACCACCTTCATGCCTCCACCGATTTCATGATATTAAATGCCACTACTAGCTTAGCTATCACACCTGAGATTTTGGAGGAAACCGAATTCCACTTCACCATGCTTCGGTTTACATAACTTTTAATTGACAATACAAGGAAAAGAGGAAAATGGTTTTCTCAGTTGGTTGTCCAGAACCCACCCTGCTCGCATTTAGCGATGCATTGCCACGATAGACCGACTTTTATGGCTTTGAAATACAGAGGTCAATACAGCCATGGAAGGCTTGTTGAGCCTAGTGTTCACCATGGGACCGTATCACATTCCCTACTTCAATTGGAGCCCAACAGAATTTCAAAATAAATGTAAAGAACTCCGATGCATCAGCATCGTGATGGAGCTATGTTTTGAACCTGTTCAGTAGAGAGTTTTAATGTACTTCTTTTAATTCGGTAGAAAGTTTACATTTTGGATCAAACGGCTTATATTTACTTCATACTTTAGCACTGTGTAAGTTGGATGATCAGGGTTGTCCAATGAACATGTACTCCTCAATCACCCACTGGTGTACTCACCTCTAGTAGAAGAAACAGTGGACTGAAAGAAAAAAAATATGCAAATAATATATTAAAAAACATTATCTCCGGCGAATAAAATCTCCAATCGTCGCTTGTTTCTTGGTGGATGCGATATTTGTTAGTCTTTGGTGCGATATTTCTTTGGTATTCGGCGCGGACATTCGGCACCCCTTCATCGATGGATAGAAGTAGCGACTAACGACAGATGTTTCCAAGATGAAGGCTTCAGACATACTGATGTATTACTTTATAAGGTCTTTGTGAATAATTAATAAAGCGACCGCATGCATCTAAGCAGATGCAGAGGCCGGAGGTCATCCTTCTTTTCTAAAAAAATGTACCATGTCCCCGACGTAAGTAAGAAAAATTAAAGTTAAAAATACTAGCCCTCGACCCAAAAAGTTTCATACATGAGTCTTCGTGATTTATTGTTGAACAATCATTGTGCAAAATATATCCATGTATGATTTGTATAAAAGCGCATGTTTCTGTAAAATTTTCCCAAAATAATATTAGAAATTCTATCATAAGTACTTACATCATCTCTAACCGAACTCTCAAAAAGGACTAACTCCTTAAAATATTCTGTTTTGAGCAGTTTAGAAATACCTAACAGAACTCTTAATCATTTAACTCGTCAAAAAAATTAGGAGTTAGTTCAAATAATCTCCAACGCCCTCTCAATTTGAGCACCCACCAACAATTCTGAGATGAAGATTCCCTCTCCTCCGTTTATTGCTCCTCCCCTTCTAGCTAGCCTCCACCACCAAATGCCATCGCGCGCGGCAACCACACGAGGCCCTGATTCCAATGAGAATGGAACCACCGACCACCTTTGCAAGGTTGCTATCCCGCCGGTGCCAAGGAAGCGTGTCATTGCCCATGTCAAGGAAGCGGCTTGGGACTAAGACTGATGTGTGATCCACCATGCTGTCCATGAAGGCTGGCGGCAAGTTCGTGTTATCCACAAAGATGATCGTCCGCTTTCTGGTTGTTTCGATCAATGACAAGCGGATGAGGAAGCCAACACCAACAAGGTTCTCGACGAGGCATTAGTGAAGATGGTGAAGAAGCCACCCATGCTAACGCCTTCTCCACAACGTGGGACTTCCACGTCTTCCCCTCCATCTCCGGCTAGCCTCTTTCCTCCTTCACTGCCTTACTTGCACCAGAATCAGGGCCAGTCTTGGGGCTTTGGGTGCTCAGGGCGAAACTAAAATCGAAGATCCTTAATATACTTAGGAGATATGCCCAAAAAAAAACCGTTCAAGTCCATTCAAAAGCAAATAATAAATAATGTATACACATATGAGCTTAAAAAAATCGACCATTTTAAGATGCATCGTTATAAATCCCATCCAATAATTTCTTTTCAATGCATAAAATTGCAGAGTCAGTACTTGTAAGATGAGATAACAGTGCCAAAATTTATGGTAACGGAAAGTAATTTAAACTAGTGAAAATCACTGGAACATATGAATTCTATAAATCACTAATGAATTACATATGTACGAAGCCCAAAAGAACTCACAAAATTCTTCTCTGCTGTATTCGTGACATGGGCTCATGGAGAGTGATTGTCGATTGCCACCGGGCATCTCTGCGGCATGTTGGCTCATGTTCGCCTGTTCCTGGCGGCCGATGCGATGTAGGCGCTGCGAAGAGTCGATGGTTACGCGGGCGGGGTGCCACAAGGCAATCAAGCAATATTAGGCAAAACAAAGGTCACCAAACCGTCGCGCGCCGTATGCCAGCACCTGCGATTCATCCGTCTCAACATTGCGCTTTTGTGATTGGTGTGTGCCGGTCTCGATTCCTAGAATCATGGTCCGGGGAAAGCAGCGATTTTGGATCCCTTTGGACCGAGGGCGAGGCGGGTTCCCTAGGGTTCCCCCTCCTCCCGGCGGCGGCGGCCGCCGCCGGCCGGCCCCGCCCCCCTCTCCCTCTCCGAGTGGCGAAGGCAGGAATAATTTTTTGATGTGGCGAAGCTTATCAAGAAGAAATACATGTATACTGCAGCTGTCTAAAAATTCATTGAAAAATAAGTCTAAAATTAAAGTACTATTGGTTTCGCGTGCATGTTCTCGTGTTTTTGTTCCGTGGAGTTTACATCAGCCCCACAAGGTAGTCAGCCTTTTTTCTCAGAATTAGCAGCTAGTCAGCTACGTACTAGTACCATTACCATGCTCAACAGGTAGATATATTAGCTTCAGATTTTAGGTGTGGCAGATGTCATGCCTTGCCAGATAGCTAGATCCGCCACTGCCCTCTCCCCCTGCTCCCCTCCCACTCCGCCGCCCCAGGGGCCCCGAATCCGCGCCCCCTCTCCCCTCCTCCCCTCTCGCGACATGGGCCGCGCCCCCAACCTCCTGCCCGCTCACCCCTCCCTTCCCTCCCTCCTCCTGCCGTCGCCGGTGCGCCGCGCCGGCCCTTGGTCGGGCGGCCCCGGTGGCGGCGGGACTCCGGCCTTTCCCCTCTTGGCTCGGGTGGCGCGGGGCAGCCCGAGGCCTGGTGGTGCGTCTCAGCGGCCCGGCGTGGCGGCGGGGCTCCTCCTGGTGCGGCGTGGATGGTCTCGGTGGCGGTGGTGTTGTCGTTGGTGGCTGGGTAGCGGTGGCAGCGATCCGGCCCTTCAGGCCCAGATCTAGACCCCCGGGCCCGATCTGGGTCTGGTCGGGTCTGCCTCGTCGCCTCTAGTTGGTTTGGGGTGCGACTCGCGACGGGGATGACAGCGTTGACATCGCACCGCTGCAGCGTGATGATGGGAGCTTCACGAGCTTGCCCATGCCCGACTGAGCTTTTGGGCTGCATGAGGGTAGCGGCGGTGGCGGCCTACGTGCAGCAGCACGGCAGCGGGGACTTTACGAGCCCCGGGACTTGGCCGGCGCTCGGCCGGGCCTTCTTGGCCTGGTGTGTCCTGGCTGCTGTGTCCGGTCGGCACCCGCCGATGGTGGTGGAGGACGCCCTCCGGGGTGGCTGCGCTGCTGCTACCCTTCGGTTCCAATGGTTCGGTGTGCTCTCGTCGTCGTGTCCGGACGGCGACCGTCTTGGACGGTGGAGGTAGTCCCCTCCCGTGTGGTTGTCCCCCTGTCAGAACGTGTCTTCGGGTGGTTCGCCTTAGACTGACCGGCCTTGCTACGTTGACCATGGTGAGTCGACGGTGATAATTGCAAGACCGAGGTGGCGTTTGTTGGTGGATAACATGCTTAGTGGTGCGTCTCTGATTGTCCGGGGGGTGGTGGGCTTGGGGTCGGGAGAAATCCTTGTCTTTTGACACCGACATGGTGACGCTTGAGAGTGTCACCCTTCCTTCCTAAAGGTTGTCGGGTGTACCTCCTCCCCACGCCTCGGAGCGTATCGAGGGAAACCCTAGGACCTGTCCGGACAGCAGTGTCGTCGTCGTCATTATCCTTCGTGAAGGTGTTGTTTGGTACGCGATGGATCAAGATGCTTGGATCGTGGTGGGAATATTCCGGAGGAGACGCAGCGATTGCGGGTCATTATTGTTTTCGTTAAGCCGTCGGTGTTGGCATTATTTTCTCTTTCTTTTCTTTTTGGACGTGGATGTGTTGTTTTGGCCCAGCAATGGTTCCATGTTGTATCATGTGGTTGCTATATATATAGCGGGACGAAAGCCTATTTCAAGAGAATGATGGTCCGGTGGTCAACGTATATATCTACTATACGCTAGCTCTTGAACGGAAGGCGCACACCACTTGATAAGTTATATCAAAAATCAATGAACAATACAACAGAAGAAGCACGTCCTTTTTTTATATAGAATCTCCCCTAATAATAAAGTACGCAACGTTTCTGGCATCTGTCGTCGGTCATTTTGCATAAAAGCCCTTGCAGTTTCAGGTAATTAACCCGCAGTCCAATTTTAAGTCAGAACGAACCGTTTTTGTCATTTTGCAGAAAAGTCCTCACAATTTTAGATAATCAACCCGCGGTCCATCTTTTAGTTACAACCGAACCTTTTTTTTGTATTTTTCAGAAAAATCCCTGATATTTCAGATAATCAACCTGCCGTCCCTATTTAAGTCAGCCAAACCGTTTTTTTATTTTAACGAAAAAAACCCGGACTTTTTAGTTAATCAATCCATATTTTATCTAAAACAAAATTATCCATATCTTTTAAACCGTAACTCCAATTTCAACATGTTATATATGAAATTTGATTGAAAAATGTGTAGAATCTAAATAGGATGTTATTTTTAGCTGTTGAATACTTCTTAAATATTATTTTTGGTGCAAACTTAATCTGTAGTGCACGGTCCTTTTTTTCCTCTCTTTTCGGCGACCATACGAATTGCAATAAATATCCATTAAATTAAAATCAAATTGACAGGAAAGAAAACATCGTTAATCACACATGCACACTTTTGGAAAATCTCGTGGGAAGAAACAACATATTTCTCATCTTATTCCGAGTGATTGTACATTTAAACACGTTTTCGTTGTGTGAGAACTGAGGCCATCGTCGACAACACAAATGTGATGCCATGTGAAAATATATTGTGTTCAAAGCGTGTGTTATTTTCTCTTCCGTTGCAACGCACGATTTTTTTTGCTAGTATAGAACAAAACGTGTCTGACATAATGCCCGAAAGGTAGAAAAAAATCCTTTTATAGAAATAACATTACATGCATATTTATTTTTCAGGTGATTTCGGATGGTGATTAATTTCATCACCAAATTACAATCATATATATCACCCAAAAAAACGTTACATGCATATTATGAAGTGCAACCATTCAAAGAAGTACTTCCTCCGTTCCTAAATATAAGTCTTTAAATAGATTTCATTAGTGGGCTATATACGGATGTATATAGACATACTTTAGAGTATAGATTCACTCATTTTGTTCCGTATGTAGACTTCTAGTGAAATATCTTAAAAGACTTATATTTAAGAACGGAGGAAGTAAAAAACTTGGAAAAATGAAGACTGTATTACATCAGAACCATGCCACCACATTGTTGATGGTTTAGAGATGGTATGCGTTCTATGCTACGAAGGGTGAACATTTAACGTTGACCGCAAGACAACACAGTCTAACCACCAAAACTCGTCACATGAAAATGATGAATAAAAAGGCAACTCAATGGTATCACAAGCTTTTCATGGACTCACACATGCATAGTGAGAGTCTTTTTTTTTTTGAGACGTGGAGAGTGAGAGTTGATTCGAAGAGAACTAGTCGCATGAAAAAGAAGAAAGCTCTACAACATGTCGTGTAACTTTCTCTATAATATATCTCTTCCTTCGAGGTACCACCTTCACGACTCAACCGATTTCATGGTACTATTTGCCATCACTAGTTTAATTAGCTATCGCACCTGAGATTTTGGAGGAAACCGAATCCCATTTCACCATGCTTCAGTTTACATAACTTTCGATTCACGATACAAGGAAAAGAAGGAAATGGGTTTCTCAGTTGGTTGTCCACAACCGACCCTGCTCGTATTTAGCGATGCATTGCCACGACAGACCAACTTTTTTTTTAGGGGAAGACTACTTTGCTTTATTGATCAATAGTGAGGTTTACAGGTATAACAAGAGTATCAAAAGGTGGCAGTTACCTAGGGCGCTCCTGCGATTCCGCCGGCGACGACGGGGCTCCCTAGATCTCTTGCCCTAGTTTGAGACGGCGATCCCCACGATCCCGTCTCTCCTCTTTCTCCGCCGTTTCCATCCTTCTCCTCTCTAAGAGTCCACGCGCTGTTGGGTGTGTCATCCCCGAGATGGCGCAGGAAGTTGCAAACTCTGGAGTTCCCGTTCCAAGTGGTACCCGGGTACCTAGGGGAGTTCTATTGATCTGCACTTCGGATATTGCTGCCGGTGGTACATCGTCGTCTATGAAGGATCCTCGGTCTTCGTCTGCAGGAGACAACGTGGCTGCGATGCTTGATCGTGTAAACCTCACGACTCAGGAATCGTCAACGTTTATTATCGAGAAAGATGATGAACACTACCCAGGTTGTCCTCGTGGGCGATTGTCAGAAAGGTTCTGGCTCCTAACACCCTCCATATCTCAACGATCAGATCAGTTCTCAGGCCGGCTTGGGGTAATCCTAGGGGTCTTGAGTTCCATCCGTTGGGGCCGAATAGATTCATGGCTGAATTTGGGTGCAAAGCAGACAAAGATCGGGTGTTGATGGGATCGCCTTGGACGATTAGCAGGCACTGTATTTTGTTCAAGGATTTTGATCCAACCCTTCGTCCGAGTGATGTTCGTTTTGATACTCTGTCGTTGTGGGCTCATATTATGAATCTGCCTTTTGGATTTATGAATGATGTTCGAGGGAAAGCCTTGGCATCTAAGTTGGGCATGGTGGAGAAGATGGATGTTGATGACAAAGGTCGTGCATGCGGTGATTTCCTGCGTGTCAGGATCTCTGTTGATGTTAATCTTCTCTTGGCGCGATGTGTGTCAGTGTTTTCCCAGAAGCGGAATGCTACTGATGTTTACCAGGTGAAATACGAAAGACTTCTGTTATTTTGTTTCTCCTGTGGCTGTGTGGGGCACTCGTTCGTCATGTGTCCATCGCCGGGTGAACGTGATGTTGAGGGTCTCCTTCCGTACCACAGTTTAAGATTGTGTGTCCAAGATGACAGGAAGAAGATGCCGGTAGGAGCTAAATCAGGCCAGAACTCTTTTTCAAAGAATACTGCTCCGGGGTCTCGTGGTGGTGTACATGCATCGGTTAATATGCAGTCTAGGGTGCGTGGTAATGACATTGCGGGTGAGGGTATTCCTCCCCCGAAACCAAGGAAACCTAGAGCTACCCGGGCAAGGAAGGTTGCCACTTCTGATGTGAATATGAGGAGGTCTGATGGTTCGGCAGGTGATGCGTGTGCGGGGAGTCTTGCTACGTCTAGTGGGCAGAAGCGCAAGGAGTACCAGCCGATTGTGCCGGTGCAGCAGGATGTGCAGGAAACCTCTCCATTGCCTATGATTCTGGTTGGTAACAAGGGATCACCGGCCGATATTCAGACTACCATATCTGACGTTGGCCATCTTCCAGCTGTCGAGACTAATAAGAAGCAGAAAACATCTCCCTCAACTAGATCGGCGGATCAGGCAGCGGCTGCGGAGCAGCCCTGCCAGACGCAATGAGTCTCTTATGCTAGAACTGTCGAGGGCTTGGGTCGGACTCGACAGTTGGCGAGCTTCGCTGGTTAGTGAGGTTCTTCCGACCTTCCTTCCTATTTCTGTCAGAAACGAAGATGAAGGATTCTAGGGTTCAAAATTTCATGTGGTCTCTCGGATACTCGGGTAGTTTTGCTGTGAGCAGTGTTGGTCTCAGTGGAGGTCTCGCATTATTTTGGCAGCATCAATACACTTTCTCTCTTAAAGGTTTCAACTCTCATTTTATTGACGTGATTATAGCACAGCAAGATTGCGCCCTGTGGCGTGCGACTTTTGTGTATGGTGAGCCTCGCCGTGAGCTCCGTCACGAATTCTGGAGGTTGTTATCTTGGCTGTTGTCGGAATGGAGAGGACCATGGATTTGCTGCGGTGATTTTAATGAGGTTCTTTGCAGTGATGAACATATTGGGATTACTGATCGCTCGGATGCTCAGATGTCTCAGTTTCGTGACTGCTTGGATGAATGCGGTTTGGTAGATCTCGGGTTTGTTGGACCAAAGTTTACATGGAATAATAGACAGGCTGGTGATGATCTGGTGAGAGTCAGGCTTGATCGAGCTGTGGCCAATGGTGAATTCATGGAGCTGTTCAACAATTTCAAGGTGAAAAATGTCATCACCTCTACGTCTGACCATTTTGCAATTTCTATCAATCTATCTACCCTGGCTGAGGAGATGCGGGCAACTCCGGTGCAACAACAATTTCGGTTTGAAGCAGCTTGGCTAAGAGCACCAGAATATAGCGAAGTAATGGAAAAAGCTTGGGTTGATGGGCAGGATAATTCTTTGTCCCTTCAATCCACATGTGATAACCTAAGACGTCTTGCCGTTTCTCTTAAGAGGTGGAGTCATGTTTCCTTCGGATCTGTTCGTAAAGGAATTCTAAAATTAGAGCGTAAGTTGAAGGAACTTCGGTGTTCATCACAGCCTAATACTCTTGAGATACGAAGGACTGAGCAATCTCTATGTGAATTATTTGAGAGGGAAGAGGTAATGGCACGGCAAAGATCAAGAGTCGAGTGTCTTCCGGAGGGAGATAGAAATACTGCTTTCTTTCATGCACAGGCTTCAGCGAGGAAGCGTACCAATAGAATCACTAGTCTTTTCCGTGATGATGGATCCAAGTGTGAAGACATGGATGAGATCAAAGGTATGGTACACCATTTCTATGGTAATTTATTCAGTTCAGAGCCATGTCCTTTTGCTGCTTCTGTCCTTGATGCTATTCCTTGTAAGATCACTAATGAGATGAATGAGACTCTTTGCAAAGAATATACGGATGATGAAATTAAATCTGCTTTGTTTCAAATGGGTCCCACGAAGGCACCGGGTCCAGATGGTTTCCCGGCTCTATTCTATCAAACTAATTGGGATTTCCTGCAGAAGGAGATTTGTAATGTTGTCTGTAGTTTCTTGAATGGTGGAACCATACCCACTGGTTTTTGTGATTCACTGATTGTGCTTATTCCGAAGGTAAATAATCCACAACTTCTCAAGAACTTTCGGCCAATCAGTTTATGCAATGTCCTATACAAGATTGCCTCGAAGGTACTCTCAAACCGTTTGAATATTTTTTTCTGCCGGAGGTGATATCAGAAAATCAAAGTGCATTCATTCCTGGCCGCCTTATCACAGATAATGCTCTTATTGCTTTTGGAAGTTTACATACGATAAGATCTCAAAAAGTGAAAAAGCCTTATTTTGCCCTTAAGATCGATATGATGAAAGCTTATGACTGTGTGGAATGGAATTATCTTCGTGGATGCCTATCTCGTTTGGGTTTTGCTGAATCTTGGATACAAACGGTTATGAGGTGTGTTACTTCCACTCACTATGCTGTCCGGGTCAATGGAGATCTCACGGAGCCTGTCATACCAACCAGGGGTATTCGTCAAGGTGATCCAATCAGCCCATACCTTTTTCTTCTTTGTACTGAAGGGTTGTCATGTCTGCTTAAACAGCATGAAGACCAAGGAGTGCTACATGGTAATAAAAATGGTCGACTTGGTCCTGCTATTTCACATTTACTGTTCGCAGATGACAGCATTTTCTTTGCAAGAAGTGACAGGAGAAGTGTGGAGGCTTTGAAAGAAACACTTCATCTATATTGTCAGGGGTCGGGGTCAAAAGATTAATCTGGATAAATCTTCTATTTTCTTTGGTAATGGTTGCCCAGAGGTGATCAAGAATGAGTTTAAACATAGTCTGGTTGTTTTTAATGAGTCTCTCCAGGATTCATATCTTGGTATGCCAACTGAAGTGGGGCGATCACCTACAATGACATTCATATATTTGTATGATTGAATGTGGCAGCGCATCAATGGTATGTTTGATCGACCTTTATCTAGAAAGGGAGTGGAGATCTTATTAAAGTCTGTGATTCAGGCAATTCCTACATTTGTGATGAGTTGTTTCCGTATACCTGTTGGTACATGTGAGCAAATGAGGAGAGCTATCTCTGATCAGTGGTGGGGTTGTGCTAATGGTAAAAGGAAAATGCATTGGAAATCTTGGGATTGGCTGACATGTCCAAAATCTATGGCAGGACTGGGCTTCAGAGATATGTGCATGTTTAATCAAGCAATGTTAGGCAAACAATGTTGGCGTTTACTCACAGAACTAGATTCTCTGTGTGCGAGGGTTCTTAAAGGACGTTATTTCCCAAACTCTGATTTCTGGGATGCAAAATGCCCACGATCTGCTTCCTACACATGGCGGAGTATTCTTCATGGTATGGAGCTGGTCAAATCTGGAATCCGTTGGGGTGTGGGAAATGGTTCTACAATCAAGATTCAAGAGGATAATTGGATCCCGAGCTTGAATTCTCAGGTCTTGCATTTGCTTTCTACTATCTCGGCTGGCCAGAAGGATAATTCTCTTTTTGTCGAGGATGGGTTGCATTGGAATGAACAGCTAGTTCGGTCAATCTTCTATGCTGCAGTTGCGGAACAAGTGCTTCAACTTCCTATCAGTCGTTTTGGTGACAGTGATTTTGTTTCGTGGCCTCATACTCGTTCTGGTACATTTTCCGTCCGTTCAGCATATCATTTGGCTAGAATGACAAAGGTTTATTCATCCCGCGGTATCACATGCCGTGGTATGTCCTCTAATCTACAATGCGAAGCCAGTTCTTGGAACAAAATTTGGGGATCAAGGCACTGGGGAAAATGTTAATTACTCTTTGGAGGTTTGCCCATGATTGCCTCCCATCTGGGATGCAGCTTCACCGGAGGCATATTCCTACATCTAAGGTTTGTGTCCATTGTTCTGTTGATGAGCGTGTTGAACATGCTTTGCTTTTTTGCCCATATGCACAAGCTGTTTGGTCTGATATCAAAGATTACTTCGACGTGCATCTTTGTCGGCATGGATTTACAAGTTGCAAATCATGGATTTTTGATTTCATGGCCCGATGCGATGACCTTGCAGCTACAGTTTTAGCAGTCACATGTTGGCATATTTGAGATGCTCGTAACAAACTCAGAGAAGAAAAATATTCACCAGCACCCGTCTAGTCTTGCTATGAAAATCAAAGCATATGTTGACATGATTGTGGAGCACTTGTTCATTAACAGACCTAACCATAGGCGTGAACCCTCTTCAACAACATCTTGGGTTCTGCCGCCGGTAGGTAAAGTGATGATAAATGTTGACGCTGCTCTCTTTTCCAATACCAGGAGCATGGGGGAAGGTGTAGTGATGCGAGATCATTTGGGTGCTTGCATTGTTTCCTACGGTATTGGTGTTCCTGAAGTTTACAATCCTGAGCTGGCAGAGGCAATTGCTATCAAGAGAGGCTTGCTATTTGCTTTGGATGAAGGTATCCAGGAGGTTGTTCTCACTTCAGATTGTTTGACAGTGATTCAGCGTATCAATTCGTTGGTCATGGATCAATCTCTTTGTGGTCCTGTGATTCAGGACATCAAGCATCTTAGAACTTCTTTCAGTACTAGTTCTATATTTCATGTGCGCCGAGAGCAAAATGTTTCTGCACATTTGTTGGCTAGATCTTGTAATTAGCTAGGGTGTTCTTTTTGGCGTGGTGTGTCTCCCGAATGCATCCGGGAATCTATTTGTATGGACATTATGCCATAATATATAAAGTGGTGTGTTATCAAAAAAAAGAGTATCAAAAGGTTGCAGGAGCCAAACATGGGGTCCCTCCCCTAGGTGCAAAGCATGTCTAGCTAAACTATGAGCTTCCGTATTCGACAAACGTCCTTCGTGGCTGAAAGAGATAGCTTGGAAATCGTTGCCTCCATCCTTGATTTCCTTGATAATTGGAGCCGTAATGCCGTTAGTTCCAGAATTAATATCCTGGACCGCTTGAAGACAGTCCGATGCTATGGCGATCTTCTGAAGGAGTAGATCCCTGTCCAGTGCAAGGGCCTCGCGACATGCCAAAGTTTCCAAGATTTTGGGATCAGTTAGTCCATGGAAGACTATCGCTGACGACCTAAGGTATTTGCCTTGTCCATCACGACACACCGCATTCACAACGCCAATCGGGGGCATACGGCAGGCTGCACCATCCACATTGATTTTAGCACAGCCCGGAGGAGGCGGAGTCCATCTTCTTGCAGGAATCGGCGTGGCGGGGTGTTGCCTGACCGACTGTAGATTCATCGATTCGATAGCTTCAAGCCCTTCTATATACCTGTTGACAAAGTAATGGGTCGCCAAAGGGCTATGGTGTTCCCCTTCATGAATGAGCCGCCTTCGAGATGCCCAGATCACCCACAGGGTCACTATCATCCTGAGTAATTCCTTTGCAGAAACTGATGTGAACATGCTAAACATCCAGGACCTCGCATCCGGTTTCGCCGTCGCGAGCATATGTTCAACCAACTCTGGTTCCGCCAGAGCCCATACGCACCGTGCCATGGTGCAGTGTACGAGGGAGTGGTGTCAGGAATCTTCAGCACCGCATATAGCACGACACGAAGATGCAGCCATATGCCGATGGTGGTGAACATCCGATGTGGGGAGTGAAGTTTGCGCCAACCGCCACATGAAGATTTTGATTTTTGAAGGCACTCGGATCCTCCAAAGAGTCTCCCAGCCCTTCTTCTCTCGACTGGTATCTGCAGGGCCTCCGCGTCCCTCCAGCCAAGCCTCACGTCAAAGCTTTGTTGTGATGAGCATCCGATAACAAGATCGGACCGTGAATTCGCCCTTTGTTTCCTGAGACCAAGCCCAATAGTCGTCGTATTGTCGGGTGCACAGAGGAATATTCAAAATAACTTCAGCATCAATTGGCAAGAAGGTTGTGTTGATCAGTTCCTTGTTCCATCTTGCAGATGTGTTGTCAATAAGCTCTAAAACAAATTCTGGCCGGTGCGGATTTAGGCATGCAATCGGTCTCATGGATGCTTCTTTGGGGAGCCAATTTTGGTTCCAAATACTTGTCCCATTGCCATCACCAATCCTTCTAATAAGTCCTACTTTGAGAGTCTCCTTCCCTTCCACTATGGCCCTCCAAATCTGCGACGGATTGTGGCCTACTTCAGCATCAAGAAACTCAGTAGCAGGGAAGTATCTTGCTTTCAGAATTTTGGCACTCAGGGTTTCCGGGGATTGTAAAATGCGCCATGCTTGTCTCGCAAGGAGAGCCAGATTGAAAAGCTCAATATCCCTAAAACCCAGGCCGCCATCATATTTGGGTCGGGTCATCACTTCCCACGATACCTAGCATGTTTTCCTTTCACCATTTTTGCTGCCCCACCAAAACTTGCGAATGATAGAGTTGATGTGTAGACATAGGCCTCGGGGCAGTTTAAAATATGCCATTGAAAAGACTCGGACAGCTTGTGCTACAGATTTAATTAGCACTTCTTTTCCTCCCGAAGAGAGGATTTTCTCCATCCAACCTTTCACCTTGTTCCATACTCGTTCCTTTAGATATTTGAAGGCCCCATTTTTGCTACTACCCACATCCGTAGGCATTCCCAGATACTTTTCATTCAAGCTTTCATTCTGAATGTTCAGTGTAGTCTTGATAAGCTCTCTTACCTCGGGTGTGCATCCCTTGCTAAAGAACACAGAGGACTTTGCATGGTTGATTCTCTGTCTCGATACCAGACAATAAGATTCCAACAAGGAAGATACCAGAGTAGCACCCTCACTACTAGCTCTGAAAAACAACAGACTGTCATCTGCAAAAAGTAAGTGACTAACCGGTGGAGCCGTTTCAGCCACTTTGATTCCCTTAATAGGCGATGACTCATTCTGACTTTTATGAGGCACGAAAGGCCCTCTGCTGCTAACAAGAAAAGATAAGGGGATAGCGGATCTCCTTGTCGAATTCCTCTTGTGGGTGTAAATTGCTCAAGTTTATTTCCATTGAATAAAACAGAGAATTTAACTGAGTTCACCATCCTCATTATTGTATCCATCCAAACTGGTTCGAACACCAGCTTGGTCATGATAGCTTGCAAATAACTCCATTCTAGGCGGTCGTATGCTTTCATCATATCCAGTTTCAGCGCACAAAACCCATTGTTCTTAGACCTGTTTCTTTTCATAAAATGAAGGCATTCATAGACATAAATAATATTATCAATAATTAACCTTCCCCCCCCCCCCCCCCACAAAGGTTGATTGCTCTTCAGATATAATCTCCGACAAAAGGGATTTCAATCTGTTTGCTAGAACTTTGGATGAGATCTTGTAAATAACATTGCACAAGCTTATAGGGCGAAAGTGTGAAAGTTGCGTGGGGCTTGTTACCTTTGGTATTAGAACCAGAATAGTATCATTCACCGCTTCCCCCCCCCCCCCCCCCCACACAGAATTTTTAGAATGATCGTAGTGATCTCATCGCCACATATGTCCCAATGGCTTTGAAAGAAATGCGCCGGGTACCCATCAGAGCCCGGCGCCTTAGTAGGCGCCATCTGAAAAAGAGCGAGCTTAACTTCATCTTTTGTGTAATCATCAGTCAATTTCTGGTTCCTTATTGGGGTAACCTTCTGAGGAACACTTTGAAGCACCTCATCCATGTTCTGTGTTCCCTCTGACATGAAACGACCGTGGTAGAAATCGGTCACCATGGCCACCATATCCTCAGGTTTCTCCACTGTGGTACCGTCCTCCCTCTTGAGCGATTTGATTTGATTTTTCCGTCTGCGAGCTTGCTTGCTCGTAAATGGAAAAAAATTTGTATTCTTATCCCGCTCAGCAAGCCATGATATACACCACAGACCAACTTTTATGGCTTTGCAATAGAGAAGTCAATACAGCCATGGAAGGCATGTTGAGACTAGTTTTCACCGTTGGACCGTATCACATTCCTTACTTCAGTTGGAGCCCAACAGAGTTCCAAAAATAAATCTGAAGAATTCCAGTGTATTAGCATCGTGATGTAGCTATGTTTTCATCCTGTTCAGTTGATAGTTTTAATGTACTTTTTTTTTTAATTCGGTAGAATGTTTTCATCCTGGATCGAACGGCTGAGGTTTGTTTGATACTTTTGCACTGGTCGATCAGGGCCGTCCAATTAACATGTGCTGCTCGATCAGGCACTCTGTAGTCTGTACTCACCTCCAGCAGAACGGATAGTATCTCCAGCGAATAATAAAATCTCCAATCGCCCGCTTGTTTCTCGGCCGCTCCGCTTCCGGTGGACGCGGCGGCGCGTCGCCGACTCGCCGGGGCTGCCCTGCCCTGCTGTGGTACATCTCTTTCTCCCCATCTGTATGCCCCCAATCCTGCCGCTCTCCGTCTGAGTTCCGAGATCTGTTTTTTCTTATTTGTGGATGCACCACGCGTGCGGGAGAATCAGAGGTGAAGCAGCTGCCCCTTCATGCTGCTGAATCCCGCTCTGGCGACGGGGAGTGGAGAGCCCTTCGATTTGGGCGTTGGGGGAATTTTTAGTTTTTATCACCCCCTAATTTCGGTGAAATTCAGAGAGTGAGTGGAAGTAGTATATATGCTGCTGGTTGCTGACAATCTGTCGAAAATAAGACGTTTGTTTGTTTTACTATGGGCAATGTACCAATGTAGCCAATCATTGTCTGCATTACAGAGTATTCTCCACTAAACAAAAAATACTCCCACTGATTGACAGTGCAGAGTATTCCCCAATAATACTGTCCACTAATACAGAGTATTCTCACTAATTCCCCACTAATGCTGTCCACTAATACCAGCACATTTCGGCGTTTGTTTGTTTTGAGCGTATTGACAGTGCAGAGTATTGCCCACTAATACATCTGTGGCTAATTACTGTCTGCTTTACTATAGGTATTCCCCACTAATTCGGAGAGTATTACCCTCTGAATTTTGACAGTGCAGAGTAATAATTTTCATTTTATTTTTATTTTTTTGGAGAATACGATGTTGTTCTGAAAGTTGTCGAAATATGCTGGTAATAACATTTTTCTTGATTCATCGCCTGCGCATTAGCAAGGTCTTATGGGATGTTCGACACCAGAACATACCTATTCACACCTGACTCTATTAAATCGTTGGGATATAATAGATATAATTACGGATCTGAATGCAGACATCGATGCATTTTCTTAAGATACAGAACTATTATGCTTCACCCAGTTCACTACAGAGTAATAATGTACTCTTTTTTTTAATTCGATACAATGTTTTCATAATGGATCAAACGGCTGAGATTTGCTTCATACTTTAGAACTGTCTAAGTTGGATGATCAGGGCCGTCCAGCAGAACCAGTCGCCCGGAAGAAGAAAAAAAATGCAAAAATATATATTAAAAGAAAACGTTATCTCACGCGAATAAAATCTCCAATCGCCGCTTGTTTTTCGACCGCTCCGCTTCCGGTGGATGCGGCGGTGCCTCGCCGGGCTGCCCTGCCCGGCCCTGCCTGTGTACGTCTCTTCTCCCCATCTCTATGTCTCGAATCGTACCGCTCCCCTTCTCAGTTCCAAGATCTCGAACTGGCGACGGGTATTTTTACGCCCCTAATTTTGGTGAAATTCAGTCGCTGAGTCTGAGTTGAAGTACTTATGCTGCTGTTTGCTGGCAATCAGTCCAAAAGAAGGCGTTCGTTTGTTTTACCATAGGTAATGCACAAATGCAGCTAATTAATTTCTGAATTATCCTTCAAAAAAAAAAATATCACTCTCTGAATTCTCTGAATTACCATAGGTAATGCACAAAATGGATTCAGTCATACGAATACAGATACAGATGCATTTTCTGAAGAAGAAGAAGAAGAAAAGATACAGAAGTATTATGGTGCTATCTGCTGCTGCTGGACGTAAGTGCCGGAAATACAAGGTAGCCATTATTCTTCAAACTATTATCGAATTTTGAAGAAGATAACATACAGATGCATCAATGATGCTATTTGTTCAGCTAAACATGAGTGCCTGAAATGCTATATTTACCATTAATTCTGAAGCATCAATAGAATACAGTATTGCATAATCTTGCTTCATGCTACAACTTATTTGTTAACAAGCAGGCACAAGTGAACTGATGAAAGGAATACAGTATTGCATAATCATGCTTCATGCTACAACTTATGAAAGCGAACTGATGAAGGAAGAGGGATCCGGAGGCGTGGGGATCTGCACTGCTCCATCAAGCATCTGTGTCACTTTAAGCATGGTTGGCCGCATGGTCGGCTCCTCCTGGAGGCACCAAAGGGCTACAGCCACGAATCGCTCTGCCTTTTTGATGTTGAAGTTTGCCTCATCGTCGCCTTCCACCAGCAAGTCGATCCTCCCGCACCTGTAACAGTCGTTTGCCCAGTAAGTCAGTATCGCCTGCTCTTCATCGGCGATCTCTAGCTCCACATTCCTTCTGCAGCATACAAGCTCCAGCAGGATCACCCCAAAGCTGTAAACATCGACTTTGGAAGTGATCCCTATGTTCTTGAACCACTCTGGAGCAACGTAACCTCGAGTACCCCGGATGCCGGTGTTTGTCTGTGTCTGATTGGCTCGAAGAAGCTTCGCCAGGCCAAAGTCTGCAATCTTCGCCATAAAGTTGGCATCAAGAAGGATGTTCTGTGGTTTTATGTCGCAGTGGATAATCTGTGTGCTGCACTCCTCGTGCAAGTAGAGCAGCCCTCGTGCCACTCCAAGTGCAACTTGCACACGGAGGTTCCAATCCGGCCGAGCATCACCGAATAGGAATTCGTTGAGCGAGCCATTGGTCATGAACTCATAAACTAGCAGTCGGTGAGTTCCCTCACTGCACAAACCAAGCAGCCTGACCAAGTTCTTGTGAAACGTCTGCCCGATGGTTTGCACCTCCACCATGAACTCCTTCTCAGTCTCTTGCTGGAGTTTTTCAATTTTCTTGACCGCAATGCTGGTAGCATGCTCATCTTGCAGCTGTCCTTTGTACACGGTACCAGAGGCACCGCTGCCAAGCACCTCACGGAAACCACTAGTTGCCTTCTCCAGATCATTGTAAGTGAAAATCTTTGGGGGCAAGATAGAACTACCTGACGGTTGCGGTGACTGGAGTTTCTTCTTGGAGGTTATGGAGATACCGCAGTAAGTGCCGAAGAGCAGAATACTGATCAGGAGAATGTTTACCAATACAGAACCCCCAAAAAACAAGGAACTCCCAAGAATCCAATACTTCTTGTCCTTCTTCCATTTGCTAGAGCCAGTGTTCTGGGACTGTGAATTGTTGCCCCTCGGCACCTTGATAAGAACTGTCCTGTCTACACTTTCCGCCATATACCCATTTGATAAAGGGAGCTTTTTCTTCCAGCAGGTATTTGTGCTTGGCTGAAAGACGGCTGTGGCACAGAAGCAATCAATCACACACAGCCTCTGGCACTCGTATACGTCGATGGGGCTGTATTGCTCATAGTCAGATTCAGGCCAATCAACACTATTGACCAGAGTCATCTCAAACTGTGCCCTTGCTGCTTCCTCATCAAGGTCACAGCTTTGTGGCACAAAGTCAGGCCTGCACCCTTTGTACTGCCTCTCCTCGTCGAAGAATTCGTAACGTTGTGGGCATTGGCAGCTTGTCTGATTCTTGGTGCCATCAATGGTGCAGTAGCTGTTGAAGCCGCATGCACCACTGCCTGCCTTTACCTTCACTCTCTGGCAGATGTTCTGGGGAATTGAGCTTACTGACGTCCATTGCGAGGTCCCTTGGCCTCTCATCTTTCTGCTCTTTGGGTACAGGTATTGCCGAAATACACCGTCTGGATCAAGCGTGGCACGATGAAAGAAATCACCCTGTGTGTCCATCGAGTACCCCTCTGCCGAAGTGATATTGATCTGTGTGCCATTTATCAAGGTGAAGTATACCCTGCCTGTTTCATTGAACACCAGCTGTGAGCCGTTCCCAACCGTGTTAGATGCCCAGTATGCATTGTACCGAAGTGTAGAATGCTCGGCGATTGGATAAAACACAAGATTACCATCAGTTTGCACAGCTAGGAGAAACCGGCCATTGGAGTAGTCTGTGGCGATGAGACGGCTTCTGAGTACCTTGTCCTGCTGACCCACAGAAAGCACTTGTGTGGGCAGGATGGTATCAGCCGGGAAATCAAAGCTCTCCCACTTTGCTTTGCCATCTACACCGACAAGCATGAAGTTGCCTGTGTCGAGCATTCTGGCGTAGGCCACAGCAGGAACCGGGGGGCTCCAGACCTCATCACCAGATGGGTTGCGAAGCGAGAGCAGCCCATCAGCGGTGAGCCGCAGTACAGAACTGGATGGCACTTGAACCGGAGACTCTTGACCGTCGGAGCTGCTCTTGGCGTACCAAACGACAGTCTCTCCATGGATCCTGTTGAACCAGACGGCGAGGAGGTACAAGGAGGAGTTACCTTCTATTTGTCGGAAACCAAACGCGAAGTCGCCGGAGGGCGAAAGCCATGAGCTGGTTGGCCCCTGGGGCGTCAAGGAGGAGCCTCGAGTGATGTTCACTTGTGCTTGGGCAGCAGATGAAACCCCCAGCAGCAGTAGCAAGAACTGGAGGAAACACCATGGGAGGCGAGGTGCCATTGCTTTTTTGCTTTGGTTGGTGCCTCTACTGATGAGAGCAAAGGTTATGCCCCTTGGAGAATGGCACTTAACAGTGGCCAGTCATGACTCATGACGCGTCTTCTTCGTGGAACAGCGTGGCACATGGAAAATCATGCCCATGAATTGGATTTTGTGTGGAACAGTCTATGAGGCTGGGGTTGAATTGGTCGATTCCCTCTCCCTGTTAGTGACATTTTGTTGTCATGCACAGAAAGGTCTCCGTGCTGACTGTTAAACTTGAAGCATGACAAAGCGGAAAAAAGTATTATTTCTGAATGCTTTTCCCTCTATTACAACCGTTCCGAGCTTTCTAGAATGATTGTTTCGTCTTTACCAAATTACCGTTAAGATATATTTTAAATAAGAAGTGCCAATCTGCTTACAGAATTATTTATGAACTGAGAAAACACTGAAATTTATTTGTCCCTCGATACAGAAGGCGTCTTCGGTCAGTCTGAACACTAAATCCTGATAAAAGTTTCACTAATTCTTGCCATCATCTCCTACTTGCCTATTATGATTTTTCTCACTTAGGCATCTCATGGCATTCAAGAGTTTCAGTTGACTTGACTTGACTTGGCATGGGACAGCTGGTCACCCGCCAAACTCTGTAAAGAGGACGGCAGCAGTAGGCTAATAATCTACCAGCAACAGGTCAGTGGCATTCAACTGCTCAGCTGTGACCAGTGGCATGGACTCCTTTTCTATGATTGGGGGGATGCATCTGACTGTGAAATGCTTCATCTTTTGGCATCGAGTCCTTTTCTAAGTTACAATTGGTGTTTCCGTGAAGGCGGGGGCACAAGGATTGGACCCATTGGTCAACCGGAATCGTGGAGATTATTGTTGGAGGAGTAACTCTCAAGGCGGTACGCGGAACACTCAACTCCCCTTGCCCACGCCTGAATTTCTGAAGAAATGATTTCATTTTTAGTAATTTGTGGTTAGTAGGATTTCTGTTTTTTCAGGGAAATTTGGTTTCATATCTTGGATTCATTTTTCTACTAGGGAAACTTGAATTGGAAAGCTTATCTGGTGAACGTTTGCTCGGAGCGTTTTCCGAGCGAACGCCCGCCACAGCCTTCGGATTCAGGTCTGACGGACGGCATTTTTTGAGGGAAAAAAAGTTGCCTTATAAGTAAAGAACAGCCATGTGCGCCTGATAAAATTGCCAGGCAACGTACTCTGGAAACTGCCAGCTGGGGCGTTCGGAAATGCCATGTCTGGCAGCGAACGTTCGCCCCCTATTGAGGTCCTGAATCGGTCAGTTGCTGTTACATGCTTCTTGAGAGTTGCTACTGTTGTGAGATTTGTAGAATAATTGTTTTGCATTTCCCGAATCACCATTACGGTGCATTTCTCTTTATTAAATGAGAAGTGCCAATCTGGTTCCAGAAATGTTTGTTCAGAGGAGTCCATGAAGAAAACACTGAAACTTATTTGCCCCTTGACACACAAGAACTCTGGATCCTGGAGAAAAGTTTGCACACTACTGGCTCTCATTTCGTACTCCCGAAAATTCGATGTTCTATGGGATACGCTTCTCACTGCATCCAAGAGTTTCCATTGACTTGAGCTGGTCACCTTTGCTATACACCACTAGAAAATTTGATTAGCGACGATGGACTGCTCAGCTGTGTGGTCAGTGGGATCAGCTCTGACTGTGACGTGTTTACACTGCATTGGTGCTTCCGTGAAGGTAGGGGTACAATGACTCGACCACATTGGTCACGATGGAGATAACAGCCCTATGTCTCGTGCTCCGAAGAAGCTTTGTTTTATCTGTCATGGACATGAGTTATAGGGTATAGAGAGAGTTAGAGCTACCGGGAAAGAATGAGCCCGCCCAGGGAAGAAGAAGCTGGTCCTTAGCTATGTGGAGGGGTGGCTTATATAGAGTGCGCCACCCCTCACCTCTTATATTACAAGATGGGGCATTGATGCCATAATGTCAGTCCACTACAGACACTCCTCTATGCTTCGACTGCCTTGCCGACTGTTGGTATTTACATACCCGAGTGAGTCATACGGCCGAGTGATTGACTGTCATCCGAGTGGATGAAATGTATTTGTCCGAGTGGATCCGTACCGAGTGGATTAGATGTTGTCGCGATCCAGTCGGAATTTCCCTTGTAGTCCTTAAACTAATAATGAGGTGCCCTTGGATAGGACGTATAGGTCAGGCCTATGATTCTACCCTAGGGCTATATCCCCGTCAGCCTCCCTCCTCGCGGTCGCGGCGACGGGCGGAGATCTCCTCCAGGGCACGACGCTGCCTCCCCATTTCTCCCCGGATGTAGTCGTCCCTCGCCCATTTCAGGGCGGCCTCATCGTCGTCGATGGCCATGGCGAGGTGCTCCTGCTCGACGGGCAGGAGCCCCGGCTCCGTCTTCGGCCGCATGAGAAGGGAGGAAGAAGCGCCGGGCTCGTTAATGACGATCCCGGTGCTGCGCGTGCGCCGCCCCATCGACGTCTCCTATGGCTCCGGCTTGACGGGGAGCAGCGTCGGCGATCTGGAGGAGCGGGAGCGGGAGCCAGGCAAGGAGGACGTCGGCGACTCCATCCTCCTCGGCGTCCAGGAGCTACCATGGCGCAGGAGAAGGTCATCGGGGGAGGGTACTCATACATGTGCGTATTGCCGTCCTCGATGTGTTCGAGGACGGCCTCCAGCGTGCGGTCGGGGACGCCCCACCATCGGCGCCGCCCTCGGAGTTGTGCCGGCCCTGGGGCTCGACCCCGTTGGTGGCGGCGAGCTGGTCGGCGTGACGACGGTCGAAGAACGTCGTCTAAAGCGCGTTGCTGTCGGGGGCGTACCGTGGAAGATTGCGCGAGTTCTCTGGCAGGCCAGACCTAATGCGCGCAATCTCCGCCCGCCGCTCAGCTCCGGCGGATGGTGGCGGCACCGGGACGCCGCCGTCGCTGAGCCTTCAAGACCCCAGCACCCGCATGTTCTACGGCCCCGGATACTCCGTCTCGTAGAGGAGGCGTGCCTCATCCTCGCGGAGGTGACGGCGGATGAAGCCATTGGTGACAGCTCCATCGTCGGGGTATCATTCAACCATTGGGGAGGAGAAGGAGAGAAGGTGAAGAAGGCCGATGGTGAAGAAGAAGAGGAGAGAGCGTCGGCGGGGAGAAGTGTGTGGCCACCAGCGGGGGTGGGTCGCCTTATATAGCCACGGCAGGCGAGCACGCGGAGCATCGGTGTACGAACACATGGCAGGAACCGACAGGACGCGCGTCACCGCGCCTTCACTGCACCGCCCGTGAATCAATGGAAGGTTGACCGGCGGCGCAACCTTCGCATTGATTCCACGGGACACGAGGCGATGAAGACTACGAGTGCGCGGCCAGTCGCCGACTCGGCGGGTCCAACGGTTTTTCGCACCAAATCGTTTTCTGCCAGCGCTCCCGGACCACCCCATCGCCCTGGGTTCGGTCTGGGATCATCAGAGCCAATTTAAACCCGAACGGGCGAAAAAGGGGCTCTGGCGTGACTGGGCCGCTCCGCTTCCGGCGAAAACCTCCAGCAGAACATTATCTCCCGCGTATAATAAAATCTCCAATCACCGCTTGTTTCTGGGCCGCTCCGCTTCCGGTGGATGCGACGGCGCCTCGCCGACTTGCCGGGCTGCCCTGCCCTGCCCTGCCATGGTACGTGTGGTACGTCTCTTCTCCCCATCTGTATGCCCCCAATCCTACCGCTCTCCTTCTGAGTTCCAAGATCTGTTTTTTCTGGATGCACCACGCGTGTGGGAGAATCAGAGGTGAAGCAGCTGCCGCCCGTGAGGAACTGGCGACGGGGAGTGGAGAGCCCTTCGATTTTGGCGTTGGGGAAAATTTTAGTTTTTTACACCCGTTAATTTTGGTGAAATGCAGAGAGTGAGTGCAAGTAGTATATATGCTGCTGGTTGCTGGCAATCTGTCGAAAAGAAGACGTTTGTTTGTTTTACTATGGGTAATGTACCAATGTACCCAATTACTCTCTGCATTACCCTTCAGAAAAAATACTCCCACTGGTTGACAGTGCAGAGTATTCCCCACTAATACTGTCCACTAATACAGAGTATTCTCACTAATTCCCCAATAATGCTGTCCACTAATACCAGCACATTTCGGAGTTTGTTTGTTTTGAGCGTATTGACAGTGCAGAGTACTGCCCACTAATACATCAGTAGCTAATTACTGTCTGCATTACTATAGGTATTCCCCACTAATTCGGAGAGTATTACCCTCTGAATTTTGACAGTGCAGACTGCAGAGTAATAATTTTCATATCTTTCTTTTTTGTAGAATACAATGTAGTTCTGAAAGTTGTCGAAATATGCTGGTAATAACATCTTTTCTTGATTCACCACCTGCATGTTAGCAAGGTCTTATGTGATGTTCGGCACCAGAACATACCTATTCACACCTGACTCTATTAAATCGTTGGGAACGTTTGACTAAAATGGATTCATCAAATATATAATTACGGATCTGAATACAGATATCGATCGATGCATTTCCTTAAGATACAGAACTTCTATGCCCAATGTCCTATGGTTAATAATGTACCTTTTTTTTTAATTCGGAACAATGTTTTCATACTGGATCAAACGGCTGAGATTTGCTTCATACTTTAGAACTGTGTAAGTTGGATGATCAGGGGCCGTCCAGCAGAACCAGTCGCCCGGAAGAAGAAAAAAATGCAAAAATATATATTAAAAGAAAACATTATCACCCGCGAATAAGATATCCAATCGCCGCTTGTTTTTCGACCGCTCCGCTTCCCTGCCCTGCCGGGCTGCCCTGCCCTGCCCTGCTTGTGTACGTCTCTTCTCCCCATCTCTATGCCCCGAATCGTACCTCTGCCCTTCTCAGTTCCAAGAACTTGAACTGGCGACGGGTATTTTTACGTCCCTAATTTTGGTGAAATTCAGTGGGTGAGTCGAAGTACTTATGCTGCTGTTTGCTGGCAATCAGTCTAAAAGAAGGCGTTCGTTTGTTTTACCTAGGTAGTGCACAAATGCAGCTAATTAATTTCTGAATTATCCTTAAAAAAAATTGTCACTCTCTGAATTCTCTGAATTACCGTAGGCAATGCACAAAATGGATTCAGTCATACGAATACAGATACAGATGCATTTTCTGAAGAAGAAGAAGAAGAAAAGATACAGAAGTATTATGGTGCTATCTGCTTCTGCTGGACGTAAGTGCCGGAAATACAAGGTAGCCATTATTCTTCAAACTATTATAGAATTTTGAAGAAGAAGATAAGATACAGATGCATCAATGATGCTATTTGTTCAGCTAAACATGAATGCCTGAAATGCTATATTTACCATTAATTCTGAAGCACCAATAGAATACAGTATTGCATAATCTTGCTTCATGCTACAACTTATTTGTTAACAAGCAGGCACAAGTGAACTGATGAAAGCAATACAGTATTGCATAATCATGCTTCATGCTACAACTTATGAAAGTGAACTGATGAAGGAAGAGGGGTCCGGAGGTGTGGGGATCTGCACTGCTCCATCAAGCATCTGTGTCACTTTAAGCATGGTTGGCCGCATGGTCGGCTCCTCCTGGAGGCACCAAAGGGCTACAGCCACGAATCGCTCTGCCTTTTTGATGTTGAAGTTTGCCTCATCGTCGCCTTCCACCAGCAAGTCGATCCTCCCGCACCTGTAACAGTCGTTTGCCCAGTAAGTCAGTATCGCCTGCTCTTCATCGGCGATCTCTAGCTCCACATTCCTTCTGCAGCATACAAGCTCCAGCAGGATCACCCCAAAGCTGTAGACATCGACTTTGGAAGTGATCCCTATGTTCTTGAACCACTCTGGAGCAACGTAACCTCGAGTACCCCGGATGCCGGTGTTTGTCTGTGTCTGATTGGCTCGAAGAAGCTTCGCCAGGCCAAAGTCTGCAATCTTTGCCATAAAGTTGGCATCAAGAAGGATGTTCTGTGGTTTTATGTCGCAGTGGATAATCTGTGTGCTGCACTCCTCGTGCAAGTAGAGCAGCCCTCGTGCCACTCCAAGCGCGACTTGCACACGGTGGTTCCAATCCGGCCGAGCATCACCGAATAAGAATTCGTTGAGCGAGCCATTGGTCATGAACTCATAAACTAGCAGTCGGTGAGTTCCCTCACTGCACAAACCAAGCAGCCTGACCAAGTTCTTGTGAAACGTCTGCCCGATGGTTTGCACCTCCACCATGAACTCCTTCTCAGTCTCTTGCTGGAGCTTTTCAAGTTTCTTGACAGCGATGCTTGTCGCATGCTCATCTTGAAGCCGTCCTTTGTACACTGTACCAGAGGCACCGCTGCCAAGCACCTCATGGAAACCACTGGTTGCCTTCTCCAGTTCATTGTAAGTGAAAATCTTTGGGGGCAAGATAGAACTACCTGACGGTTGCGGTGACTGGAGTTTCTTCTTGGAGGTTATGGAGATACCGCAGTAAGTGCCGAAGAGCAGAATACTGATCAGGAGAATGTTTACCAATACAGAACCCCCAAAAAACAAGGAACTCCCAAGAATCCAATACTTCTTGTCCTTCTTCCATTTGCTAGAGCCAGTGTTCTGGGACTGTGAATTGTTGCTCCTAGGCACCTTGATAAGAACTATCCTGTCTACACTTTCCGCCATTTTCCCATTTGATAAAGGGAGCTTTTTCTTCCAGCAGGTATTTGTGCGTGCATGAAAGACGGCTGTGGCACAGAAGCAATCAATTATACACAGCCTCCGGCAATCAGTCATATCGATAGGGCTGTACTCCTCATAGTCGGATAGAGGCCAGTCAACATTATCAAACTGAGTCATCTCAAACTGGGCTGACGCTGCTTCCTCATTCAGGTCACAGCTTTGTGGTTCAAAGTCTGGCCTGCACCCTTTGTATTTTCTCTCCTCGTCAAAGAACTTGTAACGATCTGGGCATTGGCATATTGTTGTCTGATTCTGGGTGCCATCGAAGCTGCAATAACTGTTAAAGCCGCATGCCCCACTGCCGGCATTCGTTGCCATTATCACCTGGCAGATGTTCTGGGGAATTGAGCTCACCGCCGTCCATTTCAAGGCCCATGATCTTGCGGCCTGTCTGCTCTTTGGGTACAGATATTGCCGAAATACACCGTCTGGATCAAGCGTGGCACGATTGAAGAAATCACCCATTGAGGTCACACTTGCCGAAGTGATATTGACCTGTGTCCCATTTGTCGTTGTGAAGTATATCCTTCCAGTTTCATTGAACACCAACTGTGAGCCGTTCCCATCTGTACCAGATGTCCAGTATGCATCGTACCGTTTTGTGGTAGGCTCGGCAATTGGATAGAATGCAAGATTACCATCAGTTTGCACAGCTAGGAGAAACCGGCCATTGGAGTAGTCTGTGGCGATGAGACGGCTTCTGAGTACCTTGTCCTGCTGACCCACAGAAAGCACTTGTGTGGGCAGGATGGTATCAGCCGGGAAATCAAAGGTCTCCCACTTTGTCGTGCCATCTGCACCGACAAGCATGAAATTGCCTGTGTCGAGCATTCTGGCATACGCCACACCAGGAACCCGGGGACTCCAGACCACATCACCAGATGGGTTGCGAAGCGAGAGCAACCCATCAGTGGTGAGATGTAGCACGGAGCTGGATGGCACTTGCACCGGTGACTCTTGACCGTTGGAGCTGCTCTTGGCGTACCAAACTACTGTCTTCTCAGTGATCTTGTTGAACCAGACGGCAAGGAGGTACGAGGAGTTACCTTCTATTTGTTGAAAACCGAACGCGAAGTCGCCGGAGGGCGAGAGCCATGAGCTGGTTGGCCCCTTGGGCGTCAAGGAGGAGCCTCGAGTGATGTTCACTTGTGCTTGGGCAGCAGATGAAACCCCCAGCAGGAGCAGTAGGAAGAACTGGAGGAGGCGCCATGAGAGGTGAGGTGCCATTGCTTTTTTGCTTTGGTTGGTGCCACTACTGATGGGAGCAAAGATTATGCCCCTTGGTGAATGGCACTTAACAGTGGCCAGTCATCACGCGTCTTCTTCGTGGAACAGCGTGACACATGGAAAATCATGTCCATGAATTGGATTTTGTGTGGAACAGTCTATGAGGCTGGGACTGAATTGGTCAATTCCCTCTCCCTGTTAGTGACATCTTGTTGTCATGCACTGAAAGGTCTCCCTGCTGACTGTTAAACTTGAAGCATGACAAAGCAGAAAAAGGTATTATTTCTGAATGCTTTTCCCTCTATTACAATTGTTCCGAGCTTTCTAGAATGATTGTTTCGTCTTTACCAAATTGCCGTTAAGATATATTTTAAATGAAAAGTGCCAGCCTGGTTCCAAAAAACATTTATGCAGAGGAACTGAGAAAACACTGCAATTTATTTGTTAGTAAGAACTCTAAATCCTGATAAAAGTTTCACCAATTATGGCTATCATCTCCTACTTGCCTATTATGATTTTTCTCACTTAGGCATCTCATGGCATTCAAGAGTTTCAGTTGACTTGACTTGACTTGGCATGCCACAGCTGGTCACCGGCCAAACTCTGTAATGAGGACGGGAACAGTAGGCTAATAATCTACCAGCAACAGGGAGGATGCATCTCACTGTGAAATGCTTCATCTTTTGGCATCGAGTCCTTTTCTAAGCTATAATTGGTGTTTCCGTGAAGGCGGGGGCACAAGGATTGGACCCATTGGTCCACCGGAATCATGGAAATTATTGTTGGAGTAACTCTCAACGCGGTACGCGGCTACGGTTAGCGGAACATGGTAGACCACTCAACTCCCCTTCCCACAACGCCTGAATTTCTGAATAAATGTTTTAATTTTCAGTAATAATTTGTGGTTAGTAGGATTTCAGTTTTTTAGGGAAATTTGGTTTCATATCTTGGATTAATTTTTCTACTAGGGAAACTTGAATCGGAAAGCTTATCTGCGGAACGTTTGCTGGGAGCGTTTTCCCAGCGAACGCCCCCACAGCCTTTGGAAAAAAGTTTTTGAGGGGAAAAAAGTTGCCTTATAAGGAAAGAACAGCCATGTGCTCTGATAAAATTGCCAGACGATGTACCTGCAAACTGCCAGCTGGGGCGTTCGGAAATGCCATGTCTGGCAGCGAACGTTCGCCCCCTATTGAGGTCCTGAATCGGTCAGTTGCTGTTACAAGCTTCTGGAGAGTTGCTACTGTTGTGAGATTTATAGAATAATTGTTTTGCATTTCCCGAATCACCATTACGGTGCATTTCTCTTTATTAAATGAGAAGTGCCAATCTGGTTCCAGAAATGTTTGTTCGGAGGAGTCCATGAAGAAAACACTGAAATTTATTAGCCCCTTGACACACAAGAACTCTGGATCCTGGAGAAAAGTTTACAGACTTCTGGCTCTCATTTCGTACTCCCGAAAATTCGATGTTTTATGGGTTACGCTTCTCACTGCATCCAAGAGTTTCCATTGACTTGAGCCGGTCACCTTTTCTATACACCACTAGAAAGTTTGATTAGCGACAATGGACTGCTCAGCTGTGTGGTCAGTGGGATCAACTCTGACTGTGACGTGTTTACACTGCATTGGTGCTTCCGTGAAGGTAGGGGTACAAGGACTAGACCACATTGGTCCGCCGGAAGCAATCGGGTAGTAACTGTCACCCAATAAAGAAGTGTGAAAATCGTGGAAAGAACTAGGAGAGATTTGTGGTTATTTTGAAATCATCTTTATTAGTTTCATTCAGATTTCAATTTTTTTTAGAACATTCAGATTTCATTTGAGCTTGTGCACAGCCTCTGGTCGTAGGCCCTTGCTAATATCGCTCTCATGTGACACGCTACATGTGTGATATTTGTCATAACCTGAAAGTTTTGTATTTTTTTCTTATAGATATTTTTCTTTCTAAAATGTTTTATGTCTTAAATCATGCACTCAAATGATGAGTCCCTTTTAACGTTGGGTTTCTTGCGTCAAGATCTTTGAAATTAATCCAATGTTAAGACAGCGCGTTCAAATCATGAGTTGTTTTCAGCGTTGTGTTTCTTGCGTCGAGATCTTTGAAAATAATCCCATGTTAACTGATTTGGATGAGTTCTTTAAAAAAATGGAAACTAAAACAAAACTAAAAATTTTGGAAACCAAAAAAAAAAAACTTACCAAAGAGACTAAAAATGGATGCGAAAACACATTTTGTGTTTTTTTTTTTTTTGCTTTTTGGCCGTAAAGCAAAACTTTGTTTTTCACTTTTTGGAAAACAAATATGTACTTCATTGTGGAGCACAATTATGCTTTTCACTTTTCTGAGAAGCATAGTTGTGCTTCACACGAAAGCATAACTATACTTCACACGGTATGCTTCACAAGAGAAACAAATACTCAAAAAACATGTGGAAGAAAACAAAGCAAACATGCTCCTGCGGCCTGCGGGTGCGCCCAGCACACAATACGTATCTGTTAATTAGTTGCTTTCCACATAGCTGGGGTACGATTGATATATATATACGCATTCTTAATATACTTTATATACTCATTGGTCATACCTCTTTATCATTTTCAATATACTTCATTAAATATTTTAAGATACCTCAATATGAGTTTTGTTAAAAAAATATTAGTTGCGACGTACTTTATATAATATACCTTTTTCACGTATAAACAAAGCAGTATATACGTTAACCTTTAAAAATATGTAAACTCACATGAATTTTTTCATAAAACTCACTTTAAGGTATCTAGTAGTTATTAATGAAGTATATTAAAAATAATAATGAGGTATAAAATACTCACCTACGTGGTACATGAGAAACTCTATTCATCACCCAGGGTGCAGAATAGTTTATTCTTCATCCGAAATAATCTTACGATTAATTTACAAATAAATTAAATTTTAAATATAAATATTTACATTTATATTGAATCACTACGTAAATTTGACAAAAGAAAAACAAAAATATAGGTCATAATACGAGAAAAAATTGATTTTTTTATATTTTTCGCACTATTTTTGTATCTTCGTAATTTTATGTGATATAAAATATTTTTATATTGGTTATGTTTTTTTACAGTCTCGTTTTACGTATAAAATAAGACATAATTTACGGAACACAAAATTACGGTGCAATGATATTAAAACAGAGGGGGGTGAAGAATAACTATTTCTCACCTAGGGTGATGAATAACGCGACCCTATATAACTATTCGTCATTCTTCACCCCCTTTAGTTTCGCATCAATGCATCGTAATTTTATGTTTCATATTTTTTTTTCTTATTTCATATGTAAAGAGAGACCGTAAATGCTAAGCGCTAACTTGGGGGACCTCCTATTCGCGTCTTATTGCGGCAATTTGTAGAGCTTTCATACAGGGCGCCGCACACTCTGGGCCAGTCCATTTGCGGTGGCTTCGTGAAACAAAATTTTAAGAACTGCTTGCAACAGGAATCAAACCCACAATCTGTCTCTCACGCACATGCCCCACTAGCCACCACAACTAGCATGCCCAGGTGAAACATTTACAATGCGGAACTTAAAAGAAACTAAAAGCAGAGAAAAAACAGTTTGTGAAATTTCCAAAAAGTATTTTGTAAAACATTTTATAAAGTACAAATATTTGATTGAATTCATTAAAAAAATAGAAAAACAGCAACATTTCTTGAAAAAGGTGAACAATTTTTAAAAACGTGAAACAAATTTGAAAAATTCGACAAGTTTTAAAAATGCGAACAAAATCAAGAACATTTTTTAAATTTCCAAACATATTTTAAAATGTGAACAATTTTTGAAAATCCAAACAAATTTGGAAGTGCGAACAATTTTTCTAAAGTATGAACATTTTTTGAATCTGGAGTGAAATAAAAAACAATAATGAAAATTGCTGAACAAATTCGGAAACGCGAACAATCTTTTTCCTTTACTTCTCGACAGTGTATGTGTCGCACGTTCAAATGTGATTCATGAACATTTTTTTTGAATCCATTGGCTATTGTGAAACTTACTTTTCATTTTCTATTTTCTTCATTTCGTGAAGTTTTTTCAAATGTATAACCTTCTTTCAATTTCATGAACTTTGCAAATTCATGAACTTTTTTCAAATTCAATGATTTTAGTGCATGGGCCTTTTCATATTCGTTAACTGTTTTTATTTGTGAACATTTTTCAAATTCATGAAATTTTTCAAATGCATGAAATGTTTCAAATACACAATATTATTTTAAAATAAGGGGTTCTTTGAATTCCACAAATATGTTTTGAATGCATGAACTGTTTTAATATCCATGATCTTTTTCAAATCCCACAAACGTTTCTTTGAATTCATGAACAATTTTCTTGTTCATGAACGTTTTTGAATTCATGAACATTTTCTGCTTTTTTCTATACTGTTTTTTGAAAAATTCAATGTTTTCTAAATTCTTTGCAATTTTCAAAAAAGTGAATCGTTAAAGTGCCGAACCAATGGAAGGGGTCGAGCATGCAAGCCGGTGTGTTTTGACCATCGCAACGACACACTTTTAATGGGTCGGCTCAACCGACTACATCGTGAGCAATGGCTAGAGGTCTAGCTTTTAAGGTGTGGAATAGGAGCTCTCTCGATGCTTAAGGCGCTGAATAGGAAGTCTCAATGGGGAGACCTCATACTCGGCTCTTCAGGCGCCAACAAGGGGAATCGACGGCGCTCGGAAGACTAGTTCGTGGCCCGCTACCCAATTCCCTCTCCCCCCTCTCTCTCATTCACCATCTTTGTTTTTCTCGTTCGCTATACTTATTGTACTAAATAATTCATGCAATTATAAAATAACGAATTCAAAGACCAAGGCAGTTTAATTTTTTATTTGGAAAATGCATTGACCATTAATCATCAAAATAAAAATATCATACATATGGGAAAATTCAATATTTCCAGAAAATCTCTAGCAATTGAAAAAAAAAATCCAAATTTGAAAAAGTTAACAAAACTTGATAATAGTTCATAATTTTGGAAAAAATTTAAGATATTTGAAAAAGAACCATGAATTAAGAAAAGTTGAAAGATATAAAAAAAATTCGTGCAAAATATTCATGAGAAAAGAAGTTCACCAATTTTAAAAATGTTCATAAAATTCGAAACCAAAATTTACAAAACTGAAAAGATGTTTACAAATTGTTAAAAAGTACAGGTATTCGAAAAAGTTCAGGAATTTGAAAATCTGTTGAGATTAAAAAAAGATCATACATTTAGAAGAAAGAAAAAGGGAAAAGGGAAATAAAACAAAAAAAACTGTTGTTTTGAACATAGTATAGATGTAAGAGCAACTCTAGCAGACCCCGCATCCCGCCCCGACCCGGAAAATAACCGTCAAAATGCGGGTCGGGGCGGAAAAACCTGCCCGATCAGACCCCGCATCCGCCCCGGCCCGCAAATATTTTTGCGGGGGCGGCAAAATCTCGGCCCCAACCCGCGTATTCACGGGTTCCTCCCTCGCCGCTGCGGTGCCCTGCATATAAGCGGGAAGCGGTTGGTGGGGGAACATTTCAGCCCGCGCTTTCCTCCACCAACCACCTCCCCTCTCCCCCTTCGCCCAAGATTCCGACGAAAGCAGCCGGCAGGAGCTCGCCGAAAGGCCGCCACACGCACAAGGCCTCCCCTCCTCCCTCCCTCCCCCCTTGCCGGGGGGTCGCCGGATTTGCGGATCTGCGGACCTTCATCGCAGGGCCGCCGGATTTGGCTTTTGCCGGCCGCCGGTGGCTGCGCCAAGCGATGGAGTGGTCGGGGAGCATCTCCCGCAGCCCCGGCAAGGGCGCATCGTCAGCGCATGCAGGGACGAGTTCGTCGTCCCGGCGTTGTCGACGATTTGCGGGCATGGATTCGTCCGACCGTCCATCGGGATCGACGCTCGCGCATCGGCTCTGTGGCTCACCGTAGCCGCTCATACAGTGCGACGACTGCATGCGAACAGTGTTGTGGCTTACTTTGGGCACGCCGAACCATCCCGGATGGGTGTTCTTCAAATGCGAAAACAACGGGGTACGTGCACTTGCATATCTCATTCTTTGGTTCAATTGCGGATCCTCATTCCGAACATGGTTATTCTTTTGTGTAGGAATATGGATGCTCATTTTGGTTTTGGGAAGGCGAATACATTGATTTATTGATAGAAAGAAAGTAATAGATGTCGATAAACTCTTTAGTAGAATAAAAAACAATGATGCGGCTGCATGTGCAACGTCTACTTCTTCCGAACCAAAGATGAAGAATGAAGAATGCAAGATGAAGAATCCGTAGATCAACAATGAGTGCATGGAGAAGATATTGCTTCAACTAGTTGGAGCAGTTATGAAAGTTGGAAATCTTCTAAAATGCATACTTGTGGTTCTTGTTTTCTTTGGTCTTGTTATTCTAGCAAAGATGTGGTGATGTCTTATGTATCCAAATGTTGTTGGAAAAGCAAAGATGTGCATTATTCTAGCAAAAATGTGGTGCAAATTTAGGTTTGCCGGGCCAGGAGGAGCTGCCCCAGATCAGACCCCGCAAAGCCGACCCGTAAAAAAAGCATATTCCGCGAATATGCTTTTCTACTGGTCCGTTATGCGGGGTCTGCATCCGCGGCCGTGCGCGCCGCCCCGCAAAGGCGTTTATCCGCAAACTGCAAACACGTTTTACGGGCCGGACGGATGCGGGGTCTGCTAGAGTTGCTCTAAGCGCTCATATACGCGCGCATACACTCACCTCTATGAGGTGCCTACGTATCATCCTGAGATTTACGAAGTCATCGTAGGTGCATAAATCTAAAAATAATGTAAGCACCAGGACTTAAACCATGATGGATCGGAGATACCACTGATTTCTTTAACCATCCAACCATAGGTAAGTTTGCAATAAAAAAATGTTTTAGAGGTAGATCAACATGAATAAGGTTACCCCGAAAAAGAAAAAAAAGAAACATGACTAATGTCCACGGCTCTTTTGCGGCCGTCGGATATGCCAGACGGGCGGACGTGCGCGGCGCAAAACCTCCGAGTTTCTTTCTGGCGGCAACCTCTTATCCCACCCCGAACCTGTGGCTCCCGGCGTCCGTCCCCATGTCATCATCCCCGGCGTGCCGTCCAGGGCTCCCGGCGCCTCGCCGGCAGGCACCGCTCCTCCCCCGCCCAGCAGCTCCCCTCTCCGCCTCGAAGCGGGCTGTTCATCGGACAAGGCCTGCCCACTCCCCCTTCGAGCTCTCCTTTCCTGGCCGCCGCCGTCGTGCTCGGGTCATCTCTTCTTGCCACGGTGAGCATGCCTAGCTTGCTTCGATCGATTGTTCCTCTTAGTATGCGCGGATGATTGCAGGTTGTTTGATGCCTGCGTCCCACCTGTTCATGTCGATCCTAGCTGAGTTGCTTTGCTAGAACTACTGTCTATTAAAGATTAGTGGTTGAGCTGAGACGCATTGCCCGTGGACGTGGAGTGAGCCACTGTCAAGGACTGTGCAGTTTCTGTAAGATGCGACTGTTGATGTAGCTAGTACAGTAGGATTTAGAAGCTGGATGCAGTTCTTAGTTCTTACTGTATTTTGGAATGAAGGCACCTGCTGATACATTTCTATGGATGGAAAATTCAGAATAAAGCAGTCCAGAGATATGGCCGTCCTTCAACGAACCTGCCCAGAATTTCAGGACGCAGATTTTTTTAGCTGTGTTGTGGGTCATAAAACGTGCTTGTTCTGCATCCACAAATGGTCCAACACACGTAGCAAACCCAATCAGAAGAAATCACTGAAACTCTGGTTAGACAATGTCCAGCCCGAAGAAGTTACTGTAACAGTATCATGATTCCTGGACTATATTGAGAGTTTGGTACCAAGGGAAATGACTGCAGGGCTTCAGGCTCCCAAACAGCATGCGTATTACTGCGGTGAAACGAAAAATGTTTTGAGATATGTGTATACAAAGCAATATCAGAGTGTGGTGCTAGGACGCCATCAAAGATGTTTGCTGGATTTATTATATTGTCATGTATCTGCAATTTGGTTCTTCCTAAGACTATACATTCATTTTCAGATGACCATGTTTTTTTTTGACAATGTATGCTGCAACATTGTTACCATTGGATATCACTTCATACACAATGACCATCTTTCGTATTAATAATACTGATAAATGTTACTGACCTTGGTTTTATTGGTTCTTTTATTACTACTTGCTTACAGGTGGTATGGTAGAAAGAAGGAGGCTTCTGTTGATTCCTGCTATTAGTCTCACCATTGGCTCCCTTCAGTATGGTGTGGAGAAGGGAGCAGCAAAAGCTGAATTTACTGACAGTGAGTTTTCAATCGATAACCCCCCATTTGAAAAATAGACAGCTTTTGCTCTACTATAAGTTTATAGCAGATATGCTTTGAAGCTTCAACCTATCAGGACTGTCTTTATAAACATGTACTCCCTCCGTTCCTAAATATAAGACCTTTTAGATATTGCACTATGAACTACATACGGATGTACATAGACATATTGTAGAATGTAGATTCACTCATTTTGCTCCGTATGTAGTCTCATAGTGTAATCTCTAAAAGGTCTTATATTTTGAAACGAAGGGAGTAGGTATCAGGTATTTGGATAGTCTACATTGTCGACAAGTTTTTGTTCCATATAGCACGCCTGCTTTGATTGCTTAACTGACATACAGGAGGACTGAAATCTGCTACGTTGACGTTGTAGAAGAGACACTAGTTGTTAGATCATACTCCATCCGTCCCGTGTAAAAGACGCTCTTATATTATGGGACGGAGGGAGTATTTGTTTTACCTTAAGGCCGTAATCCCTCATACCTTTTTAGCATATTTTTTAGACATTATTTAGTTCATTGGTCTCTTGGTACTTGAGAAAAATCTTTCTACTTAAGAAACTGCTGCTAAATGATGTGTGACACGTCCCCTCCCCTCGCGTCGCTCCCGCGAGCATACCAACCGAGCGGCTAACCGTAGCTGCCAGCGTGCATTCCCTTCTCTCCATTTGCTGCTGCCGGTCCGCACCGTAGGTGCTAGCGGCGGCGAGGCCCTTTTTCTTCTCGCTCGTGGGGGCTTGGCGCGGGAGAGCACTCCTGAGTGTCGGCGCGACGCATATCTGGGGCGCGGTGGCGCGTGGTGGCAGAACTGCAGAGCGGTAGGTCGAACATGGAGGGATGGCGCGGTGTGGCACAGGGGGGATGCATGACCGGGGTGACGACGTCGGGCTTCGGCTGGATCTGCCCCACGGGTGGCGCGGGCTGCGGTGGCTTTGTTTGAGGCGGGCTTGGCGGCCAGTGGGCGGCTGAGGCGACGGTGCCTAGCGGCAGGGCGTCCTGGCGTCACTGCGGTGGTGCGGGTCAGTGTGATGGCTCCTCTGGAGGCCTTCTCTCGGCGGCAGGGTGCGGTCGATCCGGCGGCCATCGCCGGCGGATGAGTGGATCTGTTTGGAGGTGGTGGTAGGGCGTCAGGGGTGACGTAGGGGAGGATCTTGGAAAGATGGGTAGCCCGGTTACTTGTGACCGGCGCAGGGGTGCGCTGGTCCGGACGAGCTCCGCTCCTACCACCCCTTTTTCCAGGCCTAGTGCCTCTTGGCTGTAGATCGGTGTTGGGGCGAGATGATCACCGGAGTATCCGTTGGTGCTTGGGATCTATCGGTCGGCTCAAAGCTCGTACCTTTGATGGTCTTTGGAGTGTCTGGATGCGGGGCCACGGCCTTGGTGGCGGGAGCTGCGGGCTCGTGGGCGTTCGAGACTCTACACTGGTGGATCGATCGGCGCTTCTTGTCGGGCCGTACCCTGGGCGGAGGCGCAGTGGCGTCCATGCGCCATCCCCTTCCCAAAGGCTCCATCGTAGTGGCACTGCGTCCTTCGTGTTACTCCTGGTAAAAACCTCGGTTATGTGGATTGGGCGGTGGCGGCTCTCCGGTGTCGTTTCTTTCGTGGAAGCACCGCTTTGGAGTCCCTGGTTCGTCGATTTTTGGCCTCTTCTCCTCATGTGACTCACGCACGGTGGCAAGCTCCTTAGAACCTTAGCTATGCTTTTCTGTGGACGTGTTGTTTACTTTGCAGTATTTGGAGTAGTGTTGTTGTTCACCGGCTCCCTTGTATCTGCCTTGGGTGTGCGTGTGGTGTCGGGTTGTGTGCATTCTGTATGTCGATCGTTGCTTTATATATAAAGCGGGGTGTAAGCTTTTTTCGGTACTGCTGCTAAATGAGGTTCGACTTAAAAGTTGAAGTTATCTAGTTTTCCATTCAAAACTCATATAGTTGTACATAAGTAAAATTTGCAATCATGCCTTACTCTTTGATATTGCAATTATAGTGCCAGCGCTTCGTGGGAAGGATTATGGAAAGACAAAAATGAGTTATCCAGATTACACTGAAACAGAATCAGGCCTCCAATACAAGGTGCTTACACTTCCATTCGATGATTCCTGCATAATTCTCACAAGTTCAGATTTGTTAGGTTCACAGTTCTCATGGGGAATTACAGGACTTGCGGGTTGGAGAAGGTCCATCCCCTAAGAAGGGAGAGACAGTAGTGGTGAGTAGCAAGCATCATATTTGCATTGGATTCTAGCTCATTTTGTATGCATATTCTTCAGCTTTATTTGGTGAGGTGTGCAACCACGATGTTGACTTCGGTTTCGGAATGCAAATCAGATTGATTGGGATGGATACACAATTGGATACTACGGTCGGATTTTTGAAGCTCGAAACAAGACCAAAGGTGGTTCTTTCGAGGTACAAATGCTGCCTGAAGATGAACAGAAAAAATATTCTCAGCTTCCTTGGCCTATATATTTGTTGAAGTATAAACTTAGTTATTCCTTCAGTTCGATCAATGCCCCTGTTTTGGATTTCCATGTAGGGTGGCGATAAAGAATTCTTCAAGTTTAAGGTTGGATCAGGACAGGTAATTTACTAATTAGGCACCAAGTACTACTCAAATACGCATCTGGTTCCCTGATAGTACCATTTTTGGATGTCGGCATGGTCTCTGAAATACAACTTTGACAAATAATTTCTGTAATAATGTTAATACCACAAAATTATATATTGAGAATTTTTGCATGTATCTAATCCGAAAAACTTAAAAATATATTCGTAGTCACATTTGTAATTGACTTTGTCTATGATAAAAACCAAAAACAACAACTTCTTGAAAACTTGGATGAGTAGTTCGCTTACACTTCATTACTTTTAAAGGTTTGTGCTTCATTGTGTATTCTGAAGCTACTATTTGTTACTTGCTGACAAGTAGCATTCGTAATAACATCAATTAGGTAATACCAGCCTTTGAGGAGGCTATGACAGGCATGCGTCCAGGTGGAGTTAGAAGGTCAGTCTCACATTTCCGTTACCTCAATTTCTAAATGTGTTAACACAACTTTTAACCGTATTATTGATGCCCACACCCTTCAGGATAATAGTGCCACCGGATATTGGATACCCAGATAATGACTTGAACAAGTTAGGCCCAAAACCAACAACATTTTCGGTAATATATTTCCCTGAATATATAATTTTTTCTATAAGTTTGATGATTAGATAACAAAGCCACCTTATTTTTCTTACAGGGACAAAGGGCTCTAGATTTTGTTCTAAGGAATCAAGGATTAATAGACAAAACTCTCCTGTTTGACATTGAGCTTATCAGGATAGTTCCTAGTCAATAGTATACAACGTTCCCCCCTTCCCCCAAAGTGAATCTTCCTTCCCATTTTCTCTTGTTCATCTTGTTCAACAGAATAAGATGTTAGGAGCTTGGCTATTGCAGGGCAATTTTGATGACTAAGAAGCATACAGTTTGAGCATGGAATCAAATCCTTGGATATGTAAATATATATACTATATACTTGAGTATTAATAAAAAACTTTGATATCGTCCACCCATTTTGTTGTTTACTGAAAAAAAATACTAAGGATTTTAAAGTGCAACCAGATAGATCCAATCTATTCTTGTAATAGAACACTTTCACATACTCCCTAGATTGGGTTAATAGTTGGATAAATGCACACATCACACAACTTGCAGCAGACAGGGCAGGATCTGGCCTCCTGCCCTGTTCCCCTGCTCAGATTCGGTGGATGCTGATAAGGCGGTGGTGCTGCGGCTGGTGGCCAGGGCGTGGAGGCGCTTGTGTTGTGGTGGTGGCAGATCGGCTGCGGCGGCGGCTGGCTTATCTCGGCGGCTCGGCTGGATCTGGCGATGGGGGTCGGTCGGCGGCGGCTGGCAAAGGTGGTGTGTGCCCGGTGGCTCCGGCGTTTGGAGCTCGTCGGGCGACGCGGAAGGGCAGCGGTCGGACGCGGCCATTGCTCCGGTCGTGGGCGGCGGCGCGGGGAGGCCCGGCGTGGTGCCTCCCGATGTCGTGGGTGCTTCGCGATGGCTCGGCGGATCTGCCTGCGGCGGCGGCTGGCTCGTCTGTGTGCAGACCGTTTTGACCTTCGTCCCATTTCCGCGTCGCATGGACGCTACTTCCATCAAAGTGATGGCCCTCTCCCAACTGTGGTTTATCGCTCGTCTCGCGCCCCATGCAGCAGGATCGAGCTCGTCTCGCGCACGTGTAGCAGGACCGAGCTCGTCTCACGCACGGTGCAGCAGTACTGACCTCGTCTCGCGCACGGTGCAGCAGGACCGAGCTCGTCTCGCGCTCGGGGCTGCAGGATGGGTCGATGGAGGCCAGCATTCCAGGGGTGCGAAAGGTGGGACCTTTTCGCCCGTCTCTTTGGTTGGGGTGTGTCGGGTCTCGTGTGAGGTGGTGGCAAGGTCTTGGATGCCGGGGCGGCGGCTCTGGTGGTGGTAGCGCGGTGCTCTTGGACGGAGCCGTGGCTTAGTGCTGCCCAGTGGCCATGGTCGTGTGGGCGGCATGGTAGTCGGGGTGTGGCGTTCGGTAGCGGTGAGTGTTGTCCGCGGTGAAAACCTGCTCTATCTTCGGATGGACCGGTGGCGGCCTAGCTCGTTCCCTTTTTGAAGGCGTCGTCGCGGCTTTTATTGCCCGTCGTGTTGCTCTAGGGGAAACTCTGATTCTCGGGTCGGGCGGTGTCGGCATTCTGGTGTCGTAACCTTCCTGAAGGCACCGCCTTGGAGCACACAGTTCATCATGTGTGGCTTCATCTCTTCGCGGCGTGTTCACGGTTGAGAACTCAGGTTGCTCTTGTAGTACTAGGGGTAGTGTTGGTGCGTTCAACGCCTATGTTCCAGCCTTGGGTGTGTGCGTGTGTTGTGGTGGCATGCGTTTGTATCTGAGTTGCGATCGGTCGTTGCTTTATATATAAAGCGGGGCGAAAGCCTTTTTCGATACACAACACTAAGAATTATGTACTCTTCTTGCACATTTTCTTCCTTTTATTTTACTTTATTTTATTTTGTACGCTACCTAGATAAATTTTAAAGCCTAAATATTAGGGATTGAGAGGGAACCACATATCCATATAATACACTCTCTGTTCCTCCTGAATATAACACATTTTGGCAGTTCAATTTAAATTGCCAGAACGTTTTATATTTAGAAACAGGGGTACTACCTAGAAGAGAGAACATGTGCAGCTAACAGCATATGCTTCATTTGTTTTGCTTTTTTTTATCTAGGTGATATGTCCTCAATCTGTTTCAGTCTCCTGTAAAAGGGATGCTTTTGTAATCAAAATTTGACTAGACATTTGCAATCTGCCTTTCTTTTGAATTATAATATCATGAATTAAGCATATAGAATGGATTTTATCTGATATTGTCCCCAATATGTAATTCTTTTATCTGCCCAAATTAGAGCGGCAAGTATAGATCTAATTATATCTAATATTGTCATTTATTCTGAAAATATGGTTGTTCAAAAATTGTCTGTGAAATCATGCTGTTTCATGAAACATTGTTGCAGAACTTTTGTGTCTGAAATAAAGCATTTAACTCTGTCAACAGGAAAAAATGAATTAGTTGGTATCAAATTTTGCTCCGCAACTAACATTTGATGCTTCAGGCCGACTTTTGAATTTTTCCCACTTCAACTTTGTCTCTAGACAGATGGACAATAGACTGATAGTACGATTGACCTTCCCTAGCTTTAATGATTTCGATTTCGAGCTTCCGAACCTCGTTTCATTTGATCTAAGATCCTATTCATTCTAGGGCATCTTTGTACCTCCACGTGAGGTTTTTTGCTTGCTGTCCTTTTTAGTTAGCCACACACTTGTTCATGTTTGAGTACCTCACTAAATTTGTATGAATGTGATTATACATAGTGACTAAATAGTCTTTTAGTAACTCGTTGTATCAATTTCACCTTCAAGATATTCATCAATGAACACATGACATTATTGGTCCCACCCCATTGTTTCATGTCTTGTTTGAAGATATGGGCTAAACCTCATTACTGTATCATTTCGGCCAATGGACGGCAGGAGTACTGTTCTTAGAACCTTCGCCGTTTCCTTCGAGGCTGAGGCAGGGGGCAATTTACGGGCCATGGGGCTTAAGGCCAAGGTTGACATGGAAGCTAACACTACTGCAGGATTGCCTAGCGTTTACGGGTGGAAAAAGGCCAGGAGTGCCGGGCCAGGCTCCCAGAGTTATCTGCCACCGACCTCTCGCCACTGCTATACCCGTGTCAGTTGCAGGTAGCCGCCCGCCACTGGTAGTTAATCTGCAGTGGTGGGCATGTGTAGGAGCCCGCCACTGATTGTTTTGGTATCTCTCGCAGGCTTTCGTTACGCCCGTCACCGAGTGTTTGTCACACAAATTGAAATTTGCACAACGATGCCAATTAAATGTTGCCATGGTTGCGTTTTTCATACAACCCATATCAGAATACATTGATAAGAATAAGAGACGATGAAGTATTGCTTCATACATTAACCTCTTATTGTTGTCAACCATGACTACAAATGTTGCAACTAAATATTCGTAGGTAGGTAGCAACCAACACTTGCATAGGCAAAACACAACCGACGATACAAATATCCACTAGATAATTAGTCCTGATAATGACAAAGGATTAGGACCTACTACTCTCTTTTAGGATAAATTTTAAAGAATAAGAATGAGCCTGCATCTTCATGGTGGAGTAAAGAGATCTTCGATCTCCATCTTTGGGTCTGCACTCATTCAATATTTGCCACCATTCATCAATTTTGAGGTGTCCATCTCGTGGGTTTGCAGTCAAGTAGGTGCCTTCGAAATTGGTCTTCTGATGGCAAATAATTGGCACTCCTTATGAAACATACATCATGAATAACTAGTACAAACTTTTAGGTGGACATGTACACTATCTAATAACTACTACTAGTTTTTTTTAGTATAAAGAATATGCTACGTCCAAAAAAGCTACTAACTTCTACTAACTTTTTTTAGTAGAAGAACAACAACAATGTACTAACTTCTACTAACTTTTTCTACTAAATATACAATTAATAAAAGAGAAAGATGTGGTTACCGGGGAAAACCTAAAATACGTGAAGGGAAGAGAATGTTGAGGATGTCTCTAGACAGATGGACAATAGACTGATAGTACGATTGACCTTCCCTAGCTTTAATGATTTCGATTTCGAGCTTCCGAACCTCGTTTCATTTGATCTAAGATCCTATTCATTCTAGGTCATCTTTGTACCTACACGTGAGATTTTTTGCTTGCTGCCTTTTTAGTTAGCCACACACTTGTTCATGTTTGAGTACCTCACTAAATTTGTATGAATGTGATTATACATAGTGACTAAATATTCTTTTAGTAACTCGTTGTATCAATTTCACTTTCAAGATATTCATCAATGAACACAGAACATTATTGGTCCCACCCCATTGTTTCATGTCTTGTTTGAAGATATGGGCTAAACAGTGCTTCCTGACCCCATCAAGTCAATTGTGTACTTTGATGGTATGCTGTGTAAAGAAAATCATGTTCTTACAATTTACAAACATAACCTATTGTGCTATATGAGAGCATTGGATTTATTATCCGTGTATCTTCTTGAAACTTCTCCCACTAAAACACCCTTCTATGCAATGTGGGGGCAGTCTAGAGAACTTCGGGACCAAATACTGAAGTTTGGGACCCCATCATGCAACTGAAGTTTGAAGCTTTTAGTTGAATTCTTTTTTTTTTTCACTCATCCGTTTGTTTCAGATAGATGGGCTTTACTGTCTTGAATTATGGCTTCTAAACTTGTTCACTTGGTCTACATATCGCCTTACTCGTGTGCACTTCGTCCCGTTTCCTAAATGGTGTTCTTAACTGCCCTCTTTTATGCCGATTTGCACATTCGATCATGCGTGCGTGTCACACCTTCAGGCAAATAGCTTTCCAGGAACTCATGGTACTAAATTCTCTCCACGAGCCACGCCAATGAGCACATGCACAAGCGCAACACTCAAAAAACATAATGACCATGTGTACTCAAGATACATCAGCCTGGCCATTCGTCGTGCCCCATTGAGTCAAGCACATTACTTTTCTAATTAAAGCTGAGTTCTACAATGTATTCGACATATCAATATATACACCACACCTTTTTTTAATAGTGGTACCACAGTTCGCAATGTTTTTCACTCATACACCAAGAACATGGAGCTTCGGTGATATGCTATTGAAGCATACTATTGGGGTTAGGAAGCATCAGGAAAAGTAGCAGCGCAGCAACAATTTCTGTAGCTAGAGAATTTTAGAAGATTTGTCTGTGGTTTAATTTCCAAATTCCCATGGTATACTTTGTTTCTAGAAAATGTAACTCTAACCCATTAAGGGAGAGATGGAGAGTGGATGTTCTGTGAAGAATCGTTACAACTTACAAGTTCGCTACCTAGTGGGCAGCTGATGTCTACCTTAAGTAGCCTCGATTACATGACCACTGGACCATTGCTCGTCACGTAGCCGTGCTGGGAGGTGGCTGGTTATCAGGTTTCTTCGGCCTCAGCGGTAGGCCCTGGTTTTCATCGAACAACCCTAACTTGTCCTAGGCGGCATCTTCTAGATGTAATGTTGTTCTTGATGCGTCGGCTCTTCGCGAAATTCCTTGAGTTGGGGCTCATTTCACTTGGTCTAATCGTCAATCGAACCCGGTGAGGTGCGTCCTAGATAGGGCCCTTATGACAACGCGAATGGGAAATGCACTTTCCCCGCGTCTCCTTGCTAGCTAAACCGTGTATTGGCTCTGATCCCTCGGCCGTTCTGGTCTCTTGTGGTGTGCTATCCATACAGCCGCCCTCCCACTTCAGATTTGAGTCGAGTTAGTTCCTTAGAGACGATTTCATTCCTCTGGTTGTCAACAAATGAACCTCTTTGTTCTTAGATTCTCATAGATCATTTGGGACAATGGACGGCAGGAGATACTATTCTCAGCACCTTCGTTGTTTCCTTCGAGGCTGGGGCAGGGGGCAATTTACGGGCCAAGGAGCTTAAGGCCAAGGTTGGCATGGAGGCTAACACTACTGTAGGAATGCCTAGCATTAACGGGTGGAAAAAGGCCAGCAGTGGCGGGCCAGGCTCCTAGAGTCACCTGCCACCGACCTCTCGCCACTGTTATACCCATGTCAGTGGCAGGCAGCCGTCCGCCACTGGTAGTTAATCTCTGGCATGCTTTCGTTACGCCCATCACTGAGTGTTTGTCACACAAATTGAAATTTGCACAACAATGCCAACATAAATGTTTCCATGGTTGCGTTTTTCATACAACAAATATCAAAATACATTGATAAGAATAAGAGAGGATGAAATATTGCTTCACACATTAACCTCTTATTGTTGTCAACCATGACTACAAATGCTGCAACTAAATATTCGTTGGTAGGTAGCAACCAACACTTGCATAGGCAAAACACAACCGACGATACAAATGTCCACTAGTTAATTAGTCCTGATAATGACAAAGGATTAGGACCTACTCCTCTCTTTTAGGATAAATTTTAAAGAATAAGAATGAGCATGCATCTTCATGGTGCAGTAAAGAGATCCTGGATCTCCAACTTTGGATCTGCACTCATTCAATATTTGCCGCCATTCATAAATTTTGAGGTGTCCATCTTGTGGGTTTGCAGTCAAGTAGGTGCCTTTGAAATTGGTCTTCTGATGGCAAATAATTGTCATCTCACTTTTCGCATCCATCGCTGTAGGTACAACAACTCTTCGGAGCTTCTGTTGAAGAAGAACATAGTAGCATAGTAAGCACTGTAATTTATTTGACATGTAATAGTGGCAAAAAAAAATAGTACATAATGTTGGTATTGGTCAACTTGTGGGCTAGTGACACGTATTGTGTAGTATTTGGACCAGCTCCATAAGTGCCCTTAAACAACTCAACGTTATTAACAAAGGAGATAAGACAATTCTTTTCCTCCCAAGTAAACTCGAAGCCAGCGATATGAAAATTGCCGCTCTATAAATTTTCATGGTCATATCGTGGGAGGAGTGGCATGTACATACGTACGTGGTGAATACTCCTATCTATGTACTGACCCGACAGACGACGGCAAGGAAACTACTACCACTACTCCTGCATATGTCGTGAAACCACCGTAGTTACTGATAGCTCAATGCACAACTCTTTGCTCAAACTGCAATAAGAGTAACAACTCTTTGCTCAAACTGCAGTAAGAGTACTACTGACGCGCTTCATGTACTCTTAGTTTTGATCCTCATGCTTGGGAGAGTGACCATTTGGCCGGCTCCCTCTGACATGGCGACGTTATCAACCCCTCTCTCGAATGAGGAAATTGATGTGACCATTGCCACATTCAAATCCAATTCGGTACCTGGCCCTGACGGCTTTACACCATCCCGTTCTTTAAGAAGCTCTGGTCTACGCTGGCCCTGACGGCTTTACACCATCCCGTTCTTTAAGAAGCTCTGGTCTACGCTTAAACCGCTTATCTATGCGATTTACATGGGCTTTTGTCTGGGTACAATTGATATTTGCCGCCTAAAATACGCAACCCTGACGCTCATTCCCAAGGTCAAAGGCGCTGACCAGATTCACCTTTTCATGCCTATTGTCCTGATAAACAGCATTGTAAAATTCCCTTCCAACGCATTTGCTTCTAAATTATTTCCATAAAATCATTAGTCCTACCGGCCCAATCGGCTTTCATCAAGGGCAGGATCATCTTGGATGGCATCTTGGTGCTCTATGAATTGCTTCATGATCTCTAGTCTAAAAATAAGAAGGTGGTGGTCCTTAAGTTGGATTTTGAAAAGGCGTATGGCTGTGTTTGCTAGCCTTTCCTCCAAGAGATTCTTCTGTCCCGAGGTTTTGATCACCCCTAGGTCTCTAGGCTAATGCAGCTAGTCTCGGGTGGACATACTTGTATTTCGATCGGTGAGGTTGTTGCCGCAGGCAAGGAGATCTGATATCCCTCGTGCTTTTTAACTTTTTGGTAGATGCGCGGGCAAATATGTTAGATTCTACTGCTGCTAAGATCATCTCCAACAAGTGCCCAAAAACTGCTCCGCGCGTTAAAAGATTCATTTTTTGAGCGTCGGACAGCTCCAACAGACGCTGTAAAACAGTGCGCGTGCCAAAAATTTTAGGCACACGCTTAAAAACGCTATAACGCGCAGCATATTTGGTGCACCGTCTTACGTGCGCAGCAAACTCTGAGCTGCTGCAGGTGGGGCCGCTGGATCGGGCTGAATTGGGCGCTGCACTAGCGCGCGTCTGTTGGAGATGCTTCGGTTCCCGCGCTTTAAAAGTGTTACAGTGGCGCGTTAAAAAATTTATTGGGCACGAATTTTTTGCGTTGCGGTTGGAGATGTTGTGAGGGCCACATTACGAGCGTTGCTACTAACTTGTTCCCCCAACAACATCTCCCACCTTCATTACACGGACGACACTATATCAATCTAGTTAAATACGACGAGCTTCAGTTGGCCAGCCTTTAATTCATCCTCCTCTGCTTTGAATGAATTTTGGGCGTTAAAATTAACCTCGCTAAGAGCGAGGCCTTTGTGCCGGCCTGTCGGGCTGCTCTCCCGAAGAACGAATTCGTGCCACCAACTTGCTTAATTTTGAGCTGGGCTCCTTCCCTATGACCTATCTTGGAGTGCCTCTAAGCCTTAAAGCCGAAGATTTCAGGCCCACGGATAAGAAATTTGCTGCCCGGGTTCTGCCATGGCGTGCTAGACACCGCACCTCGAATGGGAAGGTGGTCCTGATCAATCCTAGTTTATCGAGCCTTTCTACCTTCATTATGGGCTTCTACCGACTGTTTGCGTGTAATCACGAGGCTTTTCACAAAGATCGTAGTTCTTTCTTTTGGAAATAGGCGGACAAAAAGGAAATAAATACAGACTTGGTAAATGGAAGCTTATGTGCAAACCCAAAAAATACAGACTAGTCAAGTTTGTGGTGGGTGACTGTATGTCAACCAGTTTTTGGCTTGATTGGTGGGTTGGAGGTGGCCTTCTTGCTATCACCTTCCCCCTCCTTGTCTGATGTTTCTGATCCATCTGTCTCCATCGTGGAGCAGGAACTCACTGCTCGCTTCCCCGTGCTTTCAGAGACTCTCGACTCTATCACCTCACCCCAGTCCCCCTCTTGGTCGTTTCTCAGTCAAGTCACTTTACTCCCTCATCTGTGGTGGGCATCAACACAGCCATTCCAATGCAATTTTGCGTTCGCGGATCCCCTTGAAAATTAGGATTTTCCTTTGTCAAGCGATTAAATCGTATACGGCGTCTGCTTCCAACCTGTGTCCTACCGCCCTTTCGAGCCAACCCCCTGTAGTATGAATTCTGCTGTTTCGCACTACTAGAATTTTCAACTATGCCTACAGCCAGATGCCGTCGGCATAGCTCTATGCCGACGGCAGCCGTCGGCATATCCCCGTCGCCATAGAACACGTCAGCGTAGATGCCACGGCCGTCGGCATAGGTATCTATGCCTACGGCTTTCGTACAGCCGTCGGCGTAGTGTGACCCTCGGCATATTTTTTCATAAAACGGTTTCTAACGGCGCCGTTACTCCACCGGCCGTCCAGCGGAGTGACGCGTGGCGCATCTATGCCTACAGCCAGGCCGTCGGCATAGATTGTAGATGTCGTGCGCCGGCCGTCCTTCGTAACGACAGATCGTAAATGTATGCCGACAGCTAGGCCGTAGGCATAGATGCGCCACGTGTCGGCTACTGGCGGCATACCTATACACCGACGGTCTAGCCGTCGGCACAGATGTGCCACGTGGCAGCAACTGACTACTTGGCCATATCTATGCCGACAGCAAAGCTGTAGGCATAGTTACACTCTGTTTTTTTATATATTTCCTATTTTGACCATTTCATTCAAAATCAACACAATAATATGACAGCAAATATGACATGACACTAAGATCATCATAAAGTCCAACATCATCATCATCTCACATAAAGTTCAACAACATCATCTCACAAATATCACATAAAGTTCAACATCATCATCTCACAAATATCACATAAAGTTCAATATGACAACAGACATCATCATTATCTGAAGAACATCATCTAATGAACACAAGTAGACACTTAAAGAACATCATCAAGAACTCGACGAAGCAGGAGTCGTGTCACCAGTCCGCTACATGTTTTAGAAGAGATTATAAGGGTAAATATAATATTATGGAAAATGATACAGGTTTCGTATCAAAACAAAGAGGATACAGGACATTTCCCAAACAGTCAACTGATAACACTAAGCCGGTCTGATGTCCTCCCGTATAGCTGCATGAGGGCAGCCTCCAGTTTCAACGGCACGTATACGCTCTTCAGGAAGAGCTCCATGCTTGACCAAGAATTCTCCATCCTCTTTTGTGAATATATCATTTGTAACCTGCAGATGATAAAAAGCAAAGAAAGAGAAATCCTAAGGGTGTGGTATAATTCAAGCATACATTGTGGAGACTAGACTACTAGGTATTTGTGTTTAAGAAAATATCGCAAGAATGTTAAGTAATTAGATTTCTATGATGGTCTCCACATACAAATATTGACCTGTATTTTAAATCAACTGCTTGCAGTTCAGAAACAGGCCAACTGAATATATCTTTAGATCATATGATATGAAAGTTTGATGCCCAAAGATGCGGCAAATGGTGCAGTTTAATCCGGAAAAGTAGATAACAACTTAAGCAATCTTAAGAGAATCACAGGATAGAACTATGGCACATACCGCTGCAAGACTATATTTGTCACGGAGGCAAGTGCAGAGTGCTAACATCAGGGCAGTCTTCCTGCATAAGGCAAAACAGGCAGAAGATTGTGGGGATCATCTCACTTCATCATTTCTTAGTTGCCACGATATGAAATTAGAAACCCTTGCTTCACCACATCAGGTTATTTCGTTAACATGAACCCTTCTTCACCACATCAGGACCAGACCTCCCAAACTCGCTTCCGAATTAAAAAATAAATATATCTTAGGATGGTATATACTGTGGTAGGGAAACATAACGCCCAACAGCAAGAACAACAAAACAGTGTGTGGCTGTAAGCACGGCAAAGGAGGCGTGTCTGTTGGCAAAATCAGAAAAAATCATAAGCATATGACAGTGTTCATTAATCAGTAATCACACCAGGAAACAGAGCATATAATGTCTATTCTGCCCAAGAATAACTCCAACATTTGACAACAGATTTGTGGTCAAAGGGACATTTTTCAGCGGCTATGCATCCACAATTATCTCCAAAGATCAAGAGTACCTACACCATTCCATACCAATCTAGAGCCTAGAGCTGAAATTTGCAGCAAACGCTAAGCGGGAAGCGCAAACAGATTCAGAGGAAAAGGCGGCTCCTTTCTCGCCGGACAAGGGACAGCCCCCAATCCATCACAACCAAGAATCTAGCAACCGCAGGGAGAGAGGTGGGCATACCCGGTGCCGACGGGGCCGCCGATGCCGACGGTGAAGGCGCGGTGGGCGAAGCTGCCGGAGTCGAGCGGTAGCGCGCGCTTGGAGAAGTCTCCGGCAGAGTAGATGGGCTCGTGGGAGTGCGGGGCCAGGCCGTCGTGGGAGTGCCACACGCGCCCGTCCTCGCCGACCCACGAGCCCGCCCCGCCCCCGCCACTTTCCCGGCGGCCGCGGTGGCGGCATCCCTGCAAGCGCAGAGCAGAACGGGCGCTGGTTGAGTCGGCTGCGCGGACGGCGAGAAGGATGGCGTGGCGGAGGCGGGTGAACTCACCCGTGATGGTGGTGGTGATGGTCGTCCTCGTCGTGGGAGTGGCCGCCGTGGTGGTGGTGGTGGTGATCCTGGGACGCCATGGACGGAGTCCAAACCTGGGAAGTGGAAGGATAAGACTTTGATTCCTCGCGTTGACCCTGTGATTCTCACCTCAAGAGGAAGGATCCAGGTGGGAGGCGGCGGCGCGGGCGGGGACGGCGGCGGCGCGGCTGGAGGAGGAGGGCAGGGGCAGGGCGAGGGCAGGTGGAGGCGGCGGCGGCGCGGGTCTGGAAGTGTGGGCTGGATCGATGGATGTGGAATGACCGAATGAGTGGAGGCAGATACGGCTGAGGGGATAAGGCTAGCTATGCCTACAGCTTAGCCGTCGGCATAGCTTCGGACCCCACACGACCTACGCCCCGGATCGGTGACGTGGCAGCGTATGCCGACAGCTTAACCGTCAGCGTACCTACCTGCATTTTTTAATATTTTTTTATGTATGTTTTTTTAAAGAAATTACTTTTATTAAACAAAATTCATACATGTTACACATAAATTATTTTTTATTAGATCTTTTATTAAAAATATACATGTTACTCACAGATTATTTATATTTAAAAAAATCATACATTTTACTTCGGTTTGACCCGTGCGCATGTTCCCCCTCAAAGTGACGGCGGCATTGTCGTACATGAAGGGCACACATCCGGAAGCACCGCGACGAGCGTCTACGCATGTCAGATCACTTTCACACATGCATAAGGACCCGACGCGATGTTTCGATGGCATAGCTACCCCCGACAGCCACCCGATCGGACTACCCCTAGCCCCGTTGATCCATAGAACTAGGCCTTTGACTTGCGTCGGACGGGCTTTGACCAGTGGACTCTTCCACCTTGTTTCGATAGGTCGGCCCACACGAACATGTAAGAACATGGTCCGAGTCCAACCCATCACTAGGTTCCCTCCATGTCGACCCAACGCGGCTATTTTCCCCCTCAAAGTGACGGCGACACTTTCGTACATGAAGGGGGGACACACAAGGGAGCGCCGTGATGGGCGTCTACGCATGTCACATCACTTTCACACACGCATGAGGACCCGACGCGATGTTTCGGTGGCATAGCTACCCCCGACAGCCACCCGATCGGACTAACCCTAGCCCCGTTCACCCGTCGATCTAGCCCTTTGACTTGCGTCGGACGGACTTTGACCAATGGACTCTTCCACCTCGTTTCGATAGGTCAGCCCATAGAAACATGTAAGAACATTGTCTGAGTCCCCCCTCAAAGTGACAACGACATTGTCGTACATGAAGGGGGGACACACAAGGGAGCGCCGCGACGGGCGTCTACGCATGTCACATCACATTCACACATGCATGAGGACCCAAGCAATGTTTTGGTGGCATATCTACCCCCGACAGCCACCCAATCGCAATAACCCTAGCCCCGTTGACCCGTAGATCTATGCCTTTGACTTGCGTCGGACGGGTTTTGACCAGTTAACTCTTCCACCTCGTTTCGATAGGTCAGCCCATAGGAACATGTAAGAACTAGGTCTGGGTCCAACCCATCAGTAGGTTACCTCCATGTCGACCCGACACTTCTGTTTCCCCTCTCAAAGTGACGGCGGCATTGACGTACATGAAGGGGGCACACCCCGGAGAGCCGCGACGGGCGTCTACGCATGTCACATCACTTTCACACATGCATGAGGACCCGAGCGATGTTTCGGTGGCATAGCTAGCCCCGACAGCCATCAGATCGCACTAACCCTAGCCCCGTTGACCCGTAGATCTAGGCCTTTGACTTGCATCGGACGGGCTTTGACCAGTGGACTCTTTCACCTCGTTTCGATAGGTCGGCCCATAGGAACATGTAAGAACATGGTCTCAGTCCAACCCATCACTAGGTTCCCTCCATGTCGACCCGACGCGGCTATTTCCCCCCTCAAAGTGACGACGACATTGCCGTACATGAAGGGGGCCACATACGGAAGAGCCGCGACGGGTGTCTACGCATGTCACATCACTTTCACACATGCATGATGATTCGACGCGATGTTTCGGTGGCATAGCTACCCCCGGACGCCACCTGACCGGACTAATTAACCCTAGCCCCGTTGACACGGAGATCTAGGCCTTTGACTTTTGCCGGATGGGGTTTGAACAACGGATTCGTACACCTGGTTACAATAACTCAGCCCATAGGATCATGCGTGAACACGGCCTGGGCCAAACCCATCACTAGATTTCCTCCGGCTTGACCCGGTGCGCATGTCCCCCCCCCTCAAAGTGACGGCTGCAGTGCCGTACATGAAGGGGACACACATCCGGAAGCACCGCGACGGGCGTCTGCGCATGTCAGATCACTTTCACACATGCATGAGGACCCTACGCCATGTTTCGGTGGCATAGCTACCCCCGACAGCCACCCGATCGGACTAACCCTAGCCCCGTTGACCCGTAGAACTAGGCCTTTGACTTGCGTCAGACGGGCTTTGACCAGTGGACTCTTCCACCTCGTTTCGATAGGTCTGCCCATAAGAACATGTAAGAGCATGGTCCGAATCCAACCCATCACTAGGTTCCCTCCATGTCGACCCGACGCGGCTATTTCCCTCTCAAAGTGACGACGACATTGTCGTACATGAAGGGCGGACACACACGGGAGCGACACGACGGGCGTCTACGCATGTCACATCACTTTCACACATGCATGAGGACCCAACGCGATGTTTTGGTGGCATAGCTACCCCCCGACAGCCACCCGATCCAACTAACCCTAGCCCCGTTGACCCGTCGATCTAGGCCTTTGACTTGCGTCGGACGGGCTTTGACCGGTGGACTCTTCCACCTCGTTTCGATAGGTCAGCCCATAGAAACATGTAAGAACATTGTCTGAGTCCCCCCTCAAAGTGACGACGACATTGTCGTACATGAAGGGGGGACACACACGGGAGCGCCGCGACGGGCGTCTACGCATGTCACATCACTTTCACACATGCATGAGGACCCAAGCAATGTTTTGGTGGCATATCTACCCTCGACAGCCACCCGATCGCAATAACCCTAGCCCCGTTGACCCGTAGATCTATGCCTTTGACTTTCGTCGGACAGGTTTTGACCAGTTAACTCTTCCACCTCGTTTCGATAGGTCAGCCCATAGGAACATGTAAGAACTTGGTCTGGGTCCAACCCATCACTAGGTTACCTCCATGTCGACCCGACACTGCTATTTCCCCTCTCAAAGTGACGGCGACATTGCCGTACATGAAGGGGGCACACCCCGGAGAGCCGCGACGGGCGTCTACGCATGTCACACCACTTTCACACATGCATGAGGACCCGAGCGATGTTTCGGTGGCGTAGCTAGCCCCGACAGCCATCAGATCGCACTAACCCTAGCCCCGTTGACCCGTAGATCTAGGCCTTTGACTTGCGTCGGACGGGCTTTGACCAGTGGACTCTTTCACCTCGTTTCGATAGGTCGGCCCATAGGAACATGTAAGAACATGGTCTCAGTCCAACCCATCACTAGGTTCCCTCCATGTCGACCCGACGCGGCTATTTCCCCCCTCAAAGTGACGACGACATTGTCGTACATGAAGGGGGCCACATACGGGAGAGCCGCGACGGGTGTCTACGCATGTCACATCACTTTCACACATGCATGAGGATTCGTGCGATGTTTCGGTGGCATAGCTACCCCCGGACGCCACCTGACCGGACTAATTAACCCTAGCCCCGTTGACACGGAGATCTAGGCCTTTGACTTTTGCCGGATGGGGTTTGAACAACGGATTCGTACACCTGGTTACGATAACTCAGCCCATAGGATCATGCGTGAACACGGCCTGGGCCAAACCCACCACTAGATTTCCTCCGGCTTGACCCGGTGCGCATGTCCCCCCCCCCTCAAAGTGACGGCTGAAGTGTCGTACATGAAGGGGACACACATCCGGAAGCACCGCGACGGGCATCTACGCATGTCAGATCACTTTCACACATGCATGAGGACCCTATGCGATGTTTCGGTGGCATAGCTACCCCCGACAGCCCCCCGATCGAACTAACCCTAGCCCCGTTGACCCGTAGATCTAGGCCTTTGACTTGCGACAGACGGGCTTTGACCAGTGGACTCTTCCACCTCGTTCGATAGGTCTGCCCATAGGAACATGTAAGAACATGGTCCGAGTCCAACCCATCACTAGGTTCCCTCCATGTCGACCCGACGCGGCTATTTCCCTCTCAAAGTGACGGCGACATTGTCGTACATGAAGGGCGGACACACACGGGAGCGACGCGACGGGCGTCTACGCATGTCACATCACTTTCACACATGCATGAGGACCCGACGCGATGTTTCGGTGGCATAGCTACCCCCCGACAGCCACCCGATCCGACTAACCCTAGCCCCGTTGACCCGTAGATCTAGGCCTTTGACTTGCGTCGGACGGGCTTTGACCAGTGGACTCTTCCACCTCGTTTCGATAGGTCAGCCCATAGAAACATGTAAGAACATTGTCTGAGTCCAACCCGTCACTAGGTTCCCTCCATGTCGACCCGATGCGGCTACCCCCCCTCAAAGTGATGTAAGCATTGCCGTACATGAAGGGGGGCACACCCCGAAGAGCCGCGACGGGCGTCTACGCATGTCACATCACTTTCACACATGCATGAGGACCCGAGCGATGTTTTGGTGGCATAGCTACCCCCGGCAGCCACCCGATCGGACTAACCCTATCCCCGTTGAACCGTAGATCTAGGTCTTTGACTTGTGTCGGATGGGCTTTGACGAGTGGACTCTTCCACCTCGTTTTGATAGGTCAGCCCATAGGAACATTTAAGAACATGGTCTCAGTACAACCCATCACTAGGTTCCCTCCATGTTGACCCGACGCCGCTATTCCCCCCCTCAAAGTGATTGCGGCAGTATCGTCCATGAAGGGGGGACACACCCCCGAGCGTCGCGACGGGCGTTTGTCGATGTCACATCACTTTCACACATGCATGAGGACCCGACGCGATGTTCGGTGGCATAGCTACCCCCGACAGCCACCCAATCGGACTAACCCTAACCCCGTTGACCCGTAGATCTAGGCCTTTGCCTTGCATCGGACAGGCTTTGACCAGTGGACTCGTCCACCGTGTGTCGCCTCTTCGGACATGCCACCACACCGTACGACATGTATGAGGGCCCGGTGCGACGCTCTAGTCCCACTGCTACCCCAGGGCCCCGTCCCGCCTAACCGTGTAACAATTGAACACGAGATGTAGCCTTTGAATTTCCGTGAGGGGGGGCACACCCCGGACGTGAGGGGGGTCACACCCCGGAGACGCGTGTAGGGCGTTTGCAACCACCACAATATTTCTGTAGGCAGAGCTGTTTTTGATTTTAATAAAATATAAGGACCTATATTCAAAGAAAATGACGACACAACATTAACGTATTCGAAAAAAGTACAAAGTACATATATATTCATAAAAATAATAATACATTTATATTTACACATGGTACATGTAAGTTAATCAAATTATATATATATATATATATATATATATATATACACACACACACATGGTGCAAAGAAAAGGAAAAAAAACTATGCCTACGGCAAAGCCGTCGGCATAGATACGACCAGGGCCGGTGGTCGACGCGCTGCGGATCGATGACGTGGCAGATATGCCGACGGCAGCCGTCGGCATAGATGCTGGTCGGTGCGCCCCGGATCGATGACGTGGCTTTGTGTATCTATGCCGACGGCCCGACGTCCAGCCGTCGGCATAGATTCGACGGCGTCAGCCCCCCGGACCGGGCCCATCGCCGGCCCCACATCTATACCGACGGCCTATGTACGCCGACGATGGCCGTAGGCGTACTATTCTGTAGGCCGACGGCCTTTTCTATGCCGACGGAGGCCGTCGGCGTAGATGTAGATATGCCTACAGCTTTTCTGTGCCGAGGGCTTTTAGAAAGCCGTAGGCATAACGCCAACTATGCGGACGGCCCCGACAAAAAGCCGTCGGCATAGAATAAGCCGTAGGCGTAGTAGGTTATTCTAGTAGTGTCGTCTCTTTTATTTTTGCTAGGCATGTGTGCCTTCTGCAGAGTTGGTTGTATTATTATTTTTATGCCGTTGAACCGGTCCTGTTTTTACTCTGTGATCTGGATTGTTGGGATTTATCTATAAAGTCAGGCAATCTTTCTTTTCTGTAAAGAAAAAATACCTGGATGAAAAATCATTGGTGATTTCTAACTATGTTAAATACATGAAGTGAGAAGATTTGTAATTTTGAAAAGTCCCTTGATCTGGACCATGTTCTGAACATGTATTCTACCAATTTGTGACGGAATCTAGCGGTTCATGCAAAGCCATCACAAAATTAATTCAACTGGGATGACCCAAGGCGTGATTTATGGGGCATCATTGTTTCTGTTCATCATGCATGCAACTAAAGTTTGAAGCTTTTGGTTAAATTATGTTTTTTTTTCTTCTCATCCATTTCTTTCAGGTTGATGGGCTTTAATGTCTTGAGTTAGGGCTTCTAACCTTGTTCACTTGGTCTACATATCGCCTTCTCGCGATACAGAGGTCAGGGGCTTCAATTGGTCCCGCGAAACGCAATGCTTCAGGTGGCACCGGCGACCTACCCCTTTCCTCCCCGCTCAAGTCGAAAGATTCAGGCGGTGGCGGTGGCGCAAGTATGGATCCCCGCTCCATGGCCCTCCTCCTCCTCGTCCCCTGCCCAGTGGCAGTGGACATTCAAGCCTCCGCAGCTGCTGCGCCCCTTCCTCTCCCGTCACAGCCTGCGCATCTCCTGGCTGCCTGTATCTGGTTCATCTCGCTGGACTGCGGGCGCTCCATCCCGCTCATCCCACTGGTCGGCGCAGCCCCCACCCCCCATCTGACATTTCTTCTTCAAATTCTTCTCTGCCATCTTCTTCTTTCCCTTCCTCTGTCATCTTCTTCCCCTTCCTTGAATCCCCTGGTTTCTCTTCTTTACATGCCCAGGCAGCCCCTTCTAAGTTCCTCATCTTCTCTTGTTCCGGCTGGTACCTGCTCTCCATGTTCACATGAATTTGCTAACCACAGATTCCTTCATTTCTAGAATATTTGTTCTTTTTGTTGCTATATAACCATTCAATTATAACCACACATTGTGTACAATTGATTTGATGAATAAAGCACAAAGCATATGTAGTTTCATAGTATTTCTTCCAAACATGATTTGGTATTGAAAAATCATTGAGATTCCATGGCCTAATTCGATGAGCATCCAAACATGTGAATCTGTATTCATGTCCATTACAGTTTCCTCTCTGAATTATAATGGGAATCAATTCAATACGGAGGTCTTGAATACAGACATCTGAACACAACATTAGGGGAATGAATCTGGTACGTATGTCAATTTACCCGGTAGCTCATCCACTATAGTATTGCCCCCGCGTCGCTCCCCGCTAGGGCGGCTCGGGTGGAAACCCTAGACATCTGAACACAACATTAGGGGAATGAATCTGGTACGTATGTCAATTTACCCGGTAGCTCATCCACTATAGTATTGCCCCCGCGTCGCTCCCCGCTAGGGCGGCTCGGGTGGAAACCCTAGACATCTGAACACAACATTAGGGGAATGAATCTGGTACGTATGTCAATTTACACGGTAGCTCATCCACTATAGTATTGCCCCCGCGTCGCTCCTCGCTAGGGCGGCTCGGGTGGAAACCCTAGACATCTGAACACAACATTAGGGGAATGAATCTGGTACGTATGTCAACTTACCCGGTAGCTCATCCACTATAGTATTGCCCCCGCGTCGCTCCCCGCTAGGGCGGCTCGGGTGGAAACCCTAGACATCTGAACACAACATTAGGGGAATGAATCTGGTACGCATGTCAATTTACCCGGTAGCTCATCCACTATAGTATTGCCCCCGCGTCGCTCCCCGCTAGGGCGGCTCGGGTGGAAACCCTAGACATCTGAACACAACATTAGGGGAATGAATCTGGTACGTATGTCAATTTACACGGTAGCTCATCCACTATAGTATTGCCCCCGCGTCGCTCCCCGCTAGGGCGGCTCGGGTGGAAACCCTAGACATCTGAACACAACATTAGGGGAATGAATCTGGTACGTATGTCAACTTACCCGGTAGCTCATCCACTATAGTATTGCCCCCGCGTCGCTCCCCGCTAGGGCGGCTCGGGTGGAAACCCTAGACATCTGAACACAACATTAGGGGAATGAATCTGGTACGCATGTCAATTTACCCGGTAGCTCATCCACTATAGTATTGCCCCCGCGTCGCTCCCCACTAGGGCGGCTCGGGTGGAAACCCTAGACATCTGAACACAACATTAGGGGAATGAATCTGGTATGTATGTCAATTTACACGGTAGCTCATCCACTATAGTATTGCCCCCGCGTCGCTCCCCGCTAGGGCGGCTCGGGTGGAAACCCTAGACATCTGAACACAACATTAGGGGAATGAATCTGGTACGTATGTCAACTTACCCGGTAGCTCATCCACTATAGTATTGCCCCCGCGTCGCTCCCCGCTAGGGCGGCTCGGGTGGAAACCCTAGACATCTGAACACAACATTAGGGGAATGAATCTGGTACGCATGTCAATTTACCCGGTAGCTCATCCACTATAGTATTGCCCCCGCGTCGCTCCCCGCTAGGGCGGCTCGGGTGGAAACCCTAGACATCTGAACACAACATTAGGGGAATGAATCTGGTACGTATGTCAATTTACACGGTAGCTCATCCACTATAGTATTGCCCCCGCGTCGCTCCCCGCTAGGGCGGCTCGGGTGGAAACCCTAGACATCTGAACACAACATTAGGGGAATGAATCTGGTACGTATGTCAACTTACCCGGTAGCTCATCCACTATAGTATTTCCCCCGCGTCGCTCCCCGCTAGGGCGGCTCGGGTGGAAACCCTAGACATCTGAACACAACATTAGGGGAATGAATCTGGTACGCATGTCAATTTACCCGGTAGCTCATCCACTATAGTATTGCCCCCGCGTCGCTCCCCGCTAGGGCGGCTCGGGTGGAAACCCTAGACATCTGAACACAACATTAGGGGAATGAATCTGGTACGTATGTCAATTTACCCGGTAGCTCATCCACTATAGTATTGCCCCCGCGTCGCTCCCCGCTAGGGCGGCTCGGGTGGAAACCCTAGACATCTGAACACAACATTAGGGGAATGAATCTGGTACGTATGTCAATTTACCCGGTAGCTCATCCACTATAGTATTGCCCCCGCGTCGCTCCCCGCTAGGGCGGCTCGGGTGGAAACCCTAGACATCTGAACACAACATTAGGGGAATGAATCTGGTACGTATGTCAATTTACCCGGTAGCTCATCCACTATAGTATTGCCCCCGCGTCGCTCCCCGCTAGGGCGGCTCGGGTGGAAACCCTAGACATCTGAACACAACATTAGGGGAATGAATCTGGTACGTATGTCAATTTACCCGGTAGCTCATCCACTATAGTATTGCCCCCGCGTCGCTCCCCGCTAGGGAGGCTCGGGTGGAAACCCTAAACCGCACCGCCGGGCGCCTCCATCCCCATCCCCCCCTCCCCCACCCCTTTGTTGCCACTAGAGGAAGCCGTCGGGCGAAGCCTCAGGCGGCTGACCGCGGCGTCGGAGGGCCTCTTCCCACCCTCGTCAAATCGGGTGAGGCGGGTCACCGCATGGCGTCGAGGTGCTTCTTCCTGATCTGCATAGTGGCGGTGCGGCGGATCACCTTCGGTGATGGAGCAAGGGGGCGTTGTGGTGCTGGGCGGATTCGGTGGAGTTGCAGGGCATCAAGGAATATTGGGTGGTGTTGGCCTCTCGATGCGTTCGTGAGGTCACGGCGGCATTGGTCATGATGGACGGCAGGTCGGCGGGTCGGCGACCCCAGAACGTGGCCGAGGCAATGGTGATGCTCGTCCTGGATCCCGGGGCAGCGGCCCTGGAAGGTGGTAGCATATGAAGCTCGGTCTTTCCATGACAGATGGCGTGGTGTAGTCCTAGTCCAAGACGGATCTGCGACGACGATCAGTTTTTTTCTATGGATTTGTTTGGATCACAGACGGTGACATGCGTGCGTGATCCATCTCTGTGTCTTTCGCGGTTTGACGAGGTGGGGTGGGAGCCCTCCTCCCAGGCTCTAGTGGTGGCACACTCAGGTAGTGGCGAGGGCGCCAGGGCTCGTACGGTGGCCGGGTTGTTATGGATCGTCGCCGGATCTAGGCGGCTAGATCTGGGGCTTTGAAGGTGGTCGGAACGGTGCACATGTTGTCAGGTGGATTTCTTTGGGACGGATCCGGATGAAAACCTGGTCTTTAGGCAGTGGCTAGAAGCGGTAATGATGGCGCCTTATCGTCATTTCTTTCATGAGGGCATCATCGAGGTGAAGCTCCCAACTCCACCCAATACCTTCGGGGAAAACCCTAGATCAGCAGATCGGATGACAATGACACTCTTGTGTCGTTTCCCTCTTGGGGGTGTCATTCTTGGAGGTGTACGCTGGCTCGAGGGACTAGTGCACGGCATCTTTGGTGGAGCAGTTCTTCATCCTACATATTCATGATGGTGGATCTCGATGGCATGGAGTAGTTGAGGCTCGGCGTCCAATGTATGGCGATGGACTCGTGCAGGAGGACCACGTTGTTTGGCATCGTGGTGACGTCGATGGCAGAGTGGCCTAGCAAGGTCGATGCGTTAGTATCTGCTTTGAGGATCGATCGATGGAACACGGAGGTGCGGGTCTTTGCATCGTGCACGTGTGGTGCCCACAGGGAGTAAGCCGGACCGGTGTGTCACCCACTTCCGACATTGTGGCTTGGATGGTGTATCTGGCTTTAGATACTAGCAGTGGCGAAGGCAGGGTTAATTTTAGGTGTGCCAGAGTTCACGAAGAAAAATCCAATGTATAATATAGGTATATGTGCCACTCACTGCCTTGCTGCCCGGTAGCTCAATACCGATTTATTATCAGTTTAATAGAAGCTCTAACTGCCAGCTCCTAATAATTATGTATAGCAATACCTTAACGACCCGACCATGGCTGGGCCTGGCTGCAAGGCTATGGATTTTACAGTGATCCTTGGTGATCGACGGTGACAAATATCAATTTGGCACACCTGGTCAGGTAGCCATGGAGATGGCGGCGAGGGCGAGGCGATTCCTGATCTGTCGCACTCGAAGGAAGTAGATTATGTCTCTGCTCACATATGTTTTTCTTGGGGTATCCACTCACGTACGTGTGAACTGAGTGCCCTCGTTTGGAACGTGGGCTTGTGGGTTGTGGGCTTATGGGATGCAAGTCATCTAATGAGGCTGAAACTAACAAAACTGAAGTGAACTCCATCAACTTGGCTCAAATATTCAGACATATGGCATATATCATAGTATTTTTGCCAAATCTTAGGTATGGCGGCTACCAAACCTCGCCTTATCGCTGGCTTCGCTCCTGGATACTAGGCATTGGTGCAATGTCTGTTTGGTATTTGGTCTGAGTATTCAGCATCCCTTCATCAAGGATATACGACTAGTAACATGTGTTGTCAAGATGGTGGCCGGTTTCATGCTTACTGATGTATTACTTTATAAGATCTCGATGGAAAATTAATAAAATGACAGCATACATCTCCCATATGCCACTAGTAGGGGCGGGGCATTTAGCCCCGGCCCGTAAGGGGCTTTAGTCCCGGTTCACCAACCGGGACTAAAGGGGCGGGAATAAAGGCCTAACCTTTCGTCCCGGCCCTCTTACAAGCCGGGACTAAAGGTGCTCCACGTGGGTGCCTCGTAGCGCCCCAGGGGCAGGCCCTTTAGTCCCGGTTCGTTACACGGACCGGGACTAAAGATTTTCAGATTTTGCTGGTTTTTGGGTTTTTTTTGAATGAAATTATTTTTGGGTTTTAGGGTTTTATGGTTTAGGTGTTCGGGAGATTAACGTGATGCCCCGTTTGGTGTTCGGGAATTTGTTTTCATATAATTTAAATAAAAATAATTATGCATATATATATATATATATATATATATATATATATATAAGATTAACTTATCTTACAAGCGAGCATATATATACAATTATATGGAGATCTGAATTATGGGACTAGAGCCCGTCTATTCGATTACATGGACGAACATCAGTAATGGCCCTTAGCTACACTAAATCGTCCTTTGAGCTCTATAACTTCCGTCCTCAGAAATCCCGCAAGCTCCTCTGCAACAGCAATCGCGTGTTGCTCTGGTAGGACCTTCGTCCTCATGGCCGTGTGCTATATAAGAAGAGGAGATGAATATGAATATCAATCATCATAACAAAGAATGACGGGTAAAAATAGAGGTGTGAATGTTCATTGCTTACGTCGAATCTGTGATCCTTGAGCTCAGAGGTAAACGTGCGAATGGTCTCGCAAACATAGTATCCGCATAGATGCGTTCCCCGTGGCTGCTGGTCGCACTTTACGAGAATAGAATATATATAATCAAAATAATAATCTAGCATCATAAATGTATTGAAAATTAATAGAAGTATATCATACTACTACTTACCTGAGCCGCTCTAAAGGTCAGCTTCTCAGGAAAGTTACCGGAAGTCACGCACTTGAACCGCTTCCAAACCCTGCCCGACAAGGATAATGATTTGCTAAGTTTTTCATTAATTGATATATCAGAAAATCATCGAAAGAGACCGATAGAGCGCAAGAATGATTAAAATTACCCTTGGAGCATGTCCTGCAGGCTTTGGAACTGTTCCAAGGGTCTCGATAATGGGTCGAAGGTATCAACTCTTCCCTTATCAATTTGAATGTCCAACAGAATCCAATGGAAGCTGCACATGTGTGTATATATATATATATATGTGTGTGTGTGTGTGTGTGTGTGTGTCAGTAACTTATCAATTACACTTATAAGTGAATGGACACAACATAGTAAAGACCCTCACCTCAAGTTGTATGGAAACAGTATGTGTGTTGGAAATATGCCCTAGAGGCAATAATAAATTAGTTATTATTATATTTCTTAGTTCATGATAATCGTTTATTATCCATGCTATAATTGTATTGATTGGAAACACAATACTTGTGTGGATACATAGACAAAACACTGTCCCTAGTAAGCCTCTAGTTGACTAGCTCGTTGATCAAAGATGGTCAAGGTTTCCTGGCCATAGGCAAGTGTTGTCACTTGATAACGGGATCACATCATTAGGAGAATCATGTGATGGACTAGACCCAAACTAATAGACGTAGCATGTTGATCGTGTCATTTTGTTGCTACTGTTTTCTGCATGTCAAGTATTTGTTCCTATGACCATGAGATCATATAACTCACGGACACCGGAGGAATGCTTTGTGTGTATCAAACGTCGCAACGTAACTGGGTGACTATAAAGATGCTCTACAGGTATCTCCGAAGGTGTTCGTTGAGTTAGTATGGATCGAGACTGGGATTTGTCACTCCGTGTGACGGAGAGGTATCTCGGGGCCCACTCGGTAATACAACATCACACACAAGCCTTGCAAGCAATGTAACTTAGTGTAAGTTGCGGGATCTTGTATTACGGAACGAGTAAAGAGACTTGCGAGTAAACGAGATTGAAATAGGTATACGGATACTGACGATCGAATCTCGGGCAAGTAACATACCGAAGGACAAAGGGAATGACATACGGGATTATATGAATCCTTGGCACTGAGGTTCAAACGATAAGATCTTCGTAGAATATGTAGGATCCAATATGGGCATCCAGGTCCCGCTATTGGATATTGACCGAGGAGTCACTCGGGTCATGTCTACGTAGTTCTCGAACCCGCAGGGTCTGCACACTTAAGGTTCGACGTTGTTTTATGCGTATTTGAGTTATATGGTTGGTTACCGAATGTTGTTCGGAGTCCCGGATGAGATCACGGACGTCACGAGGGTTTCCGGAATGGTCCGGAAACGAAGATTGATATATAGGATGACCTCATTTGGTTACCGGAAGGTTTTCGTGCATTACCGGAAAAGTTTCGGGCTCATCGGTAGTGTACCGGGAGTGCCGGGAGGGGTGCCGGGGACCATCGGGAGGGGTGTCACGCCCCAAGGGGTCTCATGGGCTATGGGAAGAGATAAACCAGCCCCTAGTGGGCTGGAATAAGTTCCCACTAAGGCCCATAAGGTTTGAGAAGGAAAAAACACAAGGTGGAAAGAGTTTCCAAGTGGGAAGGTGGAATCCTACTCCAAGTAGGATTGGAGTAGGACTCCTCCACCTCCAATTTCGGCCAAACCTTTAGGTTTTGAGGCTGCCTCCTCCCCTCCCTCCCACCTATATATACGGAGGTTTTAGGGCTGATTTGAGACGACTTTCTCACGGCTGCCCGACCACATACCTCCATAGTTTTTCCTCTAGATCGCGTTTCTGCGGAGCTCGGGCGGAGCCCTGCTGAGACAAGATCATCACCAACCTCCGGAGCGCCGTCACGCTGCCGGAGAACTCTTCTACCTCTCCGTCTCTCTTGCTGGATCAAGAAGGCCGAGATCATCGTCGAGCTGTACGTGTGCTGAACGCGGAGGTGCCGTCCGTTCGGTACTAGATCGTGGGACTGATCGCGGGATTGTTCGCGGGGCAGATCGAGGGACGTGAGGACGTTCCACTACATCAACCGCGTTCACTAACGCTTCTGCTGTACGGTCTACAAGGGTACGTAGATCACTCATCCCCTCTCGTAGATGGACATCACCATGATAGGTCTTCGTGCGCGTAGGAAAATTTTTGTTTCCCATGCGACGTTCCCCAACAATGTGGTCACAGAAATTTTTATCTATTAGAAACCTTAGAAGGTTTTCCTCCGTCTCCTTGGGTTTATCAGTTAGCGTCGCTATATGTATTTTATCTAGGTCAATAAACCCAATATTTAGGATGCTCTTACTTTTACAAACCAGAATCTTCATTCTGCATAATAGAGTACAAGTTATATATAGACAATGAATTGAAATAACTAAACAAGTTATATGTAGACAACGAATTGAAAAACTTACAGACAATAGCAACTCATAAGCGATTTGTCGAGGGCGTCGTCATTGTACATCTGGAAGAGTTCATCAAAGTCGATATGGATTTCTTCGAAGCGGCCGTAGTACTCCCGTGGGACACTCAGCACGATCATCGTTCTCCCATTCTTGGATTCACTTAAGTACCATTTATGCAAGTAACGCATATTTGTTGGGAGATCATCTTTGCTGACCAAAGGCTCTCCCATGACAAACTGTGGCTTAGGGGCGACCACAGCCTTGGGTATCCTGTCGTCTTGGGAAGCCAGCAAATCTTCAACCGAGATACCACATTCAGCCGCCAACTCCTTTGCTCTTTCAAAAGCTTGCCCCTGCACCGGAGGGGGAACATTCTCAGTTAACACCTTGAGGGGTGGGATCGACTGTTTGGCCTGTTGTCCAAGCTGAGGAACGTCTGATTTTTTCTTGCTTGTAGTTGAACTTGATTTGCTCCCACTTGCACTTGCACGTGAGCTGCTCTTTTTCACTTCCTTCTGCAATGTGCGTGTATAGTCATCAGGCTTATAGTGTAAGTCATACTGTGATGGAAGGGTTATGAAGTCTTTTGCCCATGCTATTTGCTTCTCGGTGTATTCCGGGCGGGGCTCGGGTTCCTTCTTTTTCATCTGCGCATCATGCTGTTCCTTTGCTATCCTGGCGTTTTCCTCGGGGGTACGATCATAAGGTCTGATAGGAAGATTAGCATGAGGTACCTTTGGGAGGGGCGACAGTTTGCGCTTTGGGGAGCTCCGTCGCTTAGAAATCATCGACGGAACGTTCTTCCTGGCACGCTTCCGCTTAGTATCATGTGCGGGCGGTGGCGGAGACGGATGACCCAAGTCCGGCGGCGGTGATCCAGATGGACTCGTGTTGTGCTGGCCGACGTCATGTGGAGGGCTTGGAGGTAATGGAGGTGTAGGTGACCTGCGATGACTCGGAGGCGGTGTTGTCCTTGGGGCCGAGCCTGGAAGCTTGATGTAGTTCTTGTCCCATAGGATGACTCCACCCAGTACTTCTCCGAGTGTCCTCTCATCTTCGGGTCCAGCTATGTCGAGCTCCATATCATTAAACCCCGTCATGATTTCATCCACCCCGACTTTAGCAAAACCAGCTAGAATCTCACGGTCATGCCAGCGTGCATCAGGGCCAGAAGGTAAAGCTTGTCTGACGGCCACCTTCATGGATATGTTCTTGAATTTCTGATGGAGTTCACATGATGTTGACTCCTTGATTCCATCCACGGGGTAGCCGGGACCGCCCTCTATCATTCTTCGTGCATCGTCGGGCGGGGCCTCAGATTCAGCCACGCTGCTTTTCCGCTTAGATGGGGCGCCGGTAATATCAAGTGCAGGATCTTCCTGGCGCGGTACTCCTCTAAGCTCATCAATCTGCTTATGTTGCTCGTTAATCCTGGCAAGCAACTGATTGAACTTGTCATTCTCCTCATCCTGCTGCCGCTTCTTTGCTCTCTCTCGGCTTCTGTAAGTGTCTTGGTCTCTGGCAAACCCAAGCCACCACGGGTAAGAAGGACCGAAGCCTCGCGTTCGTCCTCCATGTTCGTCATTGCCGAGGACCAGTGTGAGCAAATCTTTATCTCTATCTGCAGTGAACTTTCTTTTTCCCTCCTTAATTTCTTTCACTATCGTTTTCCAATTCTCCCTGGGTATCCTAAGACCGTCATTGCAGATGAGGTCCCCTGTTGTTTCGTCGTACGACCCACCATGCGCAAGGAGCCAATTTCTTGCTCTCAATTCACACTCATCACGGAGTGGTTCAGGTACGATGCCTTTATCTATCAGATCTTGCTCTTTCTTATCCCACTTTGGGATGGCAGTCTCATAGCCCCCTGGCCCCAGCTTGTGGTGATATTTCTTCTTGTCGGCATTTATCTTGTTCTTTTCTGATAATGCCTGGGCATCTTCTGACTCCTTGTACTCTTGAAATGCCTTCCAGTGATTCGCCTGCTTGGCTAGATACCCCTCGAATACTGGCACTTTCTTTGTCTTCAGATAGTTTTTCCATAGCTTCTTCTTCCAGCTACGGAACAGTTCGGCCATCTTCTTCAGAGTCCACTTCTTGACTTTGGCCCTCAATTTGTCTGCGGCGTCTTCATTCTCACATTCTGGCAGGTTGAAATGTGACATGAGATCATTCAAAAGATTATCTTTGTACCTTTCGTCGACATAGTCACTATCGGCTGCCCCTTTGCGCGTGTTCCACTCCCGAACGCTGATCGGGACGTGATCCCTAACGAGAACTCCGCATTGCTTCTTGAATGTGTCAGCAGCATTCTTAGGAAGCTTGGGTTCGCCCGTAGGAAATATCACCTCAAAGGTGTAATGCGTCCGTGCATCCAACTTTCTAGTCGGGCCTCGTTTCGTAGTTTTGCTCGATGTGGAGGCCTAAGAGGGAGAAACATTCGGCAAATGAATGTATATGTATGCAATATAGAGCTATCTCCAACATTTTTCACATATTACAAGTGATTGTCGAACTTCATATGTATACCTCGCTGGACTTTATTATTTCTTCACCGGCTTCTCCATCAGTGGAGCTATCACCTTCTCCGTCATTGGATCTATCTCCTGCCCCATCGGCTTCATCTTCGTGTCGCTCGACCTCCATTCCAACGTCCTGGTTTAGATATGACGACGGAGATTCAGCTGGTTCAACGTCGGGGCCATCTTTGATTATATCTTCGAGAAGTTCTTCCTCTTCGAGGTTCCTGATATGTGGATCCATAGTTCTGCAAAAAACGGATTCTCTTAACCTTTGTACCAAAAAAGAATTATTCTATCAGGAACTTCGTTCCAAAACAACTTAAGTTTCGGGTCGTGGCTCCACCCGAGACTCCTAGATTTCTGCATAGTATTCAAAGTAGGAGTACTTTTCTAATTTGAGCATTCAATAAGCAAAACCAAATCGTAAAATAAAGTAGTATTCAAATTAGCATGCATTCAATTATAAGCTAATACATCATCACTTTTGTCCGTACATCGTCGAATATTATCACTAATACTCCTCGAATACTATCATACATATAGCATCACTGATACATCTAGAACCATAGCGCCCGACGGGTATCGGCGCGGGCGGTGGACACCCAAAGAGAAGGAACCATCACAGGATCATAGCTCCAGTGAGATCCCCGAAGAACCTGCCAGGTATGCTCGAACCTGCCCTCCAACGCAACCATGTAGCGACGGACGTGCTCATCCTCCTCGCTGACACGGTGACGTACCACCTCCGCGGTGTCCGGAAGCCTCGGCACCCTCACTAGCCCACGCGACCGCCACCAAACAAGGATCGAGTCAACGACGGGCTGGCTCCTCACCAACCTACGTCCCCTGAAAGGTAGCACCTCCCAATACCAGTCGGGCGGAGCCCAGTCCCGTACAGGGCCCCTCTGATCAAGCAGGTGTCCTCCGCCGAGTCGACGACGAGGATGCGGGATAGGCATCGTAAAATGAACTAAAAAAATAAACTAGTTCTATTAATTTTCTTGCAAAAAATAAACTATTAACACTTAAGCATATACAATAGCAAAATTAAACTATTAACACTTAAGTACAATAGCAAAATTAAGCAATAATCTAAGAAACACTATTAACACTTAAGCATATACACTATACAATAGCAAAATTAAATGACAAAAAAAAATATTTCTTCTTCTTGTAACCATAAACTAATTTTTCCGCTTCTTCTATTTCTCCTCTTCTTCTACTTCTTCTACTTCTACTTCTCCTCTTCTTGTAGTACTTATCCTCTTCTCTTCTTCTACTTCTCCTCTCCTCCTCTTCTAATTTTTTCTCTTCTTCTACTTCTCCTCTTCTTCTATTTTTCCTCTTCTTCTCCTCTCCTCCTCTTCTTATTCTCCTTTTTCTTCTTTTCTTCTCCTCCTCTTCTTATTTTCATTTTTTCTAATCTTATTTTCTTATTTTTTTTCATATTTGTTCTTCTTGTAACCCTAACCTAATTCTAAATATTACTAACCCTAATAATCTAGCACAAACCTAATAACAATAGGAATTAAATGACAAAAAAATCTTTTTCTTTTTCTTCTTTTCTTCTCCTTTTTCTTCCTTTCTTCTCCTTTTTCTTCTTCTCTTCTCCTTTTTCTTCTTTTCTTCTATTGGCCGGAGTGTTGGGGAGGAGGGGGCGGGGGGCTTACCGGCCGGAGGTGTCGACGGCGCGGCGCGCGGCGAGGAGGGCGGCGCGCGGCGAGGAGGACGACGGCGACGGCGACGAGGACGGCAGGCGGCGGCGAGCAGGACGGCGGGCAGCCTGACGGCGTCGTCAAGTTCGTCGCTGTGCCGCGCCGGGCAGGAGAACTAGAGGAAGAAGATGAGAAATGGACAATTTGGGTTGGAATTTTTCGAAGTCCCGCATATATAGGTGGATCTTTAGTCCCGGTGCGTGGCTCGAACCGGGACTAAAGACCCCCTTTAGTCTCGGGTGGAGCCACGACCCGGGACTAATGTCCCTTTTTCGGCAGACCAGAAGGCGGGAAAGCAGGGGCCTTTAGTCCCGGCGCGGCGCTCCAACCGGGACTAAAGGGGGTCTGTAGTCCCGGGGCGTGGCTCCACCCGGGACTAAAACCCCTCCTCGGCTGTATGATAAGTTTAGTCCCACCTCGCCCAGCGAGGGGGACTAACACTTGTTTATAAGCCCCGTCACAGCTTCTCCATCGAGCTCCTCTCTAAAGCAGGTTTACGGGCCTAAACTCACTGAAAATTGAAACTATATTAGAAATTATAGGAAAAATTCAATCTAAATTCAAATGAGAATTTAGATTGAATTTTCTCTATGATTTCGAATATAGTTTCAGTTTTTTCTATATTTTCATAATTAATAATTTTGACTATCCAAACTATTATCTATTTTGTTATTTTCAATTTTCAATTATGTTTATTAAAAATTCTTTTTGCATATTTGAGAATTTGACAAAACTATGATAATGAAAAGTGTTTCAAATTGAATAAATAATGCAAAACTATTTTTTATTTTCATAATTAATAATTTTGACTATCCAAACTATTGTCTATTTTGTTATTTTCAATTAAAAACTATGTTTATTAAAAATTCTTTTTGCATATTTGAGAATTTGACAAAACTATGATAATGAAAAGTGTTTCATATTGAATAAATAATGCAAAACTATTTTTTATTTTCATAATTAATAATTTTGACTATCCAAACTATTATCTATTTTTTGAGCTAGTTGACCCTGAAACTGAAAAACACTACAAATGAACTCTGAAAATGTTGAAAGTTGGCATGCTATCATCATTTCACCCACATAGCATGTGTTAAAAAGTTGAGAGGGCTACGACAAAAACTGGATGCAGTTCGTGTACAAAACGGACAATCTCTCTTGAAGTAGCAACGTTTCGAACGAGAACTCATCTCTTAGAAAGGGATTTCATTTTTTTAACTTATTTGAATTCCATACTTTTTGTGTGTTCAAAATGCACCATTCTAAGGCACATCACAAAATTTCAACAATTTCTGACTTCATTTGGTATTCTTGGTGCATTTACTTATTTTTTTGAGCTAGTTGACCCTGAAATTGAAAAGCACTACAAATGAACTCTGAAAATGTTGAAAGTTGGCATGCTATCATCATTTCACCCACATAGCATGTGTTAAAAAGTTGAGAGGGCTACGACAAAAACTGGATGCAGTTCGTGTACAAAACGGACAATCTCTCTCGAAGTAGCAGGGTTCCGAACGAGAACTCATCTCTTACAAAGGGATTTCATTTTTTTGAACTTATTTGAACTCCATACTTTTTGTGTGTTCAAAATGCACCATTCTAAGGCACATCACAAAATTTCAACAATTTCTGACTTCATTTGGTATTCTTCGTGCATTTACTTATTTTTTGAGCTAGTTGACCCTGAAATTGAAAAGCACTACAAATGAACTCTGAAAATGTTGAAAGTTGGCATGCTATCATCATTTCACCCACATAGCATGTGTTAAAAAGTTGAGAGGGCTACGACAAAAACTGGATGCAGTTCATGTACAAAACGGACAATCTCTCTCGAAGTAGGAGCGTTTCGAACGAGAACTCATCTCTTACAAAGGGATTTCATTTTTTTGAACTTATTTGAACTCTATACTTTTTGTGTGCTCAAAATGCACCATTCTAAGGCACATCACAAAATTTCAACAATTTCTGACTTCATTTGGTATTCTTCGTGCATTTACTTATTTTTTTGAGCTAGTTGACCCAGAAATTGAAAAGCACTACAAATGAACTCTGAAAATGTTGAAAGTTGGCATGCTATCATCATTTCACCCACATAGCATGTGTTAAAAAGTTGAGAGGGCTAGGACAAAAATTGGATGGAGTTCGTGTACAAAACGGACAATCTCTCTTGAAGTAGCAGCGTTTCGAACGAGAACTCATCTCTTACAAAGGGATTTCATTTTTTTGAACTTATTTGAAGTCCATACTTTTTGTGTGTTCAAAATGCACCATTCAAAGGCACATCACAAAATGGACAATCTCTCTCGAAGTAGAAGCGACCCCCACAATAAGAGACGACATTCTTCTTCTCTCATATATGGTGGACACTAGCTCACCTGATTTTTCAACCGTCGATGATGGTCGTTACTCCTACTTCCCCTAGTGCATAACCAATATCTAGCACAAGGAGAAGAAGGAGAAGCGACCCCCACAACAAAAGTGGTTCCGCGGCACGCCACGTGGTTCCGCTGCACGCCACGTGGGACTAATGGTCTTTCATTTTTAAATGACTGTTTTAATCAAAAACAGATCTGTTACAAAAGGGATTTCATTTTTTGAACTTATTTGAACTGAAAACTTTTTGTATATATATGTGGTCGAAATGCATGATACCATGAAGTTAGAAAGGGCTAAACCATTCAAAAGTAGCAAATGAAGTTAGAAAGGGCTAAACCATTCAAATTTGGAAACTATAATGGCACAAACAGAAACTAGACATATATAAATTGGTCCAAGCAGTACATGATACTAGTCCAAACAGTACATAATAATAGCTACCATAGATATATATACAAGTGTTCGACGTTGAGAACACTACTCGTCTGAATCGTCTGAATCAGAATGTCCACCTTCCTCGAGGTGACGCTGGCCATAGTTGACGACTCGAATCTTGCGGTACAACTCATATGAAGCGTATGCATCTTTTGCTGCATACTCTTGATAGGATCAAGTGGGCCCTTCTCCCAAAGTTTGTGCCGAAACTTTGGGAAACTGGTCTTCATATCACCATATCCCTCGTCGATCAAGGCAACTGCCATATGAGCCATCGAAGTCCTGTCATGTCGAAGCCTGAATACCGTTTGGAGATCAACGAGGCAACCAGCTGGTATCTCAATACCGAAGTTGTGCCTCATCTTCAGCTTGTCGTTCCTTATGTCAACGGAAGCAAAAGTGATGCCGCTGCGAAGGAAGTCCATGAGTTCTGGACAATCCTTGTCACTCCTACAATAGAAACAAATTAAAATGGAACAACTGTTACATACTGCTGCAATAAGGAAACATGTTTCACTACAAATAAAGAGTAAATTATCTTTAGCATTCAAATAGAACATATGCAATGGAACCTAGAGAGATCACTATAGCTATCCAATGGAACCTGGAGAGATCACTAGCTATATGCAATTTTCATGACTATGACATATCATATTGCTATCCAATGGAACCTAGAGAGATCACTAGCTATATTCAATTTTCATAACCTTGGATCAAAGAACACCGCATAAAATTGTATCACTACAACTATGATTTCAATGGAACATATTGAACCAATCAGATTTTTCAGATTGTGGAACACTATTCCAATCAGATTGTGTTCCCTTCAACTAATCAAAATTGTTTCACTACAACTATTTGAAGCGAACCAACTATGATTCCAATGGAACATATTAAACACTAGTTGATTCTAATACGATTTTTCAGATTATGGAACACTATTCCAATCAAATTGTGTTCCCCTTCAACTAATCAAAATTGTTTCACTACAACTATTTGAAGGGAACCAACTATGATTCCAATGGAACATATTAAACACTAGTTGATTCTAATACGATTTTTCAGATTATGGAACACTATTCCAATTAGATTGTGTTCCCCTTCAACTAATCAAAATTGTTTCACTACAACTATTTGAAGGGAACCAACTATGATTGAAACAAATAAACTTACAATGTCATTATCTTGGATCAAAGAAAGCCTCAAAACTTACCTCGCCCATTGGAAGATCAAGACATGGCGTGCGAAGCATAGTTGGATGACGGCAACACCGCGTTGATCGGCCGTGTACTCCAGATCAAGCCCCAAGAACTTCTCATGATCCACTGCGTTGTCAAACCATTTTTCCTTCAACTGTTGAAGAAAAAACGGCACCTCCCTGCTCAGGTTCGTGTACACGACATCGAGCTTGGTCGTGCCATGTGCGAGCACCTCATGAAAGCTAGTTGGCATGGTGGAAGAAGAGAAGGGAAGAAGAGAGGAGAAGAACAGAGAGGGAGAGCGAGAGAGAAGAAGAAACAGAGAAATGGCGACTGTACGCTTCGGTTCGTGCTTTTCATCGTCCGAAACGACGCGGGATGCAAACCGTTCGGGTCTTTAGTCCCGGGTTGAGCCACCAACCGGGACTAAAGAGGTATACCAACGGTTGCCACCACTACGGCAGGCCACGTGTTAGTCCTTTAGTCCCGGTTGAGCCACCAACCGGGACTAAAGGGGGATACGAACGGTTGCCACCACCACTGCCCGCCGCGTAGCCCTTTAGTCCCGGTTTGGGACACGAACCGGGACTAAAGGCTCCTTATGGGCCGGGACTAAAGCCTCGAGGGAGGCATTGAGAATTGGGGCGACGTGACCGGGCCTTTAGTCCCGGCCCAGAGGCAGGCCGGGACTAAATGGTCCCGGCCAAAGGCCCGTTTTCCACTAGTGTGCATATCTAAATGGTCTTATAAGTACTTCCTCCGTAAACTAATATAAGAATGTTTAGACCACAAAATAGTATTTAAACGGTCTTATATTAACTTAAGAGGGAGTACATTTCCCTTTTAGTTTCCCAATGCTGAAAACTTCTCAAAGATGTAAAACATCCAAGCATTTGTTGGCACATGGGCAAATAATTTATTAGGAACTCTTTGGATTAAGCTTGCCCTAAGGTAAATTTCAATGAACATATTTTTTAGCTATACCAACTCTACTCTCACCATTAATTTAAACATATAATGGTAATATTGTGATGTAAATATCGAGTGATTGCTTGATTCACACAGGAAAATTTTCAATTTCTACTACGCCATAATGTCCCATGTGCCGTGGAAGACAGCATCTGCACATGATTACAAATTGTTATGCATGGTTGTTGCACTGTGTGGAATCAAATACATCATTCATTTTATTTAAGAGCACAGCGCTGAAGTAAACACATTATATTCAATATAAAGGTCGAAGTGGACACATACACAACTTGTCTTATCTTATTTATGACAAAGACAAGACATGGTCTGGTACTTTGTCGAAATAGCCTGCAAGCCGATGCTGTAGCAATGTAAGTGAAACCAGATAACAAATCGATTTGTTAGGATTAGGAAACATCAGGGATCGGTTTCATACTTGAGTAGATTGACCGCCATGGCATCAGGCTAATAGGTCTGGAGACGAACATATCCATAGGCCAGTCCGCCACCGGATCGGTTAGTGGCGACAATGACGGACCACATGAATATTGTGCTGACCATCCTCAACAAGAGCAAGCAGATACTAGGCTTTGGTGCAATGTCTGTTTGGTATTTGGCCTGGACATTCGACACCCCTTCATCAAGGGTATACGAGTAGTAACATGTGTTGTCAAGCTGTTGGTTTCAGACTTACTGATTTATTACTTTGTAAGATCTTGATGAAAAATTAATAAAATAACAGCATAAATCTCCCATATGCATACCTAAACGGTCTTATAAGTACTTCCTTTATAAACTAATATATAAGAATGTTTATATCACAAAATAGTGATTAAAACGGTCTTATATTAGTTTACAGAGGGAGTACATCTCCCTTTTAGTTTCCCAATGCTGGAAACTTCTCCAATATGTAAAACATCCAAGCATTTGTTGGCACATGGGCAAATAATTTATTAGGAACTCTTTGGATTAAGCTTGCCCTAAGGTAAATTTTAATAAACATATTTTGTAGCTATACCGACTCTACTCACACCATAAATTTATACATATAGTGGTAATATTGTGATGTAAATGTCGAGTGATTGCTTGATTCACACAGGAAAATTTTCAATTTCTACTACGCCATAATGACCCGTGTGCCGTGGAAGACAGCATCCGCACATGGTTACAAATTGTTATGCATGGTTGTTGCACTGTGTTGAATCAAATACATCATTCATTTTATTTAAGAGCACAGCCCTGAAGTGAACACATTTTATTCAATATAAAGATCGAAGTGGACACATACACAACTTGTCTTATCTTATTTAAGAGGAAGACAAGACATGGTCTGGTACTTTGTCGAAATTGCCTGCAAGCCGATGCTGTAGCAATGTCACTGAAACCAGATAACAAATCGATTTGTTGGGATTAGGAAACATCAGGAATTGGTTTCATACTTGAGTAGATTGACCGCCATGGCATCAGGCTAATAGGTCTGGAGACGAACATATCCATAGGCCAGTCCGCCACCGGATCGGTTAGTGGCGACAATGACGGACCACATGAATATTGTGCTGACCATCCTCAACAAGAGCAAGCAGATACTAGGCTTTGGTGCAATGTCTGTTTGGTATTTGGCCTGGACATTCGACACCCCTTCATCAAGGGTATACGAGTAGTAACATGTGTTGTCAAGCTGTTGGTTTCAGACTTACTGATTTATTACTTTGTAAGATCTTGATGAAAAATTAATAAAATAACAGCATAAATCTCCCATATGCATACCTAAACGGTCTTATAAGTACTTCCTTTATAAACTAATATATAAGAATGTTTATATCACAAAATAGTGATTAAAACGGTCTTATATTAGTTTACAGAGGGAGTACATCTCCCTTTTAGTTTCCCAATGCTGGAAACTTCTCCAATATGTAAAACATCCAAGCATTTGTTGGCACATGGGCAAATAATTTATTAGGAACTCTTTGGATTAAGCTTGCCCTAAGGTAAATTTTAATAAACATATTTTGTAGCTATACCGACTCTACTCACACCATAAATTTATACATATAGTGGTAATATTGTGATGTAAATGTCGAGTGATTGCTTGATTCACACAGGAAAATTTTCAATTTCTACTACGCCATAATGACCCGTGTGCCGTGGAAGACAGCATCCGCACATGGTTACAAATTGTTATGCATGGTTGTTGCACTGTGTTGAATCAAATACATCATTCATTTTATTTAAGAGCACAGCCCTGAAGTGAACACATTTTATTCAATATAAAGATCGAAGTGGACACATACACAACTTGTCTTATCTTATTTAAGAGGAAGACAAGACATGGTCTGGTACTTTGTCGAAATTGCCTGCAAGCCGATGCTGTAGCAATGTCACTGAAACCAGATAACAAATCGATTTGTTGGGATTAGGAAACATCAGGAATTGGTTTCATACTTGAGTAGATTGACCGCCATGGCATCAGGCTAATAGGTCTGGAGACGAACATATCCATACGCCAGTCCGCCACCGGATCGCGCGGTTAGTGGCGACAATGACGGACCACATGAATACTGTGCTGACCATCCTCAACAACAAGCAGTGGTGCCTGGCCAATACGCCACCGGATCGGTTAGCGGCAACAACGAAGGACCCACGCGTGCTGATGGATGAGGGGGAGACCACACAGAACGAGCAGTGGCATACCTGTAGCTTGGGTACGGGTACAATGGATAGGAACACTCGATTATACGTAAGCTCACTTCTGTTGGCCTTAGCCAGTTAACGTGGACTCCCTTTCTTTTGGCAATACCACTAGGGCAAGAATTAGAAACCTGGATATGATTTAGTGAACATAGAGTATTGCATGCCGCATGACACCGAGTACTTCGTGTAATTTGTGTGTACTGATCGTCGCATGTATGTAATTTTTGATAAATGAATTACATTAATATCGCGAAGAAACCAATTACACCAAGGCTACGAAATGTTTCGAGACATTACGGATGCACACAACCTAAAAACAAATACAAAAACAAAAATATTCCACTACATTGATCAATTCCTTTTAGCTGCAGAACAAACCGCGGTACAGATTCTCCAAAAACGATGCCTGATAGATCTTAGGTTTTTCACACTGGAGAAAATCATCGCTCTAAAAATCATTGGCTTCAACATGGCCACTGCCAGGCACAACCAACTAAGATCAAACATTGGGTTTTCCACCCCGAAAAACAAGACTATGTACTCCTCCTATGTTGCCGCTCCCACTTGCCGATCAGTACTACAAGTAACGAATCACCAAGCAAAGACCTCGTCGCCTCAAAGACTTAGTCCTCCATTACCGGGCCTCATACCTCGGCCACGGCGACCTTCTCCGTCACCTTCTTGAGCATGGAAATCGAAATACCGACATGTCCCTTAACGTCAACAAGCAACGAACTTCGTGTCACGCCCTCCTGTGAAGCAACATGGCTGAAATAGGGGCTCCCACGCTCGAATCCCTCCAATCCAGCAATCTAAAAGCACCAATCACCCAATGAAGATCTCCGACGAACTCTTTCGGAATTAGTCAACGGCCAGATTAAAGAAAGCCGACATCAAGCATAACACGATCTTCGTGCTAGAAGAACCCAAGGAATGCCTCCAATATACAAGCAGAACCAGCAGGCCCCATGCTGTCGGTCATAATAGCAGATGATAAGGCAACCACAGTGCCGCCTGCGTAGACGCGCCACTCGCCTCGGCCTCACCACTCCGGTTCGGGCCAGGCCACGGCTATCCGTACTAGAAGTGGGATGAAGAGATCTACCACGACCAGATGATGAACCAAACCGGAGGAGCAGTAGTCTGCTACCATCATGCCCGGGTTGCTGCCCCGGGCTTCCTCATGTTGCGGGACTGGCCCAGGAGCAATGGGACTTGAATTAGGAACCAAATTTGCATTATGAGTGTTGCCCGATAACTGAGCAAACATCGTGTCCTTGTTACCCATGCCAGCAACAAACACACAAGGTTTTGGAAGTTTCAAAGTAGGGCACTTCTTGAGCGGATGCAAAGAGTTATCACAAATGTAGCAATAATGTTGTACCGTGCAGTTTTGGGTAGCATATGCGTGTCCACCTCACATTTCCAACATCGCGTCTTGACCTTCTTTACAACCTGAACTTGAAGTGCCGCCTGCTTAGCCTCCTCCTGAGTCGGCTGTACCTGCAATGTCGTGCCGGTGGGCTGCGCTGACTCTGCCACGGCCAGGATTGCTTGCCCTGCACCTCCCTTCTGCAACTTAACCTGCCCACCCTCTGTTGGCGCCTTGTTCTTCTTGTTCTTCTTCTTTCTCTCACCCGTTTGTTTCAGATAGATGGTTGAATTCTGGTTTTTTTCTCTCATCCGTTTGTTTCAGATAGATGGACTTTACTATCTTGAGTTATGCCTTACTCGTGTGCACTTCATCCTTTTTCCTAAATGGTGTTTTTAACTGCTGTCTTTTATGCCGATTTGCACATTTGATCATGCTTGTGTGTGTTACACCTTCAGGCAAATAGCTTTCCAGGAAGTCATGGTACTAAATTCTCTCGACAAGCTACGCCAGTGAGCACATGACCATGTGTACTCAAGATACATCAGCCTGGCCTATCGTCGTGCCCCATTGAGTCAAGCACATTACTCTTCTAATTAAAGCCGAGTCCTACAATATACCCGACATATCAATATATACACCACACCTTTTTCAACAATAGTACCACAGTTCCCAATGTTTGTCACTCATACAACAAGAACATGGAGCTTCGATGATATGATATTGAAGCATACTATTGGGGTTAGGAAGCATCAGGAAAAGTAGCAACGCAGCAACTCTTTTAGTAGCTAGAGAATTTTAGAAGATTTGTCTGCGTTTCAATTTCCAAATTCCCATGGTATACTTTGTTTCTGAAAAATGTTAACTCTAACCCATTAAGAGAGAGATGGGGAGTGGATGTTCTGTGAAGAAACGTTACAACTTACAAGTTCACTACCTAGTGGGCAGCCGATGTCTACTTTAAGTAGCCTCGATTACATTACTATAGAATTTGGTTGGAAGCGTTTAACCCCTTGTTCGGGCCGCATCTCATTATATCATAGTTTTAAATAGCCGGCTATAGCCCCGCTATAGCCCCGCTATAGCCTTTTCAGTAGGATGCCGCTAAATGGTATCACGTACAAATATGCCGCTATAGCCCGCTATAGCCCGCTATAGCTCCGCTATAGTTGATTTTCAGGTCTGCTGCTATTTGCCATAGCCCGCTATTTAAAACATTGCATTATATAGAAGAATTGCCTTGGCTTACAAGTTGTGTACTATTGCTAGGACACGTCCAAGTACAACACGAGATAAGGAGAAGAGATTAAACTAGAGATATAACAGGAGTCCTCATCTATCTATCTTGTTTAACACTCTCCTCAATCTAAACTCTATGGTGATTTGCCAAGGTTGAGATTGTACTTGAAATCATCTAACCGTCTCATTATGAGAGGTTTTGTAAAGCCATCAGCAAGTTGATCACATGTTGGTATAAAGCGTAAGTCAAGAAGCTTACGTGCTACTCTTTCTCCTTCACCTGTTGCAGCGCCCCCGAGAGGCAAGTTTGCTTGAGATCCTAATGCTGGAGCGGAGATCCTTTGTCCGGATCCCGGCTGCCCCATAGACCACTGCGGAGTTGCCATTTGGGGTGCCGATCGGAGCACATCGACAAAGGAACGCCTCATCTACCTGTCCCCGTAACCACCAACGCTCGGCGGCGTACCAGCGTTCGTAGTTGTATGACAAACATCAGATTGAAATGTCGGTGTCAGCCTTCAGGGCAGTAGCTCCGCGGAGGAAGTCGGGCCTGTGCGTTCCTGTCGCCACAGCCCGCCGAACCAAAGGCCCAGATGAGCCCATGGCTATGAGCGGCCTGCATGCTTCCCGGTCCCACACGCCAGCGATACGGGTATTTGAATTGCGCTTCCATCGGCCCCGCGCGAGAAACACGGATCAGGAATCACCGTCTCCTCCGGGCCGTCATCAATACCGCCGGCTTCCATGGCCGCACCGTCCAACACTGCCTTACCGTTGTCGACTAGCACCTCCTTGGGGCTCACCGTGTCGGCGAAGAAATCGCCTAGGCACGACAGAGGCGTGATCCGAGGTCGGGGTAGAGGACCACGCACCCCAACCGCATCACCGACACCTTGATCCCACCCAGCCATGGCGAGAGCGTCCGCTCTGTTGTGGGGGGGGGGGGGGGGGATGCAGCCTCGTTTGCGACCTCCAGCGATGAGGTATCCACCTCGGACGCTCGAATCCCCTTGGTCCTGCAAGATGGAACAGAAAATGTACCTTGATTCACTTCATCATCGCCCGACGAAGATCGGCGCTCCCAGAACCAAGACGCGGGTGTTGGGTACCCGATCTCATTCCAGAACTCCTGGGCCAGCTGATCGTCGGACTTGGGCGGCCGGTTGGTTACGATTTTGGAGACCAGCCGTTATTCTTGCAACACCTGGATCGCAACCCTAACCGCCAGCGCATCCGCCTCACGATCGGACCCCTCATCTGATGTCGCCTCTGATAGTAGAGAGAAACGGGAACCCGACTATGACTGAACAGCGCCCTGCTTGCCGCGGGCGGCAACGTGCCAGGCGCAAGGGCGAGACGCCGCAAAGTCATGTCGGCAGCGCCGGCGCCCGTTGGCCACGGCTAGCAGGTCAATTTACCTAACAGCCGATTTGCATAGAACTATTTCGATTAACTTGTGTCTTGAAGAATGTGTAATGTATGGCCATTTTATGGAACGGAAGTGGGATGCACAATGAGGAATAGGTAGAGTTCACGTCATGTATTTCAAAAACTTAAACATAATCTTAAAGAATGGAAGATGATAGTTGCTATAGGACTGTCAAAAAACAAAGCTTTTGTTGAATTTCTTCTTTTCTCTTTTAATTTTGTACAAGGTGCATAATCTTTGGTTTCATCTGTCCATCTTAAATACACTCCATCTCATACAAGAATGTGTTCTGTCAGTGTGGATTGCACCCTAATATTTAAACTACAATGTTCTATAAATTTTTTTATTGTGTCACCTCTTTTGGAACTATATAGCTCTACTTATTTGGTTGTGTGCATCCTAATCATATGCAAAAACCAGGGACCAAACTATCGTTTCACTATATCAGTTCTCAAAACAGACTTTCGCCCCTCTTTATATATAAAGCATCAATCAACAAAATACATGGCTGAACAATACAATGTGGTGTAGCCCTCAAACAATGCCGATTCCAGGCAAACCGATAAAAATAGAGTACATGAAGAACTGAGAGCAACACCACACTAATTCCTATAACATCTAAGTTCCACGACAACGCCCCAGGTAGGAGAAAGATGCTAAGCGTCATCGTTGCCGAGTCTCGAACATACATATGTTTTCAAGAAGATAACGACGCTCGTCGCTGTCGTCGGCGCCAAAGCACGGAGCTTTTGCTTGGCAACTCCCCCGCGTCACCAAACAAGGTCTCCATGACCAGTACGACGAGCCCAAACCTCTAGATCCGGACCAGGCTGCCGCCATCGTCAGAGGCAAAGAGGTCGCCCGAGCCATCAGTTGCACCACCTCTCGCCGCCCACACGACCGGGAGATAATGACATCACCGCCGCCATGGTGCCCGCCCGAGATCCAACCATCCGGGGCCGCCACCCTGGCAACCATGTCCAAAGATCCGCAAACCGTCCAATTCACGATGCATCCACCTCACTAGTAGGAGTAAAAGGGATCTCCTTTCTCTCCTACCACTAGTAGAAAACATGGCTATCGTTTGGCCCTGGCCAGCCCATTAGTCCCGGTTCTTCAAGAACCAGGACCAATGGGGGGTATTAGACTCAGTTCGTGAGCCCAGGGGGCCGGCCGGGGCCTCGTGGGCATTGGTCCGGGTTCGAGTAGAACCATTTGTCACGGTTCGAGCCACGAACCGGGACCAATGGTCCTCGCTGCTGGCCCACAACCATTGGTCCCGGTTCGTGGCATGAACCGGGACAGAAGGGGTGGCTTTAGTCCCGGTTCATGCCACGAACCGGGACAAATAACTTGCCTATATATACCCACCGCCGCGGCAGAGCACTCCACAGTGCTCTGTTTTTTCAATCCGGCGAGGTTTCTAGTTCACCTCCTATGCACATGAGGTGTTCACCTCCTATGCACATGAGGTGTTCGATGAAATGCCCGAGCCACACTAGTTAAGCTTTCTCCTCTTGAAGCTCGACCTAGGAGCTCCATTTTTTTCGAGATTTGTCTAGATTTAGGGGTCCGTCACGCCCTGTCCCCGTTTTCACCGCCGTTGATCGCCCGCGCCGATCTCGTCGCCGGCACCACCGTGGTGAGCCTCTTGTTCTTATCTTCTTTATGATACTTGTGTGATTTTCTTACTTTAGATAGATATTTGTCTGTTTTTCTTAATTTTGACACACATAATTATATGTAATGCACGCAGATGAACCAGCAATGGATGTATGGTGACAGACACACCTCCGAGTACATTAAGGGCGTGCATATTTTTCTCGAAGTGGCTGAGGCAAACAAGCAGAATGGTTTTATGTGTTGTCCATGCAGTAAATGTGGGAATACGAAGTCTTACTCTGACCGGAAAATCCTTCACACCCACCTGCTTTACAAGGGTTTCATGCCACACTATAATGTTTGTACGAGGCACGGAGAAATAGGGGTTATGATGGAAGACGGCGAAGAAGAAGAGGACGATGACAACTATGTGCCCCTTGAATACGGTGTTGCTGCAACGGGGGGAGCTGCTGAAGATCAAGAGGAACCAGACGATGTGCCCGATGATGCTGCAACGGGGGAAGCTGCTGAAGATCAAGAGAAACCAGACGATGTGCCCGATGATGATCTCCGCCGGGTCATTGTCGATGCAAGGACGCAATGCGAAAGTCAAAAGGAGAAGCTGAAGTTCGATCGCATGTTAGAGGATCACAAAAAAAGTTGTACCCCAATTGTGAAGATGGCAACACAAAGCTGGGTACCATACTGAAATTGCTGCAGTGGAAGGCAGAGAATGATGTGCCTGACAAAGGATTTGAGAATCTACTGAAAATATTGAAGAAGAAGCTTCCAAAGGATAATGAATTGCCTGACAATACATACGCAACAAAGAAGGTCGTATGCCCTCTAGGATTGGAGGTGCAGAAGATACATGCATGCCCTAATGACTGCATCCTCTACCGCAGTGCGTACGAGGATTTGAACGCATGCCCGGTATGTGGTGCATTGCGGTATAAGATCAGACGAGATGACCCTGGTGATGTTGACGGCGAGCCCCGTAGGAAGAGAGTTCCTGCGAAGGTGATGTGGTATGCTCCTATAATACCACGGTTGAAACGACTGTTCAGAAACAAAGAGCATGCCAAGTTGATGCGATGGCACAGTGAGGACCGTAAGAAAGACGGGAAGTTGAGAGCACCCGCTAACGGGTCGCAGTGGAGAAAAATCGAGAGAGAGTACTGGGCTGAGTTTGCACGTGACCCAAGGAACGTATGGTTTGGTTTAAGCGCGGATGGCATTAATCCTTTCGGGGAGCAGAGCAGCAATCACAACACCTGGCCCGTGACTCTATGTATGTATAACCTTCCTCCTTGGATGCGCATGAAGCGGAAGTTCATTATGATGCCAGTTCTCATCCAAGGGCCTAAGCAACCCGGCAACGACATTGATGTGTACCTAAGACCATTAGTTGAAGAACTTCTACAACTGTGGAATGGAAACGGTGTACGTGCGTGGGATGAGCACAAACAGGAGGAATTTAACCCACACGCGTTGCTGTTTGTAACCATCAACGATTGGCCCGCTCTCAGTAACCTTTCAGGACAGACAAACAAGGGATACCACGCATGCATGCACTGTTTAGCTGACACCGAAAGTATATACCTGGGAAGCTACAGGAAGAATGTGTACCTGGGCCATCGTCGATTTCTTCCGACCAACCATCAATGTCGAAAGAAAGGCAAGCATTTCAAAGGCAAGGCAGATCACCGGAAGAAGCCCGCCATGCATACCGGTGATCACATACTTCCTATGGTCAATGATTTACACGTAATCTTTGGAAAGGGTCCTGACAGACTAGCTGTTCCGAGTGACGCTGGGGACACGCACCCATGTGGAAGAAGAAATCTATATTTTGGGACCTACCCTACTAGAAAGACCTAGAGGTCCGCTCTTCGATAGACGTGATGCACGTGACGAAGAACCTTTGCGTCAACCTGTTAGGCTTCTTGGGCGTGTATGGGAAGACAAAAGATAGAGCTGAGGCACGGGAGGACCTGCAACGTTTGCACGAAAAAGACGGCATGCCTCCAAAGCAGTATGAAGGTCCTGCCAGCTATGCTCTTATCAAAGAAGAGAAGGAAATCTTCTTTGAATGCCTGCTTAGTATGAAGGTCCCGACTGGCTTCTCGTCGAATATAAAGGGAATAATAAATATGGCAGATAAAAAGTGTCAGAATCTAAAGTCTCATGACGGCCACGTGATTATGACGCAACTGCTTCCGGTTGCATTGAGGGGGCTTCTACCGAAAAATGTCCGATTAGCCATTGTGAAGCTATGTGCATTCCTCAATGCAATCTCTCATAAGGTGATCCATCCAGAAATCATACCAAGGCTAAGGAGTGATGTGGTGCAATGTCTTGTCAGTTTCGAGTTGGTGTTCCCACCATACTTCTTCAATATCATGACGCACGTTCTAGTTCATCTAGTTGACGAGATTGTCATCCTGGGCCCCGTATTTCTACACAATACGTACCTCTTTGAGAGGTTCATGGGAGTACTAAAGAAATATGTCCGTAACCACGCTAGGCCAGCAGGAAGCATCTTCATGGGCCATCAAACAGAGGATGTCATTGGGTTTTGTGTTGACTTCATTCCTGACCTTAATAAGATAGGTCTCCCTAAATCGCGGTATGAGGGGAGACTGGCTGGAAAAGGCACGCTTGCAGGGGAGACAATAATATGCAGGGACGGATATTATTGGTCTCAAGCACACTGCACAGTTCTACAGAACTCTACCTTGGTGACCCCTTATTTCGATGAACACAAGAACAGTCTGCGCTCCAAACACCTGGAGTAGTGCGATGACTGGATTACATGTGAACACATCAGGACTTTCAGCAGTTGGTTGGAAACACGTCACAGAGATGAAAACACTGTTTGTGATGAGCTGTACTCGTTGTCTAGGGGACCATCTTCGACTGTTACGATTTGGAAAGGATACGAGATAAATGGGAATACATTTTACACGATCGCCCAAGATCAAAAGAGCACCAACCAAAACAGCGGTGTCCGCTTTGATGCAGCCACCGAGAGGGGAAAGGACACATATTATGGTTACATAGTGGACATATGGGAACTTGACTACGGAGTAGATTTTAAGGTCCCTTTGTTTAAGTGCAAATGGGTCAATCTGTCAGGAGGCGGGGTACAGGTAGACCCACAGTACGGAATGACAACAGTGGATCTGAACAATCTTGGGTACACTGACGAACCGTTCGTCCTAGCCAATGATGTGGCACAGGTTATCTATGTGAAGGACATGTCTACCAAACCGAGAAAAAGAAAAAATAAGGAAGCGAATACATCATACGATGAGCCAAAGCGCCACATAGTTCTTTCAGGAAAAAGGGACATCGTGGGAGTGGAGGGCAAGACAGACATGTCCGAAGATCATGAAAAGTTTCATGAAATTCCTCCCTTCAAAGTCAAGGCTGACCCAAGCAACCTGATAAATGATGAAGATTATCCATGGTTACGGCGCAATAAGGAAAGGACACAAGCGAAGAAAAAGTGAAGACTTTCTCCACAACTATTATGATGATACCATGCCAACTTTCAACCTTTTTGTAGTTCATTTGAAATGCATGTTGTAACAGACAAGTTTCCGTATGAAATCCTGATACTTCGAAAGAGATTGTCCGTTTTGTACACGAAGTGCATCCAGTTTTTGCCGTAACCCTCTCAACTTTCTTGCATATGCTATGTGGGTGAAATGATGATACCATGCCAAAATAAAAGAGAGGCGCAATGCTCACCTGCACGTTGCTTAGCTTCAGGCCAACGTGCAGGTGAGCACTACGCTTCTCCCTTCATCGTCTCTACACTCAGGGCTTATAAACCGCTGCGAGTGCCTCTCGCTTGGCGAGGTGGGACTAAAAAACAGCTGCAGAAAGAATGAACTAAAAAACTCTTTTACCGGTTCATGCCACGAACCGGTACTAAAAGGTGCTCGTGGGGCCCCGGCCTTAAAACCTGTACCAAATAAAATGCCTTTGTAACAGCCTTAGAACTGGTACTAAAGGAATCAACTAAAAAGCTTTTATAAACCTCTAGTATTATTGAAACTAAAATTATAGAGAATTTTGTTACAAACTTTAATAGCAAAAAGAATTATCATAAAAGAAAATAAATTAGTAATTAGAATTTTGTTCAAAACATTAAAAGCAAAAATAATTATCATAAAATAAAATAAATAAGTAATTAGAATTTTGTTACAAACTTTAATAGCAAAAAGAATTATCGTAAAAGAAAATAAATAAGTAATTAGAAACCAAAAAGAAAACAAAAAAAACTAGGAAACAATTAAAATAAAGGAATCAACTAAAAAGCTTTTATAAACCTCTAGTATTATTGAAACTAAAATTATATAGAATTTTGTTACAAACTTTAATAGCAAAAAGAATTATCATAAAAGAAAATAAATAGGTAATTAGAATTTTGTTCAAAACATTAAAAGAAAAAAGAATTATCATAAAAGAAAATAAATAAGTAATTAGAATTTTGTTACAAACTTTAATAGCAAAAAGAATTATCGTAAAAGAAAATAAATAAGTAATTAGAAACAAAAATGAAAGCAAAAAACATGATTTTTTTAGAGAAAAAGTGCCACCTACAGGGCCACCACGGCCTGCATACGACTAGAAATCCATTACTAGGGCCAGGATGCAGGCCTGCAGTAGGCCCAATAGGCCCACAAGCACAGAGAGTGATTTTAGGCCCATAAGCCTGCAGTAGAGAGGAGCTCGAAGTGGTTTGTTCGGCAGGGCTTATAAACCACTCCGAGCCCCTCTCGGCTAGCGAGGTGGGACTAAACATAGCACCGCACCGCGCAAGGCCTTTGGTCCCGGTTGGTGGCACCAACCGGGACTAAAGGGAGGCACTGGTATCGGTTGATGCAACCAACCGGGACCAAAAGCCTCTGCTTCCCGCCCTTCGGGCTGCTGAAAAGAGACCTTTAGTCCCGGTTTGTGCCACCAACCGGTACCAATGCCTTTGCTTCCCGCCCGTTGGGCTGCTGAAAAGAGACCTTTGGTCCCGGTTGGTGACACCAACCGGTACCAATGCCCCCCTTCCCGCCCGTCGGGCTGCTGAAAAGAGACCTTTGGTCCTGGTTGGTGCCACCAACCGAGACTAAAGGTGGGGCTATATAAGCGGCAATTTAGAAATTTTGATCTCTCCCCCTCTCTCCATTCGATCCCGACGCCGACGCAGCCCCTGCCCCCCGCCGACACCGACGCTGCCAGGCTGCCGGAAACGCTGCCGCCCGCGAAGCCGTCCTCGTCGTCGCCGCCACCTATGCCGGCCGCCTGCGCCTCCTCCATCTGCCCGCCGACGAGCAGCCCGACCCTCCTCTGCTTCCCACAGTGAGATCCTCCGCCACTCCTCCCTCTCCTCCTCTAGCTCCGGCCTCCTCCCGTCGGCAGGCGCCCCTCCTCTCCCCACGCCGCGCTCAGCGCCCCCATCCTCTCCCCTCGCCGGCAGGGCCGGTCCTACATATCTCTTTTTCACTCTGATTTCTTCTGTTGGTTAGGATTAGAACAGACGAGCTCGGATTTTTATTCATAACTAATACACAAGAACAATATCTTGTAATTTCTAAATTTGTAGTCATCCAGATCTTTGTTCGAAACCATTTTTTTAAATTAAACTAACAATGTTTTTAATTTGTTGTACCATATGTTTGTGTTCTAGTTTGCAAGATGTTATCTAGATAATATGCATCTGGTAATAACTAAAGAAAATAAATTCGCGTATTAGTTGATTAAGATCAAGGAAGGAGATATTGACATTTTTCCATAACAGGTACAAGTACTTATGTTAGAAATTCCATGGAATAATGCCTAATGTTGAAAAAGAAGTGACAATTATAGGATAAAAATAATTATTGTAGGCACGAACGTAGAAGAAACATATAGCATTATTTTGGTAGTCCTACGAATCTGATACTTGTGCATCTTGACCTATTTTGGTAGTCCTGCATATCGGATACTTGTGCATTTCGGATACTCTAGGAACATCATTTCCTTTGATATGCATATCCTATGTTGTCCTGCATGAGCAATGAGATTAGATATGCAATTTTTGCTCACTAGAATAAACATTTCTGCCACTTTGGCAAAACTTATGGTAGTTGAATTAATCTAATGTTGTTACCAACCAAAAGATGGCATATATTAATTCTTGTTCATTAGATTGTTAGTTGTAGTGCAATATGAGACAGATAATTAAATTTTGTGGACAGTATGGCCACGTGTTTTTCTGTGAAATTAAAGGGGAAGACCAATTATGGAAGGTGAACAACAATATTTTTGACCATACAAAAGTAAAAAATGAACTTGACTACAATATTTAATTATCTGTGCTAGCAGCCGACTATTTAAGTGATTACAACAATACTATATAATTTCTGATTTATAAGGCATGTTCATTTGATTTGATCATCAATTTAATCAAAAATAAAAAGGAATAGCCAATAAGTTACCATCTGGTTAGCATGAACTTGTCTTATAAGTTAACATCTGGTTAGCACGAACTTGTGTTTTATTTCCTTTATTTTGTCATGTGCATGTGAACTTATTTCTTTATCCTTTTAGAATATAAAAACTAGTATTACCACCATAGTGAATATAGCTTTGGTTTTATTTATTTATAGTAAGTGCTTAGTAGTTGAACTAGTTGATTTAATAAAACTACTTTATTTTACTATATATAGAAGTAGTTTATTTTTAGCAAGAAAATTAATAAAACTAGTTTATTTTTTAATTCATTTTACGATGTCTATCCCGCATCCTCGTCGTCGACTCGGCGGAGGACACCTGCTTGATCAGAGGGGCCATGTCCGGGACTGGGCTCCGCCCGGCTGGTATTGGGAGGTGCTACCTTCCGGGGAGCGTAGGTTGGTGAGGAGGCAGCCCGTTGTTGACCCGATCCTTGTTTGGTGGTGGTCGCGTGGGCCAGTGACAGTGCCGAGGCTTCCGGACACCGCGGAGGTGGTACGTCACCGTGTCAGCGAGGAGGACGAGCACGTCCGTCGCTACATGGTTGCGTTGGAGGGCAGGTTCTTCAGGGATCTCACTGGAGCTATGATCCTGTGATGGTTCCTTCTCTTTGGGTGTCCACCGCCCGCGACGATATCCGTCGGGCGCTACGGTTCTAGCTGTATTAGTGATGCTATATGTATGACAAGAGATGATGTAGTTTTGCTTATAATTGAATGCATGCTAATTTGAATACTACTTTATTTTACGATTTGGTTTTGCTTATTGAATGCTCAAATTGGAAAAGTACTCCTACTTTGAATGCTAAAATTGGAGAGCACTATGCAGAAATCTAGGAGCCCCCTCCATCATCCACGTTGTCGTCCCCGTCACCGACCCCCCTCCGACCTCGAGTCAGGGTCTATATTGTTATATGCTATTTTACCTTAAAGAGGGTATTTAATTAGGTCCTACCTAATACTGATGATCGTGTTGCTGTAAATGTTGTATGACAATGTTGTAAAGGGTAGTAATTGGTCTCTTCAGCTGCTTTTCAGAGATGTAGTTCTTCACGATTATACTTGAGAAATCCTCCAGCAGGCAGGTGCTGCCGGACAATTTTGTGAAGATGCTGGACGGCCATCGGCCATAGAACATGAAGCTGAGGCAGGCCGGTAATGGGCTTCGCAAGCTGTGAGACGTGGAGGTGGTGTTCAACACCGATGGAAGCATGTACCTAGATCGTGGCTGGAAGCAGTTCGTCCGTGCCTACGACCTGCGGCACGGGTACTTCCTTGTCTTCAGGTACGACGGCGACGCCACGTTCGCCGTGAAGGTGTTCGACACGACTATGTGTCGGAGGCGCTACCAGGACGACGACAATGCCAGTATGCTCTGTCTCTTCTTCCTCTCCATTAGGCTATGTCTCACACCCATTTAAAAAAAACTTTTTTTCATTTGGCAAGGCAATGGGAGCAGGAGCAGCGAGTACTGACAATGTTGTAAAGGGTAGTAATTGGTCTCTTCAGCTGCTTTTCAGAGATGTAGTTCTTCACGATTATACTTGAGAAATCCTCTGGCAGGCAGGTGCTGCCGGACAATTTTGTGAAGATGTTGGACAGTCATCGGCCACAGAACATGAAGCTGAGGCAGGCCGGCAACGGGCTTCGCAAGCTGTGGGACGTGGAGGTGGTGTTCGACACCGATGGAAGCATGTACCTAGATCGTGCCTGGAAGCAGTTCGTCCGTGCCTACGACCTGCGACACGGGTACTTCCTTGTCTTCAGGTACGACGACAATGCCACGTTCGCCGTGAAGGTGTTCGACACGACTATGTGTCGGAGGCGCTACCAGGACGACGACGATGCCAGTACGCTATGTCTCTTCTTCCTATCCATTATGCTATGTCTCACACCCATTTTTGAAAAAACTTTTTGCATTTGGCAAGGCAATGGGAGCAGGAGCAGCGAGTACTGCGACAGGTGCTATGTCTACGGCAGCAACGACTCTGGCTATAGCAAAATTAGCAGCTACTCTGGCTACAGCAAAAGTAGCAGCGACGATGGCCTCGCGATGGTGATCCCACAGCTGGGCGACAGGGCCATGCCAATTCTGGTAGAGGAGTACATCCCACAGCCTGGCCTGGGGCTTCGCCGCTCTAAGCGCATCAGGATGATGAACGAGAAGGTGAAGAAGCAGGAGTGAAGATCTTAAGAACCTGATGAAGCTTTAATCTTTATAGTGTAAACCTTTTAAGTACGATAGTTTTGAACTGCTACTGCATTTTTAAGCATGATGGTGGTGTGCCTGATGAAATTTTGTGCATGCTCATGGATGCTCATTGATGAAAAATAAAATTATTTCTTCTTGTGCTTGCTCATGGATGCTCCTTGGTTGGTGTATATAATAACATAAATTAACCCCTAAACCAGTCCCTTTAAAAAAAAACTCATCTTCAGCCAGGTGCTGACGCGTGGATGGCTTTTGGCCCCGGTTGGTGTCACCAACCGGGACTAAAGGCTCACCTGCCTGGCCTGACCGCAGCGGCCACGTGGAGGCCCCTCTGTCCCGGTTGGTGTAAGAACCGAGACTAAAAGGCCGAGGACATTGGTAACGACCTTTTAGTCCCGGTTCTAAAACTGGGACAGAAGGACCTTACAAACCGGGATAAAATGCCTTTTTCTACTAGTGTACCCCGACACCAGTCCTAGAGCTAGTATGGATCAACGCCTCCACAGTAGGATGCACCCATGCCTTCGTCTCCAGCCGGTCCTGGTGGACCTGAGGAAACACTACCCGTGAATCCATGCGGCCGTCGCCGAGTGCGCGCTCGCCCGACGGCATGTCTATGGCCCTTGACGTCGATTTGTGCGACAGCGTTGCGGAGCCCCGATCACCACAACATCCACCGCACCCGCAACGGGAGGGACTTCACCGCCTGGACCGGGCCCCCATTTTCCTGGGGGGCCAAATTTTCCAAACACCACTACAGATTTTATTTTAAGAGGACTAGTGCCGTGAAGTGTGGCCCGTTATGTAGAGCAGCCGACGAGGCCCAGCTGCTCGTGCATGCAGCGAACAGCCGGGTACTCCAAATGTGGGCTGCAAGCGCACGCGGCGCGCCACTGAGTGCAGATTTTTTTTTGAACCCTGATACATACGAGTCCTCCAGCATCTAGGTTTCAATGCGGCGGTGACTTGGCAACGTCAGCGTCTCCTCGTTCGCGGCATTCACAGATCGACCGGACGCCAGTTCCAGGTATAGTTCGAGACTAATCAAGACTGACGTCGATCGATCATCGCTCTAGACTATGTTCAGACTAAGGCAAGTGACCACGTGAAGCTTTGATCATGTGTCCATGAGTTCCGTAATCCATGCCGATAGTTTGTTACTGATTTATCAGTTTGATTTTTCTATACTACGTCTAGTGGATCGAAGTCATGTCTTGATCTAGTAATATGAAGTTGATTACAAAAAACACATGGACAAATATGGAATCAGGAATTTTACTCAAAATCTAAAAGGATATGTTTATACTTCCGCCGTTTCTCAGTACAAGTCCTTCTAAAGATTCTAATATGGACTACATCGGAAGTAAAATAAATAAATCTACACTCAAAAATACGTGGTATATGTACATACGTATGTAGTTTAGTTTGAAATCTCTACAAAGACTTATATTTAGGAACCATCAACATTCACAACTCTCCTCCAATAATCAATAACAAGTTCCAAGATTTAGTTTCTACTAGCAAAAGGGTCCGTGCGTTGCAACGGAAAAAAAAATATGACATCTACTTTTCATTTACAAAAAGTGATTTATAATTTGAGTATTTGTAGGTACGACCAAAACAAAGATGATCTTAGCCTACAAAAACGTAGTTCAAGATTTCACATGTCTTTTATTTTAATACGGCTTGCATGTAGATTTAATATGTATAAAGAAACGGTCAAGTGATCTTCAATTTCGTCCCTAATCATGATTTTGCTGAGATCTTCATCCAACAATCCAAATTAGTATCGGTATGAAAGAAAGACGGGTAATGCATTATTGATTAAGATTGCATCCTAGATAATATATTTTAAATTTTTAACAGGTAAAATAACATCATATTCAGATTCTACATATTTTTCTAATTAAAATTCATATATAACATGTTAAATTTGGAGTTACGGTTTAGAAGATATGAGTATTTAAAAAAAACATTTAATATGTATTACGTATTTAATATCAAAAACATCAGGATTTTTTCTATAAAATAACATGACGGACTAAGAATATCTATTTCCTTTATATAATTTTTTTATAGAAAACATGCCCGTGCGTTGCTACGGAAAAAAATCGCCCCCTTATACATATTGGACGACATTCGTAAATTCTTTGACAATAAACAACATGATAAATAGTGTTACATAAAAATGTAATGACTGCATGAGTTTTTGTGAGAGCATTAAACTGTTATATCTACTCAAGTTAAATAGGACAAGAAACATGTGTAATAGGCATTTCCAAAATAACCAATATAGAGAAGGTATTAATTAATATTGCACAATAAGCTTTATTGTGAAAAGTAACATGGAAAATAATAGCATATTTGAAATCTTCACTTTTTTCTGAGCGATTTTCATATATAACATGTTAGATTTGAAGTTAGGATTTAAATGATATGAATGTTTTAAAAGCATTTGAATTTACACAAAAAATGAAGCAATAGGAAAGGAAAACACACCCATGCTGGGGTCGAACTCAGGTCTGCTACTGGTGCAGCAAACTCTCAATGCATCTGCCACTAGGCTAGGTACATGAATGTGCTGAAACAGAGGTGGAACTTTATATATATCAAACTAAACGAACCGTTTTTCGATTTTTCCACTTGAAAAGAGAGTGCGGGTTGAATACACAAAATGTCAGGGGCTTTTTTGCAAAACCGCCATGACGGACGGCAGAAACGCTGCGCGCTTTATTATTAGGGGAGAAGAACACCAAAAGGAACGATATTGGTTAAGTATATGCAACCAAGCGTCGAATATGTACAATTCTCGAAATTTCCGAAACACATCATAACACAATATATATAGATAATTATTATTTTACTTTTCTAGTAAAGTAGGCCTCAATTTTAGAGCTTTGCATAAGGCCCTTGATTTTGCCGACCCGGCCGTGCTCACCGCCCAAGGGCACCTTCCCAATTTTAGAGCTTTGCATAAGGCCCTTGATTTTGCCGACCCGGCCGTGCTCACCGCCCAAGGGCACCTTCCGGATCGAGCTCAAGCACACATACCCGGAGCTCAGACTCCAACTCGCCCCAGGCCACTTCCTGATCCGCCTGAGCATGAGCCCCAAATCATAGCCATGCATGCAGCCTAGAGGCAGGGGAAGAAGGCCCGCTGCGACCATCCAGCGCCACCAGCGTGAGGCCCACACCCATCACTCAGGGTGGACACGGTCCGGGCCGGTCCGGTCCCGGTCCGAGCCGGCGTTTGGACCGGTCGCCGGCGGACCGGACCGAGCAGGCTGGCGGTCCTCTTTTCAGGGACCGCACCGGCGAGGCAAAAGCCCGGGCTGGACTGCCGGACCGGCCAACAGCTCACCGGCGGTGAGGTGGTGACCATAGCATCGGCTATCGAAGGCTCTAGGTCGTAATCGGAAGCGGAGACAGAGGGAATAGGTGCGGGCACTCATGTAGAGCTCGATACCGAGGTCGGGGAGGCCGGAGAAGCAGCGACGGCGACGGAATCGACGACGAACGGCGACGGCCGGAGCTGGAGATGGAGCAAGATCCCGACTGATTCGTGGCGAATCCTATCGATTTGTTAAGGGGGGGAGGGGATCCGATGCTTGCGAAGCTCCTGGACATGGTGGTTCGTCCTGGAGAGGACAGTGGCCACGTCCTCCCCCATCTCGTGCTCTGGACGGCGACGGCGGCGGCATAGCACGTCTCCCCCGCCACGCCTGAGCCGCCACACCTCCAGCACGCCCCGGCACTCCTCCAGCACGCCCCCGCCATGCCTCCAGCACGCCCCCGCCATGCCTCGCCATGCCCCGGCCGTGCCCTCGCCATGCCGCGGCCGTGCCCTCGCCATGCCGCTGGTGACCTGTTCGGTCCGCTCGGTCGGACCGGGCTTTAACCGGACCGGACCGAGCAAATTTCGGTCTTGTTTTGAGGGACCGGACCGGCCGGTTTTTGTGGTCGGGCCTGGACCGAGCCGACTCGGACCGAGCGGTCCACGAGCGGGCCACGAAGCCCGCTCGGTACGTCCAGGCTGACCCATCACCGAGCACCGTTGCTCCACCGTTCTGCACCATCTGGTGCGCCCGGACAAGGCAACTCCATCCGCAAACGCCACTCGACCACCCCACCATCGCACCCCACCGCGCCAACTGCCTCTAGTAGCCGAGACCACCGGCACCGGACAGCCCACGCCGCATCTGCCGCACCGCCCGCACGAGCAGCCGCCCCTCGCACACACGCCCCACCTAGCCGCGGGGGAGCTGCCACACGACGCCTCCGCTCCAGAGAGCCGCCGCTGGCCGCCCCGAACGCAGCTGCACCACGCGCATTGCATAGCCACGCGCATCGGCGGGATGTTTCTTTCTCGAGCCAACACCACACCGCGTCGAAGGGAGGTGATCCAACCGTGACCGACGCCTGCTGGGCTTTGCCCGACGACGCGAGTAGGTGGTGGCGGGTGTGTGGGTTAGCGGTGGCGGGTGTTGGTTAGCAGTGGCGGTGCGGGGTTCTCCCTCCCCCCTCGTGGGAGCGGGATGGGCGAGACGGGGAGGGAGGGGGGGAATCCTAATCTTGAACTGTATCAGTTTTCTGTATTCTGTCTTGAGCATATATCAAACTTTTTGGTATTCTCATAAATACTTTGAAATTCAATATATGTGGCTCTATCAAAAAGTTTTTTTTGCAGGGTAGCACTGTCAAAAATATTTATGTGCTATGTTGGGTCGACTACATATTTCCACATTTGCTTATACCCATGACTTCAGTGATTTTTTCAGTTGACGTAGTAATGGCATGTTTGGTTGGTGGCCTCGGTTACATTTTTTTTTGAAAGGAGGATAGCCTCCGGCCTCTGCATCTGGAAGATGCATGCAACCATTTTATTAATTATTTATAAAGCAATACATCAATATATCTGAAGCCGTCCTCTTGATAATATCTGTCGCTACTCCTATCCAATGATGAAGGGGTGCTGAAAGTGTGACCCACATACCCAGACCTCTCACCTAGCCTAACATCTAAAGCCGGAGGCTCCGACCGAGCCACATACCGGGTCAGGGGCACAAACCGGTCCAACGCATCCTCATAGGTCGTCGCCACCGCTTTCCATCAATCCATCTTCAAAAGAGTTACTGACGCATCGACCTTGCAAGGCCTGTCGTCGATGCCCCCACGGTGCCAGACAACGCCTCCTCCCTACGCGCGCTCATCATCACACATCCTTAGCCGAGACTTTGCTGCGCCTCGCCGCCGAGACTCCATGACGTCGATGTGTCACAAGGAACGCCGCTCCACCGTTGATGCCGACCAATGATCCCTCGAGCCCGTGTGTACCCCATGAATGACACCCCCAACAGGGAAACGACACCAGAACGTCGCCGTCATCCGATCTAGTGATCTAGGATTTCCCCCGGAGGTAGCAAAGAGTGGCCTTGAACTTCTCCTCGGCGATGCCTCCAGGAAGGAAACGACATAGACAACGCCGCCATCGCCGGCTTTGTTAGTAGCCGAAAGCAAGCTTTTACCCAGATCTGTTCGAAGAACCCATCTCTTCTGCACGGGCCACCACAACCTGCGACGTCCCCGGGAGCGGGATCCCAAGATCCGCCGCCACCGGAAACGCCACAAGGATCCACCACCTGACCGTCATCCCTGACGAAGGGGATGGCGCCACCACCTTGTTCAGATCCAGCATCATCCGAGAAGGAGAACCGATCTGGGGTTGTGAACCCCAGATCTGCCGGCAGCCCCTGCGGCGCCGCCAGGATCCCATCGGACCGCCGCCCGACCGCGCCAACTCCGCCTCCGTGCCGTACGTCCAGAGACGCCGTCGCATCTCAGCCAGAGGATCCCCTCGTGAAGAAGAGAGGAAGGCCCGCCGGGCGAGCTTCGCTCGCCGGCCTCCTCCTCCGACGGCGGGGAAGCAGGGGAGGAGAGAGGTCGAGGGCGGCGGCTGCTAGGGCACCCGAGTCGCCCCTGGAGGCGACGCGAGCGGCCTTGTTCTTTAAAAATGGGGAAAATCTCACTTCCCGGCCGTGGCCTCGGTTACATGCCTGGTAAAAACCAGTGCTTGAAAGCTGCGTGGAAATTAGCTGTTTTCTGCATGGTCAAGCATGCCTGAAAGTGTGGTGTTTGGTTGGAGACCTCGTAACTGGTTTGACAGAATCATGTGATGAAGAAAATAGTTTACTAATTCTAGATAGAAAATGTCACATCACGTACTGTTTGCAGCAATTAGCATTCCCAGGCTGCCATTTGCTCCGATCAGGCAGTAGAAAAAGGACGCCTGGCCCAGGCTAATTAACTTGCCTGGTTTAGAAGCCAGGTTAACAAACTTTTTGAAGACAGCAAACAAACACCCTCCAGGCACATTTCAGGCAGGCTCCAGGCCAGGCATTCAAGGGCCTGGAAGCGAACTAAATTAACCCTAAATCAAAAAGCATGTGGCTTCCTGTAGGATGGTTTCATACCGGAAAAGGTCGTGGCACCATGTCAAAAAAAAGAAAGATCCACACCAATCTCTTATTTAAGGGCACAAAATTGGAACAAACACACACCTGGCCTTTCTCCTCTCCTGGGGAGCTATAGAATGATATTGGACAAAGCACATATGCGGTCGATCTTATTTAACAGCAAGCAAGATGAGCCATGCACGTTATTACACTTGCAGCGCCAGTCAAAGATCTGTTAGGATTAGGAAGCATCAGGATTGCCTTTCATGCTGGGGTAGTTATAGGAACATACACAACACAGCCTCTATGTAAAATCACGCTAAAAAGCTAGCTTAGGGAAGAAAGTACCTGTTTGTTTAGCGAAAATGCCTTTTGAAGGCCGAGCTACATACAGACCGGTATCTGTGCCGGCGTGCGTTTTGTTGATCAGCACCACGCATGCATGTATCTGCTGTATTCCAGCAACAAGCCTGTTCCAGTCTCCCGTATTGCGATTAAATAAACAGTAACAGCTCATGTATAGGACTCAGCACAGGGGAGTGCGCACAGTTGGCGATTCTTTTCTCACTCACCCACGCTGCGTCCTAAACTTCTGGACACATTTATTTTTTTCAACCATGGCACTTCTACATTCGAAATGAAAAAAAAATCGTTCTAACTAAATATGTTTTTGCATGTGCAATTGTACATGACAACAAACAAAGGTTTTTGTTGCTGAATTGGCATACATCAAATTTCAGTTCATGCTCATCTATATCTATACTTATACTAATTAGGCACTCTCAAGAAAAAAAAAGGTTGATATATTGATTTGTTTCATTTTCCTCCCTCGAGTCATATACTATTCTATTTTATTCATATAAAAAAATATAAGGTCTCTCTAAATTTTGATATCAATACATTTAATCATCAGACTCAACATTGAATTTATACACAATTGTCGAGGTAACTAGGACAATATGTTTACCAATTATATCCTTTGTCAAAAATAAGGAAACTTCGTCATACAGTGAACCTAATTTTATCAGCTATGGATGCTTTGACCCAAAAAGTTAGTGCTAACCACTACTCGAGCTTTTGCAAAATATATATTTCTTTCGCACATGGAAGTGTGACTAACCATTTTAACCATGTTCTAAACATGTTGTAGAGATATTTATCTAAATTTAGATGCATATATGCCTTATCAATACCAAATAGGATTCTGGTATATTGGAATGCATCACCGTTCACAAAGCTTCAATCAGATAAGTGGGCACGCACACCACCATAGGTTTAACCCATTTAAGTAAGAACATGAATTAAGATCCAAAAGGCATTTCTCCATGCTCTTTTATATGAAGGAAAAATATTACATGTTTTCACTAATATCTTTGTAACACTGAAGATCTAAAGTTAACTCAGAAGTGAACTATCTCATATGAATCATTCATGCATAAAAAATAAAAGGAAACACAAGATATTCATATATGACCAAATAATAATGCTATGTAGAATTGGACTAGCCCGTGCAAACGCACGGGTTGATGACTAGTGAAGATCTAATTAAGAAACAAGAATAGCAGAAGTACCTTCACTGAGACAGTTAAACCACACATTTGATCGTAGCAACATCATAAACTCAATGCATTACACGAGTTTTAACCAAGTCACGCACAACAAATATACAACACAGAAAACCAGTTCTCACAATTGCACAATGTTGGTTTTCATTCGACAAACAGTTGATTATTCAGCTAGCAAACTGAACATTCAAGCATAAGCCATACTGAAAATTAATCTTGAAAGTCGACTTGGGTGGGTTGGTCCAAGTGTTCTTCCTGTGACTTGTAGGCTCCATCTGGAGCATCGAGGTGACTTCCTCGATGCCATTTGAAGATCCCCTCGTTGCGGACAGTGGTGCCCTTGTGACCTTGACCCCTGCATATAGAACAAAACCTAGCCCTTTTAGGCTTTTAGCTGGCTGCTAGTATGGCGCCTTGTTGCGACTTGTGGTAGGGTGATCTGCAGTCCTCTTCTTTGAAGGGGCTGCAAAACTATCGGGACCTTGCGAGGTACTCTACACTTGTTTTGCTGGACCAAAATGTTGTTTATTTCCTCTCTTTGAACCTGCAGAATCAGCTGCCTTTTGTCTATCAGATAGCCCATGCCGTCGCGTATAGCAGCAATAGGCTCCAACATTGTTTTTCACATTTCTCATTTGCTCCATAGCAAGACTATGCATCGACATTGTTGTCGCCTAGTTTCAGATTTTTGTTGGCACAACTAATGCAGGTTGTTTGTCTCCGCGAAGAGTACTTGAGAGAACCTTGGTCCTTGTCGTAGCACAAAAACTAAGATTTGACCGCTCATGGAAAAATTATTAATCACCTAACAACCCACTTACTTGTGCGACATTCCAGACGGCCCAGTAGATACATAACGTGCATGCACAATCCACTGACATCAGCCCGTGTACAAAGCCAGCACCGGAGACGATGGCACTGATCTATTCCAGCTTGATAGCGATTGTATACGAAAACGAAAACAAAGCAGCACACATCATAGCGCAATAAAAAACGGCCAGGATACCGGCCTTCAGGTAGCTCGGCCACAAAAACGCTGCACTCTTTGTTTAGCTCATAGCGAATGTAGCACCCTAAATAGTAGTGGGCCATGTCAGTGCCGTTCCATCCTCTGTGCCAACGACGAGCCAAGCTACCACATATCTTGGTAAGGATGTACCTTCAGATCAAATTCACTGGCGCCACCATGGCAAACACAATTCTTTGCACTGCCAGAGAACTATTGGGCGCTCCTATAGCTGGTTTCGTTCCAGTAGTCACCTTCCACGTTAGTGCGTGAAATCCCAGCAGAATTATCAAACTTGTAGCTAAACTTCCACGAATTTTTAAAGCTTAATCATATTTTGAAACCTCTTCAATACCAGCCAAAACCACAGAGAAACTATAGTGAAATAAAAATTGATTTTTGTAAACCTCTTTGAAATGGAATATTTCAAGTGAAATACAAACGAATGAAAACGTCAGTCAGACTACGGTTAAATATTTTGTTACCTATCCAAATTTTCAGTAAAAATCCGGCAAACTTGTATTGTGAATAGAGTAGGCAGAGTTGAAGTTGCATATTATAGAAATTTAAGCTTAAAGCGATGCAAGCCGGATTGTATTGGTGGATCTCCAATTGCGAGGTAATTTAATTTCACATTCGGTTCCGTAGATGTTGATCAGCTGGTCACACCAATGCTTGCATCGGTAGATTATTACATGGTCTCATTTGTAAATTTGGTGGTATATAATAATAATTTTCATCATATATATGATTGATGATTGTTTTTCCTCAGTTACAATCTCGGTCCTACATGAAAATAATTTTCTCCAGAAGTATTGGTCAAAGTTTCAACCATTTCTCATGCACTAGTATCCATCTCTTAGTAATACTAAGGCACACTAATCTTAGGTTCTTGTTTATTTATTTTGTAAATAAGACTTGTTTTAGTGGTACGAATCTCGGTCACTACTGAAGAATATGTCATATTAGGAGGTTCACAAGGCCAATTAGTGGTGGTTTTACCACATGAGCCAGTGATCGTGTGACCATTACAGGTGGTGTGTGGCTAAATCGCCTGAAATAGGATATATATCTTGCGAGTTTTCTCCGATGGATCACTAGAAATATATATGACAATAATTTTTAAGTCAAAACCGTAAGAAGTTTCATCAATCATAAGAGTCTCCTGCTCTTGATCCGCCGATAAACCTGCAATATCTCAAGTAGTTGAACCACAAGTGACACAATTTCTAGATGTGTCGACAAATAATTTTAGATGTATGAATAAACTGTTATCACACACACACGCACACATAGCCGATCATGTCAGCAGTATACTTACCAGCATATGATCTTGTCATATTTCCGAGCTGGTATTTGACGGTAGTTGCACAACAGGAAAGTTATGTAACCCTTGGAATTGATGAGGAGAAACAATAAATTTGTTAGGTAAAATTTTACATTGCCGGTTTGCATAAGTTCATTGCACACGCCTAGCAGGACCAAAACTTAAATAGAAGTTGACATGATTAGACAATGCTCTACTAGATAGAAATTCTACACATTCTAAAGGGTGCAAGTATTAGTTTGATTACATTTGTATGTTGTATAAAAAAGCAAAGATGTTCTAAAATATCAATAATAAAAGTATGCATTTTTCCTGTTTGTAGATCTCACATGTTGGATTGATGAAATTCAGTTAGAACATTTTTGGTCACAATGTTGGGGTTACTTAAAGCAGACATCGGATACCCAGTGAGTTTTTGCTCAACAAAAAATATGCTACTCACTTAGTGGTGAACTACCCCATGACTTCCGACGGCCGTCGCCGAGCGCGCTCGCATGATGCCATGTCCGTGGCCCTTGACCCCAATCTGCCTCACAACATTGTGTAGCCCTGACCACCACCAACATCCACTGTAACCGCAAGGGGAGGTACCTCACCGCCCATGGGAACCTCCCGTGTCGATCCCAAGCACACCTACCTGGAGCTCAAACTCCAACTCGCCCCGGGCCCCTTCAACATCCGCCAGAGCATGAGGAAAACTCACAGCCATGCCTGCGTCCTAGAGCTAGGGGAAGGAGCGAGGCCCCGTCGCCACCAGCGGGAGGCTGACACGCAGCACCTGTTGAGTAAATAGGCAATTTTCCGAGTATATTAATCCATGAAATAATTACTAACATGGCATTGACTAGGTTCATGACATACTGATCACGGAGTATACTAGCAAGTACTACGCATATAGCAGAAACATCTACGCATATAGGCAGTACTACTAGTGCAGACAGAAACATGAGAGAGATAAACACATCATACCCTCCGATCGGCCAATTGGCCGTAGCAGCAGCGGTGGCGGCGGCAGCATCATCTGCCGCCTTCTTCTCGACTTCGGCCTTCTCACGGACGAGACGGTCAGCTTCGCTTGGTGAGGACATGGCGATGACGAGGGCGACGCGGACGTAGACGAAGCAGACGAACGAAGGCGAGCAGTCGCGTGATCGTTCCCCAAAAACCTAATCGCCCCTCTCCCGTACAGGAAGAGCGGAGAGGCGAGGTTTCGGAGGCATGCTCTCCCGTCGACCGTGTACGCGGTAAACGGGACGGAGTCGTCGGCGGCAGCAGCAGTCAAGGAACGAACGCGTGAGGCAGATGTGATCTGATTCTCGTGACGGCTAGGGTAGGCGTTAGCCTGCTTATAAAGGCGGCTGGCTGGAGAGACGTGAGCCGAACCCACGTCCGAGTCGGTAACAGCCCACGATCCGACGTCTCGGATCGTGCCGTGTCCGTTACGTATTCTCCATTCCTGACCGACAAAAATAAGCGAGGAGGAGTGCGCGAGGGCACCTTCTCTTCCCACTCTCCAATAGCATGTGGAAGAGAAACCCTTATAAAGGGGTCCAACTTCTCCTCCACTAGCGGGGTGGGACTAAAATTCCCACCACCTTGTCATGCCACCACCTACATGGGCCCTTGGAGATTTTTTTTGAAATTCTCTAATGGGCCTAAGGCCCACTACTAATTTCAACAACCCCCCACCAGATCTCAAGGGCACATCGTGTTCCCTCGTTCCAATCACTGTTTTAATATACCAGCATTTCAGTCAAGACCTGTTAAGGTTGAGCTTCACCTAGAGCAAGCAGCTACACTCCTTTACAACTGAACAATGGACTATGCCTTGAATTGTCAGTTTGGTGTAAAGGAGCTTCACCACAAGTCTTACTAGTACTAGGCTGCCGAAGGTGACCCCTCGGGTGGAGCATATTAGTCACACTCCTGGCCTATTCATGAGTTATTAGAGATCACCCAAATCTCATAGACTGTGACCAGCAGTCAAGCTCATATAGGTGTGTTCCTCCAAAGATCGCTCTGTAGGACAGCATCTTGCTTACACATAAGCTTTAGAACACATTATGACAGTAGTCATCCTACCATACAGTATCCGAGAGCATTGCATCTCCAACGGAATGGGTTAGTAAAGTTACTCTCCTCAGTTCACCACTGGCTTGTTTTCCCAGGTCCTACTTTACGGGATCTCCGATCATATAGGTTGGGTTACTGCCATGGCAACTCATGTGGGTCCCATACCCATCTCCCTCGATGCACTATCTATCACAACACGTGATAACCCTTTAGTAAAGGGATCTGCCAGATTCTTAGCCGTTTGGATGTAATCCAACGCTATCACTCCGGAGTTTCTCAAACGTCTGACAGACTTCAATCTCATTCTTATATGTTTGTTGGACTTCATATTGTCCTTTGAACTCTTCACTTTTACAATAATCGTCTGATTATCGCAGTTCATAAGGATAGCCGGAACCGGCTTCTCAACCACAGGAAAGTCCATCAAAAGATCTCGAAGAAATTCTGCTTCGACACCAGATGTGTCTAATGCTGTTAATTCTGCTTCCATTGTCGATCTCGTTAAGATCGTTTGCTTGCAAGACTTCCAGGAAACAGCACCACCCCCAAGAGTAAACATATACCCAGTAGTGGCCTTCATCTCATCAGCATCAGAGATCCAATTCGCATCACTATACCCCTCAAGTACCGATGGGTATCCCGTATAGTGAAGTCCGGGGTTGACAGTACCTTTCAAGTAGCGCATAATTGTTTCAACAGCACGCCAATGAACATCTCCCGGGTTTGCAACAAACTGGCTAAGTTTGCTCACAGCAAACGCGATGTCAGGCCTCGTTGCGCTAGCTAGGTACATAAGCGAACCGATAATTTGAGAGAATCTCAATTGATCTATAGTTGTGCCTTTAAACTTTCGAATAAGCACACTAGGATCATATGGTGTTTGAGAAATTTTGCAGTCTGAATATCCAAAGCGACTCAAAATCTTCTCAACATAGTGAGATTGCAGAAGTGTAATCCCACCCTCATCATCTCTCAACAACTTGATGTTCAAGATAACATCAGCCACCCCAAGGTCCTTCATCTCAAAGTTTTGAGACAGAAAAGACTTAACCTCCTCAATTACTTTGAGGTTGGTTCCAAATATCAATATGTCATCAACATACAAGCACAATATAACTCCTTCGCCCCCACCATGGCGATAGTATACACATTTGTCAGCTTCATTAACAACGAAGCCAACAGATGTCAGAGTTGTATTAAACTTCTCATGCCATTGCTTAGGTGCTTGTCTCAGACCATATAAAGATTTCAGCAACTTACACCCCTTTCCTTCCTGACCTTCTATCACAAAGCCATCTGGCTGTTGCATATAGATTTCCTCATTTAGCTCTCCATTCAGGAAAGCCGTCTTAACGTCCATTTGATGAACGAGAAGACCATGAGAGGCCGCCAATGAGAGTAGTACTTGAATGGTGGTCAGTCTAGCCACAGGTGTGTAAGTATCAAAGAAATCTTCTTCTTCTTTCTGGGCATAGCCCTTGGCCACAAGCCTAGCCTTGTACTTTTCAATCGTACCATCGGGCCTAAGCTTCTTTTTGAACACCCACTTGCATCCCAATGGTTTGCAACCATAGGGACGATCAGTGATTTCCCATGTCCCGTTAGCCATGATGGAATCCATCTCGCTACGGACCGCAGCTTTCCAGTAATCAGCATCTGGAAAACCATACGCTTCTGAAATAGAAGTGGGATTATCATCCACGAGGTATACGAAGAAATCATCACCAAAGGTCTTTGCAGTCTTTTGTCTCTTGTCCCTACCACGGGCTTCCTCGTCATCCTCCTCATGATTTTCATCATGTGTTTGTTCATAATATTCCATTGGGATGGCAGGCTCAGGAGTTATCTCAGATTCCTGTCTAGAAGTGCTTTGCATATCTCTCATGGGAAATATATCCTCAAAGAATGTAGCATCCCTCGACTCCATTATTGTACCAACCTTCACGTCAGGTACCTTAGATTTCACTACTAGAAATCTATAGCCTACGCTATTCATAGCGTATCCCAAATTAACGCAGTCCACAGTCTTTGGTCCAAGCTTACGCTTCTTGGGAATCGGTACATTGACTTTCGCGAAGGAGCCCCAAGTACGTAAGTACGAGAGCGTCGTCCTTCTCTTCGACCACTCCTTGTAGGGAGTGACCTCATTATCTTTTGTAGGAACTTTATTCAGGACATGACACGCGGTCAATATAGCCTCCCCCCACCATGCCTTGGATATACCCGATGTATCTAACATGGCGTTAACCAAATCAGTTAGAGTACGGTTTTTCCGTTCGGCAACCCCGTTTGTCTGGGGTGAAAAGGGAGACGTCCTCTCATGAATAATGTCGTGTTCCGCACAAAAGGAATCAAACTCGTTTGAGAAGTACTCTCCACCACGGTCAGGCCGGACTCGTTTAATTTTCTCTTCAAGTTGATTCTCAACTTCTGCCTTATAGATTTTAAAGTAGTGTGGAGCCTCATCTTTAGTATTTAACAGATACACAGAGCAATATCTAGTGGAATCATCTATTAATGTCATGAAATATTTCTTTCCATCTTTAGTCAACACACCATTCATCCCACAAAGATCAGAATGTATGAGTTCTAATGGTGCCAAGTGTCTCTCCTCTGCAGCCTTGTGAGGCTTGCGAGGTTGCTTTGCTTGCACACACGAATGGCACTTAGAACCTTTGGCTAAAGTGAAAGTCGGGATTAAATTCAGTTTTGCTAGCCGCGACATAACACCGAAACTTATGTGACAAAGACGTGAATGCCAAACTTCAGATTCATTAACACTTGAATGAATATTGTTCACGACTTTATTACAAAAATCTGCAAGAGAAAGGCGGAACAGACCTCCGCATTCATAACCTTTTCCAACGAAAAGTCCATATTTCGTAACAACTACTTTATTAGACTCGAATACCAACTTAAACCCTTCTCTACATAGAAGGGAACCACTAACGAGGTTCTTCTTGATGGCGGGGACATGCTGCACGTTCTTCAGCTGCACGATCCTTCCCGAAGTAAACTTCAGATCGACCGTGCCAACACCAAGAACAGAAGCACTCGCGCCATTCCCCATCAATACGGACCCGCGACCGGTGGCCTGATATGAAGAGAACAATGATAAGTCAGCACACACATGAATATTTGCACCCATGTCCACCCACCAATCGGTGGACTCACAAACTGCAAATACAGTAAGTAAATTACCGTACCCAGATGCACCACTTTCATTGTTGCCCATAATCATATTGGCAGACTTGGAGACCTGCGCCGGCTTCTTGTACTTGTTTGGGCATTTGTTCGCCCAATGTTCCTCCGAACCACAAGTATAGAAGCCATCTCCCTTCTTATTCTTCTTGAAGGGCTTCTTTCCCTTCTTCTTGAAGTCGGTATTCTGTTGGACAGAATTCTTTCCCTTGGGCTTGTGGGAATTGAGGTTCCTCTGATGTACCAAATTGGTAGCAGAAGAGCTTTCCACCGCTTTTCCATTGGAGTTCTTTGCTCTCGAGTTCTGCTCAACACTCAGATGGCCGATGATGTCCTCTACTGAGAACTCACGCCTCTCATGTTTCAGAGTAGTAGCAAAGTTCCTCCAGGAATTAGGGAGCTTAGCAATTATACAGCCCGCGACAAAGTTGCCCGGCAAATTGCACTTAAGAACCTCAAGTTCTTTAGCTATGCATATTATCTCATGAGCCTGTTCCAATACAGAACGGTTGTCAACCATCTTGTAATCGTGGAACTGCTCCATAACATACATCTGACTCCCAGCATCGGTGGCCCCGAATTTAGATTCGAGCGCCTCCCACAAGTCCTTGGCAACATGCATATGTAAATATGCATCAACCAGCTTATCTCCGATCACGCTAATGACTGCTCCAAAGAATAGGACGGTGGCCTCCTTAAACATCTTCTCCTGTTCAGGAGTGATAGTTTCCGTAGGAGTGACACCGGCTACCCAGAACACGTTCATAGCTGTGAGCCATAAGGTGGTTCTCGTTTGCCAACGCTTGAAAAAAGTACCGGTAAACTTATCCGGTTTCACTGCAGCAGCAAAACCATTACTCGAAAAATTCCTACACAAATTAGGTTTTTGGATTGTTGAGTAAATAGGTAATTTTCCGAGTATATTAATCCATGAAATAATTACTAACATGGCATTGACTAGGTTCATGACATACTAATCACTGAGTATACTAGCAAGTACTATGCATATAGCAGAAACATCTACGCATATAGGCAGTACTACTAGTGCAGACAGAAACAGGAGAGAGATAAACACATCATACCCTCCGATCGGCCAATTGGCCGTAGCAGCAGCGGTGGCGGCGGCAGCATCTTCTGCCGCCTTCTTCTCGGCTTCGGCCTTCTCGCGGACGAGACAGTCAGCTTCGCTTGGTGAGGACATGGCGATGACGAGGGCGATGCGGACGTAGACGAAGCAGACGAACGGAGGCGAGCAGTCGCGTGATCGCTCCCCAAAAACCTAATCTCCCCGCTCCCGTACAAGAACTGGAGAGGCAAGGTTTCGGAGGCCTGCTCTCCCGTTGACAGTGTACATGGTAAACGGGACGGAGTCGCCGGCGGCAGCAGCAGTCAAGGAACGAAGGCGTGAGGCAAATGTGATGTGATTCTTGTGACGGCAAGGGTAGGCGTTAGCCTGCTTATAAAGGCGGCTGGGTGGAGAGACATGGGCCGAACCCACGTCCGAGTCGGTAACAGACCACGATCCGACGTCTCGGATCGTGCTGTGTCCATTACGTATTCTCCGTTCCTGACCGGCAAAAATAAGCGAGGAGGAGTGCGCGAGGGCACCTTCTCTTCTCACTCTCCAATAGCATGTGGAGGAGAGACCCTTATAAAGGGGTCCAACTTGTCCTCCACTAGCGGGGTGGGACTAAACTTCCCGTCACCTTGTCATGCCACCACCTACATGGGCCCTTGGAGTTTTTTCTGAAATTATCTAATGGGCCTAAGGCCCACTACTAATTTCAACAATCCCCCACCAGATCTCAAGGGCACATCATGTTCCCTCGTTCCAATCACTGTTTTAATATACCAGCATTTCAATGGAGACCTGTTAAGGTTGAGCTTCACCTAGAGCAAGCAGCTACACTCCTTTACAATTGAACAATGGACTATGCCTTGCATTGTCAGTTTGGCGTAAAGGAGTTTCACCACAAGTCTTACTAGTACTAGGCTGCCGAAGGTGACCCCTCGGGTGGAGCATATTAGTCACACTCCTGGCCTATTCATGAGTTACTAGAGATCACCCAAATCTCATAGACTGTGACTAGCAGTCAAGCTCATATAGGTGTGTTCCTCCAAAGATCGCTCTGTAGGACAGCATCTTGCTTACACATAAGCTTTAGAACACATTAAGACAGTATTCATCCTACCATACAGTATCCGAGAGCATTGCATCTCCAACGGAGTGGGTTAGTAAAGTTACTCTCCTCAGTTCACCACTGGCTTGTTTTCCCAGGTCCTACTTCACGGGATCTCCGATCATATAGGTTGGGTTACTGCCATGGCAACTCATGTGGGTCTCATACCCATCTCCCTCGATGCACTATCTATCACAACACGTGATAGCCCTTTAGTAAAGGGATCTGCCAGATTCTTAGCCGTTTGGATGTAATCCAGCGCTATCACTCCGTAGTTTCTCAAACGTCTCACAGACTTCAATCTCATTCTTATATGTTTGTTGGACTTCATATTGTCCTTTGAACTCTTCACTTTTACAATAACCGTCTGATTATCGCAGTTCATAAGGATAGCCGGAACCGGCTTCTCAACCACAGGTAAGTCCATCAAAAGATCTCGAAGAAATTCTGCTTCGACACCAGATGTGTCTAATGCTGTTAATTCTGCTTCCATTGTCGATCTCGCTAAGATCGTTTGCTTGCAAGACTTTCCGGAAACAGCACCACCCCCAAGAGTAAACATATACCCAGTAGTGGCCTTCATCTCATCAGCATCAGAGATCCAATTCGCATCACTATACCCTTCAAGTACCGATGGGTATCCCGTGGAGAGACGTGGGCCGAACCCACGTCCGAGTCGGTAACAGCACACGATCTGACGTCTCGGATCGTGCCGTGTCCGTTACGTATTCTCCGTTCCTGACCGGCAAAAATAAGCGAGGAGGAGTGCGCGAGGGCACCTTCTCTTCTCACTCTCCAATAGTATGTGGAAGAGAGACCCTTATAAAGGGGGTCCAACTTCTCCTCCACTAGCGGGGTGGAACTAAACTTTCCACCACCTTATCATGCCACCACCTACATGGGCCCTTGGAGATTTTTCTGAAATTCTCTAATGGCCTAAGGCCCAGTACTAATTCCAACAGCACCGAGCACTGTCTGACCCACCATTCCACACCATGCGTGCCCCCGGACAAGGCAACTCCAGCTACAAACGCGACCCGACCAGCCCACCATGGCACACCACCGCGCCAGTTGCATCCAGTAGCCGAGACCACCGGCACTGGCCAGCCCACGCTACCTCAGCCTGCGCCGCCCACGTGCGGCTGGCCGGAGGAGCCACCCAATCCAGATCTTGAACGAGAGGCTCACCACAGCCGACCCTCGCATGCACGCTCCACCTGGCCGCGGGCGAGCAGTAAACCGCGCCTCCGCACTAGAGAGCCGCCGCCAGCCGCCCCGGACGCAACTGTGCCACACCGCCCATAGCCGTGCGCATCGGCATGATGTTGTTGTCTCGCGCCACCACCACACTGCACCGAAGGAAGGGGATCACACCGCCACCGACGCCGGCCGGGCTTTGCCCAGCGACGCGAGCGAGCGGTTGCCGGGGTGGGTTAGAGGTGGCGGCGTGTGGTCCCCCCCCTTCCCCCCCCCCCCCCCCCCCCCCTTCGCGGGAGCGTGCTGGGCGAGACGAGCGGGGGGCATGTATCACTTTGATCCCATGATATTTATAAAACATGGTTGTTTGTATTCTGTCTTCAGCATACAATTGGTAACATGCTATAAAGAATTTGATTCTCCGTATCATTTGTTCACACGAACATTGCTTGATGTTTTTATCTTTTACATTTCCTTTTACTCCAATACATCGCGCTTTTTTGTTTTCACATAAATACTTTGAAATTCAACATATGTGGCCCTATCAATTTTTTTTTTTTTTTTGCAGGGTACCACTGTCAAACAGGTGCGTAGATACTATCCGGGACAAGGTTACCCAATGAACTTTTGATCAACATATTTAAGTGCTACATTTTTTTTTGATAAGGATTGGATCTACTACATATTTCCACACACCTGGCCTTTCTCCTCTCCTGGGGAGCTATAGAATGATATTGGACAAATCACATATGCGATAGATCTTATTTAACAGCAAGCAAGATGAGCCATGCACGTTATTACACTTGCAGTGCCAGTCAAAGATCTGTTAGGATTAGGAAGCATCAGGATTGAGTTTCATGCTGGGTTATTCGAACATACACAGCACTACCTCTTTGTAGAATCACGCTAAAAAGCTTAGAGAAGCATGTACCCGTTGGTTTAGCTGTTAGCGAATGTAGCGCCCTAAATAGTAGTGGGCCATGTCGGTGTCGTTCCATCCTCTGTGCCAACGACAAGACAAACCAGCACATATCTTGGTAAGGATGCAATGCGTCTGCTGGTTGAGGTGTACCTTCAGATCAAATTCAATGGCACCACCATGGCAAGCACAATTATTTGCACTGCCACAGATTTATAGGGCGCTCCTCAAGCTGCTCTTGTTTCGGAAGTCATAATCCAGATTAGTGCATGAAACCCCAGCGGAATTATCAAACTTGTAGCTAAACTTCCATGGACTTTTTTAAAGCTTAATCATATTTCACAAACCTCTTCCAATACCAGCCAAAACCACAGAGAAACTACAGTGAAATAAAAATGGATTTTTATAAGCATCTTTGAAATGGAATATTTCAAGTGTAATGCAAACGAAGCAAAACATCAGTGAGACTTCGGCTAAATATTTTGACACCTATCCAAATTCCATTAAAAAACCAGGCAAATTATATTATGAATAGAGTAGGTAGTTGAAGTTGCATATTGTAGAAATTTAAGCTTAAAGCGATGGAAGGCAGATTGTATTGGTATATAGATCTCCAACTTGGAGGTAATTTAATTTCACATTTCGTTCCGTAGATATTGATCAGTTGGTCACACGAATGCTTGCCTGCGTACACTTGTGTAATATTTTTCTCATTATTATATGGTCTCATTTTTAAATTTGGAGGTATATAACAATAATTTTCATCATATATATGAAAATAATTTTGTCAAACCAGAAGTATCAGTCGAAGTTTTAACCATTTCTCACGGACTAGTATCCATCTCTTAGTAATACCAAGGCACACTAATCTTAGGTTCTTGTTCATTTATTTTTCTAAATTAGACTGGTTTTATCTTTGCTGTTTTAATGGAGAATCTCGGTTTGTACTAAAGAATATGTCGTCTTAGGGGGTTCATAAGGCCAATTAGTGGTGGTTTTACC